>NC_137116.1:23361948-24031948 GCF_949357685.1 Gobio gobio | reverse complement strand
ACAAAAAAAGTGAAAAAATTTACACACACACACTTTCCCATTCATTTTCAATGTGGGGTCAATCTGACCCCGAGGGACTTGAACGGTAAAACATTTTTACACACCTTTAGAACAACCAAATCAAGCCCAGATTTTTTGTGAATGTTTAGATATAACATAATAATAAACATTATAGCATAATCTCTACCAGCTGATATCTTTCTACAGTCACACGGCATGGAGTATCATACCACATTTTAGCCCGGGGTTGGGACATTTTTGAGTGTCAGCCACCATTTTTTCAGCACCGTTCTTTGACGTCGGCTTGGTGTGTTCTGGGCTTTTACAGTACCAACTGTGTTTTGGAAGGACCACATGGTTCATACAACTCTGATAATGATGTAATTAAAGTAGGATTTAAAGAATTTGGACATGTAAACACTGAAGATAGGTCACTGTCTGTGTCATGCAGTCCTGAATTTAATATCAACAGGAGAAAGTGTGTGAAAGCTTAAAATTGGCTCCATTCACAGGACAAACATAAACCCACACCAAGTGCTGTCTCCCCTACCCACCATGACCCAGTTGGGGATACGGATGTCGCTGCATTCTTGGAGAGTTTGGTCCGAGTGAATGCAAATCTACCCCATCATTAGCGCTCCAGGCAATTAGCAGCCTTAACGATGCCTCTGTTCGGGAGGATCTCTCTTAATTACTGCGGCCTCCGGAGACTCTGGCTGCTCTGCGTTGTTATTGAGTTTATGTAATCACAGAAGGGGAGGCAGCCACATTTCCCTCCCTTCAGAACCTCAATTAGTCCAACATGTTAGTGGATCCTCGGCTCCTCTCATTAGCATCAGCTAAACAGAACGTTACTAGATTCACACAGAATCAATAAACGTGTCTTTTTGCACTGATTGTAGGATACTAATTCCTCTGTAAGGGATACATGTAAGGGATACATCCAGCCTGTTATGTTATAATCCATTATGAAAAATAAAAAACAATTTGTCCTGGCAACAAGACGTGTAGTCATTTTTAATACAGTCAGTCAGCTTTGTTATTGGCGATACGTTAAAATTTGCACTAAGTAATAAATGGATTAACATCTTTCTAGCCCTCTCATAGACACACATTAAAGGGTTAGTTCACCCAAAAATGAAAATTATGTCATTAATTACTCACCCTCATGTCGTTCGACACCCGTAAGACCTCCGTTCATATTCGGAACACAAATGAAGATATTTTTGTTGAAAGCTGATGGCTGAGAAAGGCTTCAGATAGGCCTCCATTGGCATTCAGTACATTTACACTCCCAAGACGCATAAAAGGCACTTAAAACGTTGTTACAAAGTCCATCTCACCACAGTGACTCTACAATAATTTTACGATGCGACGACAATAGTTTTTGTGCGCAAAAAAAAAAATCTAAATAACACCTTTATCCAACTTGTTATTGTCTTCCATGTGTGCCTCCACGACGCATGCGCGAGAATATGACGCAGACCCGGCGTTCGGACACATGACCCAGAAGCGATTTGTTTACGAGCAGAGGAAGACGCGCGTGTCTAAGCTGTTGGATTCTACATTGATCGTGCTTTAGGTCTCGGCGTAGTTCTCAAAATGGGGCTTAAGTGTGCATTTCATGGATTCCCGAACGCTGGCGCTACGTCATTCTCGCGCATGCGTCGTGGAGGCAAACACGGAAGACAATAACAACTTGGATAAAGGTGTTCTTTTGATTTTTTTTTTGCGCACAAAAACTATTGTCGTCGCATCGTAAAATTATTGTAGAGCCACTGTGGTGAGATAGACTTTGTAACAACGTTTTAAGTGCCTTTTATGGGTCTTGGGAGTATTAATGTACTGAATGCCAATGGAGGCCTATCTGAAGCCTTTCTCAGCCATCAGCTTTCAACTAAAATAAATTAATTTGTGTTACGAATATGAACGGAGGTCTTATGGGTGTTGAACGACATGAGGGTGAGTAATTAATGACAGAATTTTCATTTTTGGGTGAACTAACCCTTTAAGAGAGAGAAAAGCTGCAAAATGATTTAAAAGGTTAGATTTTATTTATGTTTTAACAGGCTGGCAAATCCAAAAGAGCTAGCCAGCTACACCACAATAAAACAGCGAGTTGTGTGAGTTAATTTCACTAACCTTTGTGGATGCAATGTCTAATAAAATGACGTTCCGGTCTCTTTAATTGTTTTCCACACATTCGTTGCATTTAGCGGATCCGACGATTTCAAACACGGCATCATGAAGCTTCGAAGTGTTATGAATCAGTGAGTCGAATCATGATTCGGATCGCGTGTCAAACCGCCAAACTGCTGAAATTTGGCGATCCAAACTGCTGAATCGACTCACTGATTCATAACGCTTCGAAGCTTCATGATGCCGTGTTTTGAAATCGTCATCACTATATAAGTCGTTATTTAGGGTTTTTTTGCGCACAAAAACTAATTCTCGTCACTCCATAAAGTTATTGTAGAACCACTGTAGTGAGATGGACTTTGTAACGACGTCTTTAGTACCTTTTAAGGGTCTTGAGAGTGAACCGTGCCATTGTGCCAATGGAGGCCTTTCAGAGCCATCAGATTTCAAATAAAATATCTTCATGTGTGTTCTGAAGATGAACGGAGGTCTTACGGGTGTCGAACGACATGAGGGTAAGTAATTAATGACAGAATTTTCATTTTTGGGTGAACTAACCCTTTAACATTATTAGCCACATTACGTTTTTGCATGCTAACTAACATCATTGTCGAACATTACCTATGCATTAGCACTGTATCCACAAGGCTATGGGAACTTGGCGGGTAATTTTATAAAAATCATTTGACTAACCAGATTTCATACCAGTGTTAATTTTGACAGCAAATTTTGATTTAGTTTTAGTCATAGTCTTTTGACTATAACATTTTAGGCATCTGAATTGTTTTAGTTTTAGTTGACTATAATAAGATTTTAGTAGATTCAATAGACTAAAATGCAGTACTTGTGGTCTGGCGTCTGAGAGGCAGCTTTCTGTGTGCACTTTCGTGTTGTCGCACTTTTTCAGACTTATCCACGTCTGCTCTTCTGAATTTTAACTTTTAAGTATGACCATGGTTGTGAATCTGGGAACTGCCGCCTTCTATTTTGCCATCAATTGATTAGTGTTCAAAAAAGAATTTGAAATCATTGAACTTCGTGTGATCCTACAAGAGTGATTACTGATAGGCTGTTTTAAAGAAGAAAACAAATCATCCACTGTCTTTCAAAGCGGCTATGACTTTCTACTTCGAGGGCCTTGATAGAAATGTAATGAAGTAAAAAGTACGATATTTCCTTCAAAACCACAAAAAAAACAAATAATAATCTTACCGACCCCACACATTTAAACAGTAGTGTATTTCCGAGACGACCATTAGACATTTGCCCACAAATGATTAATCAATATGTTCTATGTATTAATATAATATGCAAACACAGACATGCACAAAAGTTGGTCCGACAGCTGTTGCCAAATTTATTTTGCACTTAAAAAAAAAACCCCACAACAAACAAGATTTTGTACCTGGTTTTGAACTTTGTTACATTTTTCAAAGAAGTCATTTTCAATTGTAAATCACAAAGGGAAGGAAAGGCAGGAAGGGAAGCTGTGCAGGATAGAAATAGACATTGTTCAGCTGACTGGGAAAGTGAAAGTATTTGCATCTCAAAAATGTCAGGTTTAGGGGAGTCCATGTTTCCATGTTGACATTTGTTGGCATTTGCCAAAAGACCATTAGTTTAAGTTTCTTTGGCTTCAGCAGGAGGAAATTTAAGGAGATGTGAGCACGGAAAACTGGCAAACTGGTGAACCTGTAATGCGCAGCTGTGCTATTTAGATACATAGTAACTGCACCTTGGATTTCTTGCTGTTCTTATTCATTAACAGTGAAAGGAAATTGTGACTTGGCACAAATTTTTCAGTATTGAGCTAGGGCTGCACGATTAATCGAAAACAAACCAAAACTTGCAATTTTGAAATCTCAAAGGCTGCTATTTTTATTTTATTTTTAATTTACATTTAAAGACAACGTTTAATATGTTTTTACTCACTTCATATCGTCAGTCAAGTGTTTGAAATTTCCTATTGTGCGGTAATGTGGCTTTTTATCTCTGAATGCGGCAGACAATATATTATTTTATAGTATTCTATAGTGATAAAGGTGTTGATTAGCATTGCATTATAAATATACTTTATTATTACCCGAGATACCCGAGAAGGTTTGAAGTACTCAAATATACAATATATTTATTTTCACAGTCGTGTGTTTATTGTGTTCATATTTAATCAGTCAAAGCATTTCTAACTTCTTTAAGACCTTACTAATGATTTAAATCATAGGCTCCCTGCAAGTTTAAGTATAAGTATAAGAAGTTATGTTAAAATAAAATGGTAATCTCTCACAAAATAATATTTTATTTTATTTTAAATGACAGAGGCATTTAAATTAAGATATACATCATTAAATGCAAAAAGTCTGGCTGTGCTTAATGGGTACGTGTTTGTTATTTTAAACAACATTTTTAAAGAATAATTTTATAAAGATTAACTTGAAGTGACAACCATCAATTAATATTTTAAGTCCGTTTATGAAATATTTACATAGACGTTCAATGTGGATGAGCTTAAAGGGAGCACACTGAGCTTAATTGGAACAGCAAACATTTAAAAAGACAATTTTGTTAAATAAATAATCTAGGTCATGTATTAAGTTCATAAATATTTTAACATGAACAGCTATTATTGAAAATATATATGAAATTATACTTTTTTTGAAATAGTTGATTTTCATAGTAGTACAAGCTCACCTTACAATATTATGAAGTCTTTAAAAATTACAGCAGAGTAAAACCAAAGAACATCAAGAAACTGTTAATTTATAGTATAATGGATTTAAAAGTACAAGCCAGTAATGCCTGTGAAGTAAAATATTAGTGTAGCACACAGTCTTACAGCTAGTAAGCTAACAATGTTCTGTAGCATCTGCGCCATGTTGCTAAAACTATCTTTTGGATCGAACTGTAATTATTTCCCACATCCAGGTTCCAGACAGGTTATAATATGCAAAAGTCTAAACATCAATCTCTGATTGTCTGATTTAGTTCATGTCAGCATGATTCCATGTAAACTAGCAGACACCACGACACATCCCATCACGACAAAAGCTCACAGGTTAGGGCCTTCAGAGACTGGTATTACTGGTTCAAACCGAGATGACCAACTTTCCCACATCTTGCATGCTTTCACATGTGGACAGTCTCATAACATTTTTATTTTTGAGGCTCAAAACTACATCAAGTATGGTTTATTAGCAGGTATTTTTTTCCATCTAAAAGCTAGTGAGAGGATCTGAACGGAATGGTGATGAGGGTGAGTCACAGCTTTAGAACAGTGTAGTAGCTACCAGTGAAGCACTGAAATAAATTCAATACATTTCATTGTCATTCTATAAATTCCATTCTTAAAGTGAACTTCGAAACTAAAATATGTGATCGATTTGAAAGTCTACTTAAAGGGATAGCTCAACCAAAAATGAAAATAACTCCCCCTCAAGCCATCCTAGGTGCATATGACATTCTTCTTTCAGACAAATACGATCAGAGATATAGATATATATATATATATCCTGACTAATCCAAGCATTATAATGGCAGTGAATGTCAGCCCAAGTGCATCCATCCATTATAAAATGAATCCACACATTAACGCTAACCAATATAGACATTTATTAAAATCAACAAAAACAATGCAAACTCAATCGCTTATTACACTGTAAAAAAAAATTCAGGTCTCCAATTGAAAATTTTCTAGAGACTGATCACATCAAAATTTTTCAGTTTGCCAAATTGAATTTCTGTGAATTGATGCAATTTAATTCACAGAAATTTAATTTGGCCAACTGAAAAGTTTTGATGTGATCAGTCACTAGAAAATGTTAAATTGGAGACCAGAATTTTTTTTTTACAGTGTATGAACAGGATGCCTCAAATAAAAGTTAATCAGTCAAGGTACATCACAGTATTGTTGTTCGTTACCACGGTTAGCGGCTTCAGGTTTGAAAGTGTATGAAAAAAAATATCTATACACATGACAGGCAGCACAACAAAATAATAATAATAATAATAATAATAATAATAATTCACAAGAAAAGCAGCTTAAGGTGTACCAGGTTATCTAAAGGTTCAGTGTGTTGTATTTATGAGGATCTATTGACAGAAATGCAATATAATATACATAACTGTTTTCAGTGGAGTATAAAGACCTTACATAATGTACCATTATGTTTTTATTCCCTTAGCATGAGCCATTTCTATCTCCATACACTGCGGGTCCCCTTACAGTGAAATCGCCATTTTGCGCCGTCATGCTTCTCTACAGAGCGCTAGTCACTCTCTGCTCTCTCCGACGACGACATGTGCAACCTCACCGCTAGATGGCGCTAAAAAAAAAAATTCACACTGCAACTTTAAGGTAATTCTACTTGTTAGGATATTGAGGGTATTTGGGATCTGACCTGTTGTTGTGAAGTAAGTTTAACATGTTAATATCAGCAGGGATTTTCCCTTATAACCAATAGTATAACAATTAAGAAATAAGCAAGCTATCATTGTAATATTCCAGTTTAAAAACGAACACATGCAAGGTCTAAGGTAAAGTTAAACGATTTTGCTTTCTGCTTTAGATACATGCAATAATGTATTTTTAAACAAACATCAAAAATGTTTTTTTAAAAATATAAAGCAAAAAAAAAAAAGCAAATAAAACGTAAATGGCTATTTCCAGTGTCAACTTGCAGAAGCTGTATCGTTTAGATGACTAATCTAGCACATCCCTACTAACCACGATAACTTAAACTCAAAGTAGAACGTTTTATGGCATTTTTTACCTAAATTGCAATGGCTGAAATTTCAGTGCATCCCTACATCAAAATCTATCAAGCTCCAGTGCCTGGAGGTCTGTATTCTGAACTACATCCTGAAGAAAAAAATATTCTGAGCCAAGGCTGAGAGACTGAATCTAGCAGGACATAAGTCAAAAACATTTGCGCAGTTACAACCCTTTCACATCCAAGTGAGGGGGTGTTAGTGTCTGTGAAAGAGAGAACCTATAAAGCTGCCTTTTTTGTACGGTATGTTGGCACTCAGTTTAAACTTGAGAAGGTCAGAGGATTTCTAAAGGAAAGGCTAAAGAACTAGTGAAACATTATATAGCAAACGTTAGTTTTTAGCACCTATCATTACAAAGTTAGTTTGATAATGGAGAAAGGGTAGAATCTCACAAAACCTGTCAAGAACATGGAGTCATATTTCACCCCAACTTGTTTTTTTATAAAAGACGTTATAGCCTATTTTAGTACTAATGACATTTTGCATTGCGACATTCTCAGAACAAATAGGCTAGTCCGCCTAAAATACAAGAAGAAGAACTTAAGGAATTCTACAGTAAGTTAAAAACAAACTAAATGAAATCAGTTAATTGTATACTGAATTTTGAATCGAATCCAATTGAAACATATATCAAACCAATTTAAATCAAGTAAAAATTATTTGTGATTAGTGATTTTTACAATACAGTTTCAAAGCAGCTTTTTCTGAAAATCATGCATCTTAAACCATGTCCTAACCCAGTGTTTCCCAACCGGGGTGCCGCACGAGAGCAGGGGTGCAGTGTAAAAGTCCTTCAAATAAATATATATTTTTTTTTCACATTTTTCAAATAATTCTCTCTTTGTAAACTTTGTTCAATGCATGCGAGTGCTGCCGTATCATTTTCGCCGTCATCACCCGGGTTTAGTGCCAGAAGACGCGAATGAGAAGTCGCGCGCGCTGTGAGAAAATTTGTCTGTGCACTCATCCGAAAGCGCGCACACGTCTCACAGCGCGCAAATATTGAGTTCTCTTTCAAGTCTTGCTCTTGAACAGACAAACTCACACAAAAAGTATGTCAACATGTCCATCTTGATGAGTATTATAGCAGACATAGTCAGTATATGTCTTAAGTAAACTTTATACAGTCAAGAAAGACGACGCATATCCATGCATTAGGTCTAAAAGGGGCAGTAGCCTTTACTGCTGTCTGTTTAAAGGGTTAGTTCACCCAAAAATGAAAATTCTGTCATTAATTACTCACCCTCATGTCGTTGGACACCCGTAAGACCTCCGTTCATATTCGGAACACAAATGAAGATATTTTAGTTGAAAGCTGATGGCTGAGAAAGGCTTCACACAGGCCTCCATTGGCATTCAGTACATTGACACTTCCAAGATCCATGAAAGGCACTTAAAACGTCGTTACAAAGTCTATCTCACCACAGTGGCTCTACAATAATCATACAATGCGACGACAATAGTTTTTGTGCGCAAAAAAAAATCAAAATAACACCTTTATCCAACTTGTTCTCGACTTCCGTGTATGCCTCCACGACGCATGCGCGAGAATATGACGCAGATCCGGCGTTCGGACATATGACCCAGAAGCGATTTGTTTACGAGCAGAGGAAGACGCGCGTGTCTAAGCTGTTGGATTCTACATTGATCGTGCTTTAGGTCTCGGCGTAGTGCTCAAAATGGGGTTAGAGTGTGCATTTCATGGAATCCCGAGCCCCGGCGCTACGTCATATTCTCGCGCATGCGTCGTGGAGACACACGCGGAAGGCAATAACAAGCTGGATAAAGGTGTTCTTTTGATTTTTTTTTGCGCACAAAAACTATTGTCGTCGCATTGTATGATTATTGTAGAGCCACTGTGGTGAGATAGACTTTGTAACGACGTTTTAAGTGCCTTTCATGGATCTTGGAAGTGTCAATGTACTGAATGCCAATGGAGGCCTGTGTGAAGCCTTTCTCAGCATCAGCTTTACACTAAAATATCTTCATTTGTGTTCCGAATATGAACGGAGGTCTTACGGGTGTCCAACGACATGAGGGTGAGTAATTAATGACAGAATTTTCATTTTTGGGTGAACTAACCCTTTAATGTCAAACAACAAAGACAAGGACATCACTCACTGCTCTTGATTGAATAGCTTTTGTAAGTTTAATAGGATTAATCTTTAATTTATACAGTAATATGCAATGTTATTTTACATTTGATCAATTTCTGTACCTGAAAACTAATGTTAGACGTAGCCTACCTGAAAAACATAGTTTATTTTATTATTAGGCCTATCTTTGCTCAGTAGTATTTATTTGTGCTGCTGCTTGTATTTAAATAATTTGTTCTTATTATTTTCTTTATTTTTATTTGACAGTAGTCCTTTTTTTCCCTGAACATAGTAAATACTGAACCGTACCGAAACCGTGAACCTAAAACCTTGATACAAACAGAGCCGTGAGCAATCTGTACCGTTACACCCTCGCATGCGTAGCGTATGCGAGGGGGTGCCACAAAATGGAGAGAATTTTCAAAGGGTGTCATGACTGAAAAGAGGTTGGGAAACACTGTCCTAACCAACGCAATGCGATAAGATTCCAGCAAAAAGCAACTGTCTGTCCATACCACACGTGATGCAACGAGACCCAAAATAAAAATAAATTAAAAAAATTCACAGCCAGAAGAGTGTGTGGGTGGGCTCTCTCTGCAACATGGATTAGCACGTAACCAAATTCATAAATATTACACCATTAGCCTATTAAAAATACATACAGAGTGACTGAAACAATCTTTGTCATGGAATATAGACTGCTTTGCTAGGTTGACAGATTGAACGTTCTTGTTTCCTTCTATTTAATTTCAAGATCTGAGGTGAATTATCCATTGTTGCGGTAAAACTTTACAATAAGGTTCCTTAGTTAACATTAGTTAACTACATTAGTTAACATGAACTAATAATTAACTGCACCTATAAAAGCATTTATCTTTGTTAATGTTAATTTCAACATTTACTAATGCTTTATTCAAATCTTGCTAACATTAGTTAATGCACTGTGAACTAACATGAACAAACCATGAACAGCTGTATTTTTATTACATCTGAACACAGGTGTTGTTCATGGTTAGTTCATGTTAACTAATGCATTAACTAACGTTAACTAATACAACCTTATTGTAAAGTGTTACCAATGTTGCCTTCACTATAAAAAGGTAGTGCAAAATGATATTCAAACTCACAAAAGATGCTTTTAACATTAAATAAAGCACAAACAGTGCCTGGGATTATCAATCTTGTCATACTTTGTATGTTGTCGTTACAGTCACGACGCTACAGAAAAATAGAAACTGTTTCTAAAAAAGAAGGGTTGCATATTGCCATCACAGGAAGGATAAAAACTCTGAATAACATGAAAAAGATACCCTTTATCACGTGTTGCAGCCTCATGTTGTATTAGGACACGTGTTAGTTGCATTTAGTAGATTTAGAGCTGTGCGATTTTGTTGAGTTAACTTCTTTCAACGATATAAACAATCAAGCAGGTATGATACAGTATGTAATATGCTGTATACTGGTAAGGTTGGATATGCTTATAGTTGTAGGTTGGAGTTTTTAGTTTGTTGTGTGGTAATGTTAAGGATTATGAAACCTGGAAGGTTTTTTTGTGGTGTAGTGACAAGCCTAATTACCATTTGTTGATATTACCACGGTTAAATAATGCATATAAATGACAGGGTTAAAATTTCGATCTCACAACCCTAAGTAACTGAGGAGTTTATTGAAAGTCATGGCATAATATTTCTATATAACAGTGTACATCATCCATAATGTCACAACTATAGTCCACTAGCCAAAGGCAACTGTGGGAAGGAACTAAAAACTCAAATGCTATTTTGCATTACTTAAATGAGAATTTAATAGAAATGTTGTCAATTTTGCATAACTGTCATGAAAGTAACGGTACAATGCATAATTATATTCTCTTTAAGCAAAATATAATTTCTTTCTTGAAATACGATCCAGACATGTTCTTGGCAAATTCTGTGAGATTAATTCAGCTGGACAAGAGATTTGCTTGATTTCCAGATCTACTCCTGATTTTTGCCATTTAGTTCTAAATTACGATTACCTTGTCAAGCATTTTTTAATTCTTTCCCACCATAGCGCTAATCAGTATTCTCAGATGCTACTCAGAAATGCTTACAGAAAGCCTATACTCTGCTTCATTCACAGTAAAAACCAAGTGACCAGACAGTAAGGTCAGCCAGAATGCTCTCAGACTCTAAAAAGAAACAAAAAAGGCTATTGAAACTCAAATTAACCCTATATAGTCCATGTGAGCATCATATCTACTGCTTTAAGAAATGTCTGAACGCTTAGTTCTGCAGTAATTACGGTTCCTGTAACCGCTCAAACTGAATCTTCTTTATGGCCTACAGTCTAGAAACCATCCAAGGTACTTTACAAAAACTGTTTCCTCACCTCATGTTTATCATAAAGCTCTCCCAAATCAAAATAGTCTGAGTATCCTGTTTAAACAAGTTAAATAGTGTTGAGTTTAGCCAAAGCAATTGTCGTGCCTTGCCGTTTCCACACACATTTACCCTGAGGTACATATCTGGCATTTAATCAAGAAAAATTGTGACATGTTAAATAAAGCATGATTATTTTATTTATTTTCACACTGGAAACACCTTAAGTGACTCATCATGGACTAAAAAGCTGTTCTCCAAGAGTAATGGGAAAAGATGCCAATTTCAGTATTCAGATCTGTGGGAAAGTTATTATATCAAAAGCAGTTCTATAACAGTTTTGAATGAAGTGAATGTCTTCAGTCGTTGCTTGAGTGCCTGTGTGAACCAATATTCCTAAACATTGCCATCATTTGACTGGTGTTGTTTTGGATCACAATTGAACAATTCTGGTGAAAGATGTGAATGAGAATCCCAGTATAACAACACATGATCAAAACTACAGATGTGGCATGGAATATTAGCATAGACTCCCTCTCACACACACACACACGCTCTAAAATAGCCATGATAGTTCCACATTTCATTTTTCAAGGAATACAGAGGATTTAATTATTATGCACACACACACTTATCCACAAATGTTGCCTTTTAAATTAACTTTAGAACAAATCATATTTAGACCGTCTCAGGAAGTAGACAGTTTTTCCATTCTATTAATGTTGAAAACATTGCTGTTAGCAGAAAAACTTGAAGACTTTAAAAAGTCCCCTACAACTGAACACGAACACCGAATTTAGCATTAATAATTTAAGAAAAATAACTTATTACTGGATAATTACTGGGAAAAAAAACACAAAACAACATTTATTTGAGAATTATTAGATGCTACCTACAAGCCATTATTTATTAATATTTAACAAAGGATTAGTTCACCTTCAAATGATTTACTTACCCTCAAGACATACAGGTGTATATGACTTTCCTCTTTCTGATGAACACAATTAGGGTTATATAAATAAATATCCTGATGTTTCCAACCTTTATAAATGGCAGTGAACGGGGCTCACATTGAAATTAGTTTGAAGCTCAAAAAAAGTACATCTATCCATCGTAAACGTGCTCCACACGGCTCCGGGGGGTTAATAAAGGCCTTCTGGAGTGAATCGATGGGTTTGTGTAAGAAAAATATCAATATTTAACAAGTATAGTACAATATCGCCTTCAGTATTCAACTTATGAAGAAAGTGTAACGCCTCTCGCAGTTCAGAACGCTACTTCCAACATCATACATCACGCCAATTACGCTTTCTTCATAATATGGAAGGCGATCTGGCGGAAGCTGGATATTTAACTTTATAACATGTTAAATATGGATATCTTTCTTAGACAACCCTATCGATTTGCTTCAGAAGGCCTTTATTAACCCCTTGGAGCATGTTTATGATTGATGGATGCACTGTTTTGAGCTGCCACGTTCACAACCATTATAAAGCTTGGAAACATCAGGATATGTATTAATATAACTCCGATTGTGTATACATATACACCTAGGATGTCTTGAAAATAAAAAATAAATATTTAAAAGTAAATCATTGGGTAATTTTCATTTTAAAGTGAACTAATCCTTTAATACTATTAGTTCTGGCTATCGATGTGAACTAAACACTCCCCTGCCATCACCACAGACTTCTATGTGACTTTTCAAAGTCACACTTGAAAAGTGTGTCAACTAAATGCATTTAAATTTAACATTTGGCAGATGCTTTCATCCAAAGCTTGCATTGCTAGCACCTTTACCACAAATAATGTGACCAGGGTGTGTTCAGAGTTTATAATTACTCAACAGACGTAGAAAATATTTCGAATCAAGTATTACAGTTAAAAAGATTCAAAGTATGAGCTGTTCAGTAACCAATCCATACACTGATTCTAGTCTTGCAGCACACCCCAAATCTACTAAACATACTGTGCTTTTTCTCACATGATCCACTCCCATGAGTGAGCTTAACAGTCACACCTGCCCAACACGCACCCAGTCAGTACAGCAGTGCACTAATGCCACAGCAACACAACACCTCCCCATTCTGGTTAAAAAAAAGCCAGAATAAAACATTCCCCACATTCTTATCACATTCAATGTCATTGAGTCAACACTACTACCTTTCATCCCATTAATGATGAAGAAACATCAAACAACACGGTACAACGTGAAGAAGAAAAGAACGCAAAGGGCGTTGGATGGGGACGAACAATAGAAGAGATGACCTCAGTCTGAATAATGGACATTGTGTTGGTATTTGAAAATTTCATCTAATGAATCATTACAATTCCACATTCCAGTATCGTCTAATTACCGCGAGTTTTCGATTTTTAGTTGCTTAACAGCCTAGGAGTGAATCGTTTATGTTTGATATGTTTGGCTGCCATAGAAACGGAACAAGAAAGATATTATGATCATGACTCAAGAGCAGGAGGTATTCACAAGCTCTTCGTTCTGACAAGTATGATACATTCTTCCCCACAGGCCACAAAGTCACAAAAAGCTTGGGGGGGGGAAATAGAAAAGAAAATGATTAGTTAATAGGCTACTATGGTGGTCCTTTGCTTTACAACCCATATTAAATGCAAAACTGTCACGACAGCAAAGTTTCAGTAGTTTATACCAATACCAGTAAAATGTCATGTTTCGATACAACAAAATCAAATATTCCTTAATGCTACTGAACATTACTAAAATGGGTCAAATGAAAATGTATTTAAATTAAAAGTTGCATAAAATAATTTTTTTTTAATTTAAGTTAATAAATCACATTACATTAAAAGTGAAATTAAAATGTTAAATTGAATCCAAATTAAGTTAAATTTAAATTTAAAAGTGTATGACAAGTTAAATTTGAATCAAATTCATTTAAATCCAAATTAAATTACATTAAAAGTTAGATAAAATATAATTCAATTACAATTGAATCCACATTAAGTTCCATTTAAAGATGAAAACTAAGGGTTAAAAGTTCAATAAAACTTCTTAAATAAGCAACTTTGCTCACCTCAATAGATAAAATCTCAATCCAGATCCAGTGTGCAGGTTTCTCCTTTGAGCTTTCCAGACACTACCATAAGGACAGGATTGCACGGATTTATACATGCAGACACGGTCATGAATTCAGATCATCTGAACTGTCTCCATAACAATGATAGGCAGTGGCTAAACTGTCTCTTTTTGCAGAGGAAGTGGTGAGAGGAGACCCAGTTTTTGGTAAAGTGTGGCTGGAATAGAGCATAAGTTTTAGGCTCCAATTACAGCACAGAAAACACAGGGTAGATTTCTCCCTGAAGAGAGAAACTGTGGTGGTGCAGACAGACATACGCCATCATTACGACTACTATATTATCCTGTTCACTGACTTTAAATAAGAACATAGACAGCCTTTTAACTGCTACAAAACAGGGACAGCACACAGGAAATGTGGTAAGACAGACAACCAGCAACAAGATACCACATTATGCGCGCAAACAACTGAAAGTACTAGAAATGAGAAACACAACCACTCTCCAGCATGCCGAGTGTGATCTCTAGTGAGTGCACTGCAGAGAGTGACAAACGGCTGGATGTTGCCCTAATATGGGTGTACATTATGTTAATAACTGTGCACACTCATTAAAGATGCAGTCGCACTTCACAGTTAAGTGAAAATGCAAACTCATGCAAAGTAGTGTCTCGCCTTCGGAAGTTCAAGTTTGATGCACTTGCGAATTCATACAGCAAGAGTCAATGAGAATCTAAACATCAAACATTTACCTTGTTTGACCTGTTTGTTTAAAGAGAAAGTAGATGGTACATTTTCATATTTGGATTTTATGATTTGTGATTTATTACAAAATAGCCCTAGAGGGTGACATCATATCCTGTTGTCAAATTCCTTGCGACCTTCATTTGCTCAAAGTGTAGGCCTATGTGTGAACGCACCTTTGTATAATCTGGATTATTCACCTTCAGAACTAGCCTTAAAGACTAATTTGTGCCTGTGCACCTCCTTGCGCGATAATATTCTCTGCACATAAAAGAAAAGATATGAATTGAGAGTATCTTTCATCATCAACAGATCATATCAGAATGTGCCGTTTCCTTTCTATTTGAACACATGGTGCAAATTCTTGCTAAACCAAAGAGAGACCAGAACTTTTGCATATGCTAAAAACATCCACACAAAAAAAACCCTGCTATTTTCGAAGGAAAAAAAGCTCTGTTTGCTGCCCACTATGAAATAAATATCAGAATATGAAACTGCATGGAATTGTTGTTTTGTATGGGATGCTATTTTGTGGTCCAGTGGACTATCAAAACCATAAGTGGTACTGCACTACTTGCCTTGGTGGTCTCTGTACATGGCTGATTTATTGTACAGCTGACAGGGTTTTAGTGCAGAGACGGAGTGCAATTATAAGACATGTTTGTGGATGTTATGTCTTCCACAGCCTATTAGCACTCTATATCTGCATAGAGAGCAAGAATGCATCATTCTCAAAGAAAGAGGCTCATTGGATTGGAATCGACCCCAAGTCTAGGTCTGATCCAACCGATTAAATTTATAGGGCCGATTTCACAAACAGGTCCTAGATTAATTCAGGATTAGGATTTAGCTCAATTAGGACATTTAAGTAGCTTTTTTTAAACGTGCCTTTGAAGAAAAAACCATTACTTGTGTGCATCTTGAGACAAAACAATGGTCAAAGCCCATTATTAATATTACTTCTAATGAAGTCTTATTGGTAGAAATTTGTCAGTTGCCATTTTTAGTTTACTCTGTACTGTTACTTTTCATTTTATTTTGATTTTGCACTACTGACTGAGCTATTTTAGCATTTATACATCAGTGGCCTGTTGCACAAAGCTGGTTTCAGTTGCTACCAAAGTAAGTTCAAGATTAGTTTGAGCAAACTCTGTTTTTTCGGGCTCAAAAAGGTGGATTGGTTTTTAGCAGTGTTCATAACCATAGCCATAGCAGTGTTCATAACCAACTTACACTACACGGCTAACCTACTCTGGAGCAGGTTTTCGTCTGGGTTCGAGATCGCAAACCCAAACTGGACCAATCAGCTGCAAGTAAAGATGCAATAAAGCCACACCCCCTGTATCTCTCGTTCCAAATTAAAGCAGTTTATAGTGAAAAAACTTTAGAGACAAAATTGCTCAGCTTTTGGTGCTAATTATTTATTATATTTAAATTATAATTTATTTTAATTCATATAATATAAGTATTATATTAATTGACAGGTAGCCAAATATTAATATAAACATAATACATACATTCATAATTATTTTAAACAACGTGTATTCATTTGAGCGCTTTGTGAACCTATAATTATAAGGCATATTTCTTTGATTCACATCATGCATTGATATAGTCAGATCTTCTTTTAGCTGCCTTCTCAAACTTTCGCTGTAGCAGTGTTTATTCCTGCTTTGTAAACACATTTAATTTCATAATAATTTTCTTCAGAAGATTCAGAAGTGAATCAAACGGACATGATTGGCTGTTTGCCGCACGTGTCACACTTTCAGGTGTATGCGCTTCAGACTTAATCGCAAACTCTGGAGAATGTTTATACCAAGCTTTGAGAGACCGTTGAACTTGATCTAAACCAGGTTGGATTTATCTGGATTTGTCAACTCTAAACCTACTCTGAAACTCAGAGTTTGTTCAGCCAGCTTTATGCAACAGGCCTCTGCAGTTTTATTGATATTTTGAATTGGCTAGTATTTTTATATTTTTAATATAGCTTAGTAATTTTGTTGCACTTTCATCATTATTTGTTTTAGCTTTTTTGTTACTATTAAAGTGTCGCATTGTGGTTTTTCGAAAATTACCCATCATGCAGTGTGTAATATAGCTATTTGTGAATGTAAAAGGTCTGCAAAGTTTTAAAGTTCAAAGTACACAGCAAAGTTATTGTCTCCTAAAAGAAAGAATTGATTCTGAACTGCTGAAAGTTCCAATCTCGCTTCCTGTTACATACCTATGTAACAATGTAACATTTGCATAATGCCAGCCTATGCTCTTCATTGGCTGCCTGCGAATAGCATCTACTTTGACCCATTAAAAAAAAAAAAAAGATTGGATCGGGAAGGCTCTGGCTATAGAGAGATATTCAAATGTTGCCAGACTCTTTGAGAAATGAAGTGATGTGCATTGTATATTATGAGAAAATTAAAGTGGTTATTGACCTTGAATGCATGTAAACTTACTTAAAGGGGTGGTAAAACACATTCTTTTGAAGGCTTGACTGTGTTTGTGGGGTGCACTGTAACATGTGTTCATGCTTCGTTTGAAAAAAAATTGCCTTTTTTTTCATATATTTGACCTTTATTCTACACTGCTCTGTCCCTCCTTGTAAAACGGTCTGATGCTTTCCGGGTTGTATGAAGCCAGTCCCTCAAAAATACGCGATGGGCTCAGATTGGTTAGCTGGCCCAGTGTGTTGTGATTCGCTAACCGCCTAGTGCACGTATGTCGGAAACGTCACGCCCCTTACCTTTATCGGAGGCTGTGCTTTGGTCAGTGTTAGAAACAACGGCGTCAATAAAACCATACCAATCTGAGCCCGAATCAGACCCAGAACATTTGAGTGAAGATGATCGAGCAGAACCTGTTCAGTCCTCAAGAGTAAAGACTGCGGATCTATAGTGATCGCTACTGAATGGCACTTTAACTTTTGTATTTTTAGAACGATTATGGCCAAATATCTGTCACAAGAACTAACCCAAAACAAACACTAAGCACTGGCTTTAACTAGTAAGTTAGCCAAATCACACACAGAACCATGTTTAGCATGCCTGTAGATAAACAATACATAAAAGCTCTAATCAAAGAATCATTTACACTAATGCCAGGTTCGCTGTTGAGATTTTAACGTTAGTGTTTGTAACGATAGGTGTTCGTCGGATAACGTTAAGTATGAATGAGCATTTAACAGACTGGTTTGCAGAACAGCGTTGTCATCTGTTTACTTCCTTGCTACAACCTATTACAGGAAAACACATCGATGAAAAATAAATCAGACTTACAGGTTGTGGCCCGTGAACAGCTTCTGTTTGTAAATCCAGCTTTCAGGACAAGCCGTTGTGCATATCCTGTATTGAACTCGCGAAGTTTGTGTTGTCCTCCGTGAAATGTGCAGCGCGCGCGTCATGCATCCACGCACCGGCAGTGTTTTTTTCACGCAGCTGACGTTGTGCAAATCTGGCATTGAAATCGCGAAGACGGTGGATGTTTTCCTCCGTGGATGTGCTGCAGGGAGGCCTGCGCGCGCCTGATTCCCCGCTGACTCAAACACACGTGCATATAACATGTTTTATGTTAAACGCTCTGCAACGCACCCCCGTCCCTATGAAGGCTGAACAGAGCAAGTACCCCAGACCTGCAATCCGGATGAAAATAACAGCGTTTCCTTGGCATCGCGGCAACAACACTCCAGCCTACTATACCACAACAGCGCCGCGATACAAAATGGCCTCACCCCCCCTTATTTAATATTCTCGGAGGAGGGGTTTATGTAAATATTGAGCCTGGTGATGTCACCAACCCTGGAGGAATGTGTGTAGTCGCCTACTGGCCGTTTGCTGTAGTCCTTAGAAACTGATTTCTTTAAAAGCAAATATCTCCCTTTGCTTTAAACTTTGAACGTTGTAACTTTGCAGATGTTGTTTATGCTCAAGCAGCAACATTACACGTTAGCTAAAGTTAGAATAGTGAAATCGTGGTTTACCACCCCTTTAAGGAGACCTCTAACAAAATTAGGAACCTTTAAAATAGCATAACAAGAACACTTTAACGTTTCATTCAGGTTTTTCAGTTTTACTTTTATTGCTTCAACTTAAACTTATTTCAGTTAGTTGCCAAGGTAACATTTCTAATTTTCATCTTTGTTTTACTTGTTTTTCATGTTTTTAATAGTTAATGATGATCCTGTGACTGAAATAATGTATTCATACTTGCTTATTCACAATATTGTTTGCAGAGCCAATATATGCCACACCAAAAAAGTACACTAAACTGAAAAATAGACAACATGCAAATTAATTATTTCCCTATTTATTAGGGCTGTTGCTAGTTTAATTATTTGTTCTTTTTTTATTATTGACTGTTTACTTGTCTTTAATAATCTTTTAAATTTATATTAGTAGTTTTAGATGTGGTATTGAAATTGGAATCGAGAATTGTTCAATTTCACTGGTATTTAAAATTGTATCATAACCTTATTTATTACAATACAAGGATACATGGATAAAAAAAAATAAAAAAAAATACATTTTATTCATTATTTTGTGGTGGAGCCAGTGAAAATTGTGGGTGTGTTTCAATCATTTTGAAATAAATGGTCGACTCCCTGATCAGTGCTCTGACTACTGAACTAGGGAGCTGATTGAGACGCACCCTATATCATTAAATTCCGTGAATCGAAAATCAAGAATCAAATCAAATTGAGATCTTGTGAATCGAATCGGGACATCTGTATCTGTACCCAACCCTAATTTTGAGGTGATGGAAGTTGGGTAAAGCAAAATAATGCCTGCTATAAACTGTGAGATTTATAAGATCATTACAAATCCCACTGTACGACATGGCTCTAATAAACTTGGGTAAGACATGCATGTAGACTATTGAATAAGGTTGTTACTGTTAGTATAGAAGAATAAAATGTCATCAGCATGCACTAGTGGAAAACAATTAGAGCAAGAGGAATCGCACTATGACAATTGTAAAAAAAAGAGGTGGTAAGTAGTTTTAAGTTTTAGCACCATGTCGTGTTGATCATTTTATGTTGCATTTTTATTGACTAGCCAGCAGATGCAAGTCGTAGACGCAAACACACTGTTAGATGATCATGCTACATTTCTGACACTCAGACAATGATCGCAGACTATCTTTGGTTGCAAGTCCATGACAACAGCCATCTTTGAACCTCTCTCACTGTACGACACAGGACCCCCGGTTAGAAGCCACGACCACAGAAATCGCCATGATTGGTCATCTTTCGTCTGGGACAGCCCAGGGATGACTGAGAAGAATTGCACAGGTGGAGACAATAGAGAGGTACAAAAGCACTTCCAATGGGTTTGGTCATTGCATTGACACGTGAATACAGAAACATGCCTGGCTTTTTCCCCATTCATTCAAAAGTACTGCTCAGTCATCATTCACATTCAGAGCCCAGCCGCAAAACTGCTTTCTGCTCACTTTAAACCTGCAGAGAGTTGCGTTACAGCAACAACACATGAGCAGCTGGTAGAAACTGGTGATTTTTTTTTTAAATATAACTTCTGATAAGCCAGACATCTATATTCATTTCTGAGGCTGACCAATGCACATTTGGACAGTGTTGATGCCTTCACGTGTTAAGCTGTAACCCTTCACATTATTCTGCATAACTGAATCCAAAATATTCCACTCTGTCCTGAGGTAAAACCTCAACCAGCATACAAGACAATCCACTGCATACATACCCTCAAAATAGTAAAAACAACCGTGTTTCTCAACAGTCTATTAAAGAAATTCATTTTCAAAACCATATGAGCTACCTGACAATCATCATAGGCACATCAAATGAAATGTTCCCACTAAATGCAGTGCATAAAACTCAATTTTCCTCTTTTCCCTCCCTATTCTAGCTTATGCTACTCTAAGTAATGTCCAAAACTTAGTATTTCAGGCACTTTTTGTGATATTTCGCCTCTTCATGACGGATCGCTTCCTGTATTCCTCAGCTGTACGTCGCTTTGGATAAAAGCGTCTGCTAAATGTATAAATGTAAATGTAAAATGAATAAAAGTACAGAATCTCTTAAAAGGATAGTTCACCCAAAAATGAAAATTAGCCCATGATTTACTCACCCTCAACTCATTCTAGGTGTATGAGACTTATTTCAGACTAATACAATCAGAATTATATAAAAAAAAAAGTGTCCTGGCTCTTACAAGCATTATAATGGCAGTGAATGGGTGTTTATGTTTTGAACTCCATAAAAGTGCATCTATCCATCATAAAAGTAATTAATGCGGCTCCAGGAGGTTAATAACAGACGTGTCAAAAGTATCAACATTCATTACTCGGGTAGAAGTTTAGATACTAGGATTTAAAAAGACTTCTGTAGAAGTATCAACTCAAGCTTTTTACTTAAGTAAAAGTAATGGTTTCAAATCTACTTAAAGTATAAAAGTAAATGTAATGTAAGGGGAAAAAATGCCGTTAAGGACATAAGCTTAGGCCGCGCCACAGGGGCCTATAGTGCAGTATCCCACCTTCTCAAAAACACATTAAACTTGCCTCCTCTTTTTTTTACATAATGACTATAATGTTATATTAAAATGTTAATGTTGAAACATTTGGGATACACTAGGCTAACTGTTTCTAATGTATGCCCATTGAAAATGAACGCATTTTAGTACAATGCAAATACATTAAAGAACCATATGTGTACTACTGAGCATTTAGTGATTTGTCTCATGTGCAGGAGCGAAGGATCATGTAAACCAAAAGGGTGTCGGAATGGTATACGTTTATACTTCTCATCCAACCTCAATCAAATTCACTCTATCTGGATAGTTGATGGTTTTTTACGATGACAAGCCGGAATGAAAACAAGCTGAAATGAAACAGGAGTAATGAGGCTATTTTTAAAATGTAAGGAGTAGTAAAAGTGTAGTAAAAGTAAAAGTCGGCTGAAAAATAATAACTTCAGTAAAGTATAGATACCCAAAATTTCTACTTAAGTAAGGTAACAAAGTATTTGTACTTCATTACTTGACACCTCTGGTTAATAAAGGCCTTCTGAAGCGAAGCAATGCATTTGTGTAAGAAAAATATCCATATTTAAAACTTTACAAACTGTAATCTCTAACTGTCGTACGCGCGTTCCAGCGTATGACACAGGCGTAGCATAATTTCCGGTGACGAACACAGAAGTGCAAAACTTGGTCCGTGAGAACTAGCATATTCTCACAGGAGCATCCTACGTCATAAACTGGAACGCCAGTCTCTCGTGAACGCGCGTACGACAATTAGCGGAAGTTAGAGATTACAGTTTGTAAAGTATTAAATATGGATATTTTTCTTACACAAACGAACAACTTCGCTTCAGAAGTCCCCCCCCCCCCCCCCGGAGCCGTATGGATTACTTTTATGATGGATAGATGCACTTTTATGGACTTCAACATTATAAACCTTGGATTAGCAGGACATTTTTTTTATACAACTCTGATAGAAAGAAGAAAGTCATATACACCTAGGATGACTTAAGGGTGAGTAAATCATGGGCTAATTTTCATTTTTGGGTGAACTCTCCCTTTAAAATGTACATTATGCCAAATACTTTTTCTGGTCTCTCTTCACTACCGTTTGAATTCTGAGTCTATTATAACATGACATGTTTTAAAGCTTTAGATGGAATAACATCTGGTTATATTTTAAACTCAACTCCTCCTCAGTCCTGTTTAAAGTGTAAGGGTGTCCCAAGGTTTTTCACAATCCATTAGGACCTCCACCTCCATCAAAGTCAACATGTTTTAAACCCACAGTCTCATTTGTTCTCTTTGGTCTTTGTTAGTGCATAATGTGCAATAATTGTTTGAAACCTTTACTATTGTTATCTATTTCTTAAATGTGTCTAGATTAATCTTCTTAAATGTACAGTAGCCTGTTCTATTTTTGAAGTTTAAAAAAAAAAAAACTGCTTTAAAAATAAACTGTGAAGTATCCCACTGACTGTGCTTTGAGTGATGGAGAACTACATGCTCATATTCCTCTGAATGAAGCTGCAGTGTTCCAGCTGTTGTGTCGATTTACATGGCACATTAGACGCATTTCATCACTTAACAACTTGAAACGCTCCTTTTGTCGTCAATGTCTGAATTGGACAGCCAGGTTTTTCAGTAAAAGCTCCGGATGCAATATAACAATTGTGTTGCGGCAGTAACAATGACAGACTAAATGATGCTGAACTGATGCCTCACCTGAAGTACGCAAACAATTTTATAAATATGTGTATACAACCTACAAACAAAATATTTCTGATAAACTTATAGAATTGGGGGAAAACCAAGCGCTTACCTGGTAAAGAGTTGGCGCGCGGTGAGGAGTGTAATCACAACGCTGGGTTTGACACCTGTGCGGATGACGTCAAAACCACGCACGCGTCCTGTGTGAGAGCGGAGAATTGCAGCCCTTTTCTTCCACAAAGTCACTCTGTCAGTTTCCTGATGCAGATCTGATTGAGACACTTTAAGCGCGTCAGTTTTTAGGTCGTGCGCTCCATGTGACCAAATTCCCACACCGCCCAGTTTTTTTCAAACTTTTCCCAAGAATGTTTTCGCTGTAGAGATGATGGAGCATCATGCGCGCGGTCCTCGCTCTCATGCCACGTGTTGCTGTCAAAATAAAGGCTGGGGGTGGGCACGCGAGGGTGGCACGCGGGGCGTGTCGAGTAGGTGGGATGAAACAGAAATATGATTTTAAAAAACAATTATTATGAGACTCCGTGCTAGTGCGCCACCTGTTGGCGATGATAAATAAAGGGGAAATATTCTTTATTCTCAGTTTAAACTTAGCTTAGGCCTACACATTTAGATTGAAGATTCTAAAGTCACTTTATACTACCGTTTCGAACTTTTGTGGTCAGTAAGATTTAAGTAGTACCAAAAACTGCATATAGTAGGCTATATACAGTATAATATTATATACACCGGTCAGGCATAACATTATGACCACTGACAGGTGAAGTGAATAACACTGATTATCTCCTCATCACGGCACCTGTTAGTGGGAGGGATTTATTAGGCAGCAAGTGAATTTTTTTTCCCTCAAAGTTTATGTGTTAGAAGCAGGAAAAATGTGCAAGCATAAGGATTTGAGCGAGTTTGACAAGGGCTCTTGTGGGGTGTTCCCAGTCTGCAGTGGTCAGTATCTATCAAAAGTGGTCCAAGGAAGGAACAGTGGTGAACCGGTGACAGGGTCATGGGCGGCCAAGGCTCATTGATGCACGTGTGGTCAGATCAAACAGATGATCTACTGTAGCTCAGATTGCTCAAGTTCAAATCTGGTTCTGATAGAAATGTGTCACAATACACAGTGCATCACAGTTTATTGCGTGTGGGGCTGCATAGCCACAGACCAGCCAAGGTACCAATGCTGATCCCTGTCCACCGTCGAAAGCGCCAACAGTGGGCACGTGAGCATCAGAACTGGACCACGGAGCAATGGAAGAAGGTGGCCTAGTCTGATGAATCACGTTTTCTTTTACATCACGTGGATGGCCGGGTGTGTGAGCGTCGCTTACTTGGAGAACACATGGCACCAGGATGCACTATGGGAAGAAGGCAAGCTGTCGGAAGGAAGTGTGATGCTTTGGGCAATATTCTGCTGGGAAACCTTGGGTCCTGCCATCCATGTGGATGTTACTTTGACACGTACCACCTACCTAAGCTTTGTTGCAGACCATGTACACCTTTTCATAGAAAAGGTATTCCCTGGTGTCTGTGTCACTGTGGCAGGAATGGTTTGAGGAGCACAATGAGTTTGAGGTGTTGACTTGGCCGCCATATTCCCCAGATCTCAATCCAATCGAGCATCTGTGGGATGTGCTGAACAAACAAGTCCGATCCATGGAGGCCCCGCCTCACAACTTACAGGACTTAAAGGATCTGCTGCTAACATCTTGGTGCCAGATACCACAGCACACCTTCAGGGGTCTAGTGGAGTCCATGCATCGACGGGTCTGGGCTGTTTTGGCAGCAAAAGTGGGACCAACACAATATTAGGATATATGTACTGTATATGTTAGTAATTTAATTGCAATAATTTGCTAATTATATATACAAAACTTAATTGGTTATGGCATTATAAAAAAGGGCTGAGTATTAAGCTTTTATCAGTGCAACATCACAAATCTACTAATATCTATTATAAAAAACATGCCGTTTTTAAAAGATGTATTATGATTATTCTGTTTTGTAACATAAACATGCTTTACTTTTCATTCTGCATCCCTAAATCAAGCAGTACAATCTCAAAACACATGATAAGTTACGGTTCTGCATATGGGTTTTGGAAAATGACAATGGGCCTTTCACTGAAAGACAGATGTCTGTCGTGATGTTCTCAATACTAATTATTTCATTTGTTCTGTAGGTGTGTTGACTAATGAAAGACAGCTTATGAATAACAACAGACGCGTATAGAAGATTACTGTAACATTACTGTATAGAAGAGATGCTGGAAGGTATTTAGATTGGACTGAAAAAAAAAATAATGATTCAAATTAGGCTCTTAATGAAAGGAACAAGCAACCAAAGTTTTTTCATTATTTATTTGATCATTATCAAAATCTGTGAGTACCTTACATACTGCAATACATTGTGTGTCAATAAAAATATATTATCTTTTTTCCCATTATTCAATAACTGCGATAACGATTCAACAAACTGTACAACAAAATGCAATCAGCTACTTCAGTTCCCAGAAAATTAAAAACAGAAGACAAAATGAGTTAATGATGGAATTCAAATGAATAGAATGAACACCGGCATCTTCAACAACCATTTTTACAGCTAACATAAACCCACAGTAAAAAAAAGTCCTCCAGCTCCTGTCATAAAACCTGTGCACATGTCCTTTGACATGATAAACACAAGCCGACTTCATTTTAAAGTGTCGGTTTCAACTTGTAAAATCACAAGAGCTCATGATTGACATATACAGTTTCCATAGAGTTTTTGCTTTAAGCATGAATCAAATGAAATTAGTAAGATTTATGCCTAAAACAAGAAAACCATCACCATATATAAACTCAATTCAAGATTTAATTTTACCTTATACAATTTTGCTCCTCAAGTACAGTGAATTAGCCTACTCTTGTATTTAATCATGTTTCGATATTTTTACTGGAAACAAGACAAGTGAATGAGTATACCTGCAAATCATGGTTTTCGTCTGAGCAAGAACGATAATGATAACTATATTAGTGTCCACCCCAGCGGATGGCATCTTTCTGTTTATATTTGTTTATATTTAGAATATTTAGTATATTTAGAATCTGCCAGTTTTGACGTCTGCCCCTTTAAATACTCTGGATGAAAGCAGGTTGGATTCTGATTGGCTGTCGGTGTTTTATCATTCATCCGCTAAAAAAAAAAACATTCCAAAAGTAATTCCAAAGACATCGTTTCACTGTGCTGTTACAGTTGTAGTTGTGATGTGGAGTCTGCTATTCTTTTATATTTAGAATGATTTTTAGAACGATCTAAATCTTTATCGTTAAGGTCCGTTCACACCAAGGACGATAACGATACAGATATAGTTCTAAAAAGTTCACACCACAATTATAACGATAACAGCTCAGAGAAACAATATAGTTGGAATCACTTTCAGAACCATTTTATCCAGCTGATGAACGATAAAAACATTGACAGCCAATCAGAATCCATCCTGCTGTAACGAGCTCGAGCATTTAAAGTGACAGACAAGCATGTGCTTAGAATAAACAGAGCAATATAGTCAGCTGGTGTGGACCATAGACTGTAAAAAAAAATATGGACGTAGTGTCTGTGACTTCAACTGTAGGTTTCTGAAGAGCATTTTTAAAGAAAACGGCCCAAAGTCGGCCGTTGCCAACTTGGAAGCGTGTCACCACGCACTCCCGGATAACCGAAAATGGGCAAAGAGGTGGGAAGTGGGTGGAGCTGGCTAACAGATAGCAGACAAATGGCTAGTAGTGACAGCAGTGGCAATCCATCTGTCACTCATTGGCCATGTCCTTAATTATGCAAAACTGTAATGCTTAATATAATTTAAACAAATGAATTATAAAAAAATTCACCCCCCTCACAGTTGTCATGAAGGGCAAAATTAGCTATATAGACCAAAACAGCAATTTGTACTAGGCTGTAAACATGTTTTTTCCTGCTAGAGTTGGGCATTTTAACATGGAGCTCAATATTTTCAATTGAATATGGTTTTAGATAGGCCTATGGATTTAAATAGTTGATATAGAGTCAGAAACCACGTTTATTCTAGCTTGGATGAAACCACCAATGGTTTTTCACTTAGCAGGAGACTTTTCCATACAAAAGAGTTTGAAACAGCACTGTCTCCACACTTTCCCTGTCCTAAAGCTTAAGATAATGTTGCATGCTGGGTTTGTGAATGCAAATGCGAACCTAATACAGACATTTTTTACATTTGGAGGCAATTGCATTAAGCGCTTAAAAGACACTTGAAAATGATTGCAAAGACTGCGGTTGTGTTTAAAATATGATGTGGCGGTCAGCTAAGCCAGCAAGTAAATGACACCTGTGATGATCTGTGTTTTTTTTTGTTGTTTTTTTTTAAACCATGTCTTAGATCCAGATCCTCAGGATATGTAGTGTTCATAGGCAATGTTGCTACAAATCTGAAACCAAAATGGAGGTTAAACTTTAAAAAGACATTAAAATTTTGAAAGTCAGCTAAGATAATGTCAATAGTGTTGTGGTGAAAAAATATAAATATATGTAATGATCTTCAAAGCATAATGCAGTGTGGATTCATCACAAATACACACATGTGAGTGATCATACTGTGACTGTGTCCAACATCTGTAAGAGTTACAATGGGAACATGGGCACCATAGTAATAAGGTGAGGAGTGCACATGCTTGGTGTAGGATGTGAAGGAAGATTTTTTTAAAGTATATACAGTATGTGTGTGTAAAGAGGGGCAGTAGTTTTATATATAGTGTACAGTGACAGTACAGACAGAATGTATATTGCATTGATTAGTGGTTGAGCCTGTAGTGTCAGTAAAAAATAAAGAATTGGTGCCAGGAAGAATTGGTGGAAGCTCTTAAACTGGTGCCACATAGTTGCCAGGGAATGTTCCAAAAGCTTGGGTTCTTTCAGACGTACCTGACAGGAAGAGAACATAAATGTAATTTAAGCAAGAAAACAGATGACACAAATAGCTACCGCTTTGCTAACACACACAAAAAAGGCTATGTTCTTTATGACCGGCACTGATGATGAAGACCACTGCTCTTAAAGGGATAGTTTTTAGTTAAAAATTTTAATTCTGTCATTAATTATTCACCCTCATGGTGTTCCAAACCCATAATACTTTAGTTCATCTTCGGAACACAAATGAAGATCTTTTTGATGAAATCTGAGAGCTTTCTGTACTCTCCAATGACAGGTACATAACTACCACTTTGACACTTCAAAAAGTTCATAAAAAGATCGTAAAAACGAATCCACATGAATTGAGCGGTTTAGACCAAATTTTCTGAAGAGACACGATCGTTTTATATGATGAACAGATTGAATTCAGGCTTTAAAAAAAAAAACATTCCAAAAGTATGCATTTATATGCATTTCAAAATGCATATAAAGATTCATCAACTCGCAACATTAGTTATGGTAAACGGTAGCTTGTGTTTGCTTGATGTGAGAACCAATGAGGTTCATTCTCGTGTTACCCAGGACATTTGAGCTTCCACAAGAACCAATGAGGTTCATTCTCGTGTTACCCAGGACATTTGAGCTTCCACAAGAACCAACGAGGTTCATTCTTGTGAGTTACGCAGCACGTTTGAGCTTCCACGAGAACCAATGAGGTTCATTCTCGTGTTACGCAGCACGTTTGAGCTTCAGCAAGAACCAATGAGGTTCATTGTCGTGTTACGTAGCACGTTTGAACTTCTGCAAGAACCAATGAGGTTCATTCTTGTGTTACTCAGCACGTTTGAGCTTCAACAAGAACCAGTGAGGTTCATTCTCGTGTTACGCAGAACGTTTGAGCTTCCACAAGAACCAATGAGGTTCATTCTCGTATGTTACGCAGCATGTTTGAGCTCAGCCTTGGTGAGCATAAGCGAGACAGTGACTTTCAAAACTTTACAAAATTATACTGGCCTCAAACTTTTAATACTTTTGGACTGTACATTCTGAGAAAGTTTACACATAGTTCAGCATTTCTGACACTTCTGTTATTTTACTTTATTTTATCATTTGAACATGTTTTTTTCACAACAGTATTTCTATTATTCATGTATAATATTCTATATTGTCAATTTCAGATTGATATGCACCTACAATTCTGTACTACTACACAAAAATAATATCAATGCAAAAATTATAATCTATGCAAAATTATAAATCAATATATAATTATCAAATATAACTGATCTATAATATGAGCCATAATTGATATGATACAAATGTATTATGTATCCCTAGAAACTATGATTAGTCTCTATACCTGTAAAACAGTGAGCAGTTCTTGGCCAGAATAAGCTCTAAAGTGGTGCAGACTTTATGCTAATAGTGTAGGTACAGTTTTCTTAAAGGGCGATTACCTACAAACCAGCCGTCATCACACTTCTCTATGACCTGAACGATGTCTCCTTCTCTCAACTCCAGCTCATCTTTATTCTGGGGGTTATAGTTGTAAACCGCTTTATACCTGAATGCAAAGAGAAAGAGTAAGTAAAAAAGTGTGACAAAAAATGACAAAGAATGACAAAAGGTGAAATCAGTACAATATAGCTGGATTTACCCAGTATAATTTTTGTACAGTGTTTTGTACATTCTTGAAGGAACAGTTCACCGAAAAATTTACATTCTGTCCTGTTTTACTCAACTTCATGTTGTCATAAACCTTATGACTTTCTTTCACAACAGGATGGTGAGTAAACAAAGAGGAAATTTTCATTTTTAGTGAATAGTAGTAGTAGTGACTAATGTACTCACAATTTTCGTGAAAAACCCATGTTCACAGGAGACTGTGATTTGGAGGGAATCTTAACCTGTGCGTTGGGCTGTGGAGATTGTGTTCTGGTCCCATCCTAAAAATGATTGTTAAAATTTAGTTTTGCTTTGTTTTTGTTTTTTCAAATTATGCCACATGGCTTAAGTATTCATGCTCATTTACTGCCACATTCTTCCTTGAATATGTTTCTATATTGTAACTTGTGATCAAATGTTATTGATTGATTTTTTTCCACTTTTGGTCTTGATTGTGTGCATAATATAATTTCATGAAAACATATGAGATATACAAATAAAACACTTCTTTGCTACAATACAAAAATATTCTACCATTCCGAAGTTTGGGGTCGGAAAGAAGTCTCTGCATTTATTTGATTAAAAATACAATAAAAACAGTAATATTGTGAAATATTATTATGATTTAAAATAACTGTTTTCTATTGTAATATATTCTAAAATGTGATTTATTCTTGTGATGGAACAGCTGAATTTTCAGCATCATTACTCCAGTCTTCAGTGTCACATGATCCTTCCTATTAATATGCTGATTTGGTGCTCAAGAAACATTATTATTATTATTACACAAATCCAAAAGTGTTATTATTACAAAATTTTCCAATATTACCTAAGTTGATGATGATGAGTTAAAAAAATATAAAAGCTTTCCATAATTTGTAATGCAATTTTTGGAGATATTTTAAGCACATTTCACATCATTTCATTTAAATACAAAATAACTCCATTACATGCAAAAACTAATTAAAACAGCTCAAAAAGGCTCACATTGGGTGTCTCTGTCGACCTCTTGTGGAAAAATATAATATAACATGATATTTCATGACTCTTGCCACTAGATGGCCTTAAAGCTGTATTTGGAAGGATTGTTCTGCATTGTAAATGTGTTCAAATCAAACCACTTTATATCAGTGTGCAGGCTGCATTGTGACTGGTAGATTTTTATTTTAAAATAAATAGATTTCAATGCAAATTCCTAGGTGTGTGTTTGTGTACGTGTGTGTGTGTGTGTGTGTGTGTGTGTGTGTGTGTGTGTGTGTGTGTGTGTGTGTGTGTGTGTGTGTGTGTGTGTGTGTGTGTGTGTGTGTGTGTGTGTGTGAATCCATGTGAGTGTGAGTGTGTTCTGCACTGGGGATGTTCTATAGTCTCATGCCTTCATTTGTGTGTGTTTATTCTGGATTGTGCCAGATTTGGCAAATAAAAAATAAAAAAATCTAATTTCCCCCATTTCCCATGTTACTATTTTTATTATAACCACATTAACTCGAATCCAGTAAAAAAAAATGGTGTATTCCAAGTTCAAGTGTGACAAATCTCCCAAGATCTTAGGCCAATATGATGAACACACAATGAACACACAACTTTTAAAAAATGAAAAGAAAATGAATTTCGGGTCAAAATGACCCGAGGAGGGACAATACAAAACTTTTTCACCTTGTTGAAAGCAAAAATGCTATGGAATGCACGTCCTATTTTGTGAGAAAATTTGAAATTCTAGAGCAAAGCGGGCACTATTTTTGGAATCAGCAACCCAAAATGAATAAGAAATAATTATTTTAAATAATCATGTTTTCATTCAGCAAATATGATGCAGGGTGGTGTTATCAATGTTGAAAAGTTGTGCTGCTAAAGGTCCAGTAAGCGATTTCTGAGAAACACTGTTGAAAATTGAAATCAACACCTTAACAAATAATTTTGTGACAGTTTGCTCGATGTCTGCTTTGTGTGTGTGCTGAAAAAAATTGTGTTTGTACATAGTCTTGGCTGTGTAAATAGGAATGTGGCTCTGACCGATCAGACCGAGCAACCAAAACATTCTTGTAGCCAATCAGCAATAGGGGGTGTATCCGCTCATTATGGGGGAGGAGAGAGAGTGAGCAAGCGGGACATTTGTGGAGAGATGGCTAAGATACTACCAAAGAAGAAAATGTCAGGGGAATATAATTGGAAAAAGAAGGTGTTACAATTAGGCAAAAGCTAGGACCCGCGTTAATATTGAAAAAGTTTAAAGATGCAGTGTGTAATATTGATGAGGATCTATTGACAGAAATATAATATACATTTTCAGTGGTGTATAAAGACCTTACATAATGAACCGTTATGTTTTTATTACCTTAGAATGAGCCATTTCTATCCACATACGTACATGTTAATGGTTGCCTGTGTTGCATATTGTGTTTGTTATTTTGGAGGCGGGGAAATGAAGGGAGGGGTGTGTTTGTTTGGGTGTTGATTTCAAATATCAACAGTGTTTCTCAGAAATCGCTTACTGCACCTTACTGCAGTCTTACATTATAAGAGTCTTTACTGTAATTTTTGACAATTTAATGGATATTTGCTGAATATAATATTAATTTCTTTAAAAAATCGTACTAACCCCAAACTTTTCAGTGGTGGTGTACCAATCTATTGTACATTGGCCACATTATTCACAAAAAAATGTATTGGCTTAATAGGGCCTGGTTGATACATAAGATCATACATGTAAATACATGTAGTGTTGTTTCTCTGCACAAACCTGTGTGATGTATGGAGGGTGCGAGCTGTTGTTCGCTGGCAGTCCCGGGCCCTGCAGAGATGTCAGCACATGATTGGAGGGTGACACAGGTGATCTGGTGTCCTTTTCCAATGGGTTGTGAGGGTGCAGCAATCCAGTCCAGTTGTTGTTGAGTGGGGTGGATGAAGTGGGGCCAGGCGAGAACAAAAAATGGTTTGATGGTTTTGGAGACGTGGGCTGTGCATGTGACAGAGGGGAGCGTGATTGGCTGGAGTGTTTGTGAGGTGAAAGCTGGGGTTCAGGGGAGCGTGATAAGGTGGACAGGGGGGAGTGCTGTGGCCGGCCAGGACTGAGAGGCTCTGGGGTAGTAGTGGGAGAAGAAGGAAAGTCATCACTGCTTTTAGTGCGAGGCATTTTGTTGACCTGGACGTAGCTGACAGGGAAGATTCCACTTCGGGTGGTGCCAGCGATACGACCCTCCAGCCAGTGATCATCAACACGCCTGACAATAGAGATCACCTCGCCCTGATACAGAGACCACAAACAGAACAAGACAGAAGACAGCTGTTGATGCTGTTTGGATGTAAAATATCATCGCTTATTACAGGGTTCTTTGGAATACTTGACTCTGATTGGTCATTCGCAACTTTCTGTGGTTGGATGCTTGTGTAATGGTGAAACTGTATAATTTACTATAAAAAGACTTGAAGTCACAAAAACACTTAACATGTCTGAACATAACACAATTAAGATTCATTACTCTAATTACCAAACTTAAGCCATAAAACAGTGGTTCTCAGCTTCTCAGTTTGACTCCAAGGCTCCCCACTGTCCACAACATTATTCAAAGGTCCCATGACATGAGATGTACATGACTTAGTGGAAAATAATTGTAATATTTATATTTGATTAATGTTTATATATATATATATATATATATATATATATATATATATATATATATATATATATATATATATATATATATATATGGCTAATAATTAGGCCATTTCATATATTTAGGTTTTTCAAGATAGCGGAAATCCTTGTTCTTCAAAGAAAGAACATTGGTTAAGGGGGTTAATTAAAGAAATCGATTTTTTTCTAGTTGTCTTGTCTTATTTTAATGCTCATTTTGTCATCTTGAGGTCACTGTGGAATTTAGCAGAGACCCTGGAGCACTGTTTAAGAACCGCTGCCTTAAAGGGATAGTTCACTGTAATTAAAATAGTCGACATTTACTCACCCTCATGTCTCCAAACTTGTATGGGCAGGGTGAACTATCCCTTTAACATCTAACAATGAGGATTTTGATTCATTACAGTGATGCAAGTTGATTCAAATACAGATCTGTTCACAATTGAAACACCATAAGAGCACTAAAAGGATGGCTGCTACATAATTATTATTACTTGAGTGATCAACGGAACTTGTGAAATTAGCGGCAAGTGAACACAAGAGCATGACTAAAGGCAAGGAAAGGTTAAAAAATATTTACATTTCAAACCAGCAGCAAATGCTTTATTAAAAAGGTTTCCACAGCTTACCCAAAAATGGGTGAATAATAATGCTATGATTTATTCACCCTCAAGCCATCCTGGGTGTATATGACATTCTTCTTTCAGATTAATACAATCAGATTTATATAAAACAATGTCCTGACTTTAATCCAAGCTTTATAATGGGAGCCCAAAATTTGAAAAAGTGCATCCATTATAAAAGTAATCCTCACGTCTCCAGGGGGTTAATAAAGGCCTTCTGAAGCGAATCGATGGGTTTTTGTAAGAAAAATATCCATATTTACAACTTTAAAAAGAAAAATATCTAGCTTCCTCCAGACTGCCTTCCATATTCAACTTACAAAAAAAGTGTAATGCAGTTCAAAACGCTTACAATACGTCCAGCGTCATGCGTCGTATCAGTGGAATTTTTTTAGTCTTCAAATTTTGAGCTCCCATTCACTGCCATTATAATGCTTGGAAGAGCCAGGACATTTTTTTAAATATATCTCTGATTGTATTCGTCTGAAAGAAGAATGGCTTGAGTAAATCATGGGGTAATTTTCATTTTTGGGTGAACTATCCCTTTAAGAATCGAAAAAAATTGTCTGGAGTTAAATATTTTATGATAATGAACTGTACATAATAAATTGGTTGTAGTGTATGGTAGAGTGTGGGATATTTATGTCACCTTTCTGAAGGACAGTTCCACAGGGAGATCGGCGTTGAAGTTGAACAGGGCTACGCCCTCTCCATACTCCAACACCTGGATGGTGGGAGACTTTATTGGAGTGGGCTTCTCCGTTGGAGGAATAATCTGGATAGACAAGATAAGTAGGGATGTTAATGATAAAAGACGACGACATGCCGTGTTTCATTTGCATACACATGATTTGACTGCACTGACACTATTGAATGAGAAGTAAACTTGAAATGAATCGAGCTGGATGATGACATCTAGCTACTTTATAGCTGAATTGAACTATTTCATAAGTGATGAACTTTATGCCATTATTGAACTGAACTGAATCAATACTGAACTGACTTTGACTGAATAATGATACTACTGTCTTTTTTGAGATGCTTTACATCATTGATCCTTATTTTCCTGTTTATCACTGTAAAGCTAATTCGAAACAATCTGTACTATTAGAGCACTATATAAATAAAGGTGACTTGACTTGACATACCTCCACATAGCTGGTGGGAAAGATTCCCACTCTCCCATGATGCTCTCCTTCATACCAGTTGGCATCCACTTGCCGGTGTATGTACACAACATCACCTTTTTGTATGGTCAGCTCCCTATGGATGAGCGGTCAAAGAGAATAATAATGGATTAGGAAAGATAAAGGGTGTGTGATTACAAAAGTAGTAAAACATTATTAAAGGGGTAGTTAACCCAAAAATGAAAATTAGCCCATGATTTACTCACCCTCGAGCCCTCCTATGTGTATATGACATTCTTCTTTCAGACGAATACAATCAGAGTTATATTTAAACATTTACTGGATAATCCAAGCTTTATAATGGCAGTGAATGGCAGCCCAAAATTTGAAGCCCAAAAAAGTGCATCCATTCATTATAAAAGTAATCCATACCGCCTTCCATATTCAACTATAATATGGAACTATATTCCATATTCAACGGAAAAAGTGCAACTGGCGTAACTGATGACGTTGGACGTAGTGTAAGCATTTTGAAAAGGGAGAGGAGTTACACTTTCTGTGTGAGTTAAAATGGAAGGCGGTCGGCCGGAAGCTAGATATTTTACTTTATAACATGTTAAATATGTTTTTTTACTGCCATTATAATGCTTGGAGTAGTCAGGACATTTATTTTAAATAACTCAGATTTATCCTTCTGAAAGAAGAATGTCATATACACCAAGGATGTCTTGAGGGTGAGTAAATTATAGGATATCATTTTTGGGTGAACTATCCCTTTAAATGCATAATACAGAATAACAAATCAGATATATTTAGTAGCATTTGCAAATAGTTTTATTTTTTAAATCAGACTTCCCCATATCCTTCTACCATATCCAGTTCTGAAAATAATTATGAATAATGACATCTGTGTTGTGTCTTCTGTTTCTACTTACTTTGGTGACTGTGCTTGGAAATTAAATTTGGCTCGGGCTGCTTTCATCTGTGTTGGAAAAACATGCGTCAAAAACAGTCTGTCAAAATGTATTTTCCATCCAAACTCCAAGGAAAGAGATCAAATAATGTACCTTTCGCTCTTCTTTCTTAGGTGGGAAATCCATGTCTGAGGGTGTGCGACCTGTAGAGGGAAGAGCAGACCAGATATCAGCTCATAATACTCATAAGCAGCATTGTGTCTATTATCCATGTTTGTTTGCAATTATTGGTTGCTTCTTCAACTTTAAGCACTTTTACGCCTGACTCCGAGGGTGAAGAATGTTGTGATCATGTGAAGTATCTCTAATTATCTTGTCTGCTGCAAATAAATGGATTACACACCATAGGCTAGGACCTTTGTGCACATGGGCTCTTAAACCTCTTTTTGTAGCCGGATACCTTACTGTAATCCAAACATTAGAGGAGTTATGAGGGGTTTCCACAGAGGAGTTTTATCTTTGATCAGTAAATCTCCTATGTAAGAGGATGTTGATCTGGAATAATCTGGAATGTCTGATCATTTGTTGTTTAAGGACATTCTTTTCAGGAATATATCATTCGAGGAATACTGCATCTTTTTTGTGCAAGTAAGATTAGTAAATACATCCTAACATTTAGTCTACAACTACAATAACCATCATGTTTACACACAACACCTATGTACTTACTCCTGATTTTTCTCAACATGGGGACGGGAGAGGTGTCCGTTAATTAATGGGAAAACAAAGTTACTTGCGTTACTTACTTGAAAAAGTAACTCAGATATTTTGTTGTGAATTTAAAAGTAATCTGTTACTTTACTCGTTACTTGAAAAAAGTAATCTGATTACGTAACTTGAGTTGTAATGCGTTATCCCCAACATTAGTAATGGTCTTAGCGGAATAGAACTTAGAGCGTGCTGCTGCTGCCGAGCAAGTACGGGATTTGATACTGCCAATACATACACAACACGCTACTGTGAGCAAGTAAGACATGCTGCTGTTGTACAATAGTACAATGTGGGTACAATAGCACAATACTCTCCATTGACTTTGTATTGCGTGAAGCAGCCTCCTCGTCATTTCGGACTTATAACAAAAAACATAACAATGTCTAAAAGCTGATGTGTGACAAAGTGTACATCAAACAAGCTAAACAAAACCCAGAACCAAAAACTCATTAGTTTTTATAAGATGTTGACCCAAAAAACTAGTGTTTAACGCCTTAACTGTGACCGTCCCGCTGGCGGGACACCTGGCGCTCTTTTTTTGATCGCCTTTTTTTCGTTTCATATATTTTAGTAATTATCATAAATTAGGTATTATTCGAAAGCTTACGAACTCAAAATTGAAATCGGACGTTGTGTTACCATGTAAACGGAACTCTAAATTCTTCTAGCGGGCTCCTCCCCTAGTGGGCGGTGTCATGTTTCATATTACCACATTTATTTTATCAAAATCTTTTCTAATCTTGACAAAACACATATCAAGTCTCAAGGGTCCATATTTGGTGACTGTTTTGTGATGGAAGTGATATTTGGACAGAAATGTACAGGAAAATGCATCAAAAAAACAATCAATGGAATTTGGATGACACCCGGTGGCTATTTTTGGTATAGCACCTAAACAAAATCTCATGGGAACTTCAATTGTTATGATATCAACTTCAAACTTGGAACACAACTTAGTTAGACATATGGCTTTGATTTTATACTAATTTTAGAGTAAAACATTTTTGTAGTAAATTAAAACTTCCATAACTTTAATATTTGGAATTTCTATATTCAATAATCTGCAGTGTCTTCTTTAAAACAAGACCAAACTTAGGTCTACATTTTAAAGCAGTCTTAAATTACAGCCCTTTAATTTTGGATTGTGCATTTTCTTTTTTTTCTCTTTTTTTAAGATTTATTATGATAGGACAGTAGGTAGACAGGAAGCAAAGTGGGAGAGAGAGAGAGGGGGATGGGATCGGGAAAGGTCCACAACCCGGGACTCGAACTCGGGTCGCCCGAAGCGCAACAGCGCTTTATGTCAGCGCACTGCCCACGAGGCTATTGGTGCCGACTGGATAGTGCATTTTCATGTGTATTCTTAAAAAAGGGGGTGACCATTTTAAGGACAAAAAAAGTGGATACAGGCAATTGAGACAGAGCACGACACTGAGAACTACACCCAGTAGAGGGGAACGTAATCAGCAACAGGGAATATAATATATAAAACTGACATTTGGATATTTGACTTAACAGTGACTAAATGTTTACTGCACACATAGGTATACTGAGGCATACTGAGTATCAGGATTCCAAAATGTTCCCATTCTTCCTGCTGATGCTTCACGTCTTATTGCCTGTATCCACTTTTGTCTCCTTAAACGCTTGTTTTTTTGGGTCGACAGCTTATAAAAACGTATTTCTGTGTTTTGTAGCTTGTTTGCTGTACACCCTGTCACATAGCAGCTTTTCGACATTGTGCTGTTTTTTGTTATAAGTCCGAAATGACAAGGAGGCAGCCTCTCGCAATGCAAAGTCAATGGAGAATGTTGGATACGCCCGGTGTGGGCGTGGCCTAAATGCTGAAAGTTGAGCAGCGAGCTCATTGGCTACTGACACAGCAGGAACCAATCAGCTTTGCCCTATAGAGAATGATGTGATTGCAAGCAGATTAGCCTGCGCCATCTAGAGCTTCATAACAGAACTTTGTATTTCACAATATTACTGTATTTTCTTTAGCAAATTTAGTTTGTCATTTTAGGTTTCAGAAGGGTGCCCGCAAACGTCCCTTTTGCGGCTGATATGCGCCTTGGTGAGCACTTTTGCCGAGCCCACACTGAGGCAAGCTATGCAGCAGTCAAAGCGGCATTATATCACGAAAGTGCGGACTCAGAAGAAGATCACGAGGGCTTAGGGTTTGATTTGGGACAGGGCCTTTGAAGATTTAAAGGAATGGTTAACCCTAAAATGAAAAGTCATCATTTACTCACCCTCAACTTGTTCCAAACCTGTATGAGTTTCTTTCGTCTGCTGAACACCAGAAAGTTGATTGGCCCCATTAACTTCAATCGTTTTTTTTTCTACTATGGAAGTCAATGGGGCCCATCGACTGTCTGGTTACCGATACCGACATTATTCAAAATATCTTCTTTTGTGTTCAGCAGAAGAAAGAAACTCATACTCATATGTGTCGAATCATTAAAACTTTTTTTTGTTGCTCAAGACCATTTCAATGGGCCTTCATCTGCACAATGTGTTAAAAGTCCCAGACTCTTTCTACATTAATCTCCAGGAAAAACAACTAGATAAATCTGCAATCAAGACCTCCATCCTGCTCCTTGTTGCACACTTCCCGTCCTGATGAATAGTGACCCGACTTAATTTGTTTTCCTCATTTCACAAAAAAAAGTGTTTACTTTGCATTAATTGTGCAAAGCAACCTTGGGGAGTGAGAGGAGAGGAGAAGATTGGCAAGAAGTTCAAGGAAATAGGAAAAAGAGGACAGGAGGGGATAGGAAGATGACTGTTTCTTACCATCAGCATGCATGAAGCTTGCTGTTGTGCCCTGCTTTACAGCAGAGCAAGGGATTATGGGATAGCTGGAAAAGAAAAACAAAACTATCATGTGACACATCTATCCCATATAAATGAAGAACATGAAGTCAAAAACAGTGAGAGAAAGTTCACATCTGACATAATCACTTAAAAAGAATGATTAGTTATTACTATTAGTGAGGAAAAAAAATAAGAAGAACTCTTTCATGTCTCAAATGTTTCTCCTAGACAGCAGAGATTAAATGGTCATCAATTAGAGACTCCTTCTCAGGTTTTTCTCCAAAGGTAAAAAATAATAATCTCAGGCATCTTCAGATAAAATCTCAACAATGTCTCAAAAATTTTTCAAATGTGCCATGCAAGACACCAAAATCTGCACTCAAAATGAACATGAACAATTTGTCATCAACAACTTTCAAGACCAAACTATTTAAGCTATTCACGTTCATTTAACAGTTCTATATTGAACAATTTAATAAACAAATGAAGACAACACTGATTCACGAATGAACAACACAGATCTCAGTCTCCTGAGCTTTGAGCAATAAACCTTCCTCTGAGTTACATGGGAGACTCCAGGAAGACAGGAAGAATTCCATAAAACACAACAGATGGTCTGTCTCAGCTATGAGGATCCAGTCTGAATTATGGGAATATTTATGCACATGTGAACTAATGGTGGAGGTTGCTGCTGCTCTAAACATCTTTAAAATATAATACTGTGCAAGATAATATTGTATAGATAAAATACCTCTTGAATAATTTTTTCCTCGTTTTAAGAATTTTGTTCAAGTAAATGTGCCTTTTTAACAATATTTATTTATATTACAGATTTTTTTCTTGAGGTGATACTTGACAATGTCCTGTATAATGTGTATTATATCAAAAAATATGTTAATGAAAGGGCAGCATACCAATTCTTGAACACAACAACCAGTTACAGGTTTTCAGCCCCAGGGTTATTAATCTTTCCAGAAAAAGGAAAGCTGTAAAACTGTCCACACTCTGTATCCTTTTTGTAGCAGCAGGGGCATTTATGGCATTTTGAGGGTGGGGAGGTAGTCAGCAGGGGGCTGCAGGGGGCAGAAAACATCAACATGCCACAGAAAAACAGAGGGAGAACTCAAGAATGTGTCAGATCCAGTGAGATACGGGCCCCTGGCGAGCAAATACTGAACCTAAAGGTGTCAGAATGGGCATGAACATCTGAAGTACAGGCCTGGAAGAACCAAACTTTGCCTTTTATAGCTCTGCTGTGTCAAAGCTCATAAAGAGGGGGATAACTGCGTGTGGAGCAGTGACGTGGGCAGAACAATTGCGGAGATCTAAACTGTGTCGAGTACTGTCTGAGAACCAATACTGTACTACTATACAACAGGATGAACAATACAAGCATGTAGGTAAAGACATCCTCAATTTGACCACACACTCTCACAAATACACACACACATGTACAGGCACACAAAGAACTCAGCATGGGGTCGGGTATGTGGGCCGCCGGCCAAAGAGTCAACAATTAACCAATCAGACAAGGAGACAGGCCGGGCATGTCATATGACCTTAATAAGAGAGTGAAAACAAGAGAGAATCTACTGCATGTGTCACATTGTATTATAATTAATTAGACTGACACATTATCAGATATTATTTCTACAAAACCAAAGATGAAACGTACTTCAGTAAAGATTTTTGTACTTCTGGCTTTGTCAAAAGATTAAAATACTTCATCCCACCTGTTCACATATACTTTAATATTATAATATAATGATACATATAAGATATATACAGAGAATTTGTGATGCAGGATAAATATTATAATATTATATTATATACTTCAAACATTGCTTATATTTACATGACTTAAAAGCCATTTAAAACTACATAACTAACTATATTACTAATTACAATTGCTATAGTCTAAGTCTGACCCTATCCTAAAAAGTGAATTTTTACTAAAAACTTTTTTAAACAAGTTTATTTATGAGGTTTTGTTACATTTGGCTGACTTTTAGGAACAGATTTTCCACAAAGTATAATTAAGTAAACTCAGAGACTTACCTGTTTTCTTGTCTGTTCTCTTCTGTTCTTGTGGCTGCTGTGTTGGCTTTAGCTCCCTGAAAGTAGAAACAACCGTTTCATTCACCTCTAACACATGAACTCTCCTAAAGACACAGTTCAACAGGAGTATTTGGGAGCAGCTCGAAAGCAATCTCAAGAGGCGGTGACCATTCCTGCACAGAGAGCTGCACTGCTCCCCTGGGTCCTATACTCCACGTATTTTGCATTGCTTTGTAAATCTGAATCAGATGGAACTGGTGATGTAGTCAGCTAAGATTTCAACTATTTGTAATTCACAAGCACATGGGGAGTCATAAAGCCTTAAACAATTAAAGGTGCAGTATTCGTTGAGCCAAAAGCTAATTTTAGATTAAAAGAATTGTTCAAATTTAAGCAACAACAAAAAAAATCTATATAATAATATAATTAATAAAATAAAATAAAATAAAATAAAATAAATAAAATAAATAAAATAAATAAAAAAAATAAAATAAATAAAAAAAAAAAAAAATAAAAAAAAATAAAAATAAAAAAAAATAAAAAAAAAAAAAATAAAAAAAAAAAAAATAAAATAAAATAAAATAAAATAAAATAAATAAATAAAATAAAATAAAATAAAATAAAATAAAATAAAATAAAATAAAATAAAATAAAATAAAATAAAATAAAATAAAATATATGGACTAATTGTAAATACGAGTTTCCTAGGTAAAAATTTCTACATGAACACCCTCTGATGTCGTGTTTACCACTGAAAAGTTTGGAAATAACTTTGATACCCAAATTCCCGAGATGGGCGTACCATAAACTTTAAACATGGGAGAACTACTGCTGTGACGGGTATGATTTATTATTTTTTTCCCCAAAAAACAGCTAGATCGTCTTGTCTTGTCATTAATGTAGTGCATATTTATATATATACAAGTAATCATTTGAAGTGTATTGTATGTTTTATAGTATACACAGCGAAAATAGCCTGCATTTGACCACAATTACAAAATCATCAGAAAGCGGACTGGATGGCATCGTAAATGTTATATGGTTGACAACAAAGCATGTTCATTCTGACAACAAAGCACTTGAATACAACAAGCTCGTAATCACGACTTCTGAAGTGGGAATTATGAAATTTCTGATATCACGTGAAGGCAGCATTATATTTATTTGTATTTATATATTTTTTTATACATTATATATATATATATATATATATATATATATATATATATATATATATATATATATATATAAACTGAAGTCTATTAATTATGCCTAATATATGTCTTTTTTAGGTTTTTTTTATCTATTTATTTGTGTGTGTGTGTTTGGAAAGAAATGAAGGACAGGTGATGACAGAATTAACATTTTTGGGTGAACTGTCTCTTTAAGAATAACAGAAAGAGAGTCATGGCATGGCAAGAAAAGGATCAGATAAACACGGGTGGGATTAAAAAGAGCAGACATTGTGTAGGCTGGCGTGATTCAAATGAAAGGATCAGCGTTGGGCGGCTTCAGACTTTGGCTGTTCAGCATGACAGGAAGTGACAGAGAGGATCAGCATGCACATCTGTCAGATTAGGGCCTACATCCAGCGACCTGAAGCACGCTGACAGGAAGGTAACAGCAGTGGCCAGAAACTGAGAAAAAACCATTGACTTTTTTTTTGGCACAACAAGTACGAGATTAAGACTAATACCTCGTCTGAAGGGTGCGGGAATTTTAAAGAAATCAGTGAGGTCATAATGGATGGCTAAAGTCTGGCTAAAAGTCCAAAATATTTAAAAACCATTTAGAGAGATTGTTACAGCACGCCAAATATAACTTCTCAAATTACTTCCATGTCTTATCTAACTGCAGTGTCTCTGTTTTTCTTTGTCACTCACTCTCTAAAACTTTAAGAAAAGTATTTGTTTTATTTTGAAATGAACAGGCCACAAACCACAAGAAGTTGAACTGAAATTTAAATAGAAATGACAGGAAGATTGTTTGGTTTTACTTTGTAGAATATATATACAGTAGTCAGCATGGGCACCCTGACTGATCTGCAGCTATGCAGCTCCATATGCAACAAACTGTGATGCATTGTGTATTCTGACACCTTTCTATCAGAACCAGCAATAACTTCTTGAGCAATTTGAGCTACAGTAGCTTGTCTGATTGATCGGACCACACGGGCCAGCCTTCGCTCCCTACGTGCATCAATGAGCCTTGGCCACCCATGACCCTGTCACCGGTTCACCACTGTTCCTTCCTTGGACCACTTTTGATAGATACTGACCACTGCAGACCGGCAACACCACACAAGAGCTGCAGTTTTGGAGATGCTCTGACTCGTCTAGCCATCACAATTTGGACCTTGTCAAATGTGCTCAAATCCTTATGCTTGGCCAATTTTCCTGCTTCTAACAAATCAACTTTGAGGACAAAATGTTTACTTGCTGCCTAATATATCCCACCCACTAACAGGTGCCGTGTTTAGAGATAATCAGTATTACTTCACCGGTCATAATGTTATGCCTAATCTGTGTGTATATATATATTCTACAAACTTCTAAAGTACAGCCAAACAATCTTTCTGTCATTTAGGCTTTATATATTGTATTGTAGCATATATGTAGTGAGTGGAATCTGTAGAATGGAGAGTCAGTACCTCACCCCTGCCTCGCCGCTGCTGCTTCTGTGACAGTTTCCTCTCCAGGCCACGAATGTCTGAGTCCAGCTCCGCCTCAAAGCGGTTCAGCTCCGACACCAGTGTCGCCTGGACAACAGCATGACAACCAGTTGACATATAGCATAGGTATTTTTATGTAAAACTATTGGTGTGGTATTTATATTTTATGTAAAACTATTGGTGAAACACACAAATCTAAATGTAATCTGACTGAGACTTCGTGCAATTTCATGTTAATGGAACTTTGATAGTGTAAAAATCACAAGGTATTTGGAAATTCCGCAACACACCATAATAAATGGCAATAGAGAGCGTCTACCAGTATTTGCAGAAGAGGAAGAGGATGGCAGAAAAGGAATAGCCTTCATTTATTCGGATTATGCTGATTACACAGGAATATTCCAACAGCATGAAAAAAACTTCTTCATAATAAAGATTTAACCAGATCATAGACCTTTAATCAGAAAATAATGTGCACCTTATTAACAGTATTACATTTATTATAGAAAAATGTATGGTTGGGATTCGCTATTCATATAATAATTAAATACAGATTGTTAGAAAGCGAGATATGTTCAGACTGATGTCTGATGTAGAAGTATACAACTGCAGACACTCACCTCTATGGATGGAGATTGGGATTGAGGTTTCACCGGGGTGTGATATAAAGGCAGCTGTGACTCAGACCTTAGAGACTAAAACAAATCAAATACCAAGTTAGACTACAACCTCATACAATACAATTAAGCCACATTTAGGCAAATAATAAGTAATGGTTATCTAAAGAGCAGAATTTAAATTAATGGCAGCTAACAACCAAGCCAAGTCAGACATCCAGAACATATTAAGACATAAGTGATGCATCTTTCAAATATGTCAACAAAGCAAAGCTGTCTTTAGTAGATGAGATGACAGCAGTCACATTAAGGCAAATGAGAGAAAAGAGAATGAAAAGAAGTAACGGCACTTGACAACCTAAAAACCATGGTGACTTTAAATCACACAACCGGTTAACAGGTTTAATACGAATCACAAGACAGCTCTCCTTCACTCAGCTCCACAACTAGAGATGAAACAATAGATTCTTTTATTCTCTTATTCACACAGAGCCAGACGTAAAGTCAGTCATAAACAATCAGGAGTCCTGACAAAACTCTTAATCTGAGAATTTATGTTAACTAATAGTCCAAATTCGCTCATGGCCCCCGAATGACACCACTTTGTGGGCCTCTGTGATGTCAGAACCAAATAAGACAATCTGATTCATAATTGCTGATGGTATATGTTTAAAATGATTTAGTACATTTAGTACAACTACAGAATATAGGAAATAATATCCATCATGTTTCATTGTCATATTAATAGGGAACTATTTGGCAAATTCCTATAAAACTGAACAACCTCTGAGCCGAATCTGTTGTTGCACAACCTTTTTGTTTAATATAATTTGCTCCTCGTCTTTTGTAATACACAAGCTTTTCTCATTAAATTTCCCATTGATTAACATAGTAAATAACATTACAGAAATGTATTATCCAACACTGTCAGAAAAAAAGCTAGAATTGTACTCTTAAAGGGGCAACTTTGTACTCTATCTACCTCTAATAGTATTAGCTTCTGTAATGTCAAGTGTTTTGGTTTTGTTTCATTTTCATTTTCATATTTTGTCATGTTCAATGTCATTCCATTGTACCCTCATGTGATCATGTCATGTGCTTCCCTAGTCTCTTGTGTCATGTTAGGCTCTCCACCTGCACGCGGCTACTCTCGCAGATCGTTTGCATCCAGCCGCAGCCGATGTCGAACACACCTAAGGTCATTGGTTGATTTAGTCATGTGGGTTCTTAGTTCAGTTCTGTCATTGGTTTATTGCCTTGATTGTTCACAGGTGTGTCTTGTTAGTCATTAGTCTCTGTGTATTTAAGCCCTTGTGTTTGCCATGCGTCTTTTGTCCAGTATTTTTCCCTGTACCACTGTTGGTGAGTTCATGTTTCAAGTCAAGTCGTGTCAAGTCAAGTCGTGTCAAGTCAAGTCGTGTCAAGTCAAGTCGTGTCAAGTCAAGTAAAGTCAAGTCAAGTCGTGGTCGGTACCTGCCTAAGGCCACGGAGGCTGTGCCTCTTTAGCCCCCTGAACTGTCTGCGCCTCCATGGTCCCCTGAACTTCCGGCACAGCCATGGTCCCCTGAACTGTCTGCGCCTCCATGGTCCCCTGAACTTCCGGCACAGCCATGGTCCCCTGAACTGTCTGCGCCTCCATGGTCCCCTGAACTTCCTGCGCCATCCTGGCTTCCTAGCCTGCGCCATCCTGGCTTCCTAGCCTGCGCCATCCTGGCTTCCTAGCCTGCCTGCATTACCCATGCTCCACGACCCAGGTCCGCCCATGCTCCCAGGCCCATCTCTGCTTTGCAAGGGTGCATGTCCTGTCCCCTTGCATGGGCCTGTTTGTTTTGTTCACTTGTAATAAACTGCACTTGGTTTCAACTTCAACACTTGCCTCCTGTGGATTTACATTACAGCCCCTTAGAGTAGTAACATTTACTTTCAACGGGTAAGGCACTACTATGAACTTTCTATGAACCTTTCAAGGGTAAGTAAAAAAAGGGTTACAAATACGTCCCTTTAAGAATACTGCCCCAATAAAAACTGTTGTACCGCTAAAGGTAAAATTTTTGCACATTTTTCTGAGAGTGAAGTAATGTAATCAAGACCAGAGCCAATGATTTTGTTTGAGCTATGAATGAAAAAATCTAATAAATACAATTCATATTTTCTTATTTTATTTGTCTTATCTTATCCTTTTAGTGTAGAATGAGTAAAGATGATTGTTTTTAGGATGACTAAAAATTTAAAGTTACTTTTAAGGCTGATTAAATTTTTAGGCTGCTCTACCTCAGCGGTCTAACAGCATTCATCACTGTCAAAATGATCGAGTTGGCCAATCAAATCAAAGAAGGCGGGTCTTACTGTCATTCTGACACTTTCGCAACGCAACGAGAGTTCGTGAAAAGACATAAGTAGATGCAAGTATTAGACAATTGTTTAATGATAGAAATGTTCATCTAATGACAGTAATATACTATCTAGTGATGCAAACTACTCACGTTTTTATGAAATTTCTTTTCTTAATTGAAAAAATGCAATGAAGATTCATGAAATAAATTAATGTGACGGCAAGGCAATTTTCTTTTAGCATTTTCTACATATGAGACATGCGAATAAGAGTGAATTAGGGTTTGGTTTAGTGTTAGTTGCATGCAATTATGCATAATTAACTGTTATTATATGGTAAGTATATAATATATAAAAAGGACACTGTAAGATAAAGTGTTACCATTACCAGTAAAATGCTGTGTGTGAACAAAGACTGAAGATCACCGGTATGAGGTCAGATGTTTGCTTTGGGCCAATCATAAAGGTCTGTCAGAGCTGTTTACGGTAAATTCTGCTGCTTTTAATTGTTTTTCTATGTAAACATTTCTATGTATACGGCCATCTGACTGTTGTGCTGGGTCTTGTGCTCGAGACCCTGCCTTGTTTTCCATTCATCAGCGCTGCAGCTCTGCAGTTACTATTGCGTACTATAGTGACTGCAGTACTATAGTAACTATTATGTGTCTTGTGTTTTTTTAAGTCCCCATTAAGTTTTTGGCTTATAGTATGAATATGTTAGTCTTACTGTTATCTATAAGCTAGTGTGCTCCAAAACAATGACACAATTCGTATTAAGACGATACAAGTACACTGTAAAAAATGTCAGGCCTCTCTAATTTAAAATTTTCTAGTGACAGGTCACATCTACATTTTTCAGTTGGCCAAATTGAATTTCTGTGAATTGATACTATTTTATTCACAGAAATTCAATTTGGCCAACTAAAAAATGTAGATGTGACCAGTCATTGGAAAATTTTAAATTGGAGACCTGAAATTTTTTACAGTGTATTCAAAACTTACAGTCTCTCACTTCCGCCAACATGGATCAATGATTTTGATGATATCATTCTGCACTTAAGCTTCTCATCAGATTTTCTGTCCAATCAAATGCTCTAGAATCTAAGCATCCCAGACCCAAATAGATGCTGAAGCTGTGGCTAAAACCGGTCACTTGTTCACACATTTACTATTTTCTACATGGTGAATGGCACATAGTGCACAATAAAGAGGACAGGGAACAATTCAGACAGTGTAAATATGCTTTCCATTGGGGCGAATTAAGTTTGGTTTCACGTTAGTGTCACGTGAACCGCCGAGAGTATCGGAATAATTTGAATCCTGCACAGAATGCTATATTTTAAAGCGATATGCAGGAGATAAGGAGGAAACTGCAGCTTAACCAAGCTCAATGGCTCTGGCCGAGCTGTGATATAAACAAAATGCTATTGGCTATTTTTAAAAGGGGAGGAGCTGTTCGATATGTCCCAAACTATCTTCCTGTTTCAGTAGAAATTACGTCAACACATTGAAAAATGCTGCGCGTTTCAAGGCACTTCAGTGGGCCTTTAGGGCAAACCCCCATTCTGTGTGATCATCCCCTTACGCCTGTCAATCAGAAAAAAAAAATTGTCACATAGTGAAACTAAAGCGCTTCCCCTCATGTGGATGAAGACGACGGCTCAGCATTTAAAGGTTTACTGGTCTTACGTCAAAGTCTTTCCCCTAAGATTACTGGTAGGGACAGTCCACAGGAAACATAGGGAAAACAGACTTTGACACAACACCAGTATTTTGGTACTGATGTGGGAATGGAATCTTACCTGTAAAAAAGACGTAACGCAGTTGCTTGTGTGAACAGCACATTTGTGTATTTACCGGAAAAGTAATTCTGGTAATTGTACGGTAATTTACCAGGATTGCTAGCCTGGATGCCAGCCGAACTTAGCCCCGCCCACAACATTTGAGCTCGGGAAGTTCGGTCTGGACTTGATCCGTTGTGGAGCAACTATGCCCGAACAGAAGCTGTTCAGACCAATCAAATTGTCAGGGCGGGCTTTAGACGATGATGGACAGATGCTAAATGGTGACGTCACCAAAGAGGGCTTGGGTTGAATTTGTTCTAATCCTAAACGGAGAACTTGTTCGTATATGCATTCACCTTCACTATTTCTCTCAGAAATGATGATCTTGTTGGCAAGTACTCTGTGTATCCTAAAATTCTTTTTTACAACACCGGCAACTCACTTCTTCCAACGTGCGTGCAGACAGGGTTGCCAAGTTTTCACAACAAAACACGCCCAATTGCTACTCTAAACTATCCCAAAACAAGCCCAATAGCTTTCCGGGGGGTTATCCGGGAAAAAATGGCGTTTGGGGGGTAAAAAATGTGGGGGGTTTTCCTGGGTCTAAATATCACATAATTGGGGTCGCTTCAACCCACAGACATGGAAAAACAAACCGTGGACTTGGCAACACTGTCAGTGCAGTTGAGTTCTGTTGACATTTGACAACTAACGTTATGCGTTGGTCTATCCAATTGAGGTCTTTCCTGGTTCGGTTGAAACACGCCCCATAATCACAGCCCAACGGAGCAGTATCAGACTCATATTCTGACTAGAATTGAGTATGACAACGTCAGGCTACAGGATTGCTGTTTGAAAGGGGCAATTGATATGTCTTTTTTTTAATGGTCATCCTCTCATCGCCCAAATTCTGCCCAGCAAGACAGGCACAACTACAGTACTGTATGCAGCACCTTCTCAATCACTCAATCTTTTATGGCATGCCACTCATTTTAAAACGTGGGTGTCGAATTTAATTTGAAAGTGCCAAGCATTTAAGCATGTTTTATGAACCCTAGTCTGAGCATGAGCATTAGAAATAGTGATGGTTGCCTTAATGGATGTAACTGTCAATACAGCACTACACTGTACAGATTTCCCCTCACTTATATTGTTTTGTCAAACCCACTCACAAATGCCAATGGGCAGTAACAAAAAGGCATTCAACAGACAACTGGCAAACTAGAAAATCTGGATAATTTTTGGCTCAAACATTTTCCTACAAATCATTATAATACATAGACCCCCACCAGTCTTTTTGCATGTTTAAATGACAATATTTCTTGTTAAACTGCATGAAGAGGTTGTCAGATGCTCAGCTTATGGTGGATGACAGCTGTCTCTTACCTTGTTACGATCTTCTACCGCTTCTCCCTTTCCAGGCTCAAAGTCAAAAATACTCTTTGGTTCTGGGTGCTTCCCTGTATCGCCCAGATCAGCCCTGTAAAAAAACCCCGTACACACAAACAAAAGACAGGCCACTTTACTAAGCAATCATTGTTGGTTCTTGCAGCAACAGATCCTAACCTGCCCAGTGTATCTGTAACTTCTCTAACTCTCTCTCTCACCAGTCAGGCAGGGCTCCATGCGGGGTGAGAGTAAAAGGGTCTGACCGCCTGTCCTGCTGGGCAGAATCTGGAGGAGGCGATGATGACAGCCTCCCTGTCGGCATTAAAACACATATCAATGAGCGCTTATAGAAGTTTCACACTTTTATTCAATGTGAGAATACTGTGTTTATCCAAATACATCAAACAGAATGCTTTAACGTTTTCATTAGACTCAAATAACTGTAAAACACATACAGTAATTGTAGCACAATTTATGCTTCAGTTTGGCTGAGTAGTTAGATAATACAGAGCCAGAAATAAAGATGTTTTCATATAAAATATAAGAATTTTGCTACTTACTTTCTCTCCAGTCAAGCTCAGGCTCTACATGAGTAAAACATACAAAACTAAATTAGAATAAATGACACTAACTAGCTATTTAGCATGACTAACTTATTAGGGATGCATTATAAAATGCTAGGTTATGAGCCAATATTAGAATTTTTTAAAATGTATCAATATTATATTATATTAAATTTGATATTAAATAGTAAAGGCTCATTTGTCCTTATTATTTAATATCAATGTAATTAGCTTTAATCTTTTATTTTAAATGTATTTAGACAAAATAGTATAGAAGTGTATACACTAAAAACATTGGGTTCAGAAAGGTTTTTGGTCACACTTTATTTAAGGTGGTATATAATTAAGTACTAATATTCATTAACATGTTCTTACTATAGGTTTTGGTTTGGTTAATTATGCCTAATTTACTGTAGTTAATTACTTACTATAATTACTATAGTTAGTATATGCAACATGTATAAAAAATAATGATCAAAACGGGGTTTTTATAATAAAAATATTTGTAATTCAGCACAGCTGCCTGCAACACTGAAAATAAGAACGGTTTTTGAGCTCCAAATCAGCATATTAAAATGATTTATGAAGAATCATATGACACTGAAGACTATCTTAAATCTAAAATGTATAAATAGAAAACTATAAAATAGAAAATTAATCAAACAATTTAACAATATTATAGTTTTACTGTATTTGTTTAATCAAATAAATGCAGCATTATAAAATAAATGCATTTGGTGAACAGGAAACATTAAAAACATTAGATATTCTTATTGACCCTTAAAGTTTTGAACTGCAGCAATTTTAACATCATTGTGTATCAGTTATTGACCATAACAAAAAATATCAATAATATAATACCAAAATCAATAATACCTATAACCAATTAAATGCCTGAAACTAAGAAAACATGTTTTATCTGTACTGAATTTCAGATATTTGGCTGCATCTTTATAGTTATTAGCTAAAATAATATCAATATCTAAGGGGTGAATGTGATGGTATAAGCTTTAAGCAATAGGTTGCTGGTTAGCACAGAGCAATTCATGAACTATTACACTATCACAACAAGGCAGATTGTCTGTAATAACTGTACTGTAAGTCTAAAAGTGTCATTTAAATCAACTACTTGTACTATTTAAAGACCAGATACCATGTAAGCTTACCATATGACAGCTCGCTATTAACTTCTTTCTCTCTATAAGCTCAATAAGTCTGAGTCAAACAAGGTGTCTAAAGAAACAAATTGAGCAAGCTGTGTTAACACTGCATTATGCTATTCATAATTACTCAACTACATCAGGTGCTGTTCCAGTTATTAAACTGCAACAGCAAATCTCTGTATATTAATCAAGCTCAGGACTCTGGCCAAATATCCTAGAGGGTTTTTGTGAAGTTTTGTAACAGTAATTAGTGGTAAAGCAGTGCATACATTTCAGCTGGAGTTCGTGTTACAGCAATACTCCACACTTCTGATGCTTTTCTTTTGCTGTTGTCCTAAAACCAGTTTTATTTGTTATTTACAATTATAGTTCCTGCTCTTGACATTTTTAAGAGTTTGAAATCGGTATCTTCTAACTCAGAAGTTTCACAGTGCGGTAATCCCATCATGCTCAGTAAAGCCTATCTGGTTCCATTTTCAAAGGGTCAATTGTGCAGTTTCTCATGCAGTTCCACATGTGGTGAAAGGTTAAACAATGTTCAAGAAATGAGGTCTAACATTTCTAGGCAAGAGTTTGGCTTTATTCTTTCTGGACCATGCGAAATGTGACAGACAATAACAGAGAGGAATTTCCTCATTGTTTCAGAGAGAGAGAGTGAGAGAAAGCACATACCCTCTGGTTTCTTGTGGATTTGTTTGAACATGCTCTTATACCAGTCCTTAGGCTTGTTTACGCTCTGGTGAAAGAGTTGGGAAAGAGAAAAATGCATTCTTCAAAATAAAAACAAAATATTATGGCATAAACTCTGTAAAAAATATTTTGTAAAATGTAAAATGTCTCAACAAAATAAAAAACTTCAACAAATGTATTCTAGTAAATTCTAAAAATCATCACGCCAGGCGTGACACAGTTTTTTTTTTTTTCTAGTTTCAGCCTGACGCAGTTATAATTTCATGTCCAGTGCCACGTTGTTTAAATAGCAAATGCACTTGTGCCCATATGTTTGCCCATGGGTGTGCTGGTCTTAAAACAAGGTGTGTTCAGGCACGCTGTTGGCGCGTTGCTATTTCGGGCAACTGAAAATGATTGCGCCATTGACCAACAAACACTAGGTACAACCCTTTTGGACCATGTGCCGGGCGTGCCGACCATTTTTTTCTGTCATTAAACTAGCAAAAGTGGATTTCGACACGCCCTAAGTTCACCTGCGCCATGCCCTTCAGACCATGCGCTCAGATCGTTCAAATTAGTGCAACATATGCATTTATTTTAAAGTGATCTGTTGTTTTTAAAACAAAATACATTTATTATAAATTTCTACTACTTTCTACTACTAAGTACTCGGGAAGTTTTTGCAGGGAAAATCAAAAGGATGCAACATTTAAGTTCGTTTGGACACATGAAACGAATGCTTACATATTTTCTGAATTCTACATATAGCCCCTTTAAAGCCACAATATGTAATTTTTCACTGCTAGAGGTCAATTCAAAATAAAGGTGTAGCTTGATGATGCCTTGATTACGCAGAGCTTTTATTATGCCGCAGACGGCCGCTTCTGCTTTTTCCGGTCATGCGCATGAGGGGTAACGCAGCGCTGTTCTATCATTAGATACATTTGAGTGTGTTGAAAGTTGTTATAATCCTACTCTGTGCGTTCGCTCTGCAGTTTCTGAGACGCACACTGCAGTAAGCTAGATAGATATTAGGCATGGTAAAACATGGTACTCGCAGTCAGTCCCGGCACCATGAGCGGGCATTGGGGGGCCTGGCCCGCCCTGTGAGTCACTAGTGCTGCCTTGGATGAGCCTGTCTTCCTTTACCAACTCAAGTCACCAACCACCAGTCCTTGCAATAATTTTTTTTAAACAATAGGCTACAGTTATCAAAAGTCATAGTTTTGTAGATACGTAACACCTGAATAAAAATAAAAATGTGTTTGGTCTAATTAAAAACAAATTATATATATATATATATATATATATATATATATATATATATATATATATATATATATATATATATATATATATATATATATATATATATATATATATATATATATATTTATTAAACAGATTTGATTGGTTTGTCGTGAAATGTGGAAATGTTTGAGTGTTGCTGTGAGACACGCTATGGTTCTGCTGTGATCTTTGTTTGGAACTATTTTCGCTGCTAATATAGAACAAAAACAGTCAATATTGCGTCTCAAATGAAAGTGACCTAATATTAATTACTTGTTTATTAAACTGTCATAGAAATCAGCATCACATTTTCAATCGTGATGGTATTCACACTCAATATATTAAAGCGTGTTTGGTGTTTCCATGGTTTCTACAAAATAAAACTGAGGGTAACGCGGGTATGATGTCATTGATAGGCAACACACGGACACAGTCCGTGTCCTGGTTAAAATGGCTTATTTCTCTGGATTTAAACACTCATGGAAACATTTGGGATAATTTAAGTACACAAGTCACAAAATATCTAACATTATTCTGGTTGTTTTTGGATATTTATATCCAAAAATCTTACATATTGTGCCTTTAAGAAGCAAAACTGCATAAAATATTACCATTCATCTTCTTAAAATATACCTTGAATTTTTAATATATAATATTTTATATCTTGAATATGTCTCATCAGTCAGATTTATATTTAGAACAAGACAAACAATTTTCAGATGGGCTAAGAAAAATAAACAATACAAGAGATGTTCTTAATTAGCCTGGATGCCAGCCGAACTTTGCCTCGCCCACAACATTTGAGGTCGGCAAGTTCGGTCTGGACTTCATCCGTTGTGGAGCAACTATGCTCTAACCAGAGCTGTTCGGACCAATCAAATTGTCAGGGTGGGCTTTATACAATGATGGACAGATGATCAACAGTAACATAATCATGCACGTCACCAAAGAGCGCTTGGGTTGAGTCGCTCTGTTGCTCTGATTGGTTGTAGGTCTATCGAATTGAGTGCAGAGGCATTTTCTTTCCTGGTTCGGTTGAAACACACCTCATAATCAAAGCCCAATGGAGCAGTATCAGACTCATATTCTGATAGAATCTGAGTATGACAACGTCAGGCTAGTTCTTAATATCTACACCCACAGATAAAGGTTACCTTAGATTATCTTACACAGTTTTCCTTATCAAGTACATTAGTCTTGTTTTAAGGATGTAACGAGCACACTGTGTATGCATGGCTGGTTTACAGCCATACAGAATACAGGATAAAAAGGCCATGGGTTTCATTGTAATTTCCAGCTCACTGAAGGTGTGAAGCATGAATGCATTCTGGGATTGCAGTGGTTCAGAGAGAATATGTTGGGTGAGACCATAGGTCAAAATATGGATGTAGTGTCCATGACGTCACCCATAGGGATTCTGAAGAGCAGTTTTGAAGTGTAAAGTAGGGACGAGCTAGCCGTTGCCATCTTGGCAGCGCGATGACTAACAGACAGAAGATAATTGGCTATCCACCTATCACTCAAAGTGGCCACGCCCTTATTTATGCAGAACTTTAAGGCTTTATATAATGTAAACAAAAGAGTTATAAATAAATTCACCCCCCTCACAGTTGTCATGAAGGGCAAAATTAACCGTATAGACCAAAACCAAAATTTGTACCAGGCTGTAAACATGTTTTTTTCTACTGTAAAGTTGGGCCTTTTAACATGGGGCTCAATGAGATTCTGCTCCCTTCTGGAGCCTGTCCCTAGTGGCCAGTTGATGAAACGCAGTTTAAGTCACTTCTGTATTGGCTTCAAGAGAAACTGCGGGAGGTTGCCGCTTGGGTGAGACTCACAGATCGGGATGCGATTGGCATGCCTGTCTCATCTACAGGACCAATTCCAGAGAACTTTATTAAGCGCTCCTCTCGGGTGGCAGAAGTCCTGGGCAAAGTGACAGAACCTCCACTCTGTATTCCACCATTGGATAATCCAACTAAAAGGGTGGAGAGATGACAAATTAAACACATATGGAATTGCATAGTATCTATTTTATTTCTAATTTCTAATTCTAGGACAGAAACCTATTCTTATATTTACTTATCTCCAAAGATAAGAGAAAGAATAATTTTACTAATTCAACTAATGAAATCAAATGTTTTGACTGTTTGAGAGAAACATGCACTAAAGGGTTAGTTCACCTAAAAATTAAAATCAGCCCATGATTTACTCACCCTCAAGTCCTCCTTTCACTGTAAAATCCAACAGTTGTTCTTACTTAGACTTTTTAATTAACTTTACTTAATGTCCAATAATTTGTTGAACTTACTTTAAAAAAATTAGTAATCTGAACTATTTGCATGCTAATGCATTTGTTACTCAGAAAACACAAGTAAACATTACTTGACTGGTTTGAGTACAATTTTGCCAAAGCAAATAAAACAGGTGGCCGGGCAAAAGGTTGAGGCGGGGCAATTCTTAATAGACTTTTCACTAATTTCCTCCACTTCTGCAGTCATCGTTCTTCTTAGTTGCATTCACTCATTTTCAGTCATTTTGAATGTTATTGACAATACATCTAAATATTTTGGGAGAGTGTCATATAAGCTGACTTTATACATTTATGTTAATTTCCTAAAATTTCTCACCATTATGGTGATTAGTGTTCCCTGTATACATACATACATACATACATACATACACACATATACACACACACACATATATAAATATTGAATGCCAATTAATGTTCTTTTAACATTTTATTGCTAACACTTATGACGAACTTGACCATGTCACCAGTCACATGACCAGTCACACACAGACTTCAACATTCAGCATGCAAAACACAACAATGGTAACAATGTTGTTGTTGTTTTTTACACTTAATAAGACCACTACTAGTTTATTTGCTGTCATTATTGGGGTTATACTGACAAAAGACAGCAAATAAAATGGTAAAACAAAGCTGAAAATTCATTTATTCGTGCCGCAATGCATTCTGGGAGTACACTTCCTCAGATCACAGATAGAATTATGTCAACATAACTTAAATGGTTTAAGTAAGAACAACTTGATGCAATTAAGCTTACTTAATTGAGTGTTAAGTGCATTCATGCTAGTTGAACTACTAAAAATATGTTCACTTTACTTGAAGAAAGTGTGGAAACCGATTGCACATATTTTTTTAAGTCTACGTAGCTTAAAATGGCAGATTAAAACCATGTTGAGAATAATAGTATTTAATATGTTTTCAGAATACATTTTAATGCTGTTAAATGGAATTATTTAAGTAATCTTACTATTAAATCTTCAGCAAGATTAGTAAATATTATAGAGTATGTTAACTAAAATTGACATTAAACTAACTTGATATTTATTACTTAATTTACTTGGGAAGAGCTTGCTTTCTTTACTTTTAGCTGATTATTATCTTAACTTCAGTTTTCCCTTTAAGTTTGCTTTGCAAAAATAAGGCAATCGGTTTCCAAACTTTTTTTAAGTAAACTGAACTTTTTAGAATTTACAGTGTAGGTGTATATGACATTCTTCTTTCAGACGAACACAGTTGGAGTTATAATAAAAAATGTCCTGGCTCTTCCAAACTTTATAATGGCAGGGAATGTTGCTCTGTTTTTGAAGTCCATTAAAGTGCATCTATCCATCATAACTGCTCCACATGGCTCCAGGTGGTTAATAAAGGCCTTCTGAAGCGAATCAATGCATTTGTGTAAGAAAAATATCCATATTTAAAACTTTATAAAGTAAATTATCTAGCTTCCGTCTAGCTTACGCTAGCTGTGAGCTTCCGGTTAGCTTAGTTCAAAATGCTTACTTTATGTCTGACGAGCGTAACTGGTGTGCAATGTCATCAGACGTAGCATAAGCATTTTGAACTGCGAGAGGCGCGGGCGCTACAATTTTTCCCTTAATTTTATACGGAAGGCGATCAGCCGAAAGCGAGATAATTTCCTTTATAAAGTTTTAAATATGGATATTATGGATAAACCCATCGATTCGCTTCAGAAGGCCCTTATTAATCCCCCGTGTGGAGCAGTTATGATGGATAGACACATTTTTATGGACTTCAAAAACAGAGCAACATTCACTGCCATTATAAAGCTTTTATTTTATTATATTTTTTATTATAACTCCAGTTGTGTTCGTCTGAAAGAAGAAAGTCATATTCACCTAGGATGACTTGAGGGTGAGTAAATCATGGGTTAATTTTCATTTTTGGGTGAACTACCCCTTTAATACGACAAATTAAGTCTTGTAATAGATGATTTACCATTTGTCTGAGTCGTTCCATAGTAGGATCCGAAACTGTGTGATGGGAATCCACCTCCATTGACCTCTGCGACCTGATGAAACATTAGTGCACAGTCAGAGATACAGTATATGACAATCACATTTGTATTAACAGTGAATTATAGAGAATACATGTAAATAGGAAACATTTTATCAGTAACAATTTAGTCAAACTGCCTCAAAAATATTTGAACACTTATAAATGTCTGAACTTCATTGCATTATAAATGATAAAATATCAAGTGGCATGTGCAAACAAAGATGCTATCTTTAAAGCTATAAAAAGGATTAACATCTACTGTATCCTCAGAGACATGTTTTAATTAACGCCACAAGGTGGCAGAACAATACAAATGATGTGCCTGAAAGCATTCGTTCCAAGTCAGTGTGTGACAGTCAAAGCAGTGATCTTTTATTTTTATATTTTCAGTTTTCATTTTAGTTTAATTTTGTCATGTTCTATGTCATTTTTATTATTTTCCTTTAAAAATATTTCTATTTAACATTAATTTATTTTTTATAAAAATTGTAGTTTTAGTCATTTTAGTACTTCAACTTATTTCAGTTAAATGCTAAGAAAACTTTTACAATTTTCATTTAAGATTTTTAAGTTTAAGATACAGATATAGATATATATATATATATATAGATAGATAGATATATAGATAGATATATATATATATATTGTGGGTTTTTTTAGGTTTAAGTTTGATTTTGAACTTTTGGATCCCAATGTAGTATATGAATAGTAATAGTATCCCAACACACATATGGAATAATGTCTGCAACAGTAATGTGTTACGAATGTGCTCTTGCCTTGTACAGAGAAGACGAAGGGGTTGAACTGTTGTGGAACGGACTTAATGGAGGTGTAGGAAGACCAGGAGAGATTACAACTACTTCCTGGGTCATATCCGGAGTCATGAAGTGCTGTTTTGATCCACTGCCAGGAAGAGCCTCATCTGAGAAAATGATCCGCGAGCCATTAAGATGATCATACACCTCCACACTTTTCTGAGAGAAAAACAGAGATTTTATTTAATTACCTAGAATTTAGCACAGAACACAGTATTGTTTGGGATGTTCTGTTGCAAAACATACGGTATAAAAAATATTTTTCGCTTCGGTCTTAACAATGACAGTGTGAACGCTAACTAAACTGAATGGACTAAAATTTGACTAAATGTATCTTTTTCTTTTCTGGGTCCGGACCAAAAGAACCAAGAGAACTACAAGTGTGAACACACCCTAAATTGTCTGAAAGCATTACATTCATTTCACACTTAAGTATATACTGTATTAGTGCCGTAATAAGCACTCTTTTTAAAAGTATGCTAAAGTGTACTTTTTTCACAAGGGTAGTGATGTACCAAATTTTCCAAAAATATTTGGCACAAATTAGCAGAATTTTAATTTGCTAGTGTTGACTTTAATATTGATAGGTAGCTCGCTGTCGAGGAACTGGTTTAATTTATCACCCGAGTTACCTAGTTACCCAAATTTAATTAGTGAAACTTTCATTTCAATTTAAGCTTTTGGCTAAATGAAAACAAAAATTTTGGTTTCTGTATTATATTAATTATATTATATTATATTATATTTAGGGCTGTCAAGAGATTAATCGCGATTAATCGCATCCAAAATAAAAGTTTGTGTTTGCATAATATATGTGTGTGTACTCTGTTAATTATTATTTATATATAAATACACACACATTCATGTATATATTTAAGAAATATTTGCATGTATATACTGTATATACATTTATATAATCTATAATATATATAAATATAAATGTTTTATATATAAAAATAATATTTTTTTCTTAAATATATACATGCTTGTGTGTGTATTTATATATAAATAATAATTAACAGAGTACACACACATATATTATGTAAACACAAACTTTTATTTTGGATGCGATTAATCTTTTGACAGCCCTAATTATATTATATTATATTATATTATATTATATTATATTATATTATATTATATTATATTATATTATATTATATTATATTATATTATATTATATTATATTATATTATATTAATATTATATTATATTATATTATATAATTTATATTATATTATTATATTTATTATATTGAAGGGCTTTGGGACTTTGGCCAAACTTTATCAATGACACTATCTCCTCTCCTGTCAGTTTGATACTTTTTCTAAGTATCAAAATGAAATTACCATATTAGTCCATTTTAGATTTTAAGACCATGTTTCACCTTCTTACAGGAAAAGGTCCCTTTGTAGTCTTATTTAGAGGTGCCACAAATGGCAAATCATTACTACTTCATTATAGGGCCCTGTTTTAATGAGGTCCCTCATTCAATCTCCCTAAGGCATGATTCTAGGCCAACGGTCATGATGAGGTCACCAGAGTGGTGATAACAGGTTAGGTTAGCATTGCTGGGTAAGTTTTGCATTCCCAAACGTCTGCCTGACCTTCTTTCCTCTCCCTCTTGACTCGAACCCCACCATCCCTCACTTTCTGCTCTCCCTTTGACCTGAATAATGCTCCCGTTCTCTGTTTGAACTCTAGAGGTCATGGGAAGATCCCCGTGTTCTCACAGATGGTGAAACTGTATATTGTTAAATCATGGAGATGCCTTTGTGAGCTGGGGGAACAGGGACTGGGGCTTTTTCATGGAAATCCAAGTCTAGTCCATAAATAGCTCTCTCTTTCTCTCCTCCTGTCATTGTGTAAGGGGTTGTTTGTAACGTTTCATTCTTTTCTATGTTTCCAGGGCATCTTTCGAGGTGATGCTGAACGGCCCAGGAGCTGCCAAGGATCATAAGTAGGTAGGTGCAAAGTACTTTACATTAACATAAGTTTAGCGGTGAGAGAAATGCAGAGAACAAGCTTTGAATTTCAACCGATGCTTTGAAAGTTTGTCTTACCTGAGACTGCATGTCATCAGCAGGGATCCTAATCAGTAATCTCTCAGATCTTAGACTTACTACCTAAACAAACAACAACAAAAAATGCATTCAAAATACTGTTATTCCTTGCCAATGCAGCCATCATGTATAGACACTTTAACTCAAAAACATATTGTGGTGAAGCACCATTTTGGGAGGGAAAACATTCAATAAGAATTTTTTTTTTTTTTAGAACTTTTTATTTCTATTTGATTTAAATCAGTTATTGACAACAGCATTTAATAACTGGGGTGCTTTTCAAACTATTTATATAAAATACTCAAATCATATTGCCAAATACATTCAAAGTAGCTCGAAAAGTTGCTATATGATGACGTCATGCAATAATTAGTATATGCATGACATCATTGTGTTGCATTTGCATTCTGTCATCTTGCTTCTCTTCTACTACTGTGATCACATGCTGTATTATATATGTTTGAGTCCCTCAATTGTCCTCAGTGTGAAAAGATGGATCTTAAAATCATACAGTCACTGCTGGAAAGGGTTCAAATATGCAAAAGATGCTGGAAAACTGAAGAATGTGTGTGACCTGGAGGATTTTTCTGAAGAACGTTGGGCAGTTTAACTGCTCAGGACAAACAAGGGACTCATGAACAAACATCAAAAAAAACAAAACAAAAAAAACATTGGGTACATAAACTTTTGAACGAGGTCATTTTTATACATTTTTTAGGGCAGTACTAAATAAAAAATAACATTTGTATGACCCCTCTTATTATGTAAAAATTATTCACATTGTTGGTCCCCCTTTTGCTGCCAAAACAGCCCAGACCCGTCGAGGCATGGACTCCACTAGACCCCTGAGGGTGTGCTGTGGTATCTGGCACCAATATGTTAGCAGCAGATCTTTTGTAAATTGCGAGGTGGGGCCTGCATGGATAGGACTTGTTTGTTCAGCACATCCCACAGATGCTCGGTTGGATTGAGATCTGGGGAATATGGAGGCCAAGTCAACACCTCAAACTCGTTGCTGTGCTCCTCAAACCATTCCTGCCACAGTGACACAGACACCAGGGAATACCTTTTCTATGAAAAGGTGGTCTGCAACAAAGCTTAGGTAGGTGGTACGTGTCAAAGTAACATCCACATGGATGGCAGGACCCAAGGTTTCCCAGCAGAACATTGCCCAAAGCATCACACTCCCTTCCACCGGCTTGCCTTCTTCCCATAGTGCATCCTGGTGCCATGTGTTCTCCAAGTAAGCGACGCTCACACACCCGGCCATCCACGTGATGTAAAAGAAAACGTTATTCATCAGACTAGGCCACCTTCTTCCATTGCTCCAGGGTCCAGTTCTGATGCTCACGTGCCCACTGTTGGTGCTTTCGACGGTGGACAGGGGTCAGCATTGGTACCTTGGCTGGTCTGTGGCTATGCAGCCCCATACGCAATAAACTGTGATGCACTGTGTATTGTGACACATTTCTATCAGAACCAAATTAACTTCTTGAGCAATCTGAGCTACAGTAGATCATCTGTTTGATCTGACCACACGTGCATCAATGAGCCTTGGCCGCCCATGACCCTGTCACCGGTTCACCACTGTTCCTTCCTTGTACCACTTTTGATAGATACTGACCACTGCAGACTGGGAACACCCCACAAGAGCCCTTGTCAAACTCGCTCAAATCCTTATGCTTGCACATTTTTCCTGCTTATATATATATGGCTAGACTATGGGGAGAAGGCAAGCCGGCGGAGGCAGAGTGATGCTTTGGGCAATGTTCTGCTGGGAAACCTTGGGTCCTGCCATCCATGTGGATGTTACTCTGACACGCACCACTTACCTAAGCATTGTTGCAGACCATGCACACCCTTTCATGGAAACGGTATTCCCTGGTGGCTGTGGCCTCTTTCAGCAGGATAATGCGCCCTGCCACAAAGCAAAAATATGAAGTAGTGACTGAAACACTGCAAATCTAGTGACAAAATTGTTAAGCTGGCAAAACTGACAATACCTGTGTGATATCTTGTGACAAAAAGTAAACACCAAAGATAGAAAAAGTCCATAATTCTAAAAAATTTAATCACAGTTGTCACAACACAAGTTCAACCAAGGTGTGAGTTCATCTGTCAAATCTTAGTTAACTGAAAGCAGCTTTAAAATTTATAAGTGGGTAAGACTAAAGCTTTGAGATGGCACACAGATACAGATCTCCATCTCTGGAAATTCCAAAAACCACACATTAATGTATTATGAAGCTTTTTATCAGACCCCAATTCATTTTCACATTGAAACATTGTTGCCCTGTGAAAGCGCGAACCCCAATGCAGACTTATTTATCATAAAACTTATAGTTATAAAGTTACAATTTTTAATATCGGAATTTATATATGAAGCCCAAATGAACCTTGTCTATGAAATAATAATCAAAAGACTGGGACACTGTTAAAGGTTTATTAATGAATTTGTGTTACCTACATGTTTTATTGCAAATACAGCGACAAATTAACTTAATGACTTGGACCATTTTAAAATAAAAATTTCCTGAATAATCAGTTCCAGAACCAGATGTAAAACCAGCTGTAATGGGATAGGTTGATATGTGCTATTCATCGTTTTGAGCAAAAGAGGACAGATACTTTTTTCCAGCTGATGAAAGAATCCATCCTGCTTTAAAGAGCTTGAGCATTTAAAGCACCAAACGACAAAACTGCAGCATGTGTTATTAATAAACAGAACTATATCGTGTGTTGGTTGGGATGCTAATATAGTTATAGTTATTGTTATAGTTATCTTCATAGTCATTGTTCCAGGCCTTTACTGCCATGGCTGTCTGGTTGGATGTAATTATTTTGTTGTATTCACACTCTGTGCTCAATGTACCACCTTTTAACCTCACTTCTTAGAATTCTTAAAGTTTGTTTCACTGCTACAACACATTTTTAGTATTTCTTTCTGATAATAATTAATTGTGAAAAATCTTTGAAACCAATAATGTGGACATTCCTGTTCTGTTACTGTGGCAACTGAATAAATAAACAATGACCAGGGGTCAAACTTTCCAACAAGCCATAACCGTGTGAAAACCACAACGAGAAGACCCATCAAAATAACTGGTGTAAACATCTTTACAAACAAGTGAACCAAAAATGTTTCAACAAGCAAAATTGTTTCAAATAAGAAAAGTTGCTGCTCTACAAAAAGTAGTGATTATAAACCACAAAAAAAGTAGTAATCATGGCAACCGGTGAGCTGTCCCACATTAAATGTTTCACATGACTTTAGCTTTCCATTTGACATCAACGTTTCTCGCTCTGGGAGCAAAACCCTAAACCAAGCAGTCCTAGAGATGTGTTTTCCATGTGAGATGATTAACTATGAACAGGAGACCATAATGATTGCTGTCAGTTTCCAGAATGTTGTATCCTCTGCTATGAACACTGGGCTTTTCACACAGGAGATTATATGTTGGGTTATTCTCTTTCTCTCTCTTGGTCTCTCGTTCTCTTGGCCCAGATGACTCACCAGTCTTGAATGAGCTCCATTACATAACAGAGAAAACAACAATTGAGAGTGGGTTTATGTATGTGTGCTTCACAATGATTTCTCAGTATGTGAGGGTCCCACAATGGGGGGGTGTTTATTTGCCTGAGTGGCGCCACTTATTAACATACATAGATTTGTGTGTACCGTGTCAATTTGTAAGAGTGAACTCTGGGACATAAGTGAAACATTTTAAACTTGAAAGAAACAGTTCACTCAAAAATGTATTTTGTTACCTTGAAACTTTGCGATCACACACAAAACGTTTGCGTTCCCCCAAGAAACGTTGCGTTCCCTTGCAAAATGTTTGTGTTCCCCCGAGGAACTTTACATTTTCTCGCAAATGTTTTGCGTTCCCAAGGAAATTTGTATTCTCTCTCAAATGTTTTGTGTTCCCAAGGAACTTTGCGTTCTCCCTCTCACAAATGTTTTGTATTCCCCAATAAACTTTGCGCTCTCTCTTAAATGCTTTGCGTTCCCCCAAGAAACGTTATGATCTTTCTCAAATGTTGTGCGTTTCACAAGGAACTTTACGTTCTCTCGAAAATGTTTTGCGTTCCCAGGGAACTTTAGATTCTCTCGCAAATGTTTTGCACTCCCAAGGAAAATTTGCATTCTCTCTCAAATGTTTTGCGTTCCCAAGGAACTTTACTTTCTCTCGCAAATGTTTTGCGCTCCCAAGGAAAATTTGCATTCTCTCTCAAATGTTTTGCGTTCCCAAGGCACTTTGCGTTCTCCCTCTCACAAATGCTTTGTATTCCCAGAGAGACTTTGCGCTCTCTCTTAAATGTTTTGCGTTCCCCCAAGAAACTTTACGCTCTCTCAAATGTTTTGCGTTTCCGAAGGAACTTTACGTTTTCTCGCAAATGTTTTGCGTTCCCAAGTAACTTTACATTCTCTCGCAAATGTTTTGTGTTCCCGAGGAACATTACGTTCTCTCACAAATGTTTTGCGCTCCCAAGGAAAATTTGCATTCTCTCTCAAATGTTTTGCGTTCCCAAGGAACTTTGCGTTCTCCCTCTCACAAATGCTTTGTATTCCCAGAGAGACTTTGCGCTCTCTCTTAAATGTTTTGCGTTCCCCCAAGAAACTTTACGCTCTTTCTTAAATGTTTTGCGTTTCCCAAGGAACTTTACGTTCTCTCGCAAATGTTTTGCGTTTCCCCAAGAAACGTTACGCTCTTTCTCAAATGTTTTGCGTTTCCCAAGGAACTTTACGTTTTCTCACAAATGTTTTGCTTTCCCAAGTAATTTTACATTCTCTCGCAAATGTTTTGTGTTCCCGAGGAACATTACGTTCTCTCGAAATGTTTTGCGTACCCAAGGAACTTTCCATTCTCTCTCAAATGTTTTGCGTTCCCAAGGAAATTTGCATTCTCTCTCAAATGTTTTGCGTTCCCAAGGAACTTTGCATTCTCACTCAAATGTTTTGCATTCCCCGAGAAACTTTGCGCTCTCTCTCAAATGTTTTGCGTTCCGCCAAGAAACTTTACGCTCTTTCTCAAATGTTTTGCGTTTCCCAAGCAAGTTTTGCAAGCAAAGTAAGTGCATTGTAATACGATTCTTCCCATTTCATATTTCCCAAACCTATGATGCTGAGTAAACACTTTTATATTTTGTTTCTCACACAAAGCTATCATGACTTCAGAAGATTGTTCTAAAGCATTTTTAGAGTTTGGTTGCATCCATCCTCATTCACTTTCATTGTATAGAAAAGAACAGGCAGGACATTCTGCTAAACTTCTCCATTTGTGTTACACTGTAAAAGGAATGTGGGTTTGGAATGTGAGGGTGGACATAAAACATTACAAAAACATTTGGAAAAGCAAATAAATTAGCATAAAAGCAAAATAGTTTTCATAGCAGATGCTAAATACCCTGTATGCCAGTGTGTCCAATTCCCTTTCATGAGGTCATGTGACACACGCAAGGATTACAGCTGTATTTGACATGTCAAAATATTACAAACAAATCATTCATGTTCTTTCTCTTCAGCAGTCAATTTAATTCAGTTTGTAAAAGGGTAAAATATTTCTTTGAATTAAACACTAAGGCCATTCATTCATACAGTATGTTTTAGAATAAAGATGAGGACACCCAACCTTTCACCTGTTTTTGCATTTAAAAATATGAAAAGCTTTTGTTGCATGCTTTGGGAAGTCATATATCAAGAGTTATTTAGTCAAGATAAAAGAAAGAATCATGATATTCAATAGCCAATTCAGAAACGGTACAACGGAGAGTGGAGGAGTGTTGATTTATTGCACTGTATGTCTCCACATGTATGGAGGAAACAAAGAGATTCATGTGTATGTGGGTGTGTGTGTAATTATACATGTGTATGAACCTGTCAGTGAACTACATCCTGCACATAATACCACTCTAAACTAGGGATGGGTCATGGTGGTCATTATTGAGTTTGACTATAGTTTTAGATAATTTATTTATAATTTATTTGTTTTTTAGTTTATATTTTTAGTGAGTTTCTTTGGTACTTTTTTATTTTTGAATTACATTTTTTTTTTAAATGTATTATTAATATATATTGCTTTAGCATTCAGACAATTTGCACTCTAAGACCCTCTTGCTGCAGCCATACATTATAATTATATATTAGAATATTATAATACAGTTCCCACTCTTTTAAAGTGATCAGTTTCCAGGACATTTTCAATTTTACTACAGCAAGAATAAAAGACAAGGATCACGCCCTAAAGTAATATATTGCTCTCGAAGTCTTCAAAAGACTAAATTAAGTTTATTGCCATGACTTAATTATACAAATTTTTTATATGAGCTCTTAATCATACATTATGACTAAGGAAGCTTGTTTCCACCACAGAATAAAAAATAAAGAAGGTAATTGTGACTTATCGTGGTATTTAAAAAAAAATTAATCTTGCAATTGTAATTTTCTCTTAAAAACTGTCTTTTTTCCCCTCAGAATTGGACTTTATAACTCGCAATTGCGAGTTTATACCTCACAATTCTGAGAAAAGAAGAATTGCAAGATATAAACTCAAAGTCAGAATTCGCAATTTTTACTTTTTAAATCACAATTCTGACTTTATATCACAATCATGTAAACTTGCAATTGCAAGAAAAAAATGTAGAATTGTGAGATAAAAAGTTTCTGACACCATCAGTTTATCATTGGCTGATAAACTCTTAATTTTTAACTTTTTAAAAAATTATTTTCCAGGACAACAAGAAGTTTATTCATGACATTTTAAATTTTCTCTGTGTTTTCCAGGACTGGAAAATGTATCATCAATGTTCCAGGTTTTCAAGGTTTTCCAGGACAAGTGGGAACCATGAGTGTATGTTTAAATATTTTTAAGACTTATTTTGGTAACACTTTACAATAAGGTTTGTTATTGTAACTACATTAGTTAACATCAACTAAAAATGTACTTGTTGTTAACATTAGTTAATGCACTGTGAAGTAACACGAACAAACAATGAACATCTCTATTTTTTATTAACTTATTAGCGTTAACAAAAATGAACAAATACAGTAACAAATGTATTGCTCATGGTTAGTTCATGTTAGTTAATACATTAACTAATGTTAACAAATGAAACCTTATTGTAAAGTGTTACCATTATTCAAAAAAACATTTTTATATATTATATAATATGTCTTTACTGTCACTTTTGATCAATTTAATGCACCCTTGATGAATAGAAGTATTAATTTCTTTCAAATAAAAACTGACCTCAAACTTTTGGACGGGATGTATATTTAAGTCATTTTAGGACTTCTTGGGCCCCCCTGAAAGGAAAGTTTTTAGTAGGTTTTTGAACACAAGAACGTGTTTAAAGCGCCCCCAAAGACAAACATCCGATCAGATTCAGGTAAACCCAAAACCAGACTATTTATACAGGGCTTCCTGAAGACCAATTAGTCAAATAGTTGTTCAGTCAGCTTGCTGACTAGTCAATTTTGAGACCATACAGTGTAAAAAGTGGAATTCTTAAACAAAACATTTTCACCCTGACATGCGAGTAAAGAGACTGTAGACTGGATAGCAATGCTGTTGGCTCCTTAGACCATTATTACCTAAATGAGCACTCTGAGAGCGAAAGAGAGGCTGCATCCCAAAACTTAGGCAGCTGACTTGTTGCTTCACTGCCTTATCAGGCAATGATATTGTAGGCAGCGTTTGCGCAAATTCGGACAGGCTTCAGAGGCAGCGTAACAATTGAATGATCTATTCTACAGCAAAACAAGAGAGCTTTGATGATAACTAAAGACAATATTTAATTACTACAATAGTAATTTCTCACTAGAAATTACATCAGAAGTGGAAAACATTGGTCAAAAACGTACATTTACACACAAACTTACCAGCAACCACAACTTTCAGACGTCATCTTAATTTTTTAGCTCAACTGTCACAGAATGGAAAGCACAGGATTGTGGGATATCAAAGACAGTGAAGGATACATCTATGCTGCCTTAAAAATCGATCAGATGACGGTATCTCAGGAGACAGGAAGTGAAGCTAATTTTGGATCTTGATGCCTTTCTACCTTGGAATGCGTCCTCTGAAGGCAGCATTTTTAAGATTTCGGACACAGCCAGAGAAAGAGAGAGAGAGAGAGAGAGAGCACAGCACCCTTACAACATTCTCTCAGGAATAGTTAGATGACTTCTGAAACACAACCTAATACGGTCACGTCTCTCTCAGATATCCGTTGGTGAAATATGTTCAGATTCCTCCTAAGAACACGATGAGCATTAAAGTTGTTTGTTTTGAACGCTCCAAGCAATTTTTTCAGATTACAAAATTTTAAACAAGCATCTGCAATGCATAAATGCTGCATTCTTCTGACTGCAGGCTAGCAGGCCTGATTTAACCTTTGTTTACATCTGGGACACACTGTGCTGGATGGTGTATACATTGTAACATTTTTATTACATTAGAAATATGGGTCTATAGCTTTCCCACAATATTCATCTTCATCAATACTGAAACAATCTGATTTTAAATATCAATTCAGTAGATCAGATTCTTTTCTGTGACGGCAAAGCTGGATTTTCAGCATCATTACTCCAGTTTTCAGTGTCACATGATGATGATTTGGTGCTCAAGAAACATTTATTATTATTATCCATGTTGAAAACTGTTGTGCTATTTAATATTTTTGTGGAAATCTTTTTTTTTTTTGTTCAGGATTCTTTGATAAACAGAACTACTTCAATTGTATTTGAAATAGAAATCTTTTGTCATTATCAATGTCTTTACTGTGACTTTTGATTAATTTAATACATCCTTGCTGAATAAAAGCATTAATTATTTTTTTTTTTTTAAATATAGTGACTTTTGAATGGTGAACACACAATTCTGAATTGTTTTTGCTTGGAACAGCCAGTATGAACTGAGGAAGGGGGAGGTATTGGGATGATGTGGAGAAGTGGGATGAGGAATGTCCCTGTGGAGGACTCTATAAACTTGGCAATGACATCAGACACGCTTCCCACAACTTTGAGGTCACTGGCACAAGATGGGACCACTGGCCTGGCCTGCAATATCTGTCTTTGAAGCTCCACATTGCGCCATGTGTTTGTCACCTGCACAATGTTTAGGGATGATCTAAACAAAGTTTTGGCATTCAAAGTCTTAAAAACCTTTATCTAGTTTAGAAGATGGATAAAATAGATTTTAAAAATGGCCATAATTGTCCACTTATAGACAGGAAGGGACCGTCATATTGCAATACACAGTAAAGTAGATCCTGGTACAACATAAACACCAGTGCATCCTGACTTCCATGAAAACTGTACATCAGCCAGCCCATTGCAATCCAGGTTCTGATTTTAGAAAGCTTGTAGTGTGCAATATGCATATTCAGGCAGTCTGTGAATGTTCAGTTAATAGGATAGTTCACATAAAAAATTTTAATTCTGTCATCATTTACTCACCCTCATTTCATTCCGAACCTGTTTGACCAGGGCCGAAAATTAACACTCGCCAAGTGCAAAATGCGAGTTAAAAAAACTGTTAGCGAGTATGTGAAACTGTGTCAATCGGCAGTTGTCCGGTAACATTTTTATGAATTCTAACAATGCAATGTTGTGAGAACATGAATATGAACAAATGTGAACGACGCTCGGGACAGTTGGCGCGCCAGTACTGCATCATCACGAAAGTTTAAGGCATGGCGGTTTTAATATTCAAGCGCATGAAAGGGAAAGGGAACTTGTTACCGAAGCATGCGCCCAGAAATCCACATCTCAGACAGTATGCAAACACAGAATTGAGCTCTCTTTCACATCTTCTTGCGCTTGAAAAGACATATTCAAACAAAATAACGTCAAAAAGGCCCGTCTTGGCAAGTATCCTCGTAAACATAGTCGGTTACGTCTTAGGACACACCAAACCGACGCCAAAGAACTAGCGCTGATGAAAGCCACCTGTGTTGTCACCTCGTGTTGCCTGCGTCGGGGCAAAAAAGCTGCACTTGAACACACTTGAGAGAAACTGTCAACTAGCATGCACATTCTGCTCCTAAATGAGACAACTGTCGATTTCTGCAGATATATTCCTCTATATTCGTCATTCAAAAAGGGAAACTGACACTGCAGCCTGCAGATTCACAAACCGTAAACAAAGTGCGTGCTTACCGTTTTGAATATCAATCATGCTGATCTTTCTTTATTCAACTCCGCTCATGTTGTTATGAAAAAATATAAATATTTCAGACCCTGATCAAGTAGCCAATGCGTTCAATCAATATTTCATTCAATCTGTACATGATCTTACTTCTAAATTTATAGATGATGGAACAAACTGGAACAATATAAGTTTAATTTCGACAGCAAATCAGAATTCTTTTACCATCAGAGAAGTGGACCAGGCAGTGGTACTTAAAGCCATTTCAGACTTGAATGCCACTTTATCCAGAGACAGATGCAGTTCTTTTAAAAAAATATTCCCAATTTGTTAGTCAGACTCTGACCCACATTATTAATGTTTCCATTAAAACTGGAACATTTCCAGATACTTGGAAAAAAAACACTAGTTAAGCCTGTCTTTAAGTCCGGCGATACTTCAGATGCCCATAACTACGACCAATAAGTCTAGTTCCGGTAGTGTCTAAAATATTGGAAAAAATTGTCTCAGAACAACTAATTATTTATTTAGAAATAAATCGCTATCTGCACCCACAACAATATGGTTTCAGACAGAATTATTCTACTGAATCTGCCGTCTGTGCAATGCTAGAAAACATTGTGCAGTCACTCGATAAAGGAAATATGGTGGGCGCAGTGTTCCTGAACTTAAGGAAGGCTTTTGATACCGTAAATCATAGCCTTCTTATTTCAAAATTATCTTCTTTTAATTTGTCAAAGCAGGCAGTTTTATGGTTTGAGTCATATCTACAGGGTCGCGAGAAATGTGTAGTTATTGATAATGTAAAATCTGCCCCATGTCAAATTATGACAGGAATCCCTCAAGGAACTATATTGGGGCCTATTCTTTTTAGCCTATACATGAATGAGCTTCCTGAAGTCTGTCCTGAGATTAGCCTTCAGATGTACGCCGATGACACTGTGGTTTATAAGGCCGGCAAGGACCCTGCTGTAATCGGCAGTAAAATAACACAAAGTCTTGAGAAAGTGTCAATTTGGCTAAACAGATCCTGTTTGACATTGAATACAAATAAAACCAAATCCATATGCTTTTCTATAAAAAAGACACCAATAGCAAACAAATTAAACATTGAAATGAAAGGCAAAATCATTGAACAAGTCAAACAAGAGAAATATTTAGGAGTTATATTAGACTACCACTGTCTGGTCTCAGACCAACCAAACCACTCTAAAGCCTCTTGAACGGCTTTATAATCGTGCTTTTAAAATTTTAGATAAAAAGCCCATACGATTTCATCACTGTCCTATATTAATTAAACACAAAATCTTAACCTTTATGAATTTTTGTAATTTTAGCTATATAAAGCTTGTGTTTAAATGTTTGAATAGACTTGCCCCAGAGCCACTTTGTTTTTTTTGTAGAACATCTTTTGCTCAGACAGTTTTTTCTGTGAAAGGAGCTTTCCAATGGAACTCTCTCCCTGCTGAGATAAAGACTCTTACTAAACTGTCTACTTTCAAAAAACTGACAAAATCCTGGCTCTTTCAGCTAGTGTGACCATGTGTGAATTATTATTATTTTTTAAACATTTTTTCGACCTTTTTTTGTATTCAATGTACTGCTTCTCTCTTTTTCATTTACATTTAGTGTAATATCTTAATACAAAAAGCCCTTCTAGGGACAGGTGTTGCGAATTAGCCTTTGGCTATAAACACTATGATGCTGGCATGGGATTGCTTAAAGAAGATAATCTATGTTTACTGTATCTGTCCCTATTAAATAAACTATAAAAATAAAAAAATAAAAAATTCACCCAGGAACACTCAGGTAAGATGACGTCAAATTAAAACAGCCTTCTATCTGTAAGTTACCATTTTGTCTTCTTTGCTCGCTGTTTTGCTACTCATTCACTAAGCTGAACAGAGTTCTCTCGCTCACCGATGGCCCAACACAGATTCTACACGTTGAACACTCAAAAACAGCCCAACGTTGCCCAACGGCCGATCGTCGGCTTGGTGTGTCCCGGGCTTTAAGTGAACGCAAACAGTTGGGAAAGAAAAAGCATGTGTATCAGTATATTGGATCCGTGCGGCTCTTAAAGTGACAGCAGCCCAATATATTCCTCCTGCTGTCTGTGTCCTAATCAAACAACAAAAGACAGAAAAATTACTACAAAAGAACAATTACTCACTCAACAAAAAGTTAGTTGTAGGCCCTGCGTCTGACTTTCTTTCTTCTGTGGACCACAAAAGATGTCTTTTTTTGTCTACCCAATGAATGTCAATGGGGTCCAATTATGTAATGGACCTTATTGACTTTCATTAAATAAATAAAAAATAGCTAAAACATTCTTCAAAACATGTTTTGTGTTCTGCAAAGAACATGTTTTGAAATGGCATGAGGGTGAGTAAATATCTATTTTAGGCTGTGACTATTCAAGGATAGACCAAAGTTTTGCTCTCAGGTTAAAGTTTGGCCTGTTTCATGGGAAAAGCACAATCTAAAATGTCAAAAACTATTACTCTGCTCTTAATTTAGGGCTTATCTGTGTTTCATCTTGTTTAATAGGAACAGACATGCAGGAAATCTGTCACACATAAATGAAAAATCATTAACATTTAATCAGGGTTCTGCTTTTTATGAGCCACTAAGAGTTCCGGCACCAACATTATTAAGTATTACGGCCTTTTCCAAGCAGCGAACGTGCATACCATCTGTGAGGAGTAACAAGTTTGATTAGGACACAAACTCTGCTTAATGAATGTCTGGTAGACTGCAGGGGTCAGTAAGTTAATTACTGCGGTCAAATCACTTGCACATGTTGATGATAAATCAAGCTGCAGTGATGCTCTATGTGGGAGTGTGTTTCTTTAGATTGTTTTTAATAAAACCGTATTAACCACAAACTCCATTCATTGTATAATTGCATTATAATTCATTTTAATCAATGAGATGGTCTAGCCTACATTAGCCCAGCAATGCAAAGTTATATTGATTAATCTACGCTGTGTTATATCAAGCAACAAATTCAAGATGTTCATACTGACCCATGACAAGCTTTTGACAGAACAGTATCCGTTCACATTCCCCTGTCTGTAGTCAATTCTAGAGCACATACTCCCAATGACATCATGGCTGGAACGTTCCCTGTGTCACATTTGCCTTCAGGTGGTTTTATTTTGGGAGATAACAATTTAACAGCCGAATCATAGTATTACGTCTTTCTTTTATGGCCTTTCTTTTATATTCTTTTTAAATAGCATTGAAAACTATCCACATGCTCAAACTCTGTGGGAATCCAAGACTTTCAGGAAATAAGTAGAAAAGTTAAATCATGTTTTCCACAGGAAACTTTATAGGGATAGTTAACACAAAATGAAACTTATGTCATCATTCGCTCATCCGTATGTCGTTCCAAAGCGTATGACTTTCTTTCTTCCGTGAAACACAAAAAGTGAATTTATGAAGAATATCCTGGAGGCTTTTTTTTCAATATAATAAAAGGGAATGAGGATGGGGGCCATCAAGATTAAAAATGGACATAAAATAACTAGTTCATATGGTTCAATACATTCAATATACAATCATTCTTTTGAGTTGGATCTTTTCAAATTTAACAACTCACTGGAAGGGAAGATTATAAGTGCGCAAAACTAAAGTTTGACTTCATCTGGACCACATTTATGATGCTTTTATGATGCTTTTGGGTCCTTTTTGAAGCTTTTGAAGCTTTGGTCCCCATTAATTGTAACTGCATGTTGAAGTAAATTTCTCCTTTTTTGGAGACAGAAACCTTGAACAACATGAAGATGATGAGTAAGTGATGACATTTCTGGTTGAAATAATCCTTTAAAGGCTACATCACCAGTGTCCTGGTATCTGTAGTTCAAGTCTCTGGTATGAGGGAGTGACCAATGGAACATTTATGATTATGAATGACCTCCAACCGTCTACTCAGTAGATCCAGTGACTTCAGTAGGGAAGGAGTGCACTACAATTTAAACAAATGTGAACAACTCTTACATAATACTAAGTCACATGTTTTCCACCGGGTATGATTTTTACAGATGCTCTTTGGCCACCAGTTGGCGTATTTAAACTAAAGTGTTTAACAATTTATCTATTATTTATTCTAAACATTATGAGATATTGGAACTGAATTGTGGGAGTAGGACATCGTATTGTAGGAGACACATCATTCCTCAAAGATAATGACTGCTAGTGCAAAGGTGCTCCTGACAGCTGTGATATGACAGTTTGTTTTAGCATGCACGAGCACAAGTAAACAATGATAGCATTTGATAAGATAAAGACAATCTGTAATTCGTAGTGATCCAGGCCTGCATGTTTAAAGCTACTTGTTTCTACAAACCAGAATACTTTCATTCACTCCTTCAAGTGCCATAATGTAGGGAATAGTGAATAAGTGTATAGTGGGCGATTTCAAACACAGCATATAGCCCTATATATGCGTATATAGCCCTCATTTTCAGTTAGTCTTTGTCGACGCCAGGCTAGTTCAGCCCGAGGCAGTTATCATTTTCACATCCAGCGCCACTTTGTTTAAATAGCAAATGCACTCGCACCCATCTGTTCACCCATGGGCATACTGTTCATTATGGGTATTCTCTAGCCGTTGAGCGTACACTAGTTGTTGCAGTGCATTATGGGATTGAATGAGTACAGACAAAATGTCCTGAGCATGGTTTCGGACATCAAAATGGCTGAGGGGACAAATGGCACAAATAGTGGCCAATTTAAGGGTAGGAGGAGCGATTTTGGCGCCTTCGTCTGATCTCGTCTATGGTTGTGTATCATGTTTTGGTCCCATATCCCAACAAGTGTTATTTTGAGTTTGTTTTATTAAAGAAAACTGCTTGTAATTAGATCCAGCTCTTAATTTTAACTTTGCTGCCTCAACCATGCTGATAGCAGATAATATAATATGAATGAAATAAAAGGCCACTTAAGTGTACTTTGCTTAAAAACAAAAACTTAAATGCTTATATAATGCAGTGAAGCACGTTGAACATGACAGCCACTGGCATTATTACCACTGAGGGAATGGAATGGTGATTCATTTGTCTTGTTGACAGCAGTTTGGATCTTTATATCATTGTCCAAAGATCAAAGGTCAAAAGAGGCACAGGTCAGTTTGAGGCTAAACATTCTGCTTTTCAGGAAAAGTTTAAATATGCACATACCTTTTATCAAAAGCCATAATAGCCAAGCCGAATATAGAACTGTACTGACAAGATTTCATTGTTTCTATGTCAAAATGCACAGGAAAACTTTGTCAAATTTGTCGGCGACTGACCTTGATAACAATAGCAAGTTTATTCTTTGGTGTGAGAAAATCCCTCAATGAAAATGGCGTACATGTAGGGGTAATGCACACTGAAAATGACTGAAAATAGATTTGATTCAAGAACTGAACTGACTGACCGCCTTATTGCTCTCGTGGGAAAGATACCAAAGTAAGGGGTCATATTGAGTATGCAGACATTTATTGCTTCTTAAGAGCCTTCTAAGGTGTCTATTCAATCATTAACAGACTCAATGGATAACTGAGTCATTAAAACCATGTGTTTAAGTACAGTTTATAGTCAGCACGAAATAAAACATTTTGTTTAACTAAGAACTGTCTCAGCTCAGTACATTTTTGACCATTTTGGTGAATCCTAACTGTCCAAATAAGAACGCTTGCACACTATTCCCCAGCGAGCGATCAAATGAACTCTACCCTGCATCTCCATTTATTTTCACAACGGCATCTGGAAAATGTCCTGCGCATGGGCGGGTTTGTTTGTTGCACTGGAGAAAATGACTATTCAATCATGCAGTTTATATAAATATATCAGCAGATACAGTATATAGTATACTTTCATGATGAGCAATTAACTGTGCCTTTCCATTCGGTGTGCACATTTACACTAGATTCACATCCATTATATAATTAATATTTTATACACATCTACATCCTATATTCAGTGGCCCCTCAGAGTACACATTTAATGTCTTTGCATTATATAAGAAAACACCAGTAGGTAAAAATTAATTGCAAGTTAATTCTATAGAAAGCTCTAAAGCATTTGCAGATAATATTTTGTATGCAACACAATTAAATTAATATATTTTACTAGTGGCTTAATAATCCAAATGGTTTTTTGGTGGCCACTGTATACAGAATAGGCTATATATAGAGCAACATATAGAGATTATAGGCTTAATTGTGGATGAAAAACTTATTTTATTTCAAGTAATTCATGTGTTTTGCATTAATCCTCATATAGTCCTGATAACATCTGAATGATTCACATGAATCTTTTGCCACTTTGTTTATCAAATGAAGGTAAATGTCTGAGAGAGCTTTTCTGTAGAGATGTTATGTGTGTGTGTGTGTGTGTGTGTGTGTGTGTGTGTGTGTGTGTGTGTGTGTGTGTGTGTGTGTGTGTGTGTGTGTGTGTGTGTGTGTGTGTGTGTGTGTGTGTGTGTGTGTGTGTGTGTGTGTGTGTGTGTGTGTGTGTGTGTGTGTGTGTGTGTGTGTGTGTGTTAGAGAGAGATAACAGAAAGTAGACAAAGCATACTATGACGTGAGAATGAGCCAAAAGATTCAACATCATGACTAGATCATATCACTTAATCGAATCTGTCTGGACGATATGAGTGAGATCTTGGGTAAAAGCAATGGCACATTGTGCAACATAAACAACAAGGTCAAACTGTACACATCGTAACCAAAACTTTGGTCCCAATCATCGCGTTGATGGTGAAAAATAAATTGATGAGATCGAACAACAATAAACTACTATAGATGTAACAACATTAAATTACCATGTTGGTTATAAGAGAGGTTAAGAGTTACTCGCAACTCTAGTTTATATTAGGTGTCTTTGACTACTATGTATTTAAATGAATAATTTGATACAATGCACTAATTGTGTACACACGTTTTTTACATTGTAATTACATTTTTTTAAAAATACCTGCATGTAATTACATCTATAATTACACTGTTGACACTTCCCTTAACACCTTAAACCACCCTTAAACATACCATACCACCAAACCTATCCCTAACCTTACCCATATCCCACCTCAATAGCAGCAAAAGTGTTTTGCAATCCAACATGAACACAATAAGTACATTGTATTATTTTCCGCCTACGTCAAGCGTGACCTTTCCAACGTGATGACGTAATGTGTGGCGCATCGCAGATCAGAGCAAGAAGAGCATTTGTGGTTAAAAAGTATATACATTTTTATACATTTATTTTTTTTTTTAAACGGCTGATCGTTTCACTCGATAAGACCCTTATTCCTTGTCTTGGATAATGTAGAGCTCTTTGAAGCTGCATTGAAATTTGGACCTTCAACCCGTTGGACCCCATTGAAGTCCACTTTATGGAGAAAAATCCTGGAATCCTGGAACCTTAATTTGCTTAATGTGCCTAATGTGCCTTAAGTATAATTTGGGCGTTACAGACAGAAACAGACAATTCTAAAGACAAATATTTAAAGTGTAAAAGTGTCATTTCTGTGCAAAACACAATTGCAAAAATAATGATCGTTTTCAAACAGGTTTTTTGAACACTCATCACTTCTGCCATTGGTCGAACAAACAGGTTGCCCTGCCCCAAACTCACTTCATTGGCCAAGCTGTTGCTGTGCCAGGCTGTTTGGATGCTCAAGCAAACAATATTTAGATCACACAGAAATGTCCAAACAAACAGTCCCTAACGAAACAAAGATAACCCACGTCACAGATGTGTCACTGTTGGTTAAAGCAGAGATGAAACAGTGCAGCAGTCTTTATTCACAAACAAACTCAAAACTTCACGAAACTCACAAACTGGAACAAAACAACCAACTAAACACAACGTAGAACTGACAATGAACGGAAATATACACAGGGCTTAAATAGACAGCAAACAACAGGGACTAATTAACTAAACACATCTGAACTAGGGTTGTGACGATAGACGATGCCATCATCCATCGCCCGATGGCTGACAGACATCACAATGTTGAGCCAATGTTGGAAGCCTCCCAAACACACACACACACCCACAAATAACGAAATGTTTTCCAATCACAATACAATACAAACTACATTCAAAACAATTCAATGAACACAATTTAAACATTAAAGATTGTATTGTGCAAAAAACGGCAAACGAAGTATAGGCTACTAGATGTTTTACATAAACTAAACCAGTGATATTCAAATGGCGGATCTCGGTCCGCATCCGCATGTTTCCATTCGGACTGCGAGAACAGTAGCACCAGTAGCAGAGGTGTTAAAACAGCGGTGCCGATCACACCACAAGCACTCAGGATCGTTTGTAGTAATGATATTTCAGCGTTATATCCTCTAGTAGTTATCTAAAGCCAAATGTGCTTCATTCAAGCCCTTTCAGCTCAGATTCTCTCTTTCTCCAGACGTGCGCCACAATAACAGAGCTTAAAGGTGAACTATGTAAGATTTTTGCAGTAAAATATCCAAAAAACACTAGGCCAGTGTTATATATTTTGTTCAGTTGAGTACTTAGAATATCCCAAATGTTTCCAACTATTTGTAAATCGTGAGAAATTGCTATTTTAACCAAGGAACCGGGACGTGTGAGCTATGCATTTGAGGGAGTCGCCTGTCGATTGCGTCATATCTGCGTTACCCTCGGTTTCCGGTTTTATTTAGCAGAAACGCTGTACTCTCACTGCAGTGGGAACAAGTGTCATAGCAGCCGCCGAGTGAACGTCATAACTTCCTTTTCAACACACTCAGATATATCTAAAACGATAAACAGAGTTGCAATACCTCATACTCATGACTGGAAAAGAGGAAGTGGCGCCGGCGACCGTGTCATAATAAAAGTCCCGACGGCGACTATGCCATAATCATAGTCCCGCTCTTCAATCGCTCCTGCGGCCTTGCTCAGCTCCACAACACTCGGTCCTGCTCTGCTTCAGACTACAGTAATGTTAATAATCACATCCATGAACATGATTTCTGCCCGAGTCCTATCCGGACTCTTTTCCACCAGCTGTGAGGTGAAGACCACATGTCCCAAGATTCTGCGCTCAAACGTGGCGTCATCAAACTACGCCTTTGTTTTGAACAGGCGACCTCTAGTGGGCGGAAAAGTTACATAGTGTAGCTTTAACGTTCAAACGCAACCCCTCGATGTCAACGTCCATCGTGATATTTCACCGTAGACATCGTCTGATGCCAATTTGGTAGACATCGCCCAACCCTAACCTGAACAGAACTAAACCAATCAGTAACCATAGGAACAAACAGGGAGATAATGGAGGAGAACTGAACTAATTAAGGCCTAGTCCACACTTACATGGGTATTTTTATAAACAGTTTTACCCTCCTCCGTTTAAAAAAAAAATTTGCGTCCACATGAAAACGTAAAACACGCTATGAAGCTCTATCAAGAGCATGCCAAACCAACAGGTGGCAATATAACCCTAACCGTAAAGCCATGTTGGCCAATCAGAAGCCTGGAAATTTTTTTATTGCTGGTTCCGGTTCAGACGCAACAAGACATGGGCTGAATCCGAAATCGCCCCCTATACCCTTAAATAGGGCACTTTTTGAGGGGACAGCCATTTGTAGTGGTGTCCGAGACCATAGTGGACGTTATTGAGTGCACTCATTCAATCCCACATTGCACCGCAATAACGAGTCCGATTTCACTCACTCGTTTTCATTCACTCCTTCAAGTGAACTATATTAGTGGACTAAAGTAGGGAATAGTGATTGAGGGTTTAGGGGGCGATTGCGGATTCAGCCAAAATCCCCAGGTTCACTGTCCACACGACACCTCTGCAACCAGAGTTTCTAAAACTGTTCACCCAGGAAGAAGTTTTCAAAAAAGTTTGGTTTCAGTGTCCGAATACTGCGTTTGCGTGTGGACGAACGGCCAAACCGCAAAGAAAAAGCTGTGGTTTTGTGAAATAAAGATTTCTTAAAGCTACACTGTGTGATATTTTCCCCCATCTAGTGGTGAACAGGTATATGACCATCCCGTGAATTTTAGTTTCTGTTCCTCTCAATTCCGATTTCGTTTTAACTCCTACGGTGGCCGATTTAGTCCAAGATTAACATGGCTTCCAGTTCGACCTCGTCCACATTCGACACGGTGCCATCGAGTGTTAGAACGCGAAAGGCGAAGCTTGAATTTACAGGTATGTCCCTCTTTGGCTAATGTACTTTCAAGATGGAGGGGCAACATGGCGACCCGCATTCGAACCCCTTTCCCGTATGTATTTTCAATGGCATATTATAAACTTACGAGAATACTTTATTACTTGAAAGAAGTAAATATACATTAATGAGCACATATATTTTTGAAAGAACTAAGTGTTTTTAGCTAAGAATAGACTAAAAAAGTTACACAGTGTAGCTTTAAGCTACACTTTTCAAGGGAGTTAGCCTACAAATGGCTTACTTATAGTTGTCTCTGCATGCTGAAAGTATTCTAAAATTAAAAATAACAAAAACAGCAGAACAAAGCAAACGTCCCCCTCAAATATTTCATTGCTAACTTTTCTCCTCTCTCTCTTTTACAGGTCTGTTGCTCTTGGCTTCTTGATGAATGCAAGTGGACACCATACAAGGCTTTACCGTGCGTCTGTTTACAATCTCCCGTTATTACATGATGCACACATTAATCAACAGCAGGTCCAGCTGATCACCATGTATGGTTGTCCATCGCTCGACTCGGGGGATGGATCCCACAAACAATTTGATAGCGATGAGTCAAAATGGGCTCCTCCACTTGGACTCTGTTTACCATCCAAAATCAACTACACTCTACAAAGCGTGGAGACTGTGAAACACCTGTTTGGACCTGTTGAAGATGATTCTAATCAGCAAGACGTCTCTCATTATAGAAAATGTCATTTTTTGTACCCTTATATATCTGTAGATCAGAGGTAGGGAAATGCCCCCATACTATGAGGGTCGCCATAATATGTCATGCTTATGTAATGTGAACTAAAGCACACACTCACGCACAAACGTGAGAATATTCTCAGAGAGATCAGTGTGTGTTGCTTAGGTCGTTCTCATGGACCTGACAGCTTCAGAGGTGAGAAAGGAGACCCTTCCCTCCATGCTTTTGTCACTGGAACACTCACTAATGGAGCTGACACTGAACTCTGCACTCATTTGCCTTACAACGGTGAGAAACACCCAAATAGACGTGTAAAAGTGCAGGACATATTCAATGAGATTAAGCTGTCAGTCACTGACTAGAGGAGCTCTCTGGGAAAATATCTTTAACTAACAGAAACTAGCAAGGGAATATGTAAAGTCAAAGCAGACTGACCTCCAGTTACATTTATTTCAGTCTTGAAATTAGCTTCATATCTTGATATATTATATCATATATCTCTAAGGTCAACACTACATATGCACAATATATTTGCACCGCAATATGTTGGTTATCTGAGATTTTGGTTTTCAATTTATCAGTATCAGTTGATATTGGATATTCAATTGTACATCATCATTTCTCCTATTTTACATTATAATTAATGCTGGGCAATCGATTAATAGTGATTAATCGCATTCAAAATAAAAGTTTGTATTTACATAATATGTGTGTGTACTGTGTAAAATTATGTAATTATTTAATATTTTTTTTATAGTAGTAAAAAAACAGTATTTAATTATACACAGTACACACACATATATTTTGTAAACACAAACTTTTATTTTGGATGCGATTAATCGCGATTATTTGATTGCTCAGCATTAATTATATAACATTTTTGGTCTTCTTACGCTCACTTAAAGTCACAATGTAACAAAAGTAGTGACAGATCTTTTCTTCTGTATTGTGATGTACATCCAAGTAACAGATTATCAAAAAGTAGGGCAGGGACTTACATGCATCAGATAAGAAAAGGGAGGGGTTTAAGCAGACTAAATGAAGAAGTCTGTAATTTTGCCAGAAGAGCGACATTTTATAATTGTTATAATTATATATATATATATATATATATATATACTATACTATATATATTACTATATATATTACTATAAATTCCCTTGTTTGGGGTGTAACATAAATCTTACATGATATAATAAATGTTAGTAATACGTAACTCTCAGTCATATATTTATTTGCCAAACAACGGTAATTTTCTTCAAATCTGTAGTTCAGGGTGTGCGGATTCACAGCAGCTTTGGCATCTGCGCCCTGTTGTTATGTATCATCATCATTGTCCTACGTTCTCATTGGTTTGCTGGCATATTCTGGATTTCACAAGCAGGGCTGTGAGCGGATCGCTCGCCCAAGAGGAAAAATGTGCTTTTACTGCCAGATCTCGATCACCTCATTTATAATAGGCTACTAATATGTATTATATTATACTTATTTTTAATTCTTAATAAACAAATTAATTTAAAAAAGTGCCACCTAGCGGAATTACAAAAAATACAGCATACTAATGCCCCTTTCGCGCGTCGCATTTGCTTCTGACTCAACTCAACAACACAAATTTACAGCTTTTACGGGTGCTTGTGAAGGCAACAGGTAAATATAGACTACTTTCAATAAATGGTCAAATATATAAGGAAACTTTTAGCTGTGTTGCTATGTGTCATGAGAGAAATGTCTAGCATGAACACGCTTATTATAAACTCATCCAGCATGCAGTTGCATATTTTACATAACGCATCACCCAGCATACCCGGGTAAAAAAGTCACAGCTCCCCCGATATATATATATATATATATATATAATTAGATATTATGAATGTTAAAAAAATTAAAAAAGACACAGATGAATCGCTCGCAATGACATTAACACAATACATTTCCATTTCCTGCCAACTTAAAAATCTTTAAAACACTGATAATTAAAAAACACTGTTAAATTTAATCTTGAGATCTCTGATAATCCACTTAATAGACTATTGTGATGCTAAATTAATTTAAAATTCATTAACATTTGAGTTTTTAGTGTTTTATTTTTAATTTATACAAAACTGTATAGAAGTTTAATATCACCCTTCCCTTTTTACTGGTTTATCTGTATCGTCCAGTCTTTCACTATTATATAACAAACCAAATCCATTTTGTACATCCAAAATTATTACATGATTTAATAACATTATCAAACAGAATGAATGTGCAAAAATATCTCATTTAAAATTTTAAAGAAACAAACTCTGTACATGAACAGAATGAAATTAGGGTCAAACTACTATAATCAAATGTCAAACAAATCACACCACTCTTAGCAGTCAAATTCATTACAGGCAAAACAACTGTCTCAATAACGTCCAGCTACTTGAAACCAAATGACTTTCAACATGTACATGTAAATATCACTGTAAACACAGACAGGACTTCAGATTTTGGCTTTTCTGCAGCATTTATGCTCTTTTCCGCTGCTTTGAAAACTCTCACCAAAGACCCTTAATCCTTTAAAGAGAGTTAAGAATCAACTTCAGAAGTTGCGGTCTACCAGTTTAACACAACCCTGCGAAAGCTGGGCCAAAAAGAACTGCATGAAGAAATTAGTTGGTTTACATTATCATATTACTGTGTTTTACAATACTCACGCAACAGGCTGATGGCTGTCAGATGGAAAAATCAACTCACCGGTTTGCGTGGGTGTGTATGTGTGTGACAGCGCTGCCACGCACAGATTTCCCAGGATGACAAACGCAACTCCCAAAGTGCTGGTTGGTCTGCTTTGTAGAAAATAACCTTTCAGGTCCAAACTTCTCTTTATGTACTTGTTCTCTCTTTTTGTCTGCTTTCACGGTCAGTCCTTTCCCCCACTCTCCCTCACTGGTTTTTGCTCCCGTCTACTTAACCTCTGTTAAGTCCCTCTCACATACTGACACACACATGCTCTCACTCTCTCCTTCTCTCTCTCTCTCTCTCTCTCTCTCTATAACTTGCTCCACCACTACAGGACTTCCTGGTTGACAAGGGTTGCTATGGTAACATACAGACTGTGTGCAGAGGCCTGGCTCACTTTTGGCTGCCTTCACTAAAGAGCATTTGAATAGGCAGTCAGCCTTTTGTGGCCATAAGGTAATATTTCACAGCACGAGGTTAAAAGACTGGCGAATTCAAAGACCAAACCACATCCACCTCCTGACGTTTCTCCTCTCATTTCGCTCTATTCTGTCCTTCCTGTGCTCCCACCCCACTGTTTTTCTACGAGCCACTGCTTATGTGTGTCTGGCCATACATGGCCAACCAGAGTTGGACAGAAGTGACTCAGTGAAAATGTGAAATTTTTTATCAGAAAATTGACAAATAAACTGAGGCAGAGGACATGAATTGAGAAACATGCCCTATTCTTAGATATGTCAAGAAAGTGTTAGATTCAGTGCAGGACTCTCAAACTACTGTGAAACCTAGCTTGTGAAAAAGAAGTAGGTCTACACTGAAATGTATTGAGTGTACACTTGTAGTGCACTTCAAATCTTATAAGGATATTTTATTAAAAACTGTACTTTCTCAGGAAAGGTGGATTCATATTTAAAGGGGTCCTTGATTATGATTTCACCTTTTTAACTTTAGTTAGTGTGTAATGTTGCTGTTTGAGCATAAACAACATCTGCAAAGTTACGACGCTCAAAGTTCAATGCGGTTCAAGGAAGATACACTATATTGCCAAAAGTTTTGGGACGTCTGTCTTTACATGCACTTGAACTTTAATGACATCCCATTCTTAATCAGTAGGGTTTAATATGGAGTTGGTCCACCCTTTGCAGCTATAACAGCTTCAACTCTTCTGGGAAGGCTTTAGGTTTAGGAGTGTGTTTATGGGAATTTTTGACCATTCTTTTAGAAGGGCATTTATGAGGTCAGGCACTGATGTTGGATGAGAAGGCCTGGCTCACAGTCTCCGCTCTAATTCATCCCAAAGAGATGAGGTCAAGACTCTGTGCAGGCCAGTCAAGTTCCTCCACACCATTCACAATTTGCTCATCCATGTCTTTATGGACCTTGCTTTATGCACTGGTGTCCAGTCATGTTGGAACAGGAAGGGGCCATCCCCAAAAGTTTGGAGCATGAAATTGTCTAAAATGTCTTGGTATGCTGAAGCATTAGGAGTACCTTTCACTGGAACGAAGGGGCCAAGCCCAACCCTTGAAAAACAACCCCACACCATAATCCCCACCAAACTTTACACTTGGCACTATGCAGTCAGGCAAGTACCGTTCTCCTGGCAACCGCCAAACCCAGACTCGTCCATCGGATTGCCAGACAGAGAAGCGTGATTGGTCACTCCAGAGAACACGTCTCCACTGTTCTAGAGTCCAGTGGCGGCGTGCTTTACACCACTGCATCCGACATTGCATTGCACTTGGTGATGTAAGGTTTGGATGCAACTGCTCGGCCAAGAAAAACCCATTCTCTGATTTTTGCCAAACAGCAACCAGACTATTGCAAAACAGAAGAAGAGAGAAGAAAATACAGGACTGCCGCATACTGGATGTTTTTCCCTTTTCACACCATTCTTTGTAAACCCTAGAAATGGTTGTGCGTGAAAATCCCAGTAACTGAGCAGATTGTGAAATACTCAGACCGGCCCGTCTGGCACCAACAACCATGCCACGTTCAAAATTGCTTAAATCACCTTTCTTTCCCATTCTGACATTCAGTTTGGAGTTCAGGAGATTGTCTTGACCAGGACCACACCCCTAAATGCATTGAAGCAACTGCCATGTGATTGGTTGATTAGATAATTGCATTAATGAGAAATTGAACAGGTGTTCCTAATAATCCTTTAGGTGAGTGTATATATACAGTCAAACCCAAATGTATTCAGACACCTTCAACATGCTCTGTTCTCACATTATCAAATTGTATTCACTATAGTTTAGAAAATTGTAATAAAATATGACAATAAATCAGAGTTAAACTGTGTTAGAACAAATTCATCTTGATAATGTCAGATAACTTTGATAGAAATGTATGTAATGGATTACAATCAACCAATCAGCTGTCAGCTGTTAAATTTAAGTACACAATTAGATAATACCAGTTTAGGTCAACCAATTACCAAGCAATGCTTCATTTTGTTCAGTCTGTGGTGTAAAAGGTTGCATTAGCAATTAAAGAAAAAACACTTAAGCAAAATATGGTCAGGTCAAAGTGTCTGGATAATTTTGGTCCCAATTTTTTACTTTAAAATGTTGTAAAATGTAATTAATTCCTATAATGACAAATCTGAATTTCCAGTAGCTATTACACCAGTCTTCAGTGTCACATGATCCTTCAGAAATCGTTCTAATGTACTGATTTGATGCTCAAGAATATTTTATAGCTGTTAACCTTATCATTCTATAAATGACTACTCAGACAATTTACATGTCCTGTCATCTTCTTAGGAACTGTGCTAAAAGATACCGAAGGTGATTGTGGATTATCACAGTGCAGGTACAAAGTATTCATGGTTTGATTTACAAGACTTAAAGGGATAGTTCACCCTAAAATGAAAAGTCATAATTTACTCGCTCTGGTGTTGTTCTAATACCGTATGGCCTTCTTTCTTTTGTGGACCACAAAAGGATATTTGTTTTAAATGTCCTGCTCGTGCTCGTCCATATAATGGCAGTGAATAGCAACCAGCATCAAGCTTTTAAAAAAATAAGCATCACCGAATGATCCCATGAGACATGTGCTGCATATATTCCAAGTGTTCTGGGGGTATACAATAGGGTTTGGTGAAAAACAAACCAAAATGTACAGGTAAGTTTCGTTGCTAGAGGTCGCTTTTTCAAAACAATAACAGGAGTAGCAAGAATTACCTGAACTCTTTTATGCATGTGTGGCATTTTTCAGAAGTGTCTATTTTCCACTGAATCTTAGGAAGCCAGCTCATTCTTAATAATTCATTGGTTTGGCTCAGTAGGGCAAACCAGTCTTAAATGGTATAGTCTTACAGTGTGTGTGTGTGTGTGTGTGTGTGTGTGTGTGTGTGTGTGTGTGTGTGTGTGTGTGTGTGTGTGTGTGTGTGTGTGTGTGTGTGTGTGTGTGTGTGTGTGTGTGTGTGCAGTAAGGGATTTTTGCCAAACAGCAACCAGACTATTGCAAAACAGAAGAAGAGAGAAGAAAATACATTCACAACTGACCGTTTAAACAGGAGAATGCATGAAGTGAGACCTGACAAGAGGAGAGGAGAACACAGAGGTCTTATACTGTAATGAAAGTTCAGTGTGAGACTGAAAAAAAGAAATAAACCATTGAGAGGGCAGAGAAGAGTGATGAACTATAGAGTAGAGGAGAGAGGGCTGACTAAATGAGAGGCATGTTATTAATGGCCGGTCTCCTGCAGCGAGCAGATATTTGTGTCTGCCAGTACAGTGATTACTGGACCGAAAGGAACCTGATAAACATTCTACCATTCTTTTTCTCTGCCTCTAAAGAAGTTTGTTTGAAATCTTTGCAAATGTATTAAATTTTTTTTTAAAGAATTCACATGTACATAAGTATTCACAGCCTGTGCTCAGTACTTTGTTGAAGCACCTTTGGCACCAATTAGAGCCTCAATTATTTTTCAGTATGATGCTACAAGCTTGGCACGCCTATTTTTGGGCAGTTTCTCCCATTCTTCTTTGCAGGACCTCTCAAGCTCCATCAGGTTGGATAGGGAGCGTCGGTGCACAGCCATTTTCAGATCTCTCCAGAGATGTTCAATCGGGTTCAAGTCTGGGTTCTGGCTGGGCCACTCAAGGACATTCACAAAGTTGTCCTGTAGCCACTCCTTTGTTATCTTGGCTGTGTGCTTAGGGTCGTTATCCTGTTGGAAGATGAACCTTCGCCCCAGTCTGAGGTCCAGAGTGCTCTGTAGGAGGTTTTCCTCAAGGATGTCTCTGAATATTGCTGCATTCATCTTTCCTCGATCCTTACTAGTCTCCCAGTTCTTGCCGCTGAAAAATATCCCCACAGCATGATGCTGCCACCACCATGCTTCACTGTAGGGATGGTATTGGCCAGGTCATGAGGGTGCTTGGTTTCCTCCAGACATAACGCTTGCCATTCAGGCCAAAGAGTTCAATCTTTGTTTCATCAGACCAAAGAATTTTGTTTCTCATGGTCTGAGAGTCCTTCAGGTGCCTTTTGGCAAACTCCAGGCGGGCTGTCATGTGCCTTTTACTGAGGAGTGTATTCCGTCTGGCCACTCTACCATACAGGCCTGAGTGCTGTAGAGATCGTTGTTCTTCTGGAAGGTTCTCTCTCCACAGAGAAACGCTGGAGCTCTGTCAGAGTCACCCTCGGGTTCTTGGTCACCTCCCTGACTAAGGCCCTTCTCCCCTGATCGCTCAGTTTGGCCGGGCGGCCAGCTCTAGGAAGAGTCCTGGTGGTTCCAAACTTCTTCCATTTACAGATAATGGAGACCACTGTGCTCATTGGGACCTTCAATGCAGCAGACATTTTTCTGTACCCTTCCCCAGATCTGTTCCTTGAAACAATCTTGTCTCAAAGGTCTACAGACAATTCCTTGGATTCATGGCTTGGTTTGTGCTCTGATATGCAGAACTGTGGGACCTTAGTGTGGTCCTTTCCAAATCATTTCCAATCAACTGAATTTACCATAGGTGGACTCCAACCAAGTTGTAGAAACATCTCAAGGATGATCAGTGAAAACAGGATGCACCTGAGCTAAATTTGGAGTGTCATGGCAAAGGCTGTGAATACTTATGTACATGATTATTTTGTTTTTTATGTTTAATAAATTTGCAAAGATTTCAAACAAACCTCTTTCACGTTGTCATTATGGGGTATTATTTGTAGAATTTTGAGGAAATTAATTAATTTAATCCATTTTGGAATAAGGCTGTAACATAAAATGTGGAAAAAGTGAAGCGCTGTGAATACTTTCCGGATGCACTGTATTCAAACCAAAAACAGTTATTTTAAATTGTAATTCATAGCGTAGAATTACTGTTCTATTTACTGTATCTTTGATCAAATAAATTCAGCCTTGGTGAATAAAATATTCTTCTTTCAAAAACCTTACAAATTTTACCCATCCCAAAATTTTGAACAGTAATGTAAATGCATTAATATGGTACTGTACACGTTATCACAGACTTATGCAATACTCCATTTTACATAATATAACAGTGGGTCTCTGATGGGTTCTTGGCAAAAAAAAAAAAGGTTGTAAACCCCTACTTCAAACAACCCCAAACAAGCTCAAATCCATCTCTATAATGAAACTAGTCTGAAATGGCTATGATTTGTCAACTATACTTCTACACTAAATTATAGAGTAAACATGTTGCACCAATACTGACGAAATCTAACCAAAGGCTTAAGAGATATTGTGAATGACAGCTAACCACTGCTGAATAACAGCATGACTGGCATGACTCAGTGTTGTGTAAGAGGAAACTAAGTTCACCATGATGGTAAATATTTACTCTTGACAAGTCCCAAACCGCACTGCTGATATATAACACTCAATAAAAATTGATTTTATAAGGATTGCTGAGTTTGTGACCTCAACATATAAATGTTCTGGAATAAGGAGGAGCTACCGTGCATACAATGTGCAAGATACAAAAATAAGTGCTAGAATTCCAGCCAATTCCAATCAAATTTAAGCAGCCTCAAATCTATGAAACAACAACAGCAACAGACAATGCTCCTCTAGATATCACATGCATTCAATAGACACCGACTCTGCACATTTAGTAGGGGCATGGACCAGTTTAGCGTGGGGAAAACAAATCATGGTTATAGTCACCCCTTTATTTATGGGGAAATTGAAGAGAAATTTGAGCAGCTTTTGGACAGTCACACCTCAGGTGACCACAGTTCAAATCCCAGCTCATATACTCTCTCTCCTATTTCACTTCCTGTCCAATCTATATGCTATTTTATCCATAAAAAAACAATAAAAAAAAATAATAATTAGAAACAATTTAACAAATGAATAATGTATGATAATTATATGATGAATTATGTTGATAAAATGACACCACATGAGATCATCATCCCTGGCAAAAATTATTATTGAAAATATTTTAATATTTTACATTTTAATTTTACACTCTAAAAAAAAAGGTTCTATATGGCACCAAAAATGGTTCTCGTAATCATAGGGGAACCTTTTTTAGTGCTATATACAACCAATTTTGGTGCTTCAGTGGTTCTTCAGCGGTTCTTCAGAGGTGCTATATAGCACCTTAGTCAAAGAACCGGTGAAGAACCTCTGAAGAACCGCTGAAGAACCACTGAAGCACCAAAATTGGTGCTATATAGCACTAAAAAAGGTTCCCCTATGATTGCGAGCCAAGAACCATTTTTGGGGCCATATAGAACCTTTTTTTTTTTTAGAGTGTAGGCAAATAATTCATTTTTTAAATACATATTTCTATGTAGCTTTGTTTTATTTTATTTCAGATTAAGTTTTATTAATTTTAGCATTTAAACATATTATCTCAGTCAACATTTCTCATTTCCTTTTAAGTTTTTTTAAATCTAATATTTGTACAAAGTTCTGTCATGAAAATCTAGATGGCGCATTAACTCAATCTGCTTTCAATCCACATTGTTCTCTATAGGGCACAGCTGATTGGTACCTGCTGTATCAGCAGCCAATGAGCTTTCCGCTCAACTTTCAATTACTTGGTCAATTACAGATCTATTCCATCAAGACCAAACCATGCACTCTGATAGTTGTCATGACATAAATATTTTACTTGATTTCAGCTTTATTTCAAATAATGAAAACCATTTTTAAAAGAGTAACACTGGTTCTGCTGTAAAGTGTCATTTTCTGACATTTACTTGTTGTGACATGGATATCAGCTAGTTACATGCACATGTTGAACTGTGAGATTCCACTTGCATATCTTATCATCCAATCACTGACTGTCTTATTTTAGCATCCAAATTACTGGCAAAACTACTGGCAAATTTTTAACTATTAAAAAAACTGAACAGATTTTTCATAAAATAAATGAGTAAATTTGTTTTCCCCCACAAGGCCTCCTTGCCAACTGTATCTACTGTGTGAATAAATGACCGTTGTCAACCTGTCACACGGGAAGCAGTCTGAAAGGAATCTAGCAGATCAGGCTCAACAGCTACTCATGATGGGACAACACCATATACCTCTGACAGGCAATGATAACATTACAACTGTAAGAGCACCGGATGTTTTCTTTATGTACTCTAAACAGGGTAACTTTTTGCCCACCAAAACACAGCAGCTGGTTAATGCCAGATATTTTTTTACTGAAGAACCACATATAAAACCCCAGTTCTCTTTGCATTCACATTGTCGCTGACCTTGAAAGTGGACTTGGATCTGTTTTTGGTAAACTTTCGTGTCAATCACTTTAGCAGAATAAGATGTATTCAGGCTACTAAGTGAAATGACCAGCCACTTCAAATAAAATACCTACATTTGGTTGCTGGTGAGTGTGAATTCCACTCCTTGTGCATGCATCTCCACAAATGTTACAGCAAGAAGGAAAGTGACAGAAAAGATCATAGACAGTGATGTTTCATGTTCAAAATCACCTTTATATTCAAAAACCAACATGAAACTAACTAGCAGTGAAGAACAGAAGAATAAGGTTGAGAAAAAGAGAGTCATGAAGTTTGAAGAGGAATGAAACGCGCGTATTTACCGTGAGGAGATGTTTCCCTGGAATGAGTAGCAGAGAAAGAAGCAGAGAGAGGGAAAGGATTACAGCCAGCTCTGTTTTTGCTGGGAGGGCGTTTGCAATTTACTCTGATTCTGTGACTCAGCCTTTGTGTGTGTGTGTGTGTGTGTGTGTGTGTGTGTGTGTGTGTGTGTGTGTGTGTGTGTGTGTGTGTGTGTGTGTGTGTGTGTGTGTGTGTGTGTGTGTGTGTGTGTGTGTGTGTGTGTGTGTGTGTGTGTGTGTGTGTGTGTGTGTGTGTGTGTGTGTGTGTGTGTGTGTAATACACCATTCTGGGCAAGCCAGGATCATATATGAAACTCTCTGTGCCTAACAAGTCCGAAGCCGTAATAGTTTCCATCCCCATACTCACATACATATACACACACACACACACACACACACACACACATGCACAGCTGGAAATAATAGAAAGTCCCATGCAGGCTGAGGAGAAACACCCTCTTGTGTGTTAAAATCAAAAGAACAAATGAGTGCATTTCCCTTCCCACACACACAGACGGCCTGTTTGATCTGCAAATACATAAGTTCATTGTTCACTGGAGGACAGATACTCACTTTCTCTTTTTCTCTCTCTGAAATACTATCATCTCATGTCTTCATGTCTTTTCTACTGTCATACAAATGAACACAAGTCAAACTGCCCGAGTAATACTAATAACGCAAAACATGTCAATTGAATTGAAGATGTGCCCTCTGCTAGAGAATGAAATGTGACAATCAAATAACATAACAATGTCCTTCTAGTTCAGCCGCACAACACACTTTCTGACTATTTCCACAGGCAATGAGGTTTAGTGGCCACTTATGTCCAATAAATTAAAGGATACTTAAACTACTGGGCTGACCAGCTAAGACGAGGCACTCTATATTAAAATCAACCTAAAAAACACATTTCAAATTACAGTCTATGGTTGCAGAAAGAGAAAATCTTGACATCCGCCTGCTTTCTTTGAAGTGACAATGTTTAATTCATGAATGAGTCAGATCTTTTCATTGACTTGTGTAAAAATCTCAACAATAATCCATTCGCAGTTGTTAAAAGTGGAAGATTATTAGTAAAGGACTTAAATTTCAGTGTGTTATTAATTTACTTATGAGGGTAAATAATGACAGAATTTGTATTTGTTGTTGAACAATTCCATTTAGGTTGTAAAAATATTGCGACCAATACTACTTAAACCAGCAATGATATACACAATATGAGTAATCAGCATATGGGGATGTTAAAACATGTCTCTTTTGTGTCTAGTTTTGTAAAAATGTGGATAGAGCTGAGGTTAACTGTATAATTGAGCATAAACTGTAAAACAATGACAGAACTTACACCCAATTATACTAATTCTTACACAAGGCGACTCATTAAAAGTACTTTTTATAACATGTAATGCACACTTCTGAAGAACCCTTTCACAACCCTTTCTTATTCCAAGTAAAGGCAGTTTGACATGGATGAGATCATTCATCCCTATTTACCTACACCACCTTCCTTTCCTTATATCTCTGATATCTCACAACAGTATGCAATATGAGTGGTTGAATGAGTCACAAAAAGACTGTAATTCAAATGAATGAAGTCATTCAAGATGGGAAATTACAGAAACTACATTTCATACATTTTTACAGAACAAAAATACTGGAGGTACTGTTTTGTAGTGAGCCAAGGGCACTTACCTTGCTGCACGTCTGTCGATGAGGATGTGTTTTCTTCATCAAATTGAGCAGACTTTAAGAGTAATCTTCAGTTCACTCCTCTGAGCCATTCTCTAACCCCCACTCTGCTTTGACTCAATGGCTCCCTCACTTGTTTTCTTCCTCCTCAGGCTGTTCTGCCATCCAAAATAAATATTTAACAGTCAGATAACATGATCAACAACCAAAGGTCACGTCCTACTCACTCTGCCATTCTCCACCCATAAATTTTTTTATGAATTCGCCACTCAATGGCCCTCATTTATCAAAAGTGCGTACACCAATTTTCCAGCGTACACCTGGCGTACACCCAAAACCACGGTGACTTTGAGATTTATCAATATGGCCGTTGGCGTATGGCACGCTCAAATCCTACACCAGCTCAGGAGGTGGTGTACGCACGTTTTGAGTTAGTGCGAAAATGCGCAGAAAAACAATTCCTAACACCACAAAACGCACTGACAAAGATATGCTATATTATGACCCACTGTAAAAACAACAACAACAACAACAACAACAACAACAAATAAAGCCCTATTCGCACGGGATAAGTATTATCTGGGGACCTCATGTGATTTAGAAATGACTCCCCCACATCTGAATTTTGCGTGGCGCATTCGCACGGGATAAGCTGTGATTTTACTCGAATTTACTGACTTATCTCCCGGATATGATGTTACTTGAAAATGTTTTTTCGTTATATAGCTGTATGAAATTATAAACAGTCGTATCGATATCATTTTGATTGTTTTATAGTAATACAAATAATTTCGTTCAGTTAGAGAACAGACGCAATTAAAAACGTAACTGAGCAATATAATAACAATATACGACGGAAGATTCAGTTTCAAAGCTAATGTAAAAGTGCCCATTTAAGCGAGTTGTCATTGTACTGTTCTGTTTTTGTGTTTTTCATTAAGAATAATATTAAACACACCATTCAAGCAATTTACTCCCAAATTGTGCTCATTCTAAAGTGAAAGTAGTAGCCTATAATCCGCGCGGCCGTACGGGAAGTCATAACGGTGTGCATTATATGCAGCCTAGCTCCATTTTTCGTGAAAGATAAAGATAGAAATGCGCACAGGACACAAAAACCTTGCAAAAATTATAATATTATCACAGGACCTCGGTGTTTGGCGAAATATGGTAGGTCATTTGCGGGGGAATTTTTACTTTACATATTACAGATATGGCCGATTCGCACGGGATTAAGATCACAGACATTCTCTGCGATTATTACAAATCACCAGAGCTCCCCACATATACTAATCCCGTGCGAATAGAGAAGTAATTATAAACTTCAGTGTTTATTTTTGTGCAACATGGACTTCAATGTTTAATTTGTGTGACTTTACCAAAGCATTTGATATGCATTCCTCCAGTTGCGAGCCTGTGCGCTTTACCTGACGTTGGTTAGGCCCGGCAGCTGCGCACGGACTGGGACTGAACATAATTCAGACTGACAAAATAATAAAAATGACATTCTTCTTCTTTTAAATAATAATAAAATAAATAATCATAATAACGACATTCTTCTTCTAAATAACAATAAGCGTCATTAATAAGACAAATCATGATAATAATAAGAATCTAACAAATTGTCATGCAATTATATTAATGTGAATGAATGGTACTCCACATCACATCATCATCACTATTGTACACCCCAATACATGTGATGTGATACGAAATTAAATGCTAATTATTTCAAAACACGTGCTGTAATTTTAGGTAATTTCTCATCCAAAAAGCTATTTAAACTGGATTTCCACCTTACACCTTTTTGTGGGCGCCTTTAATCCCACTCTTTAAACTCCCAAATAAAACAATTTAGTTTTTTTTCCACTTCCCTGGTGATGGTCTCGATCTCCACGTCAGAGAAGTTTCGCTTCATTGCCGTCTTCCGAGTGTCCATGGCGTAAAATGAGGGCGTGGGGGAGGCAGAGACTTGAATATATAGGGGCGTGTTATTTTAATGACGATCGTTTTCAGCCGCGGCATTTATCAAGGGCAGGTTTTGCGTACGCCTGGATTTCAGAGGTGCGCACAGCTTCATAAATCAGGCGGTGAGAGGAGTGTAAGCATAATCTTACGCCAACATATACGCCCGTTTCTACGCAAGATTGATAAATGAGGGCCAATATCCCCACTTATAGCTAGATTTCTGGGGTGTTACTGTAACTGTAATTTAATGCTGATGAACAACTCATTGGACTCGTTGCCCACTGCAGAAACCCAACAAGTTATAGAGTGGTGCAGATATGAATTCAGAACCTGGAAGACCAATTCACCGCTGGCTCCTTCTAGATTTTTCGATTTATGTGTAAAATAAAGCCTGTGGTAAAAATTATACTTCATTATACTTTGACGTTTTGTTCTGCAACGTAAATTACACACACCCACAGTACAAATGCACATTTTGAAGCAGCTATGTTCATTTTTGAAAACGTACGTTTTTAATAAGTAACCAGATAAGACAGCTTTGGCTGTGAGTTTGTACATTGTAGATCAAAACGCCAAAAGAGAATCGTCAAGTTACGTTTACCACAGGCTTTATTTTACTCATACATTGAATAACCCCATTATAAAGCCTCCCATTGGTAAATCTCGAAGGAACCAACAGCGTATTAGACTTTCAGGTTCTGACGTCATACCTTCACCACTCTAAACAAGAACGTACAAAATATTTGCATTAGAAATAAGTCAATATTTCACTTCATTTAAGGTCACTGTACAAATGATTCAATCTGATGATCTGATGTACCTGACAGGAAAAGTAGCAGTAAGAACCGTAGAACACTTCTGTCGCAACTGCATTTCTTGACATTAAAACATCACGATGGCATATATTTATACAGTAAATACATTTATATACATATAAATATATTTATATTTTCTATATTTATACAGTAAAAATTGAAACACAAACCTATTCCAAGGTAACAAATGGTTATATGGTAACAATCGATGAACCAAAATATTATGACCAGTCACAGGTGAAGCGAATAGTTGATTATCTCCTAACAAGCTCACGTCATGGTCCGGGTAGATGGTATACAAACAATCAGTTCTTGTAATCAATAAGTTAGATGCAGGAGAAAGTGGCAGAAATAAAGATCGACGAACGACTTTGACAAGGGCCGAATTGTTATCGCAAGGTGACTGGGTCAGAATATCTCTGAAACGACAAGGCTTGTAGGTTGCTTTCAGTTAGCAGTGGTGAGAGTGGTCCAAGGAATGACAAACTAAACCGGTGACAGGGTGTTGGGCGTCTGGTCCGAGTCAACAGAAAGTCACACAAGTCACACTGCTCTATATGGGACTGTGTAGCCATGTATGTGCATGCCATATACCTGGGGAAGTGATGGGACTAGGATGCACTGTGGGACGACGACAGGCCGGTGGAGGAAGGGACCAATGTTCTCTGGCCAATATTCCACTCGGAAACCCTGGGTCCGGCCATTCATGTGGACGTAAAGTGGACACATGCCAACTACCTAAACATTCTTCCAGACCATGTACACCCCTTCATGACAATGTTGTCCCCTGGTGGAAGTGGCCTCTTTCAGCAGGATAATGCACGCTGCACACATTGTTCAGGAATGGTTTGAGGAACATGATGAAGAGTTTAAGGTGTTGCCCTGGCCTTCAAATTCCCCAGATCTCAGTCCAATTGAGCATCTGTGGGATGTTCTAGACCAACAAGTTTGATCCACAGCGGATGTACATCGCAACTTACAGGACTACAGATCTGCTGCTCACGTCTTGGTACCAGGTACCACAGCACACCTTCAGGGGTCTAGTAGAGTCCATGCCTCAGTGGGTCAGAGCTGTTTTGGAGCACAAACAGCATGTTAGGTCATAATGCTTTGGCTCATCTGTGTATATATATTCACTCACTTTATTTATCCTATGCGTTCCATTCGGTGACTGTTGAGCTAGAAAAGAAAGATAGTGTCTGAATGTTGCGGTTGTTGGTCAGTTTGTATGTAAATGTATGTTTTTGACCAACCTTTTCCAATTCTGATGTCATTTCTAGCAAGAAATTACTACTGTAGTAATTAGATATTCGCTCAGTTACCACCAAAGCTTGCGCTATTTTGCTGTAGATTATTAAACTGTTACGCTGCCTCAGAAGTCTGTCCGAAATCGTGAGGTGCCTTTGTCTGCAAACGCTGCCATACAAGTCATTGCCTGTTAAGGCAGTGAGGCAACAAGTCAGCTGCCTAGGTTTTCGGACGCAGCCATGGTCAAGACCAAACTGAGCATCAGAATAGGGAAGAAAGGTGATTCAAGTGATTTCTGAACATGACATGGTTGTTGGTGTTAGACAGGCTGGTCTGAGTATTTCAGAAACTGCTGATCTACTGGGATTTTCACGCACAACCATCTCTAGGGTTTACAGTGAATGGAGTTAGCGAAAATGCCTTGTTGATGCCGGAGGTCAGAGGAGAATGGCCAGACTGGTTCAAGCTGATAGAAAGGCAAAAGTACAACTTAAATAACTACTTGTTACAAAAAAAAGTTATGTAGAAGAGCAATTTCTACACGTCGAGGCAGATGGGCTACAGCAGCAGAAGACACACTGGTGCCAATCCTGTCAGCTAAGAACAGGAAACTGAGGCTACAATTTGCAAAGGCTCAGCAAAATTGACAATAGAAGATTGCAAAAACGTTGCCTGTGCCTGGTCTGATGAGTCTCAATTTCTGCTGGGACATTCAGATGGTAGGGTCAGAATTTGGCGTAAACAACATGAAAGCATGGATAAATCTGCCTTGTATCAACTCAGGCCAATGGTGGTGTAACGGTTACACGCTTGTGTAACTCTTGACACACTTTGTGCCCCTTAGCACCAATTGAGTATTGTTTAAAAATGCCACAGCCTACCTGAGTATTGTTGCTGACCATGTCCATCCCTATATGACCACAGTATACCCATCTTCTGATGGCTACTCCCAGCAGGATAACGTACCATGTCACAAAGCTCAAATTATCTCAAACTGACTTCTTGAACATGAATTCACTATACTCAAATGACTTCCAGTTACCAGATCTCAACCCAATAGAGCACCTTTGGGATGAGGTGGAACAGAAGATTTGCATCATGGATATGTAGCCGCCAAATCTGCAGCAACTGCGTGATGCTATCATGTCAATATGGAACTAAATCTCTGAGGAATGTTTCCAGCCCCTTGTTGAATATGCCATGAAGAATTAATGCAGTTCTAAAGGCAAAAGGAGATACTAGCAAGATGCCCCACTAAAGTGGTCAGTGAGTGTAAATATACATAACTGCATGTATCAAATAACTGTTTTGGCCAACAAATATTGTAATGAATAGACTGTATACATTTATAACATATAAAACAGATGTGACAACCTATTCCAACCTGCACTCAACAAAATGAATCATGGCTCAGTTTATTATTAAGCATCGTCATTTTGCAGAAATAACACAATTTTCAAAATGTATTTATTCAAATACCTTAGAAAAAAACATAATCATTTAAAAAGTGTGAACATGTTCCACATAAGCAAGATGCAATTAGTTAAATCATAAACTTGGTTATCTTTCTAACAAACATGCCTCGGTTTATTAGTTTATATTAACACCATTTACCTGAATGAATAAAAATTGTATATGCAATTCAAATACATAAACCTTTAATACTATGCCTAATTTGTGGGGAAAGTCTTGCCCTGAGAACACACTTATAATCTTTAATTTTGATGATTACAATTTTTCAGGTAAAAACATACTTCATTATATTGCTGTGAAGGTCAGTGTGGTTTTATTAAGTTCACTTTAAACCAAACAGCTAGAAGAAAAATAGGATACTGGAATTTTAGTTTGCAGGACATGGTTCACAAATATTATTCTAATTTAAGAGGGTTTTGAACTAGATGTTTGAAAACAATAAACCAACTCCTATAGAAGCACAAGTTTGTCAAATAAGACTTCTAACTCAAAAACGTATACATTTGCTGAAACTTCCCCGTGTCAACCAGCCCTGGTGCTATTTTGATTGCTTGAAATGTCATGTATCACAATGTTGACAATGTAGATTTATATTATATCATATAATATAACGTTAGTTTATATTAGGCCTAGGCTATATCAAAACCAGATTTGTCCACGTTTGTTCAGTATTCCTCCATATTCAGTCAAATTCATAAGAAAACTATAGTGTTAACTTCTAGACTTTAATATCTAACAGTCAGCCCACATGCAAACAAACGAAACCAAATATAGCACTTTCTCTTATTAGTACACTGCATTTCTCACGCCCAAATCCGTAATTCCTCTTCCCCGCCCTTCCTGACTATTTTCAACTATTATTTTAAAGGAAAAAGCTCACCCACTTTTAAACGTAGATTTCTTCTGCATTACGGAGCCTTATATTTTGAATGTTGAACATCAGCGTCGTAAAAGAATTAGAAGAATTAGAATAATGGCTAGTCAAACTTTTGTAACTGTTTCTTCTGTGTTGTTGGGATTTTTTGTTTCCTGTACAATACTGACACCTGGTGGAAATGTTCAGTGGTCCAAACCCTTACGAATAAATTAGCATAAAAAGTCAGTCCTACAAACTGTTTACATAAAATGCATTTAATACAAAATTTAAAACATTGCTCATATTAAATATATACACATTTACATTACATACATATATATTTACATCACTTACATATTCACATTATAGATTCAGAACATAATCAGATATTTTCAAAAATATATTACATTTAAATAATTAATCAAAATTATACAATAATTTACAAAAGAGAAATAGTGCAACTAGAGAGAAACATTTGCACAGTGCATTGATAGATTTGTACATCACAACAGCAATTCTGAAATCAATTGTACAAAATATATTCAACAAACAGATCATATGGCCACTAGTTTAAATGGGATGAAAACTAGTCACATGGATGGAAGAAACCCAAGGGCTGACGACACAGAGGGCATGTCCCAAACGTCATGTAAACCCTCATGCCGCACGGACCACAAACACATTTATGACCACAGCTCAAACGACAGTTTGCCACTTCACTGTAACACACTACACATTCCTCACAGTCTGAAGTTTCATGATCTGAGGGGGAAGAGAGAAGAGGTTAGGTGGTGAAACTACATGCACTAACTAGACCATACAATGGCTGCTATGAGCTTATGTGATTCTTACCCTTGTTGTCAAGGTAATGGTTTCTCTGTTCCAGCATGCTCATTTGTTCCTTGATTCTTTCTAGCATTTCTTTATCTTCGGTGTGTTTGATGTGTGTGAGAGCAGGACAGGACCTCCTGGTGAAGATGCAACGTCTCTTTTTGGAACCTATAATGGAACCACAGACCATATACTGTTAGGCAAAAGTAATGAAATAATTATAAAAATTATCATTACTAGTGCAATAATTATAAAAAAATATTATAATATGTATTATAATATATTATATATATATATATATATATATATATATATATATATATATATATATATATATATATATATATATATATATATATATAATGTTGTGTATAATATTTATATAATATAATTAATTAATTAGTATCTTATGTGTAATAATAATAATATCAAATGGCGAATTTTATTTAAAAAATATATATATAATATAATATATTACAATTACATTCAACATTTGATATTATTATTATTTATATTATATTAATTATTATTATTAGTAGTAGTAGTAGTAATATTCATTATTCTAATAATTATTCTATCTTTAATATTATTATTATGTCAAAAATCAAGATATTAATTGTGATTATTTTATTCTACTGTATGTTAATCTCAAATATGATGCAATTTATTAAAAAGTAAATATTTATAGATTATTTTTCCCAATTGTCTTTAGAATGACAATATACAAACAAGTTATTATATATAGTTATTATATATAGTATTAATGACAATATACAATAAAATGTATATAATATTTATATAATTTTTTCATTAGTATCTTAAGTGTAATAATAATATCAACAGTATAATAATAATATAAAATGGTGACACTTATTGTAATATGGGTTATTCATAAATAGAATGCCATCAAATTTTAGGAAATTAGGCCCCATGCTAGCAGATCATATTTGGCAGTCTTGGTATAAAAAAAACTGGCTTCAAAAGGTACAAAAACCATTATTTTGTTGATGCTATCAGAATATGAATATCGGAAGCCTCACCCAGCATCATCACGGAAGTGGTCTGTCCATAGACGTCAATCATCGCCCAGACGGGCCATGTGGGGTTCAGAGTGGTCGGCTCCGTGTGTGTGCTGCCATCGGAACACAGTATGTGCATGCAGCCATTCTTCTTCAACCAGAACTGAATCTCTAAGCCAGGGCGACAAATGCCCTCGGGAACTACTACTGCCGCGTACAGTGGAGAGTGGGTCAGGTCTGGGATGGCCAGAGGGGGTAAAGTTGTGTGTTCGGGTAAAACATGAGTAAATCCGACCCGCAGTGCTCCGTGCCAACGTCGCTCGCAGTGCTCGACTCGCAGGCGCACCTTCTCCTCTATTTGCACCGGTCGCCCGCTGAACGTCAGCCCGTGGCAGAACGACGATACGTCCCTGGTCACCCGACGACCACCGTCACTCAGAGTTATCAGAGGACCCTTCACGTCTGAGTGGAAGGAGATCGCTCTCAGGCTCCCGAGCGCGTGACACACGCATTTCACCGTATCTGAGAAAGAAATAAAGGGTCATTATAGATTCATCTAAATGACCACGCGGTATATGTGGACATTTCTGTTATGATTCATCGGTCTTTTTTGCAACTGTTTTGCTCGGGACTTTCCAGTACGTCCGATTCGCGAATCCTTCTTTTGAGCAGAATCAACCGGTTCGAACGACTCGTCCAAGGACTAGACTGAATTCAGATTGATTAAGACACTTTTCCCAGTCATCTCAATGGCAAACGTGTACCGATTAACATTTACGACGACGAGACAGTTTTATCAATCAACACATGAAATAAGGGTTTAATCTTAGTCGAGAGATTAAATTTAAATTCAGTCATGTTTAATCTAGGCCAAATGCAAATTATATTAAGGTTCTAATTTAGATGAATCATGTCTGCAACAACCTGATGTGGGACACATGAAATGAAAACAAACACCCGTATTAAAGCTTAAAACGCAATGCATGTCATTTACAGAATCAAATAATGAACGAACTGTGAAACGTTTCGAATCTTTGAAACGAACTGTTCAAAAGAACCGATTCGCGGAACTGACTCATTGTCGGCAACAGCGGTTTATAACCACTAGAGGCCGCCGCTGCTCACTGTCAAATCACTGTTTTGGACAGTGTCGCACGCGTCGCACACGTTATCGAGCTCGGATTCTCCAATATTGCGCTGTAAATATTATAATAATTACATATTTTTGACGCATGATATAATATTTAGCCTAATCTAATTATTTATTGACAATTTTATTGTAGCCTATACATTACTGTAAATTAATTGGTTGGTTGACGTTATTTAAAAAGAAAACATTTAGAAACTTGTTAATTACAAATTTGAAATACCAACACAACTCTCTTTAAACTTTACATATTGCTTTTTCATTTAGAGATATTGTAGAAAAGTTACCATTTGCTTCTAGAGTCATCTTCTTGCCTTTATTTTTCTCTGTCATCCTGTTTTCTTAAGCAGCTCTTGGTATCTTCAGTAGCTACTGTAGGATACATCAGTTTCTATATCTAAGTAGAGGGGGAATTTGTTGCTTTTTAAATACACGTGTTGTGGTTTATAGCTAAACACAGGATATTATTGGATAGAGGGGGGACTGGGGCGGAGCCTGGAAAGTTACATTGAGGATGACTCCACTTGGCACTAAAATGATAGTAATAACGGCTCGGAAAGTTTTAGGTATTTAGTAATCCATTCGTTTTTTTGTACGTATAGGCTGGTGAGTAAAATAAAGTATTTGGGTGTTTCTATGCGCGTCTGGTCCTCAGACTCGGTAAACACTCGGAAAATAAACTTTTCACACGTTTCTAACATTTCCTGGATCAAGGGCACTTTAGTTTGTGTTTTGCATTTTGGTGGGTTTAAAGCTCAAGAGCTTTGCAAAGCACAAAAACAACATATTCAAAAAACGCAGTAGTTGAGTGTTTGAGTCAAGATAGGCTACTATTTTTTATGATATCATTAACTCATTATATCATTCACTCACCTTGTGATAACCACCATTTGTTTTGTTCATACTTGTTTCAAAGGGTTATTTGGAAATAAATTACATCTCTAAATATATTTTCTGTTGCATGTTTATACACATTTTTAACTTTTTATTAGAATGCTGAAAATGTATCACAGGTTATAAAAGAAAACATTAATCAGCACAACTTTTTCCATCATTGATAATACATCAGCATATTAGAATGATTTCTGAAGGATCATATGACACTAAAGACTGGAGTAATGGCTGATAATGGCTGATGTAAATTCAGCTTTGAGCACAGAAATACATTCTATTTTAAAGTATATTAAAATACTCAAATAATGATCAAATAAATGCAGGCTTGATGAGCAAATATAGCCTATATACACAAACACATACACACACACGATTAGGCATAACATTATGACCACTGACAGGTGAAGAGAAAAACACTGATTATCTCAAACATACTGACATACTGTAGCTCAAATTGCTCAAGAAGTTAATGCTGGTTCTGACAGAAAAGTGTCAGAATGCACAGTGCATCGCAGTTTGTTGCGTATAGGGCTGCATAGCCGCAGACCAATCAGGGTACCCATGCTGACCCCTTGTCCACCACCAAAAGCACCAACAGTGGGCACGTGAGCATCAGAACTTGACCTCTGAGCAATGGAAGAAGGTGACCTGGTCTGATGCGTGTGCGTCGCTTACCTGGGGAACACATGGCACCAGGATGCACTATGGGAAGAAGGCAAGCCGGCGGAGGCAGTGTGATGCTTTGGGTAATATTCTGCTGGGAAACCTTGGGTCCTCCCATACATGTGGATGTTACTCTGACACGTACCACCTACCTAAATGATATTCCCTGGTGGCTGTGCCCTCTTTCTGCAGGATAATGCGCCCTGCCACAAAGCAAAAATGGTTCAGGAATGGTATGAGGAACACAAAAACGAGTTTGAGGTGTTGACTTGGCCTCCAAATTCCCCAGATCTCAATCCAATCGAGCATCTGTGGGATGTACTGAACAAACAAGTCCGATCCATGGAGGCCCCACCGCACAACTTACAGGACTTAAAGGATCTGCTACTGACATCTTGGTGCCAGATCCCACAGCACTTCAAGGGTCTAGTGGAGTCCATGCCTCGACAGGTCAGGGCTGTTTTGGCAGCAAAAGGGGACCAACACAATATTAGGAAGGTGGTCATAATTTTATGGTATACACAGTACACCTGATCTGTATATATACTGTGTGTATATATATATATATATATATATATATATATATATATATATATATATATATATATATATATATATATATATATATATCAACCATAATTTAAAATCAACCATAGTTGACCAAAGTGCTTAACAGTGTCAGGATACACAAACAAACAAATAAACAAAACAAACAGTATAATGTCACAGTGTCAAAACTCGAAATGAAAGTTATGGAATACAGGTGGGTCTTGAGAATTTCAGCAGTCCGAGCTGTTCTTATATGAACAGGTAGACTATTCCAAAGGTTAGGAGCAGCCACTGAGAAGGCTTGGTCACCTTTCTTAACCTGGATCTCGGAACATCGAAGAGCATCTGATTAAAAAAAAATCAACCCTGAAACGGACAGAAAGCCAGTGGAGAGAGTAAATGTAAAAATGCATAAAGTTTTCTGTAATGGGTATGGTTTAGGGGCAGGTTTGTAGTGGGATAGAATATACAGTGTGAACAGTATAAAATCATTATGTCTATGGAAAGTCCCCATAAAACGTGTGTAAAACTTCCTAAAAATTCCTAAAAAAAAAAACAAAAAAAGAAAATTCCCTTCCTGTCTTGTAAGTTTGGTACTTTGTGCTTCATTGTGTCATCAAGTTAGTTCTGAAATGATGTATTGCATGGATGTTTAAGGAGCCACACGTTACTTGAACTGTCAAAAAGAAACCTAAATATTGTGGTGAGAATGGATAAGAACGCTCTTTGCACGCTCATAAAAAGCATGATTATTTAGTAGTGTAATCATGTGAGTATGCTATTAAACAGGCAACGTGCATCACAAGATGCATACTCTTTAGTACCATGTAGGATGCATGGACACATTTTCACCCAATGCTGTTATCATTATCATAGTTGAGTCTGTTTTGAGTATGTGAGTAACATGATTTAAACATTTTCTGTGGTCATGTTGTCAGTCTGACTTAAAACCAATATGTCCGCCCAAGGAGCTGGACATTCTGACTTTGCGGAAAGTAGTAACATATTAATTTTACTTTTCCTCAGAAAAAAAAATAAAAAATACAACTGCTAATATTAATTGTGAACATTGTGTTAAGATGCTGAAAAAGAAATTGAAGTTATAAAGTATGTTGTTCATGCTGTTATTTACCACATTTTGAAAAGTGTGTATTCCTGGAGATACGTTGCCAGATTAGGGTAAGAAGAAAAAAGGTGTATTATACACTCCAAAATATTGGAGGGTCCATAATATTGACAATCAGTTATTAACTGTCAATTATTAAGCTTTTAACTGGCCCCCTGTACAGTTTATTGCATTATTGCACATTGGGTGGGGGTGTAATGGGAGGGTTGAGAAATCCCTGGCAACCTACACCAGAAAAATCATTGCCAAGAACATTCATGGTCAGTCTCTCCAAGAGCCGGATACGACTGAAATGGTAATAGATAGATAGGTGTTACTGACTACTGTTGCACCAGTTTACTTTCACTTTTACTCGTTTGTTTTTGATTCATCCTTGTCTTAGATAACATTTTTTGACTGTGATTGCAGAAATGCTGTCTTGAAATTCAAAATATTTACAGATTAACAAAAACAATGGACAAGCATTGTGGATAAAAAGTGATATTCACTTTTTCCCTTTCAATGAGCCATTTATGTATGTTCAAGCTGTTTTCTAAAATGTCCTGGATCAAGGACATATTAGTTTATATTTAACAAAGCAATCATCAGCATATTCAGATAACAGTATTATTTCACTTTCGATTTGAGTGTTTGAGTCAAGGTTACTATATTTTTGTATCATTTACTCAGTCAATCATTCACTCATCTTTTTTACATTTATGTTTATGATTGTTTCAAAGGAGTAAATGTGGAAATTATTGAAATAAATGTATTTACTGTTGTGTCAGCGTGCATTAAAAGATGCTGAAATAGACCACAGCCACCAGGGAATACCGTTTCCATGAAAGGGTGTACATGGTCGGATGCTCACATGCCCACTTTCGCTTTCAGCGGTGGACAGGGGTCAGCATGGGGACCATGACTGGTCTGCGGCTATGCAGCTCCATACCCAACAAACAGTGATGCACTGTGTATTTTGACACCTTTCTATCAGAACCAGCAATAACTTCTTGAGCAATTTAAGCTACAATAGCTTGTCTGTTTGATCAGACCACACGAGCCAGCCTTCGCTCCCCACGTGCATCAATGTGCCTTGGCAGCCCATGACCCTGCCGCCGGTTCACCACTGTTCCTTCCTTGGACTATAGATACTGACCACTGCAGACGGGGAACACCACACAAGAGCTTCAGTTTTGGAGATCACATGCCATCACAATTTGGCCCTTGTCAAACTCACTCAAATCCTTATGCTTGCCCATTTTTCCTGCTTCTAACACATCAACTTTGAGGACAAAATGTTCACTTGCTGCCTAAAATATCCTACCCACTAACAGGTGCCGTGATGAAGAGATAATCAGTGTTATTCACTTCACCTATAATGAGAAGTGAATTCATAATGTTATGCCTAATCAGTATATATACTGTATATTGGGCCTAAAACTAACTTTTTGCCACACATGCCAAAATACAGGCACTTATGACTCTAAAACCTAACCCTAACCAGTGAAGATTCACAATTTCAGTAGCACATCTAAAACTAACCTAACTAATGTCAATTTAAAACATTTTTAAAGAGAAACAAGAAACAGTAGTTTTCAGGATAGACACTGAATAAAGTAATCAATTGAAAAATAAATTGTAAGACCGCATGAATTCGCTCCAAGGATCGTTAGCAAACCGCGGTGAAGGCCGCACACGCGTTCAGTGTTTCAGCTGGAAAAATGGATTTAATTATAATATTCTTAATCTGACTCCATTTATCATAGTTGTCGAATTTAGAAGAGAATCCCAACTGGTTGTTTGGTCATTTATATTTGATAGTTAATCATACATTTAATCATTCCGTTTTAACCCTTTGTTGCAATTATACCGTTCCACATTGGAGTTAATAATTACAGATTATTTCAGAAAGGATCAAAAATGTAACAATTTATTAACAATCAAGTAAATGTAAAATGTCAATTACATAATAGATTGAAATTCTAATTATGGTTACACTTCAAATAGTTTAAAATAGATGTAAACTTAAAATCTTAATTATACTCAGTAGGCCTCTGCCTAGAATGTTACCTGTGAGAATGAGAGAGAGAGAGAGAGAGAGAGAGAGAGAGAGAAAGAAAGAAAGAGATAGCTAAAGAGCAGCTCTCTCTGGAGAAAGCAGAGAATCCAAAAAGAGAAAGAGCTACAGTTCGGATCTTCTTTTATCCTCTTCCCTGATTTCACCAAACTCAAATATGACTCTTTCAAAACTGACCAATCAGACCAAACCGTGAGACGTTTGAAAGTAACCAATCAGACGAAATTTCTCCCACTGTACCAAAGGTATGAAAAGCATTTGGCCAGCCAGCCAGCCATTCTTTTGTCCTTAGAAATCCCAAATGGCCCTTCTGATGGCGTTAAGGGGGGAGGGGGTTGAGACAATTTCAAATATCTTGGTCTAACAGTTAAGCAGATGATTTTGTTCTATTTCAAATATCTTTGATTATTTTTCACCTTACAAAATAATAGTCTTCACTGAATGAATTAACAGATTATATTAAAGTTACAAAAGTTTTTCAGTCAAGCGAGTGATTTTTTTTTCATTATCTTTTGTTGTTTGATTAACATTAAAAACACAGACAGCAGCAGAAATATTAGGCTCCTGTAACTTTAAGACAATGCACAGATCCAATATACACGCGTGTTGACTCTCTCTACTGCAGGCGGGCCGCGGGCCAAATACGGCCCACCAGTCATCTTTATCCGGCCCTCCTAAACATTTAAAATCAGCACGGTTACTTTAAAGGTCCCATGGCATGGCATTTTTCTATTATTTTATAATGTTTCCTGAGGTGTACTTATATTGTTAGTATGATTTTTACATCATAAAAGGTCATAATTTAGAAATAAAAGGCATTTTTTCTATATTGATGTTTGCCCTGTGGCTGAATGCCCTGTTTCAAGGGGCGTGTCTGCTGTGAGACATCAGTAAAAACGCCCACTGTTGTGATTGGCTGACATCTTTGCATTTGAAATGAGTATCAGATCTTGTAGCGGAGGGGGCGTGGTTTAACGAGGTCTACGAGCAGGCACGAGCTGCTGCCAGAGAGACGGATGGACCTGAGTTCACTTCTCATCAGTTCTCTCAGAACATCTCAGTTCAGTGAACTGTTGAAGTTACTAGCATATACTTCAGGTTATTCATTTCTTTCTAGTCGGAGGGGCTGTCTGTCACTCATGTCAGAAAGTTAGTAACTTCAGTAAATTATGGATCAGCGCTGACTGGAGACGCGAACAGTTTAGAACGATTCAGTCCGATTTGGTGAACTGGTTCGACCGGTTCACTAAAAAGAACCGGCTCAAAAGAATGGTTCATCGCGAACCAGACATCACGGACCAGAGACGGAGCGATTGCTAACAAACAAAGTAATATTGTACAGGGTTGTGAGAGTGCTGTCAGGAAATTATGTCATAACAGGAAAATTCCAGATCAGCTCGTCTGGGCTGTCATTTTCTCAAAGGCAGAGAAAGACACCCAGAACTCGGTTTACACCGATCAAAATTTCTAGCCACTTGGGGACAATATTCAGGCTAGGGGAACTCATATTAATGTTGACAAACCTCATATAATGAACATTTTATGCCATGGGACCTTTAAGATCGAGCCCGCCACATTCATGTTTAGCAAATCTGATTTGTTCCCCGCCGGAAGACGTTTAAAAATTACAAGAACCAATTTACACTCGTCAGCGTATTTTTTGAAAGTTTGAAAGCCATTTTCATTTTGACTACAACTTACACATGTGAGTCGAGCTTTTCACATATGAATGTCATCAAAAACAACACTCGTTCCTCCCTTTCAAGTGACACCTCCATCAGTGCTTGCGGATCGCGCTAACTTCTTATGAGCCCAATTTTGTTGCTCTTTCAAGATCAAGCAAATGCAATTTTAGTCATTAGCAAAAGACTGGCATAGGTTGTGAATACTTGCATATATTTTGTTAATGTAACAATGCATCAAAGTTAAACAGTTATAAACAAAAGAAGTTTAAGAGCTCTGCATTACAGTTACAGTGCTGTAGGATCATTGACACGTATTGATTATTTACACTTGCTTTGAATTATATGTACAATGTACATTGTTCATAGTTGAACTATTAACATTAAGCTCTTGCAATGTTAAACTGCTTTTTAAAATATGACTTAAGTATATATTAAAAGGCAAAATACTGGATACAAGATGTGTGTGCATGTTTTTTAATATATGACCTATAAGTAACAAAAAATAAACATAGAAGTTATAACACAATAATATATAACAGGTTATAAGAGAATGGTAAAAGTTTGGCCCGCTTCATATTTACATTTTTTAAATCTGGCCCTCAAAGAAGAGTGGTTGAAGACCCCTGCTCTACTGTTTACGTTCACTTAAGACATAAATGACAATGTTTGCAAGGTTATTTGTTGCTGTTCAAGCGCAAGAAGACGTAAAAGAGAGCTCAATACAGTAATCGCACACTGTCTGAGACGCGTAGCTTTCTGGGCGCGTGTGTCAGATGTGTGCGCACAAAACTTTGCACACAGAGTTCCCTTTCGCGTCTTTCTGCACTTGAATATTTAAATTGGCAAGGCTTAAACTTTTGTGTGGCATCATCACTTGGTGAACTGTACAGTTGATTGGTGGGGATGGTTGGGTTGTGGTCCCACTCAGTGTTTGGGGGGTAGAGGGGTAATTATTATTATGCGCCCTCCAATGCCTCTGGGCCCCCTGTACACAGTAATGACACACCTTTCTGCCACTGCCACACATAAATTACATGGCCAAAAGAGTAGATACCAAATCTGAATGAACACATATTCTTATTCCAGCTACACCATTTGCTAACATGTGCATAAAACCAAGTGTACAGTTATGCACATGCACATTTAAAGTAGCGATTATCATCCAAAATCAGACCTCACTGATGATCTTGTGTCTGGATCAAATCACTGCAGCCTTTACAGACGATTAGAAGCTGTTATAACAGCAGAAGAGAAGACCAGCTCCCTATTAACCCTCATAGCTTTGAAATTAAATGTTTTAAATGTTACTTTTGGCCACATATATTTACCCATTGTGAATTGACTTAGAGCTTAATTCAGGTCAAGGGTACGGCTATCATTAAAACTACTGTGGAGGTGTGAGCCAATCAAATGTATGTCATAATGTATATACGTTTATTATTATAATGCGATAATGTTTTTGTTTGACTTTGTAGAGGAAGTGCGTGATGCTGTGAAAAAAACCTAATGAATTTATTGCTGTTGTCCATAAATGCTGGCTGTTCGTTTCTACATCTGGTGTAAAGCTTATCTTCATAGATAAGCTTCATAGATAAAGAGCATTTCAAAAGAAAACAGACACTCAGAGAAATTTGGGAGGGAAATATGTATTTTGTGTGAGTATTCTGCAGTTGGCCAGGACATTGTTTTAATTTACAAACTAATTGTCATATGTGCTGTATTTATATATTTGAGCATATTAATATGACTAACCCTATTCTCAAACAGTCTAGAACTGGGCCTGACATGAAGTCAGTTATAAATGCTCTGGTTTAAAATATGTTGCAAGCTATTGTTTTGTCCCACTTGTTGTAGATAAGGTCTGCATAGGTCCAGCATCCTTTGTTTTTTAGTCTATGTTTATTCCTATTAAATGTGTTTTCTTTCCTGCCATAAGAGTTCTTGATAACGTTCAACCAGGAATAAAATATCATAACGGTTGAAGAGAACAAATCATCTTTCTTTCCTACATGACCACCCTCAATCTTCACAAGTGATAAAGCTCTTAATTAAATATACTTGTAAGTCGTGTGCATTTTGTTTCGTAATTAATTTATGACCTTATTTTGACCTTAACGAAAATGAACCATGGTTTTACTACAAATAAAATAAAAAATAAAAACCATGGTTATTGTAGTAAAACCATGGTAACCGCAAATTAACCATGGTTTTGCTTCTCTAACCATAGTTTTACCAAAACTGTGGTTATATAAATAGTATTCAAACCATGGTTACTACACTTTCACTATAATAAAACCATGGTTAATTTTCGTAAGGGTTATTAGGCATATATAATTACAACAGTTTCTCAAATAAAACATCAGAATATTTTAATATTTTTCTAGCTTTTTTTAGGCCTATTTCAATTATGACTGACCATAATCAAACATGCAAGACTGTATGTCCATAAGTGAACGGATTCAGAAATGAATCAACCGTAACATTCTGGGAATTTCACAGGTTGCAGATCAGAAGTTTATGGCTGCTATGTTTCGTGCTGTTGGAATTTTACTAAAGGACACCTGTACTGGTGTGGTGCGTTTCCTGAAGCCGAAAGTTCCGCCGTTACTACGACCATATGACTATAAAGATGCTTTTGGGAAACGCACCCCTGCCCTGACCATGTGACTCTTAGTTACCCTCTACATCACCAAATATTAAGCATCTTATATTTACATTTTCAGAATGCGTTTAGTATGTTAAACAATGCATTTTAATTAGGCTACAGGTTACTTATGTATTAGGCCAGTGTTTCCCGACCTTTTTTCAGACATGGCACCCTTTGAAAATGTTCTCCATTTTGTGGCACCCCCTCGCATGAGTTACGCTAGGGGTGTAACGGTACAGATTGCTCACGGTTCGGTTTGTATCACGGTTTTAGGTTCATGGTTTCGGTACGGTTCAGTATTTGCTATGTTCAGGGAAAAAAGGAGTACTGTCAAATAAAAATAAAGAAAATAATAAGAACAAATAATTTAAATACAAGCAGCAGCACAAATAAATACTATAGAGCAAAGATACAAATAAAATAAACTATGCTTTTCAGGTAGGCTACGTCTAACATTAGTTCCCTTTCGTTCAGTCACTACGACGTACCTTAGTGACTAAAAAATGGGGGTTTCGCTTAGAAGCCAATCATCTTCGAGAATTTAACAACGCCCAATGGCAGTGCCAATGCCATGGGCATGCGGAATTTGCATGCGTAACTCCGCCCCACCGTGTGGGTATATAAGGAAGTACGCTGGCAACATCGCATTATGTTTCTGCTTTGGAGCCAAGAGTATCTCTTCACTCTTTCAAGCCTGCTATCTGAGTCTTTGTCAGCCTTCGAGACAAACAGCTTTCCAGAGGCGTTGGTGTCTATGGCGCGTTCCAGTGATCGCATACTGCCTGCCTGCTGATCTGCGCAGTGGTCCGTCTGACAGCTGGTGGTCCCTGGGCGCTTCGGCGTTCTCTGTGAAGCTTCCTCTCATAAAAGAGCTTACACGTGGCACGTCCTTTTCAGGATGTCTCGCCCATGTACTTCTGGGTGTGGCCGGTCGCTGACTTCTTCCGATGGGCACAATCTCTGCTTGGTATGCTTGGGCATTCAGCATGCTCAAGCAGCGTTTGTGGATGAGTCATGTTCCCACTGCGGGAACATGACCATCGCGGTGCTGCGATCTAGACGGAAGGATCTTCTTAATGAAGTGAGAGTCCCCTCTACCACACCCCGATCTACCGTTCCCCCCGTGGGCAGTACTTCGGCTGGTGGTCAGGGTGATCTGAGGGTGACGGTGTGGAACAAAGCCCCGGCGCTCATGCCTCGGTCCACACCCCCCTCTAGCGCTCCACAACCCGCGAGTGTCCAGGCTGAAATCGCGGGGCCTGCTCTGGCACCCCCGCACATTTCGTTTGGCGCTCCGGAGGATGATGCGATGTCGGTCACCGCATCACAAGGTGGGCTCGAGTCCTCTGAGGATGATGACTCGCTGTGCTGCCGCCTTCGGGCGCGCCAGCATTGCCCAAGTCGGACCCAGAGCTGACAGCCATGTTGTCTCGGGCAGCCGCGAGTCTAGGGTTAGAGTGGAACCCTCCACCCTGTCCTGAACGCTCGCGGCTCGACGATTGGTTTTTGGGGACCCGCACTGACTCACGTCAGTCCCCGCCCCCAATACCTTTCTTTCCCGAGCTGCATGAGGAGATTGCCCGGTCCTGGAAGTCCCCGTTGCCTTCCTGTGACCGGTCTGCAACCTCCTCCGCCTTCTCCACCCTTGATGGGGCCGTGGCCAAAGGGTACACTGGGGTCCCCCAAGTTGAACGTTCTGTTGCGATGCAACTGTGTCCGCAGAGCGCTTCAACATAGCGTGGTGATCCTGAGCACCCCTCCAAAGCCTGTCGATTCACATCAACCTTGGTGGCGAAATCGCACAGAGCTGCGGGGTAGGCTGCCGCCACTTTGCATGCCATGGCGATCCTTCAGGTCTACCAGGCCAGGATCCTCAGGGACATGCACAAGCCACCGACCTCGCTCTCCGGGCGACGAAGGTAACCGCACGCTCCCTGGGTCAGGTGATGTCCACAAATGTGGTCCAGGAGCGACACCTGTGGCTAAACCTGGCCGATATGCGGGACAGCGAGCGGACACGTTTCCTCGATGCCCCCATATCCCAGGCTGGCCTCTTCGGCGGCGCGGTTGAAAACTTCGCCCAACAGTTTTCAATTGCCCAGAAGCAGACTGAGGCTATCAAACACATACTGCCCCGGCGGCCAGCTGCTGCCTCCACCCAGCCGCCGGCACAGTCGCCTCAGCCTGCTCGCTGCAGAGGACGCCCTCCTAAGGCTCCCGCCCCTCCCGCCCGGCCCAAGCAGCAGCCATCACCCAGGCCGAGTCGCGGAGGAAGCCGTAAGAAGGCGTCCCAGTCCCCTCAGGTTGCACAGCGCCCCGCTAAACGCCAGGCCAAGCGGCGTTCCTGAGACGGACGGCTCAGGGATGGGAAATTCTTTCCAGGAGATGGTAGCAAGAACACTCCTTCCCCCGGTGGAGGGCCGGGGGAGAATCCTTTGTTCAGCTGCTGGCCCCCGGGTCAGCAGCACCCTAATTTGGTCAAAGAAAGAATTAACACTCCCATCCCTGAGCCCCCAGAGATCGGTGATGACGGTGCGCGCCACCCACGGGTCCTGCCACTCGCATCCCTCTTTGTCGCCAGCCCCCTGGCAGAGCAGACCCCAGTGGAACGTGCGTCCTTCCCTGGTCTCCTCTGTCAGGACGCAGCCGTTAACCGCACCCCCACACCGGGACGCCCAACAGCCTCCCTTGTCCGGGTCGGTAACGCTGCATCGCTGCCCCACACCGGGTACGTCTGTAGTCCGAATGACCCCGCTGGTGCAGTACCTGGGAGCCTGGCTTCAGATTCCAGGGCTGTCCCGCTGGGTCGCGAAGACAATCAGGCGCGGCTACGCGATTCAGTTCACGCAGGCTCCCCCCTGCTTCCGGGGAGTCCACTTTACTATGGTTGGGGCCAATGCCCCTGTCATGCGAGCGGAGTTTGCCTCCCTTCTGGCGAAGGGTGCGATCGAGCCTGTCCCTCCAGCCGAGATGAAGTCCGGGTTCTACAGCCCCTACTTCATTGTACCCAAAAAGACCGGTGGGTTAAGACCAATCCTGGACCTGCGCATCTTGAACCGTTACCTACACAGGCTTCCGTTCAAGATGTTGACAGCGAAATGCCTTTTCGAATGCATTCGTCCGGACGACTGGTTTGCAGCGATCGACCTGAAGGACGCCTACTTTCATGTCTCCATCCTACCTCGACACAGACCGTTCCTACGGTTTGCTTGCGAGGGGCGGGCATACCAGTACGCGGTCCTCCCATTCGGGCTATCTCTGTCCCCTCGCGTCTTTACGAAGATTGTCAAGGCAGCCCTTGCGCCCCTCTGGCAGAGGATCTCTTTTCTTGGTATGGAGATCGACTCGGTCACCATGTGCGCGCAGCTTACGAGCGAGCGCGCGCAGTCTCTGCTGACTTGCCTCCGTCAAATCGATAACAAGAGTGCGGTTCCACTGAAACACTTTCAGAGGCTCCTGGGGCATATGGCATCTGCAGCCGCGGTGACGCCGCTCGGATTGCTACATATGAGACCGCTTCAGCACTGGCTACGCGATCGAGTCCCGAGATGGGCATGGCGGTCTGGCACGCTCCGGGTCCAAGTGACTCGGGCCTGCTTACAGACACTCACCCCGTGGTCGAACCTCAGTTTTCTACGGACCGGTGTGTCCTTAGAACGAGCTTCCAGGCATATTGTTGTATCAACAGATGCCTCCACCACGGGCTGGGGTGCCATGTGCAATGGACAAGCAGCCGCGGGCTCCTGGACAGGACCCCAGCGCCTTCTGCATGTCAATTGCCTCGAGTTGCTGGCAGTACGGTTCGCCCTGCACCGCTTCTGAGCGTTGCTGAGGGGTCAACACATACTTGTCCGGACAGACAACCACCAGGGCGGTCTACGCTCCCGCCGTATGTCTCAACTCGCCCACCATCTCATTTTATGGAGTCCTGAGGTCCCTTCGTGCTTTCCACATCCCGGGAGAACTGAACCGCGCAGCCGACGAGCTCTCACGGATTCAGCCACTTCCTGGAGAACGGCGACTCCATCCCCAGACGGTCCAGCTGATTTGGGAACAGTTTGGCGACGCGCAGGTAGACCCACGACTCTTCCCACTGCAGCCAGTACTATTCCCTGACTGAGGGCACGCTCGGCACGGATGCTCTGGCGCACAGCTGGCCGCGGGGCCTACGCTTATATGCGTTCCCCCCAGTGAGCCTTCTCGCACGAGTACTGTGCAAGATCAGGGAGGACAAGGAGCAGGTCATTTTGGTCGCCCCGTATTGGCACAGCCAGACCTGGTTCCCAGAACTGCTACTCCTTGCGACAGCCCCTCCCTGGCCTATCCCTCTGAGACCAGACCTCCTCTCTCAGAGATGGGGCACTCTATGGCACCCGTGTCCAGCGCTCTGGAAGCTCCACGTGTGGCTTCTGGACGGGACGCGGCAGGTTTCGGTGGCCTCCCACCTGCGGTGGTCGCCACCATCACTTCCGCTAGGGCAGAGTCTACACGAAACCTCTATGCGTTGAAGTGGAACCTCTTCGTCACCTGGTGCTCTTCCCGCCAAGAAGACCCCTGGAAATGCCCGATCGGGTCCGTGCTTTCGTTCCTCCAAGAGGGGTTGGAGCGAAGGCTGTCTCCCTCCACCCTGAAAGTGTATGTGGCCGCAATATCTGCCCATCACGACCTCTTGGGGGAGAAGAAGGTAAGTCAGCATGACCTGTTCATCAGGTTCCTGAGGGGGGCGAGGAGACTGAAGGAGGCAGACCCAGCCTTGGCATTGCTCTGTCCAGTACGCGCTCTCCGCGCTTACGTAGACATGACGCAGTGTTTCAGGACCTCAGGCCAGCTCTTTGTCTGTTATGGTGGAGAGCGGAAGGGAAGAGCTCTCTAAAAGCAGAGGTTGTCTCACTGGATAGTGGACACCATTGTTTTGGCTTACCAGCAGCAAGGTCGACCATGTCCCCTTGGTGTGAGGGCACACTCCACTCGGAGTGTGGCCTCCTCTTGGGCTCTAGCGCATGGCGCCTCGCTAACAGACATCTGCAGAGTTGCAGGCTGGGCGACACCTAACACATTCGCCAGATTCTACAATCTCCGACTGGCTCCACTCGGAGATTGTAGAATCTGGCGAATGTGTTAGGTGTCGTCCAGCCTGCAGCTCTGCAGATGTCTGTTAGCGAGGCGCCATGCGCTAGAGCCCAAGAGGAGGTACTCCCCCCCCCCCCCCCCCCCCCCCGAGGGGCCGGTAATGGACCAGGCTCAGGTGTCTTTGCTTGCTCGCCACTCCACTCCACGGACTGGATACGTGCGATATTCTCCTCAGGTGAGCTCCCCGAGAGCCCTGAGCTCCTCCAGCACTGTCGACGCCGACATCAGTTCAGTCTACCCCTTCGAGCCCAGACCCTCATGTCCGGCCAGGTGCCCCGTGTGCATGGTTCCCCTCCGGCGACCCCCACACGAGTATTTCCACCGTAAGCCTCCTCAGTGAGCAGGTGTCTTTCCCTTGGCAAGCCCCTGCCTCCCCTAGGGTTAAAAGTCCAGCTTCGGCTGGTACCCTAGAGTTTCCCATATGCAGCCCACAGCGGGTCATATGTGTACTCTCTAAGTCCTCCCCACGGGTAGGCATCTTGGCATTCCCTCACTGGGATATGCTTCCCAGTGTACCTTGGTAATCCTGTGTTAAGTGGGAGTCCTACGGCCTTAAGTGGCGGGATCTCACACTTACGCAGGGCACTGGATGACAGCTGAGTGGCGCAGTTATATTGGAACCCCCATTCGTTAGTCACTAACGTACGTCGTAGTGACTGAACGAAAGGGAACGTCTCGGTTACGTATGTAACCCTCGTTCCCTGAGGAGGGAACGGAGACGTACGTTCCTTAGCCACGTCAGCTGTGCTGCGGGAACGCGGAGTTCAGATCTTGGCTCCGCAGCAGATACATAATGCGATGTTGCCAGCGTACTTCCTTATATACCTTATATACACACGGTGGGGCGGAGTTACGCATGCAAATTCCGCATGCCCATGGCATTGGCACTGCCATTGGGCGTTGTTAAATTCTCGAAGATGATTGGCTTCTAAGCGAAACCCCCATTCGTTAGTCACTAACGTACGTCTCCGTTCTCTCCTCAGGGAACGAGGGTTACATGCGTAACCGAGACGTTTTCAGGTACAGAAATTGATCAAATGTAAAATAACATTACATATTTGACTGTATAAATTAAAGATTAATCCTATTAAACTTACAAAAGCTATTCAATCAAGAGCAGTAAGTGATGTCCTTGTCTTTTGTTGTTTGACATTAAAGGGTAACTAAACCCTAAACCAACTTTTTTTAGTTAATGATCTGTAATACTGGGGCTTTATTAATGCTGTTCATTGATTCGAGTAAATGTTTTGACATTTGAGTATAAAGTGTTTTAATTCTATAAAATATGGTGTAAAACCGCCAAAGTGCTGCCCTCTTAAGGTTGAACGGTGGCTACTGCAGTTGAATTTTCCTATTGGACGTTGTGGTACATCGTGACGTAGGATGGTACCTCCAACGGCTCACTATCCGCGCCCCTGGCACGAGCTCACCACGCCCTCAGAAATGTTTCCCCCAATCACACGATGAGAGCGGCTACACTCCAGTATGAACTGTCATATTACATGAAGTAAACATTATGAATGAAACTCACTTGACACTTGCTTTAAAATTGTATTTAAGAAAATACGGTTAAATAATGCAGTTGTCAGTACACGTCAGGCTTTTCTTGCGATTTTATTGCCGCCCGTCATGTGTACAGATAATTTTCATACTTGAGACGCGCTTTCAAACCCAGACACGCAAGTGGTTGCCGCGGACGCAGATAGATTAGGTCAGTTCTCTTGCGCGGCTGCTTCACTAGCATCGTCGGCATCGGGAGTTAACGTAGTTTGAGCAGCGGCTCGCATTGATAAGGCTCCGGGTTTGTGTCTGTTACAGACTATCCACCCTCCTCCACTTCAGGTCAAGGTAGGAGAAATGACCGCTCTGTTGCAAAGCTGGCGTCACTCCAGTCATTCTCCATCTTTGCGACTCGCGAGTCTGACAGCTGTCAAACAACCCGTTACTGCGGGTCTCAGGTGCACGCCCTCCGCTCAGCCCCGCCCTCGGTTTGTCCCCTCTGTGTCCGCCGGGCTCTGCCCACTTTTCCAGCATTTTTTAAAAATTGCCAGTGGGTGGAGTTAAGCTCTGAGCAGGGGTTTAGTTACCCTTTAAACAGACAGCAGTAAAGGCTACTGCCCCTTTAAGACCTATGCGTCGTCTTTCTCGACTGTATAAAGTTTACTTAAGGCATATACAGACTATAGCTGTGTCTCATTTAATTTTAAAGGCTGCATCCTCTGGAGGACACATCCTTTGAAAGATGCGGTATACGGAGTGTCCTTAATCAGAATTTATTTATTTATTTAAACGAGAAGTCCTCCGGAGGACACACAGGCAGGAAGTATCACGTTGCTATGCCAACACGGTCACAGTGGAGTTGCGCCTCACACCACTTAACGTTATATGAATTACTTTTTAAAATGTATAACTTGAAAATGACTATGAAATGTTTCTTGCCTTGACAGCAAAGTACTGTTCTAAACGTTTAAAAATCACTAAACACTTGTAATCCTGTTTACCACAACTATCTATTTGAGGTAATACAGCTTAAAAACAAAAACAAGCTTGAAACTACTTAAGTTTAAACACCACATCTTCGCTTGCATGTATATCTGCCGGCGGCGCCATTTTTTCAAATAACCTTTCGAAATGAGACGCAGCTTATGTCTGCTAGAATACTCATAAAGATGGACATGTTGACATACTTTTTGTCTGAATTTGTCCGTTCAAGAGCAAGAACTCGAACTCGATATTTGCGCGCTGTGAGACATGCGCGCGCTTTCGGATGAGTGCACAGAGACAAATTTTCTCACAGCGCGCGCAACTTCTCATTCGCGTCTTCTGGCACAACCCGGCAGCACTCGCATGCATTGAACAAAGTTTAGAGAATTATTTGAAAAATTTGAAGAAAAAAAAAAACTTATTTGAAGGACTTTTACACGGCACCCCTGCTCTAGGCGGCACCCCGGCTGGGAAACACGGCTATCCACCGTCCGTTTCACTCTAATGTAAGATTAAATTATTTAATGACATATCACTCTTATTACTGACACATCACATAAACTATTTCATGTGTGATGTCAGTTAAATTTTCTCCATGTGTTTACCGAGGAACAAGGAGCGTAAAAGATGATGTAACTCTCTATGCATTTCAAGGAAGTCACATGCTGTTTACCTCATTCATTTTATTTTTATCACATGAGCAGAGTGAAAGAGCGGAACGGTGTTCTGGAAGTATTCGTTTACAACAACAGTCTGCAATGGACAACTTGGTTCAAGTGTGCCTCATACACAAACCACATTATGGCCCTGTCATTAAAACACTGTTTGCAGATGAGTCGTTCCTGTTATACAGTGACTTTTCTGTCTGATTAACTTATTCATGTTTTCTTTCAAATGAGTCACATTATAAGAAATGGCTTAAATTATATATTTAGGTCTTTATCGTTTAAACAGATATAATATACATTTAAAATACTAATTTGTATTTGACACACATTTTATTGATATTCAATTTGATCATGTACTGCAAAGTAATCAACTTCCACAAAAAATATAAACCATGAAATTATATAAAAACCTCAAAATATTTTTAAATTATGTTATAGAATAGACTAAACTGTCTCTAATCATACATAGGCTATAAATCATGTGAAACTATAGTTTTTGTTCGTTTTTTTTGTAATATATTTTTTTTTTACAATTGTCTTCATTTAAGTCATCTTCAACCCAGTTAGTATGTAGGCCTACTTTTTCAACTTCCAAAAAAGACCACAATTCCATTGAGACCATTTTCAGGAAATGACATCATATATTTTTCCTGCTGGAACCGGTTTTTTTTTTTTTAATGTTATCCTGCTTGTCCCACTCTTCAAGTTCCACTCTGTTAGGCCATGTTATGAAGAATGTTTGTTTGAATGTTTCCGGTCAAAAATATGTAAAAACATATCTGACATAGTTATAACAATTCTGTATAGAAGGTTAGCTAGCTAAATGTTGATCACTGAAAGAGCTACGGCTAACTTTTCCGCCCTGTTCGATTCCACCCTGTTAGGTCTACAAATTGGTCTATAAATATATATATTTATTTAAAACAATATTATATAGGTGCAGTTCCACACATTACTGATGGATAACCATGCAGGACAATGACGGAAAGCTGTTGGCAAAAATGGGTACAAAAAGTACCTATTCTTAATAATCAAGACATTCTATTCATCAATAATTGTTTTGTTATTGTTTCAAGAATAAAAAAAATACCATGATGGCCTAAGGGACATATCCAAGAAAAGCTCGTTATTGTTTAACATTTGCATTATTAACATTTTGTGATAACTATGTATGTCCGTAACACAGTGTTGACAAGGTTAAGGTTGGGACATTGTAGACTAAATAAAACCCTTAAAGGGATAGTTCACCCAAAAATAAAAAAGCCCATGATTTACTCACTCTCAAGCCATCCTAGGTGTATATAACATTCTTCTTTCAGATGAATAAAATCAGAGTTGTATTAAAAAATGTCCTGGTTCTTCAAAGCATTATAATGGCAGTGAATGTCTGATTTGTTTTGAAGTCCATAAAAAGTGCATCTATCCATCATAAAATATATCCAAAGCTCCGGGGGGTTAATAAAGGCCTTCTGGACCCACTTTATATTAGGTGGCCTTAATAATTTGATACAATGCACTTATTGTGTACATACATGTTTTTACATTGTACTTACATTTTAAAAAATACCTGCATGTAATTACATCTGTAATTCATTTCTGTAGTTACATTTATACTTACACTGTAGACACTTCCCTTACACCTAACCCTACCCTTAAACTTACCCAAACCACCAGACCTTTACCCATATCCCACCTCAATATCAGCAAAGGTGTTTTGCAATACAATATGAACACAGTAAGTACATTGTACTTATTTTTTGATGTAAGTACCTTCTAAAGCGAAGTGATGCGTTTGTGTAAAAAAAAAATCCATATTTAAAACTTTAAAAACTAAAATAAATAGCTTCTGGCAGGCGGCCTACGCAAGTTGACTTATGGCTGGGCAACAAACTCAAACTCCCTTCTTATATCGGAATCCTCCGACATTTCTCTTTAAAAATTCTCGTTTTACACTTCTAATTTGTGACCGGTGTTTTGTTTTGCTCTATCCTCTGTCAATACGTCATGCATCAGGTCAGGGGTTACTCTTTCGCCGTAAATCGATGCGTACGGCCGTCTGTCGGAAGCGAGTTATTTTAGTGTGCAGTTATATTTTGAATAAAGCTTTCTTCTCTTGCACCTTCAAAAGGTGTGACATTTTGCGCCAATGGATTGTTAAAGAATCAGTGTGTTTTCTAATTGTCCCATATAAAACTTTATTGGCCAATTGAAACATGGTATAATAAAATGTGCTAATTCACAACCTTAATACATCCTTTATCAAACCGCTTTGTCGAATTTAACGCATCTTTACAGATGGTGTCGAAATGCTGAATTCATTCAGTTCTAATAGTGCTTAATGTAAGCAGTCATACACACAGAGGGCATATTTAAAGGGGAAGTTCAAGCGTCAATGAGTAACAAAGACTGCACTGAATCAGTTTTATAGGTTTGATTGCAATAATAATGCAAAAACTGACACTTGAAATCAAGTTTTAAAAGACAAAAAACAGACAAAGACAAAATTCCCTGAGAACAATTTCTAAGCAACTAGGCATTGCACAAACATATATATTTTATATAAGGCATCTAGTGGCTACACAATGGTATTACTGGTATTATTTGAATCCTTATTTACAAACATATACAAATATAATTAAGAAACATTTTCAAATTGAATCCCATCCTCCACAGGCTGACAGCTCAAAAACGACATGGGGTGCGTTTCCCGAAGATAACTATGGTCGCAAGTTCCGTCGTTACCAACACAATTCAATGGAACTTGTGACCAAAGTTGGGTAACGATGCTTTTGGCATTTAAAACTGGTTTACAGAATAATGATTGACAGGTCCTATTCTCTTTAATCTGCAAATAGAACTGGTTAGCATGCTGTGAACTAAAATAATGTTATAGAAGACACAATTATTAAAGAAGGAAATGTTTTGATGTGTGCAGGTATTCGACAGTTTGTCGGGACATTGTTTTACTCTACTTTAAATATTTTGATAGAGGTTTAGGGATAGGTTCAGGGTTAGTACCTAGTTATTACCCAGATTTTGTAATCACTGTATAAGTTGCCTACATAGTATGTACATGGGGAACCTGACTGTAAAATAAAGTGCTACTGACATTTGTATGAAAAAAAAATATATATATATATATGTATTTTACAAATATAAAAAATGTATGTGGCATAGTGTGCAAAATGTGTCAAAATATACACAGCATATACAAATAACTGTACATAAGTGCTTTCTTTTCAAGTAATGAAATAATAGCTTGTAAATTGTCATTTTATCGGCCTATTAGGGATGTGACTGTTTCCATTATGATAGCCTATTGAATTATATACATTTATATTCTCCCAAATTCAGCTGAGCCTCGGATTGCTCTCAAGAGCATTCTGTAAAGTTCCACTTCATCTTTTACAACCCTGGGCAGGAACAATCCCATCATACATGTGTTAGCATATGGTAGACGGCATCCACGCTCCTCTGGCTGGTAGAAGTGAATGCTGGGCTTCTGTGAGAACCCAAGCGGTGGGACTTCATCCGCTCCAGTTATGAAGGCCAAAATCTCCTCAAAATGCAACTCATTTCGTGGAGCTTTTGGTTTTTTATCTGTTTAGGGGAAAATGACAAGCTCAGGTCTTCACAAATTGCCAATTTACAAGCACATGAACGCAATTACACAGTTTATTTCACAGTTTACAGTTAACTAGGAAACTCACCCTCAATCATCATAAGCACCAGTTCCCAGTAATGTAAAGTCTCCTCTTCAGCTGCCCTCTTCTTGGTCCCTGCTTTACTCCAGTCGATTTGGAACAGGGCTCCGAATGTGCTTCTGGAAAGGGGCTCATGCATGTTGATAAAGATGGGCAGAAACTCAACCCAGTGAGTTTTTACCATATCCCAGAACTGTCCATAAGCATTCAACCCCTTTGTGAACTGATGTATCATATTTGATGTTCTGTGAAAATGAGCACAGGATGTTAAATGACTATTCTTATATTTAAGCAATATCACACAACATATTACAAAATGTCCCATTATGGCCCCACTTTATATTAGGTGGCCTTAACTACTATGTACTTACATCAAAAAATAAGTACAATGTACTTACTGTGTTCAAATTGTCGCAAAACACCTTTGCTGATATTGAGGTGGGATACGGGTAAAGTTAGGGACAGGTGTGGTGGTTTGGGTAAGTTTAAGGGTAGGGTTAGGTGTAAGGGAAGTGTCAACTGTGTAATTACAAATGTAACTACAGAAATTAATTACAGATGTAATTACATGCAGGTATTTTTTAAAATGTAAGTACAATGTAAAAACATGTATGTACACAATAAGTGCATTGTATCAAATGATTAATTAAAATGTTAGTACATAGTAGTTAAGGCCACCTAATATAAAGTGGGTCCATAATTTTTTATTGTATAAATATACTAAATAGGACAGAGCCCAAAGGGACAAAATAGGAGATAGGAGGAAAAATAATAAATCAATGCTTTTGCGTTCTCTCGCAAATGTTGTTCACTCACAAAGAGCTCAAAAGGTTTTGTGAGCAAAGTCAAAGTTTCTCTGGGGAACGCAAACATTTGCGAGAGAACGCAAAATAATTGACTTATAATTTTTTTTCTTCCACCACCATGTCTCTTAAGGGGCACCGTAAAATAGTGCTCTTGGAGCAACTAGTCAAATTAGAGGACCGGAACTAACTATATATATAAATGAGTGTTAATTTGATCAAAACAAAGGAGCTAGTCAATTTTAGTACTCTTTCTAATTAAATGAGTGATCAAATTTCAAACCAGATACATACCTAAGATATATGTAATGTCGAACTGCATAGGAGTAAATCTTTGGTACATCTTGGATGGAAATTTCAGGTCTGTATATTCCAGGGAATCCACAGTCACAGATCCAGTCGCCATGCTCTCTCTGCAGCCTGTGGAGGTCTGCCGTGGTTTTACATGACAAAATCTGAACGCAAGATAAAATGATTAGAGATTGTGTAGCTAAAGAAGGAACTGATTGATGGAGAAATGGATAGAAACCTTTTTCAGTTTGTCCTGAATGTCCTCATCGGGTATTAGGTGCCAGTCAAAGTCTACCAGTCGACATTCTTTTGTGCACATCAGCTGGTACAGGCATGGGTCAAGAGCTTTGAGTCCTGGTCCGCCATGAGCCACAGACCACGCAATCAGCTTCCCTGCCAACTCATACTTGTGTTCCTCCAAGGCCATCTGGTCATAGGTGAAGAACAAGTGTCCAGACGGTCCCTCGAAGATCCCCAGCGAGCTTTGCAACTCCAACATCAGGATTCTGAGGCGAGGGTAAAGATTCCATTCATGTCAAAGACAAACAAAACTGTAAACTCATGTTTCATGTTTAAGAATGAGTTTTCTACTCTTTAATAAAAGTGGCATACCTAAAAAACTCTCTCCGTGGACCACCACAGTCGAGGGCTTGCTCACCAACAAATGTCACGAGAGGTATTTTGGTCCAAGGGAAATTGAAGTTTGAAAGAGCATCTTTAGCACTCTGCAGCAACTTGTTACGAGAAACCGAAACTGAAACGTGCTCATTGGCACTGAGATGCATGTGCTGAAACTCTCTGAGCAAAGAGCTCACGTCCATGTCCTCCTGTTGAAGAGATGTACATACTGCCTTATGCTGCCCTTCTGCAATGTCAATGTCTGAGGTGTATGTAAGGTGTGTGTGTGTGTGTGTGTGTGTATCACTATAAAGATAATTACCATTGAAGAGTTTCGGCTAGAATCTGAATAACTGTTGGATGAAGTCAGCCGGTGCCTTTGTTGTGCAGGATCAGGTGGAGGAGAGCATGATGGTGAGAAAGCATTCACATTCATGACTGTGGATGGTGTGTGTGCAGTCATCTGTGGAAAAAGTAATAGCCTAGTTAAATTGTATAGTAAACTAGTAGGTTGAGGTGCAAAACAGGTGTGGTATCTCCACAGTATTTAAGAACTGATTCATTTAGTAAATAAATAACAATTTCCTACTATACCTCATTTAAATCAATGTCCGTATCAGGAATTATATAAAGCTCGCTGTCACCCAGCTCCTTCTTCATTTTCTTCAGAGTGTCTGCATGTAATCTGCAAAGTCTTCCACGTTTATCAGCCTTTGCAAAATGGAAACCAATCAAATCCAGATTCACTAATGGATATCTGGAGCAAATGAAATGATTCAGCTTTCTCCAAGTCCAGTTTAGATCTATTCCTCTTGACTCCTGAACAGGTATGCCTAGAAAGCCATAGAACATATAGTAAGATTATTAATCTTTCAAACTGGTGTTAATTGTAAAATATGTGCACACTGTAGAGAACTGTTGATGCTGGTGATGTTTTTAAAGGGATAGTTCACCCAAAAGTAGCCAGACAGTTGACGGCACCCATTGATTCCATAGTATTTTTTTTCATACTATGGAAGTCAATGGGTGCCGTCAACTATCTGGTAACCAACATTCTTTAAAATATCTTCTTTTGTGTTCAACAGAAGAAAGAAACCCATGCAGGTTTGGAACAACTTGAGGATGAGTAAGTAATAACAACATTTTCATTTTGGGGTGAACTATCCCTTTAAGCTGAAAGTAGCCAGATAATGTACCTAAACCAGCTCTCGTGAGATCTGTACATTCTTTGGAGCTTGGGAATGCCGTCTGGTTTGCATACTGTACAAGGAAGAGACTTGGCTTCCAGTAAGATGATGTTTTCTGGACCGCTCTGGTGTCTAAGCATAATAAGGTCAATGGAATCAGTACACTGGGTTCTAAAACTAAAAAAGATGCTTGATGGATGGTTCATTATTGAAGTTGGCGTCTTAAGAAAACCTTTTCACCTGTTTTATGGTTATAACTATGCTCTTCCTCTGACATTTGTCTCGTCAACCAGTTGATGCCACCATCTACGGGACAAGCCGGGCATGATGTTCGGCTTCCCCTCCTGGAGCCTACAGCACATTAAACATTTTTTCAAAAAATGTTATACACTTTATAAGCAGATTCAAGTATCAGTTATGACTGAACTGAAAAACAAACTAAAATGAGGCTTTTCCCTCACACTTACCCAGAAGGCGGACGGCACTTGTGCTCCCGTACAAATCAATGAAAACCCACAGTGGATTATTCAGGTTCAGTCCTTTTGCTTTGAGATAATATTTCTCTCCACCCTTCTCTCGGACAATAACCATGCCTGCATAGTTCATCCAAATCTGAAGCTCAACACCACGCCTACACAATTCCTCTGGCACTGGCACAACACAGTATCCCTGTGCGTCCCTGAGGTTCGGTATAGAAGCAGGGGGTATATTGGTTCTTTGTGGGCAGATGTTAGTAAAACCCACACGGAGAGCTCCGTCCCATGACGAGTTGTGGTCCTCAATATATATACACAGCTTTTCGTCCACCTTTACAGTGCGGCTAAGATACACCAAACCATTCATAAAGGTTGAGGTGTCTCTGGATGCGAGTTGCCCTTCCTGGCTGAGGGTCACATATTGACCTGACAGGTCCACATTGAAAGTCATCGGACCCAGACATCGACTGCCACACATGCGATCGTGCTCTAATATAATACAAATTAATCTTACAGTCAGACTGACAAACCAATGAACCTATATAGAACCACTTTATATATTCTGACTAGTTATACTCACGCATTGTTGGTGTCTTTGCCTCATGAAAAGATTCTGATGTTCAAGATGGTAAACGCAAAGCAAAAAACAATTTGCGACTGCTTTTACTTCTCAAGCCTTTCTATACACCACAAAAAAAAGCCTGTTTTACAAGTTGCACTGGCTGAATGAATAAAAGACAAGAAGAAGGGGGCAGGCATATATGCCAGTGAAGCACAGGGAGTAAAATTACTGGCTGACTGAAGTTTCTGGGTTTTCCACACAGCGAATTACATTACAAGATGTCCGTTTCATTTCCTTAGAAATCTTAGGTGATGAGTGCTTAAGAAATATATATACAAACCCCATTTCCAGAAAAGTTCAGACATTACACAATACACAATCTGTGATTTGTTAATTTTCTTGAACTTTTTTTTAACTGACAAAAATTCAAAGAATAGTTTTCTAATGTCCAATGTTATTTTGTAAATATAAACACATTTTGATGGCTGCAACTGTAACGATATGGTTGTTGTGGAAAGCACACGACGAAGGTGATGATGTAACACAGTCTTTAATAAGCAGAAAATAAACAAAGAAGATACACAATCATGTAAAACATCAATGAGAACAGAAAAGGGAGTATAAATACACAGGGTAATGGAGGACACTAAACAGGAACAGCTAGACTAATCAGACACCATGGCAACTAATAAAAACTAATACAGAAAATGAATTAAACGGAACATAAGCTCCCCTTCCATAAGGTGTGACCTCGTGCTGTGACAGAAAAGTTTGACAAGAGGAAAGAGGGTGGAGGCTTCGCTGGAGGGTGTGGAGCTGGTGACGGATTGGAGCCTGGAGTAGTTAGCCACAGGCACCATGGTGGTGCTGGTGGTGAAAGGATCCAGGGCGGAGTCCTGACTGAAGGGGCAGACGGAACCCTGGGAGCAATCGGCGGAGGCAGAACCATGGTGAGTGGAGGAACCAGCGGAGCAGAGAGGTTGGCTGAGGCTGAGCTGCTGGCTCGCAGGACTGAGGTGGTGACGGGGACTAGGATGACCGGGACAACGCTGGCGCGAATGAGGACAATGGGGAGGTCGGAGGAAGGGAGGAGCCCGATGACGCCATAGGTGGGTGCAGGCAGGGTGTAGGCACGGTTGGAATCCCGGAAGTCCGTGGTGGAAGCTGGCCGTCAACCGCCAGAGGCCGACCTGGAGGGATGAGGGAGCACAGTGGAGTCTCAGGGCAGACGGGCCGCAGAAGCATCGAGGGCGCAGTGAGCCGAGGCAATGGCATGACATGGATGACATGGGCCTGGGGGCCCAAGGTGCAGCCGGGAACTCGGACTCATGCCGAGCTGGTGGAGGGGAAGCCCGATGCGAGGAAGATGAGCTACACGGAGCTAGTGGCGGGAGCAGAGACGAGGAGCTGGACAATGCCAGTGATGCCAACGAATACAGGGGACTGCCCGTGACCATCGATGGGACCAGAAGTCAGGCAGGGATATAGGCAGAAGAAGATCACTTCCGGACAGGACCTGCGAGGTAGATGAAGACTCGAGGGTGGGGACTTGGGTGGGAACTGGATCCGCGGACCACAGATCTATCAGGTCTAGGTCCGCTCCTGGCTCAGAGATGGACTGACCTGTATGCGTCGACTCCGGAGCTTTTCTGTTCTCCAGCTCTGGTTCCTGGACGAGCTTCGTGGGTGCCTTGGGCTTGCTGGATGTGAGGGAGGGGCCTCCGCTCTGGAGCATCCAGGCTAAATACCCCAGCCACTGGCGGTTCTTGGGGAGGAGGAGGAGGAGGAGATTTACTCGCTCTTGAGCGATCGGTTCTTCTGCAACGATATGGTGAAAATTAACTAAACTAAACATAACTGTGACCGCAACAAACTACAAAGAATTTGGGACAGAGGCAAAATAAAAGATTATAGAATATCCAAGTTAAATTCTTTTGAAAGAGTCCACAATTCACAGGTGAACTGGTATTGGTGAGGGTATTGTAATTGGGTGTACAAGGAGATTCTCTGTCTTTGCAAGAAAAGATGGGTCATAGCTCACCACTTTGTGCCAAATTTCATGAGAATTGTCAAACAATTCAAAAATCAAATTTCTTAATGCAAGATTGCAAAGAATTTGTCTTTCACCATCTACCATACAAAATATTGTGAAAAGATTCAGGGAATCCAGAGAAATCTCAGTCTGTATAGAGCAAGGCAGGTTACCTCCATTAAATGTGCATGACCTTTGAGTCCTCAGATGGCACTGCATTAGAAACAGTCACGCTGCTCTGTTAAATACAGCCACGTGCTCAAAACTGTTTTCACTTAACACAGTCTGACGCTGCATCAAGAAATGCAACTCTAATCTGTGTTACCCAAGGAGAAAGCTATACATTTGTTCAATGCAGAGATGCTACTGAGTACTCTGGGCCCGAGCTCATCTCATATTATCCAAAACACAGTGGGAATGTGTGCTGTGGTCACATGTTTCAGCTTGTTTTTTGGAAAAAAAACGACATCAAATTCTCAGTCCTAAAGATGAAAGGGACCATCCAGACTTTCATCAGCAACAGGTCCAAAATCAAACATCTGTCATGGGGGGTGCATCAGTGCCAGCGGCATGGGTGATTTGCATGTGTGTGTGAAGGTACCATTGAGGTGGAGGCGTATATTGGAACTGTTCAGAGACATATACTGTGTTGAGTGTGGAGTGTGTTGCAGCCCTAAAAAAATCTATTTTTTTTTACATTTACAAAATATAATTACGTTGGGAAGTGAAAGCATTGAAAATGTTTTCTTTGTACATTTTTCTGTTAAATAAAGGTTCAACAGAATTAACAAATCACAGATTCTTGATTGTATTGCATTTTACAAAATGTCCCAACTTTTCTGGAAATGGGATTGTGTACAGTATATATATATATTGTAAATTGGGTTTGTGTATGCTGTAAATGTATTGTAAATGGGATTGTTTATATACAATATAAATTGTAATGAACGAACCAGATGTCGCATTATCAGTTACAATCTTTAATTTATCATTTTTTTGCAGTATTGTGCAGTATGCAGTAGTTACTTATCACAGTGACTGGCTGCAGCAAACAGAACTCCACAGAATTTGAATTATTTTCTTTACAAAACTCTGCACTTCCATTGTGTATACTGTAAATGTATTGTAAATGGGATTGTTTATATACAATATAAATTGTAAAATTGTACTCTTTTTTTTAGCAATACGCTAATTAGAATGGGGGGGGGGGGTTAGCTTAATTTTCATGTAATGAAAACAACAAGAAATAATAAGACACACACACACCATATATAGTATATGGCAAGCTTATTATTTCTCATCAATTTAATGCATTAGCTAACAAAAACTAACAATAAGAAATATATTTTTTAAGTATTTATTCATCTTTGTTTACGTTAGTTAATAAAAATACAACTGTTCAATGTTAGTTCATATTAGCTCAGGTTGATTAAAAAAAATTGTACAGACATCTTTTGATTTAATAATCTAATATCTAATTGATCTAATAATGTATCAGTAACTTCTGAAATGAACACTAAGATTAATAAATGCTTTACCGGTATTTTTCATTGTTAATGTTAACTAATGTAGTTAACTAACTAACATTAACAAATGGAACTTTATTGTAAAGTGTTAACATTTAAACTTTCACATATGGAATCACAAATATTTCAGATGCGTTCTTTGGTAAATAAAACGCATACTTTAGAACAACAATGTTGATCGTCAGCTTGTGATTAACCAATGAGATAATTTTTGTTTTGAAGCCTTCTAATCCAAGCAACAATAGAAAGCTTAGTGAAAGGATAACTTTGGCTCATTGAAATACTGGTGAAACAAGACATGAGGCGAATAGTTTCATGATTGGTTTTTAAAAAAACAAACAGCTTACACACTGTATTATCCTTAATGATGTTTAAGGGTTTCAAGCTATAGAAATATGACGCTGACGCTGAGATTAATGCAGGGATCTCCCATCAGTTGAAATCTCCAAAGTGCCCTGCCCTGCATTTAATTTTAATGTAGAATACTGTAAACTTATGGAAGTTTTTTTTGTTAAAGTATGACATCTAATTATATTCATGTGTCATATAATATATCATATATTGTAAGTAGTTCAGGTGGGTTTGAAACTTTAAATATACATGTTATACCAATTATTGATATGAGCTATTACCAAAATGCCATGCTGTGATACCTGAGTTTCCATTTTACTGCAGTCCTTTTCTCAGAAATCATAACATACCTGGAAAATCCAGGGACCGGAATCATGAGATCAAGGGCCCATCCCACTTTCCTTTTCTGCACAAACAGGTATGTGGCAAGAATACTGTCATTACGAAAGCAAAAGTATGACTCCACTTGAACACACTTGACTCTCTAAAAAAATATGCATTTTGTTATTTTGTTATCTGTTTGGTTTTTAACCTTAAGACATTAACATTCATAAATCAAGCACTTAAATTGATAGTTTACCCAAAAATGTCATCAAAAAGTTCATAAAGAGATTGTAAAACTAATCCATATGTGAAAAAAGCCTAAATTCAATGTTATCATATAAAGTGATCGTGTCTCTACAGAACATTATGGACTAAACTGCTCGATTCATATGGATTAGTTTTACGATCTTAACTTTTTGAAGCATCAAAGGGGTAGCGTAGCTCAGCTGTGTAGTCAACTGAGGGACAGACATTTCTCAGATTTCATGACAAATATCTTCATTTGTATTCTGAAAATGAATGACAGGTTTGGAACAACATGAGGGTGAGTAATTAATGAAAGAATTTTTATTTATGGTTGAACTAACCCTTTAACACAATAATAAAAATGTCCAGAAACAATATAAAAACTATAAAAACTCAAATCAATTAATTTTTACATTAAAAAAAACCTAAATAATTTACATTCTGTAGCATAAGTTATGTATAGAATGTTTTCATTTTAATCACCTCATCTCTTTTTTATCTTTCATCATTTTGTGAAAGAGTCAAAAGACCTGATAAAGCATGCGGAAACTGAACAAGTAAATAATGATGCAACATGCCTGACATGAGGGTTGGTGATCTACCTGCTGTAAACACAGCAAATGAGTTCAGGTATCTATATTTATAATATATAAATAATTGCTGTGGACTTTTTGTATTTGACCCTTCAATATACATTTGCTAAAATGTGTAGCATACGTGTGCAGTGAGCTTCTGACCTTCCATAGCTTGACGAATGAACCAGATGTTGCATTAACAGTTACAATCTTTAATTTTAATTTGGCGATATTGTGCAGAATGCAGTAGTCACAAACAGAACTCCACAGAATTTGAATTAAACTCTGCACTTCCACAATTTGCTGAAGCTTCAATAAGTGTAAAATTATCAGGTCCATTTAACATATTTATTTCAATCCATTCTGCAGAATAATGGAAAATTTCACACTGTGCAAGTCCAGATTTTATAGGCATGTTACTTCCACCATTCAGATAAATTCTGAAGAACTTGCAACAGCTTTCTGCAAACATTTGGCAGTGTGTGTGGAAGCAAAAAAAAAAAACTATAAATAGAGAGCTTTAGAGAGCCTAGATGAACAGATCAAGAAGCACTGCAGAGATTAAACAAGATATGGTGTCACGTGTAAACAAGAATTCCATGTAGTGTTTATCCCTTTTCTCTTAAAGCTGCAGTGAGTAAGTTTGTTTTGTTTGAGACCTGCAATTGCAGTTATTTGCGGAATTATCATCTTCATGTGGGTTGTGCATTGGCACTAGACTGAGTAAACCAAGCCTGATCTGCCGGCGATTTGATTTCGCCCAGCAACTCAGTCTGGAAACCTGTACATTAATTTCTACTGCTTCTGTTACACTTTTGCAGGAGCCAGACTGGCTTATCCACCTGGCGTGCTATTGGTGGGTTTAACACGATGACGGATAGAGAAGCGATGGATCGTTGCCTTAGACTGTAAAAAAATGGGTTGTTGCCCGTTGATCATGCCTCTTGTGGTCTGATTGGTTGAAGGACTATCCAATTGCATACGTCATTTGAATTATGCTCGTTTATCACGCCTCTTGTGGTCTGATTGGTTGAAGGACTATCCAATTGCATACATCATTTGAATTATGCTCGTTTATCACGCCTCTTGTGGTCTGATTGGTTGAAGGACTATCCAATTGCATACGTCATTTGAATTATGCTTGTTTATCACGCCTCTTGTGGTCTGATTGGTTGAAGGACTATCCAATTGCATACGTCATTTGAATTATGCTCGTTTATCACGCCTCTTGTGGTCTGATTGGTTGAAGGACTATCCAATTGCATACGTCATTTGAATTATGCTCGTTTATCACGCCTCTTGTGGTCTGGTTGGTTGAAGGACTATCCAATTGCATACGTCATTTGAATTATGCTCGTTTATCACGCCTCTTGTGGTCTGATTGGTTGAAGGACTATCCAATTGCATACGTCATTTGAATTATGCTCGTTTATCACGCCTCTTGTGGTCTGATTGGTTGAAGGACTATCCAATTGCATACGTCATTTGAATTATGCTCGTTTATCACGCCTCTTGTGGTCTGATTGGTTGAAGGACTATCCAATTGCATACGTCATTTGAATTATGCTCGTTTATCACGCCTCTTGTGGTCTGATTGGTTGAAGGACTATCCAATTGCATACGTCATTTGAATTATGCTCGTTTATCACGCCTCTTGTGGTCTGATTGGTTGAAGGACTATCCAATTGCGTACAGAGTCATTTAATTTTTGCTCGTTTATCACGCGTCTTGTGCAGCAGAAAATACATAGCAGACTCCCCAGACCAATGTTCAATCTTAAATTGAGCTTGGTCTGGTGATAGCCAGACAACATCGGCACGGCTCCTCAGCACAGATTAATCTAATGTTTTGAGGAAACATGAATTGTATCTACCGGTGTAGATTTCGGAATCACAGATTCTACGTTTTGGAAGTAGGACCAAAATAAGAATTTTCACCGGAAAATGTAATCTGAACAATTAAGTAACATGTCTGCCACTTTTGTTCTGACCGACTCTTGACGCCATTAAAATGATACATTTAATTAATCCAGCTGCTGTAAAAAAAAACTATAAATGATCCGCTACCTTAGGGCTGTGCAATTAATCGAATTTCGATTTCGATTTCGATTTTGCCTCCCAACGATCACCAAAATAGTACAATCGAGAAAAAACTATTATTTTGCCATGTTCAGTTTTGCAAGAACACTCTTATTTTGTCTTGCGTTCTGAATGAAACGCACACGCGCTCATCCGCCCCTCCCGAAGCCACAAACTTTCTCAGATCGTGAGTCTCGTGTGCATATCATCCGCTGGAATTTAAAAACTCGGCGCGAGTAAAGATGGCAGAAGGAGGGCAGTTACAGCAGAGTTTGGTGAGCAAAAAAGGCTAAACCAACTCCGTTGTCTGGGAACAGTTGGCTTCGAGGAATCAGACTACGAGCAGAAACATGCTACGTGCAAGATTTGCTACATGGCAGTGGCTGCGACGCAAGGGAACACCACGAATTTGTTTAACCACTTGAAAATTAAACAGAGTGACCTATGACAATCTAATAAAGAAACAAAAACTGACGAGAGCAGGGGTGCCGTGTAAACGTCCTTTTTTCCCCTCATATTTTTCAAATAATTCTCTCTTTGTAAACTTTGTTTAATGCATGCGAGTGCTGCCGTATGTTTGAATATGACCAGTCGTTTTCACCGTCATCCCCCGGGTTTAGTGCCAGAAGACGCGAATGAGAAGTGGCGCGCGCTGTGAGAAAATGTTTCTCTGTGCGCTCATCCGAGAGCGCGCACACGTCTCACAGCGCGCAAATATTGAGTTCTCTTTCAAGTCTTGCTCTTGAACGGACAAACTCACACAAAACGTATGTCAACGTCCATCTTGATGAGTATCCTAGCAGACATAGTCTGTATATGCCTTAAGTGAACTTTATACAGTCGATAAAGACGACGCATATCCGATCCGGATTGAATAGCTTTTGTAAGTTTAATAGGATTCATCTTTAATTTATGCACTCAACTATGCAATGTTATTTTACATTTGATACATTTCTGTACCTGAAAACTAATGTTAGACGTACCTGAAAAGCATATCTAGCCGAACCATATTGTTGATCTTATTTATTTGTGGTTATCATTTTTACGTGAATACTTTTATACTTTGATTTGAATATATGTTATATTATTTATTTTAATAGTTCAAAAAGTACAACAAATGTTACAATTTCAATTGAATTGTTGAAAGGTGTATTTTTAATAAATACAACACATTCCCAAAGTCATGTGAAATAATCGTGTTACATAATCGTGATTTCAATATTGACCAAAATAATCGTGATTATGATTTTTTCCATAATCGAGCAGCCCTACGCTACCTGCAGCATCCTCACATGCGATAGCCTAGTAGCCGGACTCCTTCATGTATACAGATGTGACGCAATGATGTAAAGACGAACGGCGCCATGCTCGAATTTCCTGCGTAAACCTACCAGTGACACTCAAATCATAACACATTATTACAAGTTTACCGCTGAATCGGGCTAAGGTTAGGAGATAGTTTTAAACACTGGCTGGTTGTGTAGGCTACTGCTCAAAAATTTATTTTGGATCATTTTTAACCAAAAAAGTTTGCAGCTTTAAATCAATAATACAACATATAATGGTAACACTTTACAACAAAGTCTCATTTGTTAACATTAGTTAATGTATTAACTAAAATTAACTAACAATGAACAATACATTTGTTACAGTATTATTTATTAATCTTTGTTAATATAGTCGTTCAATGTTACTTTGTTCATGTAAGTTCTCAGTGCATTAACTAATGTTAACAAATATAATTTTTGGTTTTAATAATGTATTAGTAAATGCTGAGAAACACTGCAGAAGTATATTCATTCTTACTTCATCAATACCATATATATTAACCATATAATTATTATAACATGAAATCTGAATGGAATGGCTGGATTTCTATTAAATCTCTTTCTACTAAATGTCCTACAAAGCCAAGAGCCAGTTGAGACAAGTTCAGCAGCTTCATATTCCTTCTGATCAAAGAACAGATTGGTAGATGTTTTTTAAAGCATTGACAACTCTATGATAGATTCAGCTTTATATATTGTATTTGCCAGTGATGTATGCATATATTGACCATATTAGTATTAGGACACATTACTTTGCAAATGCAATTATTCATTTATTATGTGCTTTCAACACTTGTGCTTGTTCCTTTTGTCTTCATCCACTGAATGAGGGATTGTCAATAGGTCTCAAGGGAGATTGTTGATGTCTGACATCATGACTATCATCTATCGCCACCTAGGGAGGAAATTAGGTAAGCAGCCCAAACAATAAAATCCAGCTATAGGAATTATTCATTATAAAACCTAAAACTCAGTGCAAGAGGTTTTTGAATAAATGTTTGGGAATCCCTGCACTAAAAAAAATCAAATATGGTGAACAAACTGTAAGCATAAAGCATTTTATGTCATAAAGGGGTTTATTTTCATTAAAACAAACAGATTTTCTTAGTTTGTTTCTTTCTTCTTATTTTCTTTAAGGTATAATTGTATTATTATAAAAACCTTTTATACCTATAGAAAAACCTACAACACTGACCCAGGGGTTAATTTTAATTAAAACTAATATTAATAGACTTTTGCTATATAAAGGTCATACACTGTAAAAAAAATTTACATTATATATAAATACAACTGTCAACTGTAAAAATATTGTAACAACGCTACGGGAAAAAAATTATTCAGTTACGTCTTTTGATGATCAATGAATGTTTATGCCATTATTTTCATTAAAATTAACAGATTTTCTTTCTTTCTTCTTTATTTTCTTTAAGGTATAAATGTATCATTATATAAACCTTTTATACCTATAGAAATATATATAATAGTGTAATTTCAACTGTAAAAATATTGTAAAAACGCTACGGGGGAAAAAAAAAAAGTTATGTCTTTTGATGATTTATGAATGTTTATGGCATTCTTTTAGTGTCATGTGTGTTACCATGATGGTGTGTTGTGTTTGTGAATGGAGCTACTTGTGATAAACTTCTACGTGATTCTTCACCACCTGCATTATTATGGTGGTTTTCAGTATATGTTAAAGGTACAAAATAGATTTTAGTAGCTGTGTGCGTTGTTGTATTTACCAGTTTAAATTGCAGTTTTCTTGTTTATAAATTACAGTTTTATACTGTAAAATGTACAGGTTGTTCTGTAAATATGTTTATATATATATATATATATAAACCTTTTTATACCTCAAAAACAAACTACACCACTGACCCTCTGCTGGTGAATGATTGTGTCAAGAAATTACGAATTTATGCATGAATGAACCCAGACATAATCAATAGCTCAGTACAAACTGTAATTGTAAAACCCTTCTTGTGCTGAACAGAATATCAAACAGTCTAAGACCAGAAAGTCAAGGACAATGCCTAGTTAAAGGTCAAACTTTTTAACTTTTGCTCCCAGAAAATGGGTTTTACATTGCTGTAGGTTCTTTACACTTATTACAATTATATAACATCATTTTGTCATTTAGATTACCTTTGGTGCGCTTGTTACACTTAAGTGTACATAAACAATTGCACAACCTCTTTAAATAAACATATTAAACATTTGAGTTTTTCCAGACATTTCTTGATTAAATATGAATCAAAAGTGCTTTCATACTTTTGATTAAAACTTTAAATTGTTCTACAGTCCCAGAAATAAAATTTTGATGTATGTGCATATATTTTGAGGAATTACGTAAATAGAGATGGGAAGATTTTGCAGCTAATATTAGTAAGAAGAAAATCTGTCAGACATAGTCACCAAACATCTTCATTATTCATCTTCCACAATGCCACAATCATTATGAAGAAAACAACTACGTGAAATATATTCCTAATGACCATTCATGACGACAAAAATCCCATTTCCTCGTGTTACGCTTCCTAGCTGCACCTCCACAGCCACGGCAGACGGCCCATTAAAAAGCAACTTATTCTCACCCAGACTTTTTAAAAAACTATTAATCTGTTGTCAACCAATCAAAGGCTGCCCCACTGCGAAAAGACCAATGAGGAGATCCGGCACGTTGAGCGCTCAACCAATCAAGACAGGGCATTCTAATTCTGTCCATCATTATGAAGGAAGTGCCACCGCGGTGTATGGTGCTTCTTATTTATGACCTGCAACCAGAGAGCCAGTGGGACATTTGTCTGTGAAAGTGAGAGTGGCGCTGGGTGTTTACTTTGGAGTTCCGGCATCCATTATGGACTAGTTAAAAGAGTTGAGAAGAGGAAGTAACAACAGACTCTTACCTGACCTTTGAGGCATTTTGAACCTGGGGTGATGTGAGGACCACACTGAGCCCTGGAAATACTCCAGATTATCAAACAGAAAGCTGTCAGGTTGTGTTGAACTCAGATTAGACCCTTCGGAGTACTTGATGTCAGGACCTTGGTAAGAAATCATTCTGGAATCATCATCATCATCATCATTGGAAACAGAAGAAGAGCGCACACTAGTTTCCATGGAGTCCAATATTTCAGGGTCTTTCCTTTTCAACAACGGCTTGAACCAGTTCCCCTCAGACATCAAGGCCCCGGTGTGCCAGTACTCCATTCCCAACTCCTTCTACAAGCTCAGCCACGCCAATATCAACACTCAGCTCCAGGCTGGCACTCCGCATGGCATCAGTGACATCTTGAGTCGATCCATGATGGGCGGCCCGGGAACCCCTGCGCTATTGTCTGGGTACCCCTCCATGGGTGGCTTTGGGACAGCTGTACCCAGTCCAGGGGTGTATTATAATAGGGATTACGCCCCATCGGGACTGACCGCTTTCCCTAAACCTGGTGTTGAATGTTCGGGTATGAAGGGCAAAGGCAGCAGCTGCTGGGTGGATGGAGGGTATGAGTGGAGAGGAGCGAGACAGCAGTGTGGCAACAGTAAGTCTGTGCAAGACAGAAGAAGAACTTCAGATTCATTTGACAGAGTATTATGTGTGATGTCATTTACTAATACTAATTTACGTACTATTTAGTACATTTATGGAAATTGTTTGAATAATATATGACTTGAAGAGATAAGGTTGAATATTAGTCCAGTTAGTGTGATTATTATTAGTGTAAAACTGACCGTATGCGATGTAAATTAAACTTAAATATAAGGATATGGACAATATTCACTATTTTTCAGTAAACATGATAAGAAAAAATATCTTTTGATGAAAAAAACTTATTAAACAGTTATTTATTTTAAGATTTCAGTGGAAATGTTACAAGATTTAACAAATTAATGTTAAATAATGTATAATGTAAATGAAGTTTAACTAAAAAGGTTGTGGACGATATTTCAAATTACTGTTTTTTCAGTAAACAATATATAAAAATAATCTTTTAATGAAAAAAAACTTAAACTTATTAAACAGTTCATTATTTTTAGAATTTCAGTGAAAATGTTAAAAGATTTATTAAATCAGTGTGATATATCAGTGTATATAAAATTGACTGTATATGGTGTAAAATAAATGTAAATGAAAGGGCAATATTTCAAATGACTTTTTTTCAGTAAACAAGATATACAAATATTGTTTAATTAAAATAATTGTAGGCCTACCGTTTTAAACACTTGAAATTGAAATATAAATATAATTGTATTAAATATATTATATTCAAAAAATTATGTATATACAATATAATAAACATTATAACATGCCATCAAACATTTGACATTTTATTTAAGATTGTTCTATTCCAAGATCTCTTAGTTTCAGTTGTAACTAACTAATATGAATGTTTCTAACATAAAATAAAAAAAAATTATAGATGTACATTTTTTCCCATTTTACTAATTCATGCTTTGAAGTCACAAGGTTAAAATAAAACAGAAATGAAGTCATAGGAAATGTGTCAGCACATGCAGGTTTATAGTTGGGATACACAATCTTGTGTTTTCTCTGTAGATGGTGGGCATCACACTGAGACTGCGGGGAAAAAGAAGCACACAAGACCTACTTTCAGTGGGCACCAGATCTTCGCTCTGGAGAAAACCTTCGAGCAGACCAAGTACCTGGCAGGACCAGAGAGAGCCAGACTGGCATATTCACTAGGCATGACTGAGTCACAAGTTAAAGTAAGATAACTACCACACTGTAAAAACATATTTCATGATTTGTTATTATACAACTTCTTGTCAAACCAACTTTAAAAAGATCATTAAAGGGACAGTTCACCCAAAAATAAAAATGTTGCCATAATTTACTCACCCTCATGTCGTTCCAAACCTGTATGTTTTTGAGAAGATATTTGGAAGAATGTTGGTAACCAGACTGTTGACAGCCATTAACTTTCATAGTATTTGTTCCTATATGGAAGTCAATCGTACCAAACAACTGTTTGATTACCAGCATTCGTCAAAATATCTTCTTTTGTGTTCAACATACAAGTCATACAAGTTTGGAACAACTTGAGGGTGAGTAAATGATGACAGAATTACATTTTCTGGGTGAACTATCCCTTTAATGTGGTTCAGGTAACATTTTGAGTTTCTGTTGATTAAACCAATCTCATTCATTGTATTAACTCCCATTTTTTATTTCAATGAACTCAATATATATTTTTTGTAGCCTACTGTTTAATAGTTCTCCAGTCGTGCATTCTCTAAATCATAAAATACACCGTGGAAACTTGTGATAAATTGGTTGGGGATTAAAGTTGGTAAAGTTGTTGAGAAGCTAACATAGTAGGTTCTGTCGACATAGCTGTCATTCTCAAAGGTTTGTTGTGAGAAATTATTATTTGTATTGAGTTTTAACAGCACCTGCGTGAATGGTTCCTCTCAGGTGTGGTTCCAAAACCGGCGCACTAAATGGCGGAAGAAGAGCGCGACGGAGCCCAGCTCAACACAGGCCTCGCGTGGAGAGAGCGGAGGAGACGGGTCAGAGAACGAGGTGGAGGACGAGGAGTACAACAAACCGCTGGACCCCGACACGGACGACGAGAAGATCCGACAGCTACTGAGAAAACACCGTAGAGCTTTCTCAGTTCTGCGCCTGGGACCGCACCATCTCTAAAGGCGAACGCACGTTTAGCCTAATAGGCTGTATTGGGCCAACAAACACGCATATTCATACCATACACAGTTATACACTATATCAAAAACAAGGGGTCTCAAAATATACACACACAGTCCTTTAACCGTTCTCGGTAACACTTTCTATGAACATTTCACCATTTGTTGTGGTGGTCAAAATTGAACCTGCACAGCCTATTAGGTTCTACAAATTTAAACATTTACAACACAATTAATGAAATGGCTAAATGAAATGTAAATGTTTGGGCAGTGTGTATTGTACATTGTAGCTATATGTAGCCTATTGTTACAAATTTTCCCTAGAAAAAAGAACACGCACATTTGTGGACTAGAATTTTGAATCAAAAGATGCGACAACCAGGCCTATTCCTACTCTGTTATTATTTTAATAATTGTAATATTAAACTATTCATGGTTATTCATTTGATTATCTATTATAACATTTAGTACATACCATTTTTATTGATTATTGTGTCATAATACAGTGTATTATTTAAATATACCTTGAATAAACAGTTATCATAGGCTACTGTAACTGATGACAATTATTATTATAGGTTATATTACAAGACATTATGAATCAATTTTAAGGAATTACGAATATGTTGCATTAGGCCTAAAGGCTTCAAAGAAAGTGTTATCTTTGAATTCTGTATTGAATATTTTTCAAATATATTCAGAGATAAAATGCATTATAAATGCTCATAGAACTGCAGGGATATGAAGCGGATATGATAAAATGTAATCACATAAATCAATAACAAATTAACTGTATTTTCACTCTCTTTATATCATTACATCACTGTAGATATACATTCTTCATTTCTTCCAAAAGTTCCAAGCATTTCATGTTGTGTCAGTGAAGTTTAAATAACCTGCAAATGCAACCCTCTCAGTCCATAAATCAGGTCAAGTTCAGATGTTTAGCATGTTTTCCATAATGCCATACAAGCACTGTAGAGATACTATTATTTATTGATTTTTTAAAAACTCTCGAAGACAGGGTAGATAGATATTCCCCCAATAATAAATATATTCAACCATAAATAACAGTCAAATGTTTAACATCTAAAATGCATATATAAAATGCATAATCTAATGTATATGATCTGTAAATTAATTATGAAGAAAGTGCACAATAAATTGCTGTTTTGAATGTTGAGTTTGTACTGTTTATTTTAAAAAGCTCTATCTCTTTTCCAAACCGCAATATTAGTGAAAAACAGCAAACTGTTCAGCATGCTAGATAAAGAACAGTATAAAAGGAATGAAATTTTAAGAATATTAAGTTACATTTTAAATTAATGCATGAGTTTAACCTGTTGAAAAAAAAGGTTGTTTGAACTGTCAATAAATGTAAAACTTGCTCTGATAATTCTACAGGAAATCAACAGGCACTGGATATAAAGTGGTCATTGTCAGTTTGATGAATCTCATTTAACTAATGGCTCCTTTGAGATCAGTTGTCTATAGGGAGACATTAGTCAGATCTCAGATCCTTTAATCTAAATGAGAGAGCAGATGGTGGGAGGGTGTGTGTGTCTTGTTGAGCATCTGCTTGTTATGGACGTCTTAACTGCACACCTCAATTAAAGGGTCTTATAATGATAATGACTCTGGATTGATCAATCAATGTGAACAGAGTCAATGTGAAACAATTGACCAAACAGGCATCAATGGATCCTCTCAGTGATGCTAATTTTAGCACCTGTTGCAATATTTAAAATATTGAGAAACTCGATGGCTGTGTACGAAAGCTGTAAAAAATGCTTCTTCCGCAGGCAGCATATGAAGGTAGGAAGGGTGCTTTTCCCTGCAAGAAATTACTATTATATTAAAAAAAATATACGCTTGTCACATCATCAATGTTTTTGAATAATAAAAAAGGCTAATTCTTAATCCTACTACGCATTAAATTTCCCTGAAGTTTTTTTTTGTTTGTTCGTTAAAAAAGAAAGAAATGAATATGCTTATTAATTAAAAGAGGGTAATGGCTGCTGAAAATTCTGCTTTGCCATCAGAGAAATACATTTTATTTTAAAATATATTAAAATAGAAAACAGTTCTTTTAAATTGTAAAAATATTTCAAAATAATACTGGTTTTATTGTATTTTTTTTGACAAATAAATGTCTTAGTGATCATAAGACACTTTATTTAAAAACATTTTAAAAATATTACCGACCACAAACTTTTGAATGGTAGTGTGTTCATATTTTCAATAGCAATAGCAATTCACATCATCTCTATCGCAATTAACAGAATTAATAAATAATTTCAATATTTTAGTTTGAACAGATGTTACTATTTATTTACTCAATTTAAATATTCTGTTATATTGGGACACCCCTCCAAATCATTGAATTCAGGTGTTCCAATCACTTCCATGGCCACAGGTGTATAAAATCAAGCACCTAGGCATAGAGACTGCTTCTACAAACATTTGTGAATGAATGGGTCGGTCTCAGGAGCTCAGTGAATTCAAGCGTGGTACCGTTGCCACTCTAGAGCAGTGGAGACGTGTTCTCTGGAGTGACGAATCACGCTTCTCTGTCTGGTAATCTGATGGACGAGTCTGGCTTTTAGAGGATGCCAGGAGAACGATACTTGCCTGACTGCATTGTTCCAAGTGTAAAGTTTGGTGGAGGGGGGATTATGGTGTGGGAGTTGTTTTTCAGGGGTTGGGCTTGGCCCCTTAGTTCCAGTGAAAGGAACTCTAAATGCTTCAGCATACCAACCATTTTGGACAATTTCATGCTCACAACTTCAATTTCATGCTCACAACTTTGTGGGAACAGTTTGAGGATGACCCCTTCGTGTTCCAACATGACTGCACACCAGTGCACAAAGCAAGGCCCATAAAGAAATGGTTGAGCGAGTTTGGTGTGGAGGAACTTTTGGGATGAATTAGAGCTGAGTCTGTGAGCCAGGCCTTCTCGGTCAACATCAGTGCCTGACCTCACAAATGCGCTTCTAGAAGAATGGTCAAAAATTCCCATAAACACACTTCCTAAACCTTGTGGAAAGCCTTCCCAGAAGAGCTGTTATTTTTACAGATTAAGAATGGGATGTCATTAAAGTTCATGTGCATGTAAAGGCAGGCGTCCCAAAACTTTTGGCACTATAATGTATCTGCTAAAAAACAAAACAAAAAACAATACAACTTATCAGTTGTTGAATATATACATTTTATTAGGAAATAAGACGTATTTAAGAAAAACATTCATTGGTGCTGCAGAAGGTATAGTACAGTAAGGGGTCTTTAGACCATTTCAGGCCAGTCCAACATTCGGCAGCACATTAGATACGCCTAGAGTAAATGCACTGCAACTATTTTACTGCATCGTGCGTCGGTTATAACAGATCTACCAAACACAAGGTCTTTAAAAAGTCATAAAATTGAACAAAAAGGAAAAAACAATACGAGGAAATAATATAATATTTGGCACGTTATCAAGCTTAAGAGAGTCAAGAGTTTTTTTTCTCCTGCAGTTTTTAGGTATGAATATGACTGTTTAAAGGGATAGTTCACCCCAAAATTAAATCATCATTTACTCACCCTCAAGTTGTTCTAAACCTGTATGAGTTTCTTTGTTCGGTTGAATACAAAAGAAGATATTTTGAAGAATGTGGGTAACCAAACAGTTACTGGTCCCCATTGACCTCAAGTCAATGGGAACCAGAAAATGGTTAAAAACATTCTTTAAAATATTTATGTTCAACAGAAAAAAGAAACTTACAGGTTAAGAAGGTGAGTAAATGACGACAGGGTTTTTATTTTTAGGTGAACTATCCCTTTAAGCAAGATTCATTTGTTTACTCAAAAACATACTATAATTTCCTAATGGCAAAAATTCTGATCCTATCGACAAGTTTCCGCCTGGCCCAGCAGTCACCATTTTTCTTAAAACTTTTCACCATACCACTATCCATTTTCTGGATAGACACTATATAACAATATCTTTTTCAATGGTTCTGGAGTGGCTCCATGGCAAAACCTGATTTCACCAAGTACAACATGTTCCTGGAAAAACATTCCAACCAATCAGATTTGAGGGCAAAAATTTGTTTAGGCTTGCAACCAGGGTTAGGTGTTTCTACATCAGTGTTATTTCCCTATCATTAACCTCTTGTTTTTGGGATAACTTATGGATAGGGTTAGGTTTAGGAGTAGGGATATGGTTAAAAATGATGTTCCAGGATAAACAAAATATGTTGATCCAGGAACGTATCTAAAATCGTGACGTGCTAATCCATGACAATTCCTCAAACAAAGTCTATTTTTTTAATAAAAAAGAAGAAGAAAAGTCAGAGAGACACAGAAAGTAGAAATAACTTAAAGGTTAACATAAAATAAGCAATGTGATTGATTTCACAATTGCTATGAAAGAAAAAATCCCTTTTATTTCATTATACTATGAATGCTCACATCACTGCTAAGTAAAATACTTCCCCAAAACTAGTGCAAACATGAATGGCTACATACACGTGTAACTTAGCATGCTAATAACAGTGCACATAAATCTCATAAGACTGTAGTGTTTGTGTTTATCTGTAAAATCTCAAATGCTAAATGACATCGGTGCCGTTCCTACAGCGACTCTGTGGCCTCCTATTGAACCACGGTTTGAAGCGATGCCCCCGAGAACAGTAAATTATGTTGACCATACCATGAATCAACTTCAACAAGTCCATTATTGACAGATGGGCTGTACGATTTAACCCTCGCACGTAAATTATGCGTGGGGATGTTCAGATTATATTGATTTAATCAATAAATTCAGGTTCGGTTAAGAAATCACAGTCCTGTCATATCTGGATATAACCGCTTGTAGAGATTTGAAATGAGGAACATGTTGCTGTGGACATTTAAAGGGATATTTTAGCATAAAAGTGTGTCAACTTCAATCTTGAATATTATCCGTCTGATTATTAATACATTTCTGAGCATCAGTGACTCCAAACATCTCCAGATTGACAAACAAGGTGATTCAATAACAGTTACGAAGCCTTATGTATTTACAATTTAAAATCTTAACATAAAGCAACGCATTTACCACACAGAATCCTAGTATATGAAATGTGCCCATTACAACTAGCTTTAAACAGATTTAAAGCTGGACCAACACCAATAAAAACCTATATAGAGTGGTTAAACTTAACTAAACAACACGAAATACCCAAGATCCAACGTAATTAAAACAACAAACAGATCTCGAATGCTATGCTCACATTAGCATTCCACATTGCACTAGTGCTCTAATTAAAAGTCTGGGGGCTTCCAGGCCAGGGCACTCTGGGTGGGATTTCCATAATTCACAAGTGCTAATGGCTTTATAACTTGTCCCTTGCTGTCCTGTACATATTCTATTGATCCGAGAGTCTGACTAACAACCCCGCAGAGACAATGACTGAAGCCGAAGACACGCTGACAGCCATAAGTGCTGAGGCGAGTGTAAATGCAAAAGCACACGATTATGAATCCATACTCGCACATGCGGGAACTGAAAAGCAACTAGCTGAAAGCTACAGTGTCAGCCCACACTTACTCGACGCACATGCACACAGATGAAACGCAGATGATGAAAGTCAATGCAAAGTGATTCCGGAGTGAAACAGCGGCCAAAGCTTGTGCATCGCAGCAGCTTGCGTTTGGATACGGTGTGCTACTTTCAGCATACTTGTACTTGTATTCACATCCTTACAATGAGTAAAAGAAAACGAATGAAGCTGTAATTTTAAAATTCGCATTCTAAAAGCTTAGTTGTTTGTACAAAATCAGGAGTTGAGAGCTTTGAGAAGTGCCTTTGTGTTCTTTCTCTTGGTCCTTTCTTGATTTTGTCCTATTTTTCTTTGTTCAGAAGTTTCTGGAGTCACGCTGAACATACCTGAAGTCTTTGTTAAATGTGCATTATGATGAAAGTAAAACTATGAGAACATAGCTTTCAGAAAATGAACAGTTCCTGTCCTTTACATTAGGTGCCCACTTGAGTTTGCCAGGAGATTTCAGGGGTCCTGTAGGGGTTTTCTCATTGTCTTGGTGTGAGAGTGAGTGTGTACTTGATGTAGAGCCCTGGCGTGATCGGAAGAAATTATCACAGAATAACCTCTAGGTACACGTCATCAACACAGGAAGTCCTGAGAAAGAGAGAAAGAGTGTTTATCATCTAGAAAAGAAAACTTCTTGCACATGACAATTTTGTGACTTATTTGGTTTATGGGTATTTGACATGAAATTTTGGTTACACTTTATTTTAAGGAGTCATTGTTATAGTGTAGAATAGTTTAGAAAATGGTAATAAAATATGGCAAGAACTCAGAGTTAAACTGTGTCAGAACAAATTCATCTTGATAATGTCAGATAACGTTGATAGAAAGGTATGTAATGGATTACAATCAACCAATCAGCTGTCAGATGTTAAATTTAAGTACACAATTAGATAATACCAGTTTAGGTCAACCAATTACCAAGCAATGCTTCATTTTGTTCAGTAGGTGGTGTAAAAGTTCGCATTAGCAATTAAAGAAAAAACGCTTAAGCAAAACATGGTCAGGTTAAAGTGTCTGGATAATTTTGGTTTGGGTATAATATTTCACAGTTTACTTTATTTCGCTATCCTCATAAATGAACTATAGTGCTCTGCACCCACTAGTAAAATATATATATATTTATATATATATGTTGTCTGAATAATTTTTGGTTTGACTTTGTAACAAGGACACTATAAAATACTGAAAAACAAAATGGTGTCTTGTCCTAAGACATACACTTCCCATTATATTGAAAAAAAAATTAACCCCAGGGCCCGTATTCTTAAAGCTTCTAAGAATCCTCTCAGAAAGCTAATTTAACTTAGAAACTTCTACGCAGGAGTGTTAGCTTAAGAGTGATTCAGGAACGATCTGAAAGCAACTCTTAGAGAGGAAAATACAAAAACTTTTATCTTAGTGAGGAGGCGGAGCTGACCCCGTTGCTACATATAACAGTCGTTTGAAGACTGTGATTGGTTGGTTGTCCAATAAGGGCAAAAAGAGCACTTTTAAGTAGGGTCTATATAAGCCTTCACTCACTTTGAAATTACAGGCATCATTTTTCCTGTTTTACCATACTCTCTCGCTCACAGACCCAAATCATCACTGCCGCAGTTTAATTTTTCCAGTTGCCAAACATGTTAATGTAGTGATTACTTCCATTTCTGGCGCTATGGCATTTCTGCGCTCAGAGATGTTAGCGTGTCTCTAATAAGATCAGTCACAAACATGATTCCTGCACGATCTAATGTTTAGTGTCATTAATTCACTCGTGCATTGTGTGCAACACATTTCTTCTCTCTTTGCGTTTCATCCAGTTTCTCCGCTGCTTAAGAAACTCTTTAGCCTCTTAAAAGTCCTCGTCCGTACTCCTAACACTTTTGGACCTTAAGACTTCCTTTAAGGGTTAAGATGTTTTCTGAATTACTTTCTTCTTTACTAGGAATTTTTTCTTTAATTTTAAGAGGAAACGCCCAACTTTCTAAGAATTTTCTTAGAATTTTGTCACTAGGAGCTACTCTTTGCATTAAGATTTTTCATGAATACGGGCCCAGGTTTTTCAACCAGTCTATGGTTTTGTTCATGTAGTGGAAACATGTTATTAGTAAAAAATAAAACATAAAATAAAAAACTTAAGCAGTGTGAATAGAAGGAATGAAATTAGTTTTTTTTTATGTATAAGAATTAATCAGAAAATGTTGTATATTGAAATGTATAATATTGCTGAGAAGGTAGTTTTAAAGGAGTATTATTCTATTATACTGTATTTGATTCCATTTTCTTTTAATTCATTTTAAATAAAACTGTTCTTTTATCTTTCTTTTGTTCTTAAATCATTTAAAATGGCCTTTTATAATGTTTGTGTGTCACACAATCCGCTTTAGACCCCAATTCTTCGATTTAAGCATCAAAGAATACTAACGTCCATAATTTAAGTCTATTTGCAGTTTAACTGACAGACCAGCTGCAGTAGTACACCCATCTAAACACCAGACAAGCGTAACCTATAGAACACACATAAAACTGGCAGCAAAACAAAATCACTGCCCTAAAAATGCCAATATGGGACAACCATGCAGGATAGATCTGTGTTCTGTGTATCTGTAATTAATGAACACTAGTGCGTTTATGGTTCAGTGCAAGGAATTGCTTGCGTAGGCTTAAGAGACAGGGAATCCAACAGACATAGATCAGGAGACGAGCAGCGGGACCCATCTTCCATCATGTAGCACTGAGGTGCTTCATCTCGGCTCAGCGTCACAGTAAACGAGGGCCGAGGGGCTGCTAACGGCTCCTCAGGGAAGATCAGAACAGAACTCTTAAGTGGACTAACGGACATTCTGCGACTAAATCTGCTAATGAGAGAGGTGTACTTGGGTGGTTGACAAATAACATGGGCATAAACCTTTTTTCAACATCAAGATGGTATGCCTTTTTTCAAAGTCTTGATTTTGTTTTTGGGATTTAGTAGGTTTTCAGGTTTGAATGTTTAAAAAACATAAATTTTCACATTTTTACATTATTGCAGCACCTCTTTTCCCAGTCTGTCAGTAAAGGTCTTTGCATCGTGAGTCCGACATTTTCATATGGGTTTTTTTCATATTCGTCATCCGGTGGTTTTGAATACATTTTATGACGGACGAAAGTTTCGGAGGCCATGCCCCCTTTTTTGCGTATACCGTGGGCAGGAATTATTTAAATGAGGAAAATTGTAGCTTTTGTTACCTGTCAAAACCATTTTAATCACCTTTTTGTCTTCGTTATTTTACTTGTCATGCAGTGTGACTGCATGACAAGTGTGTAAAATGTGTAAAAGTACAAACATTCCATGTTTACTTAATGAATATTAAGACATGCATAATATAAAATTAGATGCATGATAATTATTGGTAACACTTTATTTTTGGCGCCGTAGTTACATGCTACTACATGTACTTACTATAGTAATAACAGTAAATTATGCATAATTACAAGTAACTAACCCTAAACCAAACCCTATGGCAAGTACATATAGTTAAATAATATTACCCAGTACTTATTTGAGTAAGTACAATGTAACTACGCCACCTTAAAGGCACAATATGTCGTTTTTCGCCTCTAGAGGACGTCTGTTCAAAACAACGGCGTAGCTTGATGACGCCGAGATTGAGCACGGATTCATGGAAGATGTTGTCTTCATTTCACAGCTGGTGGAAAAGAATCAGAATCGGGACAGGACTTGGGCAGAAATCATGTTCATGGATGAGATTATTAATATTACAGTAGTATGAAGAAGAGCATGGCCGAGTGTTGTGGGAGCTGAATGAAGTCGCTGAAGCAATTGCTAATGAGAGACGAGTGTGACACATGGCTCGACAGCAGCGGAGCTTTTATTATGCAACAGTCACCGCTTCCGCTTCTTCAAGTCAAGCGTATGTGGGGTAACGCAGAGCTGTTTTATCATATTAGATACATTTGAGTGTGTTGAAAATTATGTTATAACGTTACTATGTGCGTTCGCTCTGCAGCTGCTTAGAGACACTTGTTGCACACTGCATCAAGCTAGATCGATATTAGATTGTACTGTATTGTATGATGAAGAAAATGCTGTACTACTGTACAATAATTAGTTTTCTGTCTATAAATGTATCCAAACAGTTGTTCCCTTGTCTAATGAAACGTATAATGTATTAAAGCGTCTTTTGTGTTTCCATGGTTTCTACGAAATAAAACCGGAAATCGAGGCTAACACAGGTATGATGTCACTGGGTGCGTTCCATTCGACCGTAAGTGGACTGCAAAGTGGACTTCAGAGGGTATTCCGCCATCTTAAGTGAGATTCCAATCCAAAGGGAGCGAACATGTTCAGTCCGAAGGGTACTGTGAACGGCGCAGGGAAGAAGGGAACATCGATACATCACTTCACAGGAAGTGGAGAGTGAAAATCACCTAAATGTCTTTGCGCGTCGCATGCATCACCTTCTGAACTAATGATGGTGCAGAGCCGTTGGTTGGAAGAGTTTTTAAACAGCTCTGCGATTAAGGAGTTTAAATGCGTTTGAATATTAGTTATTATACAAACTAGAGTATTTATGAATGGTTATGGCAATAACTGCTACATTTGTATATTATAATTTATGAATATGTAAACAAATTAAAAGTGTTGAGAAGCACCTGAGGGCTGTCATGTTTTATATTTTACTTTATTTACCTCAGGAATGTTTACTGTGCAGCTGCACTTGGGAAAGAAAGCGCACGAGATGAGACCGCTACAAAGACCATTAAGAATAGCCTACATACATAGTTAACCAAATTAAAGCATTTTCATATTGAATGACAGGTGCAGCTTCAAATCTGTTCATAGTCAATACAGGTTATAAGTCAACTAATAAAACTGATGGACAATGTTTTGATTATATGTTTTAGATAGCCTATACTGTGTGTTTTGTTAATGTATATGCTTATTATATGGTTTTCAATTTGAAAGTAAAGTAAATTACAATATTAATTTATGTTAGGCTATATCATAATCTGCACCCGTCGTTGCCTTTCTTTGATGACATTGCAGGGCGTTCCAAATGAGTGATTATTGTCAGCGAAGTCCACTTCACCTGATATACCGTGCTCAGGGAGTAGGAAGCAGTGAACAGTGCGTAGGGACCCTGTCGAATGGAATGCACCCACTGACAGGGATAATGTAAGTACACAAGTCAGCTAAATATATAACATTGTTCAAGTCGTTTTCTGGATATTTTAATCCAAAAATCTTAAATGTTGTGTCTTTAAAATGAAGTGTAACCTAATTATATAAAAAAAATACAACTATGTTATACAAAGTTTTAGTTGAATTTCATCATGTCACACTGCAGATAATCTTTAACATATCAAATAAAGTTAATTCTCGATTTTTTATTTTTTGGGGTAATTCCTGAAATTATATATAAAAAATAGAACTGAATTAAATACCAATATAGTTTTATTGTATTTACATAATACCGGTATAATGTATTGTCCATAATATTGCAATATTTTTTTTTTGTTGTTGTTGAAAAATCAGATTTTATGCTTGTAAGCAAAGTCTTTGTTGTTTCAGGTCCCGCTACAAAAGCAGCAAACACAACACAAACAAACTAATGAAATGCCTCACCCTTTAAATCTCCTAGTGTCAATGTGCTACTTTCTTCAGTGGAAAAAACAGGAAAACAGGCTGGAGACGAGACATAAAACATAACCAATAATATGGTGAATAGTTATTATCATTCATTGATTCATCCATCAGCATTCGTTGAAACATTTTGATGAAGATGGGATGTTTGAGAGATCTGATCACCTTGTGGTCTCCCATGCAGATGTTGGAGCCCAGTGTGTTATAAACAACACCATTCTCATCCTCTTCCACCTGCAGACAACAAACAATAAATCTACAAATTTAGCTGTTCATTCATCTCAAACATGCACATTTCATATAATATTGTACCAAATGATTATTTATTTTATCACATGGATGTGGTGTAAAAAGATATGTAAAGATATGTATGAAAAAATAAAAAACCTTCATTAAGATCACAATAAAAATGATAAATGTAAGCCTACCCGGTGAATGATGTCTGCCGCGCTGTGGGACATTAGGATGCGGTCACACCATGCCGGGCATCGTGTGTTCATGTACTGTGTAGGTTTAGTGTAGTCTTCACTGTATGGGTAACTGAAACATTAAAATGGTACATGCAGAACTCAGACATGAAAATTGCATGGTTTTGGACTGACAATCACAATTCATTATTTAACCCTTCAGTATATCCTCACTTTGCATGCACTCTAAAAGCGAAAAAAGGTTAACTGGTATTTCAAAAATTGAAATGGGCCACAATATATTTATCAACTGTAATATGACGCACTATCGTTGAAAAGTTTAGGGCCGGAAAGATTTTTTTCTTTCTTATGTTGATCATGGCTGCATTCATTTGATTAAAAATAAATTCAAAACTGTAATACTGTGAAACGCAATATTGTGACACATTATTTTTAAAAGTAACTTTCCACAATTCTGGTCTTCAGTGTCAAAGGATCCTTATTCCTTATTCTAATATGCTGATTTTTATCAATGTTGAAAACAGTTGTGCTGCTTAATATTTTTGTGGAAAACATTCCCTTTTTCAGGATTATTTTATGAATAACAAAGTTCAAAAGAACAGCATTAATTTGATTCCAATCGTGCCGAACCAAACTTTTGAATGATAGTATTTAAATGATAGTTTTCAAAAGTAATGTATTTCTGTAAAAATCTCACCTAGGAGGAAACCGGATATCCTCCTCTGTGATGATGTCGTGGAATGCAGAGATCTCCTTATCGTACTTCAGCAGCTAAAAGGACAGAAAAATACATAAACACAAACACATTTCTAGTGATATACTCTTTTGATTATACTCAATTAAATTAGTCTCATTTCTTAAAACAAAGTTCAAACCTCTTCTCCGTTGTTTTCTCTGAACACGGCCTGGTGCAAGTATGCAAATAACTTGGTCTCTATATGAAGGAGAACCTAGTGATGGAGTGATAAAAAGAAGGACAGAACGAAAAAATGAAATATTGAAAAGAAAGCAAAGGAACAAAACATGAGTAAAGAAAAAATAAACATAAGGAAAGACAAAGAGTAAAGACAAAGGTGAAAAGAGAAGGACAGAGGTTAATGCAGGGCATAAAAAACTAGCAAAGAACGCAGAGTAACTCCAACTTTGCTGGCACAAAAAATGAAGCACAGGTCTGCAGGAGTGATCTAAATGCAAGCTCGCATTTTCAGGACTGGCAAGAAGTCAATATCAACCCTCCAAGAACCATAAATCTGGCTGGACAGTGTACTGGATATGTCTGAGCGCACACAAAAAGAAAAAATTAATCATCTTCTGGATGCAAAGTCAGAGCCCTTAACATCTATGTTTACAAAATCTCAGGAAAGCAAGAGTCACAGCAGATTTGCTGGTGGCTCTGAAATTCTGCATATTGTTAAATTTAGAAGAAAAATCTAAAAATGTCATAAATCAATGTGTTAAATTGACACAAATGTTTTTTCTCTAAATTTACCAATATGCAGAATTTCAGAGGCACCAGAAAATCTGCCGTTACACTTGCTTTCCTGAGGTTTTGTAAATATAGATGATAAGGGCTCTGACTTTGCATCCAGGAGATGATTCATTTTTTATGTTTGCATGATATTAATGGTACTATATAATTAATTGTAATATATTATTTAATTGTAATAATTTTTTTATATAAAAAATTGTGAAAGACATTTACATTGTTACAAAGAATTTCTGTCAATTTAGATCAATTTCATGCATCCTTGCTGAATAAAAAAAAATGTCACTGACTTTTTGAATGGTAATGTACACTGTATGTACAAAAACCAACAATTAATACAATGTGTAAATGGCCCATATATTTACCTTAGACAGACTTTTTTTTTTTTTACTTTTGTAATGTCTACTGAATTTTTATTTGTAGGCTTTTCTCAGAAAATATTGATATACAGTCCCCTCCAAAAGTATTGGAACAGTGGAACCCATTTGGAACTATTCCTTTATTTTTTTCTGTAGACTGAAAATATTTGGGTTTGACATCCAAAAATGTATATGAGACAAAAGATCAATCTTTCAGCTTTTATTTCCAGGCATTTACATCTGGATCTGATACACAACTTAGAAGATATAACCTTTTGTTTGAACCCACCCATTTCTCATGTGACCAAAAGTATTGGAACATGTGACTGACAGGTGTGTTTTGTTGCCCTGGTGTGTCCTATTACATTGATTATTCAAACAATAAATAGCACTAAATGTCTGCACTCAGTTTCAGATTTGGGTTTTGCCTGTGCAGACTGCATTTATAGTTAGACGTGTAACCAACATGAAAACCAGAGAGCTGTCTATGGGTGAAAAACAAGCAATTGTGAAGCTGAGAGAAGATGGAAAATCAATCAGAGCCATTGCACAAATATTGACCATAGCAAGTACAACCATTTGGAATGTTCTGAAGAAGAAAGAAACCACTGGTGTACTAAGTAACAGACCTCGAATGGGTAGACCAAGAAAAACATCAGCTGTTGACGACAGAAACATTGTGAGAGCTGTAAAGAAAGACCCTAAAACAACTGTTAGTGACATCAGCAACAACCTCAAGAGGGCAGGAGTGAAGGTATCACAGTCTACTGTCCACAGAAGACTTCATGAATAAAAGTACAGAGGCTACACCAGAAGATGCAAACCTCTCATTAGCAAGAAGAATAAGAAGGACAGGCTGGAATTTGCCAAAAACTACAGAGACAAGCCTCAAACATTCTGGGGCAAAGTTTTATGGACTGATGAGACAAAGATTAACCTCTACCAAAGTGATGGAAAGGCTAAAGTTTGGAGAACAAAGGATCTGCTCATGACCCCAAACATACAAGCTCATCTGTGAAACACGGTGGAGGTAATGTCATGGCTTGGGCTTGCATGGCTTCTTCTGGGACGGGCTCATTGATCTTCATTGATGATGTAACACATGATGGCAGCAGCAAAATGAACTCTGAAGTGTACAGAAAAATTTTGTCTGCCAATTTACAGAAAAATGCAACCAAACTGATTGAGAGATCCTTCATCATGCAGCAAGATAATGACCCAAAACACAGTGCCAAAGCAACAAAGGAGTTCATCAGGGGCAAAAAGTGGAAGGTTTTAGACTGGCCAAGTCAATCTCCAGACTTAAACCCTTTAGAGCATGCATTTTACCTGCTAAAAAAGAGACTGAAGGGAGTAACCCCCCAAAACAAACAACAACTGAAAGAGGCTGCAGTGGAAGCCTGGAAAAGCATTACAAAAGAAGAATGCAAAAGTTTGGTGATGTCAATGGGTCATAGGCTTGATGCAGTTATTGCAAGCAAAGGATTTTCAACTAAATATTAAGTCTTATTCACTTTAATCTATTTTAAGTTAATCTGTTCCAATACTTTTGGTCACATGAGAAATGGGTGGGTTCAAACAAAAGGTTATATCTTCTAAGTTGTGTATCAGATCCAGATGTAAATACCTGGAAATAAAAGCTGAAATGTTGATCTTTTGTCTATAAATTGTTTGATGTCAAACCCAAATGTTTTCAGTCTACAGAAAAAATAAAGGAATAGTCCTCACTGTTCCAATACTTTTGGAGGGGACTGTATGCAAATGTTTGTGGTTAATTTGATTAAGTAATCAGCATATAATATACATAATTCAATATCTGTTTTCATCAAAACAGCTTTAAAAATAAATAATCACCTTGTGGTCATTGTCTTTCTCTTCACAGATGATTTTTTCTACCTCGTTGCTACTGTCTTTTTTTACCGTCTGGATATCAGCCGACATGGAGAGGTTCTGTACACAAACAAATATTAATCTTTATATAATTTCTGTGTGTATGTGTTCTGTGGTCCGTGTGGAATATATCAGTCAGATCTACCTGTACTAGACTGAGCGTGTCTAGGCGGAAATTGAAATCTCCAAACAGGAAAAAGGGAAAATGACTGTTATCTGCTATCCTGCAAGACAAAGGAAAGAGTTTGATATTGGACCAAAAAAAACACATTACAACTCAATGGGCCCTATTTTAACGATATTAGGACGTGTCCAAAACCACTTTTGCAGACAGAAAAAACGGTCTGCGTGCCAGGCACATGGTCCAAAAGTTTTGTACCTAGTCTCTTAAAGGGTTAGTTCACCCAAAAATGAAAATTCTGTCATTAATTACTCACCCTCATGTCGTTCGACACCCGTCAGACCTCCGTTCATATTCGGAACACAAATGAAGATATTTTAGTTGAAAGCTGATGGCTGAGAAAGGCTTCAGACAGGCCTCCATTGGCATTCAGTACATTGACACTCCCAAGACCCATAAAAGGCACTTAAAACATTGTTACAAAGTCCATCTCACCACAGTGGCTCTACAATAATTTTATGATGCGACGACAATAGTTTTTGTGCGCAAAAAAAAATCAAAATAACACCTTTATCCAACTTGTTCTCAACTTCCGTGTGTGCCTCCACGACGCATGCGCGAGAATATGACGCAGATCCGGCGTTCGGACATATGACCCAGAAGCGATTTGTTTACGAGCAGAGGAAGACGCGCGTGTCTAAGCTGTTGGATTCTACATTGATCGTGCTTTAGGTCTCGGCATAGTGCTCAAAATGGGGCTTAAGTGTGTATTTCATGGATTCCCGAACGCCGGCGCTACGTCATATTCTCGCGCATGCGTCGTGGAGGCACACACGGAAGTCGAGAACAAGTTGAATAAAGGTGTTATTTTGATTTTTTTTTGCGTACAAAAACTATTGTCGTCGCATCGTAAAATTATTGTAGAGCCACTGTGGTGAGATGGACTTTTTAACGACGTTTTAAGTGCCTTTCATGGATCTTGGAAGTGTCAATGTACTGAATGCCAATGGAGGCCTGTGTGAAGCCTTTCTCAGCCATCAGCTTTCAACTAAAATCTTCATTTGTGTTCCGAATATGAACGGAGGTCTTACGGGTCTCGAACGACATGAGGGTGAGTAATTAATGACAGAATTTTCATTTTTGGGTGAACTAACCCTTTAATGAGTCATGGGTGTGTTTTGGGTGTAACGTGCAATAAAACAATCAGAGTCTCATCTCCCATTCCCTTTAAAAGCCAGTTGTGCTTGCACCATGTTGTATTCGCTATTTACATGGCGGAATTTGCGAACGGAAAGACTGAATGCTTCTCCAGAGAGGAATTCTTTTATGTTTAATATTTAAAAATGTTTGTGTGCTGCTGCGCGTCCCTGTGTGTGTAATAAGCAGAGTGTACGCACGTAGTGGACCCACCTATAGGCGCATATTACTAACGCACCCTTTAAATAACACAAAAAATACTGCGCTTTTGACTTTAGACCAGGTTTTTGTTGGTCAATGGCGCAGTCGTTTTCAGTTGCCTCAAAATAGCAACGCGCCAACAATGCGCCTGAACACACCTTGTTTTCAGACCAGCACGCCCATGGGCGAACAGATGGGTGTAAGTGCATTTGCTTTTTAAACAACGTGGTGCAGGACGTGAAAATAACTACGTCGGGCTGAAACTAGAAAAAAACACTCGCGCCAGTGTCGCGCCTGGTATGTATGATAGGGCCCAATGCCTTTTCTGCTTAAAGAGAACATAACACAGCATTTAACTGTGATGCATTTCTGTGTATAAGAGAAACTTGAAATAATGTTGGCCTGGACTCAATTCTATTTAGGCTTTGATTTGATCAAGAGTGAACTATGATATTATAGGTTAATATCATTATTTTTTCCACCATTGCGGCCTCGGTTTATGATAGATTATGAAAACAATCTTTTTTTTGTCTTCTGAATTTTGTGCATTAATGAATGTAGGGATAACGTGCACTAATGCATGTTATTTAATTAATTTCATGTTGTCTTTGCATCCATTGTCATTTTTATTACTTGAATGTATTTACACAAATAATTTAGAAGCACTAACCTGTTGATGACGTATCTGAGAGCTTTTTTGCGGTTTGCAGAATACACTGATGGACTAGCGTTGCAGGCTATGAGGTTGGAGGCGTCGTGAAACAGGTGAACGTTCACCAGGTCTAAACCCCTGTACACACACACACACACACACACACACACACACACACACACACACACACACACACACACACACACACACACACACACACACACACACACACACACACACACACACACACACACACACACACACACACACACACACACACACACACACAGATAAACACAAGATATATTATATATGGGGAGGGGGTCTCTGTGACTGATGTGGGACATTAGCTGATAGGATGGAGTTCACAGGCTCCATTCATTTATCACTCAGTCTTCAGGTTTCTGTACTGCTCTATTATACTGCTGCCATGTGTCTGCTATTAATGCGCTTCTGATGACATACTATTCCACTAACACACAGCTAACACAAAGTGTTTTCTTTGAGCTGAAGCCAAAGAACACCTACAGGATAGACTGTAAAGAAAATTATGGGGGACATCTCAAAAGGTGAAGAAGAGTGTAAGTGAAAACATACTGGTTGTGAATGATCCATCGTGTCCTCATGAAGCCTTTTCTGGACCACTTGAACTGTAATATAATGCACACACACATATGCATGCATATTAAAATTAAGATGGCATACATATCATTTTATAGACAGAGTACCAATACTTTTTTGTTCTCGCCGATTTTTTATATATATATTTTCATGAAATGACAAATCCCTTATTTATACCATGAAATATAGGACACTACACAACCCTCTACAGACACACTGAAGCTTGAGCCGCCATTGGCTAGTATTTGTTTTTATTTTACTCACCATACTTTTTACATGAAATGCAAAAACAGTGCAAATGAAAACTTCTAAATAAATATAAAATAAAATATTAATTTCAAACACTATTTGTTCTTATTTTCTTACATACTGTTTTTAATAGTCAAACTACAAGCAATAGCTCAAATAAGCACAATAGAACAAAGACACAATGATAAACAGTGCTTTTCATGTTTTTCAGGTAGATCTAACAGTAGTTAGAAATAGATTAGGTACAGAGATTGAAAAAAGTAATAAATGTAAAATAACTGTATAGTCTTCACTGTATAAATTAAATATAGATAAATCTTTATTTAAAGTTACAAATACAAAAGTTATTCGGTCAAGAGCATTAAGTAATTTTTTGCAGTGATTCTTTTGCTGTTTGATTAACATTAAAAACACAGACAGCAGCAGGGATATTAGGCTGCTGTCACTTTAAGACAAAGCACGGATCCAATATTACGCATACGTTGTCTTTTTCAACTGTTTACGTTCACTTAAGACATAACCGACTATGTCTACTCACCAGGACGGCATTTTGCCATCATTTTGTGTGAAATTTGCCGTTCAAGCGACGTGATATAGCTCAATTCAGTATTCGCCTTCCTGTGCTTGAATGTTTAAATAGGCAATCTCTCACTGTGAGTGCACGTGTGTGAGAGAAAGCAATAGATGGCGTTCTCAGCCAAGCAATGGTGCATAAAGCTCAGCAGGCAATTAAATTATATCTGCGCTAAACTCATTTTTGCCTCTAACTCAATCGCAGGTGGCAAAAACCGTACAATTTACTAGCCATTAGCAAATTTTTGGACTAATTAAAGTCACTAAGCTTGAAATTCAGTCGCATATGTGAGTAATTTACTCGCATTGTAGAGGGTTGCAACATTTAACAAAGATCATTTTTAGTTAATTTTATGTGTAACAAAATATATTGGGTCACATTTTCTCTCTTTGATGTCCATTCAGAGACACACAAAGTCCCACCTCTGAGGTCTTGCCTTCTCTGTAACTATATTCAACAATTAAAATCATACAATATGTCATGAAATTGTCACATATTCTATTGAATTAATTTTCAATTACAGTATTAAAACATAAATACATTTTAATACATGCAACATTTTAATATTTTAGTAATAACTGCTTGTTTAATATTAACTTGAATTTTAATTACCAAACATTTACATTTTACATACATCCTTGTAACTATATGATTTTCCCCTCATTATAAACTATATACTGTATATAATATTCAATACAATTATGACAACTAAAAAATAACATAATTTAGACCATTTTTACACCATGATGGGAAGATAAGTAAAAATCTGATTCCACAATTTTACATGGCATGAATGTGTTTAATGAATTAATGAAATGTTAAATCAATTCTTGTGTTTCAAGGTTTATGTAAAACATGTTCAACGTATTGTATGAAAGCATTTAAACAATACAAGTATGAGTAAATTAAACTGGTGCATCCCTAAAAATGTAGTCAAACACAGAAGTGTGTAACACATAGGTCTCTGAGTCTGAACTACAATTGTTTTGAAAAAGAATACCACTACACACTTACATCAGGCCAAAAGTTCTTGGGGAATTTCTCTTTTTCCATGGTAGTCACTCCTTCCAGGGAGCCCACGTACTTGTTATGGCCTGAGACAGCTTTAAACTCCTTCACTACAAGGAGGAGGAATAAACAAACAAGACATATTGTAAGAAAAACATGCAAATGCAAAATCAATATACTAATGTTGGAGTTGTCGTGCCGCTGTAGGCTGTGAGAGCAGGATCTATGAGGCACTGATTTGATAGGTCACCAAATTCATTGGTGCACTGATCTTAATGGCTCTTCTATTAGTGCTCTTCTTGAGAGCTTATTCATGAGATGCTGTGACTAGAACAGATGAAGCCTCGTGAAAAAAGCTTATGAGGTTAAATCCTGTTCTATCAGAGACACTAACCAAATGAGTCAAAGGAAACTATTTATTTCTGTTGTGTTGGTTGTAAATTTATTTCTCTGCTAATAGTCTTGTTTTTTTTCGACCGGTAAGATTGTGTGAATTTCACAAATTTATTTAAAATAAATTTTAAATTGTAAAAACATAATTCACATTTTTAATGCTTTTACCATATAACTCACTTCATTACATAATTTCCTGGGACATTATATATAGATACTAATATAATATATAAATGTGAATAAAACATTTTGAGAAGCAACACTGTTCCTCAACTGAAACCTTTGAATTCTCATTAATGAAAAGCATCCTAGTGTTTTTACTTCAAGTTACTTCACGCATTATTTCCAATGATGATTCTCATTAGTTTTGTGACTGTAGTTCTGTCATTTTTCTGTCAGTTAATACCATGTTTTTAATAAGCATAAATTTAAGTTCCCTTTCGTTCAGTCACTACGACGTAACGTTAGTGACTAACGAATGGGGGTTTCGCTTAGAAGCCTATCAACTTCGAGTTTTGAGAAAACGCCCAATGGCGTGCCAATGCCATGGGGCATGCAGAATTTGCATACGTAGCTCCGCCTCACTGCGTGAGTATATAAGGAAGTACGAGGCAATATCGCATTATGTTTCTGCTTTCGGAGCCAAGAGTACCTACCTCTTCACTCCTACAGCCTTCTGAGACTCTGTCAGCTTCTTCGAGACGTGCAGCTTTCCAGTCGGTGTTGGTGTGACGGCGCGTTCCAGTGATCGCATACTTCCTGCCTGCTGATCTGTGCAGTGGTCTGCATCCAGCTGGTGTGTGTTTCCCTGGGCGCTTCGGCATCGACTGCAAAGTTTCCTCTCACAAAAGAGCTTGCACGTCACATGTCCTTTTCAGGATGTTTCGTCCGTGCACTTCTGGGTGCGGTAGATCGCTTTTTTCTTTCGACGGGCATGAGCGCTGTGTGACGTGTTTGGGCTTTCAGCACGCTCAGGCAGCGCTCGTGGATGACTCATGTTCTCTCTGCGGGAACCTGGCCATCTCAGTGCTTCGATCTAGACTCTGTGAATTCCGTGCTGATGCCGGAACGAGAGTCCCCTCCGCCACCCCCCAATCTGCGGTCTCCTCTGGAGGCGGCACTTTGGCTGGTGACCAGGGTGATCTGAGGGTGACGGTGTGGAACAAAGCTCCGACGCTAGTTCCTCGGCCCACACCCCCCTCTCAGGCACTTGACCTGGTCCGCGCTCAGGCGTCTACATCGGGGCCGGCTCCTGCTGTCCCGACTGTGGCGTTTGGCGCGGCGGAGGAGGAAGTGATGTCTATCGCCGCATCACAAGGTGGGCTGGAGTCATCTGAGGATGATGATTCGGCTGTGCTGCCACCTTCGGGTGCGCCAGCATTGCCCGAGTCGGACCCAGAGTTGACAGCCATGCTGTCTCGGGCCGCCGCAGCGCTTGGACTGGAGTGGAACCCTCCGCCTCAGCCCGAGCGTTCGCGGTTGGATGATTGGTTTTTGGGGGCGGCGCGTCCGGACACCCGTCCGGCCGCTCCTCCAATACCTTTCTTCCCCGAGGTGCATGAAGAGGTCGCGCGTTCCTGGAAGGCCCCGTTGTCTTCCCGTGAACGTTTGGCGGCCTCTTCCGCCTTCACCTCTCTCGATGGAGCCGCGGCTCATGGGTACACTGGGGTCCCCCCAGTCGAACGTTCTGTTGCGATGCAACTGTGTCCACAGAGCGCTTCGTCCTGGCGTGGTGACCCAAAGCACCCCTCCAAGGCCTGTAGGTTTTCGTCATCTCTGGTGGCGAAGTCCTATAGAGCTGCGGGGCAGGCCGCCGCTTCTTTGCATACCATGGCAACTCTTCAGGCTTACCAAGCCAAGTTGCTGTGCGATATGCACGAGAGAGGGGCTGATCCAGGACTCAGCAATGAGTTGCGTAGGTGACCGCACGCTCCCTGGGTCAGGTGATGTCCACAAATGTGGTCCAGGAGAGACACTTATGGCTCACCCTGTCTGATATGCGCGACGCTGAGCGAACACGTTTCCTCAACGCCCCCATATCACAGGATGGGCTATTCGGCGGAGCGGTCGAGAGCTTCGCCCAACAGTTCTCGGCCGCTCAGAAGCAGACTGAGGCTATAAAATACATCCTGCCCCGGCGGTCAGCTGCTGCCTCCACCCCACCGCCCGCGCAGGTGCCTCAGCCTGCTCGCCGCCGAGGACGCCCTCCCGCGGCTTCCTCCGCCTCTGCGCCACCCAAGCAGCAGCCTCCACCCGGGCCGCGCAGAGGCAGCCGCAGGAAGGCGTCCCAGTCCGCTCCAGCCCCGCAGCCCGCGAAGAAACGCCAGGCTAAGCGGCGCTCCTGATGCGGACGGCTCAGGGATGGGCAGTTCTTTCCAGGAGACGGCGGCAGGGCCGCTCCTTCCCCCGGTGGAGGGCCGGGGGAGAATCTTTTGTTCAGCTGCTGGCCCCCGGGTCAGCAGCACCCTAATGTGGTTAAAGAAAGAACTGACAACCCCATCCCTGAGCCCCCAGAGATCGGTGACGGCAGTGCGCGCCACCCTCGGGTCTCGCCACTCTCGTCCCTCTCTGTCGCCAGCCCCCTGGCAGAGCAGACCCCAGTGGAACGCGAGTCCTTCCCTGGTCTCCTCTGTCAGGGCGCAGCCGTTAACCGTGCTCCTACCCGGGGACGCCCAACAGCCTCCCCTGTCCGCGCCGGTAACGCTGCCTCGCTGCCCCACCCAGGGTACGTCTGTCGTCCGTATGACCCCGTTGGTGCAGTCTCTGGAAGCCTGGCTTCAGCTTCCGGGGCTGTCCCGCTGGGTTGCCCGGACCATCAGGCTCGGCTACGCGATTCAGTTCGCGCAGGCTCCTCCCCGTTACAGGGGAGTCCGCTATACCATGACCGGGGCCCATGCCCCCGTCATGCGTGCGGAGATTGCCACTCTACTGGCGAAGGGTGCGATCGAGCCTGTCCCTCCAGCCGAAATGAGGTCGGGGTTCTACAGCCCCTACTTCATTGTACCCAAGAAAACCGGTGGGTTACGGCCAATCCTGGACCTTCGCATCTTGAACCGATCCCTTCACCGGCTTCCGTTCAGGATGTTGACTGCGAAACGCCTTTTGCGTTCGTCCGGACGATTGGTTTGCAGCGATCGACCTGAAGGACGCCTACTTCCATGTCTCCATCCTTCCTCGACACAGACCGTTCCTACGGTTTGCTTTCGAGGGGCGGGCATACCAGTACGCAGTTCTCCCATTCGGGTTATCTCTGTCCCCTCGCGTCTTCACGAAGATCGCCGAGGCAGCCCTTGCGCCCCTTTGGCAGCACGGGGTCCGCATCCTGAACTACCTCGACGACTGGCTCATACTAGGCCACTCTCGAGAGCAGGTTTGCGGACACAGAGATCTGGTTCTCCACCACTTAACCCGTCTGGGCCTTCGGGTCAACTGGGAGAAGAGCAAACTTTGCCCAGTGCAGAGGATCTCTTTTCTCGGTATGGAGATCGACTCGGTCGCCATGTACGCGCAGCTTTCGAGCGAGCGCGCGCAGTCTCTGCTGACTTGCCTCCGACAAATCGAGAGCAAGAATGCGGTTCCACTGAAACTATTTCAGAGGCTCCTGGGGCATATGGCATCTGCAGCCGCGGTAACGCCGCTCGGATTGCTTCATATGAGACCGCTTCAGCACTGGCTTCGCGATCGAGTCCCGAGATGGGCATGGCAGTCTGGCACGCTCCGGGTCCAAGTGACTCGGGCCTGCCTACAGACGCTCACCCCGTGGTCGAACCTCAGCTTTCTACGGGCAGGTGTGCCCTTAGTACGAGTTTCCAGGCATGTTGTCGTATCGACGGATGCCTCTGCCACGGGCTGGGGTGCCATGTGCAATGGACAAGCAGCCGCGGGCTCCTGGACAGGACCCCAGCGCCTCCTGCATGTCAATTGCCTCGAGTTGCTGGCAGTACGGTTCGCCCTGCACCGCTTCCGAGCGCTGCTGAAGGGTCAACATGTGCTTGTCCAGACAGACAACACGGCCGTAGTAGCGTACATCAACAACCAGGGCGGTCTACGCTCCCGCCGCATGTCTCAACTCGCCCGCCATCTCATTTTATGGAGTCAGAAGCGCCTGAGGTCCCTTCGTGCTGTCCATATTCCGGGAGTCCTGAACCACGCAGCCGACGAGCTCTCGCGGGTTCAGCCTCTCCCGGGAGAATGGAGACTCCATCCCCGGACGGTTCAGCTGATTTGGGAACAGTTCGGCGACGCACAGGTAGATCTGTTTGCCTCCCACGACTCTTCCCACTGCAGCCTGTATTATTCCCTGACCGAGGGCACGCTCGGCACGGATGCACTGGCGCACAGCTGGCCGCGGGTCCTTCGCAAATATGCGTTCCCCCCAGTGAGCCTACTCGCACAGCTCCTGTGCAAGATCAGGGAGGACAAGGAGCAGGTCCTTTTGGTCGCCCCGTACTGGCACGGCCGGACTTGGTTCCCCGAACTCATACTCCTTGCGACAGCCCCTCCCTGGCCTATTCCTCTGAGACCGGACCTCCTTACTCAGAGACGGGGCACCCATTGGCACCCGCGTCCCGACCTCTGGAACCTCCACGTGTGGCTCCTAGACGGGACGCGGCAGGTTTGAGTGGCCTACCACCTACTGTGGTCGCCACCATCACTTCCGCTAGGGCAGAGTCCACTCGGCATGCCTATGCGTTGAAGTAGAACCTCTTCGTCACCTGGTGCTCTTCCCGCCAAGAAGACCCCTGGAAATGCCCGATCGGGTCCGTGCTTGAGTTTCTCCAAGAGGGGCTGGAGCGAAGGCTGTCTCCCTCCACCCTCAAAGTTTATGTGGCTGCAATATCTGCCCACCATGATCTCTTGGAGAACAAAAAAGTAAGTCAGCACGACCTGGTCATCAGGTTCCTTAGGGGAGCCAGGAGACTGAATCCTCCTCGCTCTCCTCTCGTACCCTCTTGGGACCTCGCAGTAGTGTTAACTGCTCTGCAGAGACCTCCCTTTGAGCCTTTGCGGTCGGTTGATATTAAGTTTCTGTCCATGAAGACAGCTCTGCTGACCGCATTGGCCTCCGTTAAGAGGGTCGGGGACCTGCAGGCATTTTCGGTTGACGAAGCGTGCCTGGAGTTCGGGCCGGCTAACTCTCACGTGATCCTGAGACCCCGGCCTGGATATGTGCCCAAGGTTCCCACCACTCCGTTCAAGGACCAGGTGGTGAACCTGCAAGCGCTGCCTTTGGAGGAGGCAGACCCAGCCTTGGCATTGCTCTGTCCAGTACGCGCTCTCCGCGCCTACGTAGACATGACGCAGTGTTTCAGGACCTCAGACCAGCTCTTTGTCTGTTATGGTGGAGAGCGGAAGGGAAGTGCTCTCTCGAAGCAAAGGCTGTCTCACTGGATTGTGGACACCATTGCTTTGGCTTACCAGCAGCAAGGCCGACCATGTCCCCTTGGTGTGAAGAAGCACTCCACCCGGAGTGTGGCCTCCTCTTGGGCTCTAGCGCATGGCGCCTCGCTAGCAGACATCTGCAGAGCTGCAGGCTGGGCGACACCCAACACATTCGCCAGATTCTATAATCTCCGAGTGGAGCCAGTGTCCGACTATGTACTCGCCCCCCCGAGGGGCCGGTGATGGACCAGGTTCAGGTGTCTTCGCTTGCTCGCCACTCCACTCCACGGACTGGATACGTGCGATATTTCCTCAGGTGAGTTCCCCGAGAGCCCTGAGCTCCTCCAGCACTGTCGACACCGACATCAGTTCAGTCTGCCCTTTCGAGCCCAGACCCTCATGTCCGGCCAGGTGCCCCATGTGCATGGTTCCCTCTGGCGACCCCCACATGTGTATTTCACCGTAAGTCTCCGCAGTGAGCGGGTTTCTTCCCTTGGCGTGTCCCCGCCACCCCTAGGGTTAAAAATCCACCTTCGGCTGGTACCCTAGAGATCTTCCATATGCAACCCTCTCCGGGTCATATGTGTCTCTTAAGTCCTCCCCACGGGTAGGCATCTTGGCATTCCCTCACTGGGATATGCTTCCCAGTGTACCTTGGTAATCCTGTGTTAAGTGGGAGTCCTTCGTCCGTACTAGTCTTACGACAGGGTACTCACACTTACGCAGGGCACTGGAAGACAGCTGAGTGGCGGGATTATATTGGGACCCCCATTCGTTAGTCACTAACGTTACGTCGTAGTGACTGAACGAAAGGGAACGTCTCGGTTACGGATGTAACCCTCGTTCCCTGAGGAGGGAACGGAGACGTAACGTCCCCTTGCCACATCGAGCTGTGTTGCCTGGAACGCAGGAGTTCAGTCTTGGCTCCTCAAGCAGGTAACATAATGCGATATTGCCTCGTACTTCCTTATATACTCACGCAGTGAGGCGGAGCTACGTATGCAAATTCCGCATGCCCCATGGCATTGGCACGCCATTGGGCGTTTTCTCAAAACTCGAAGTTGATAGGCTTCTAAGCGAAACCCCCATTCGTTAGTCACTAACGTTACGTCTCCGTTCCCTCCTCAGGGAACGAGGGTTACATCCGTAACCGAGACGTTATCTTTAATTATGTATAAATACTATAATGTCAAACGCATCACATTTATACATACATAATAATTATACAGTACACACACATATTATGAAAACAAACTTTTATTTTAGATACGATTAATCGCGATTAATCATTTGACAGCACTAATAAATACTATATAGATACAATTTAGAAAAAAAATGTATCTTTATGTTACACCATATTTTTCTCTCTATTAAAGTACTACTCTTTAAATATTTTGATGTACTTAATTGTCATGAAAATACTGTGACGATGCCAAAATCTTGAATACCGAATTCTGTTAATGCATGGCATTCAGCGTTCAAATATTTCTGAATAAATCACAGCTCATCCACAGATAACAATGTATGACCAACTAACCACTCCATAACTGCTAAAATATTTTTACTCAAATATTTAATGTCCATTTATTGATTAATTTGCTAAAGAGCCATGTAATGAGCAAGACGATGCAAAATCAACTAGTTATTATCGTAAAATCAGCCCCAACATGGTGATCGGGATTTCTTCGGGAGTTCTTGACAGGTTTCATGAAATTCAACCATAATATTTTATAGTAGTATAAATACTTTATAGTATATTTATCTAAATAAAGCTCTTACCATTGAAGTCATACTGTAGGATATTTTTCAGTGACTTGTGGATGAAATACATGCTTCCCAGAGCCTAAAATCAAATAAATCAATCAGTCAAGCAAACAATCATACATGATTTCATGTGATCTTCTAATGAAGCCCTAATAATATCCTGGATGGATACTGGGCTAGGAATGACCTGACAGCTTAAAGTCATGCACAAGCAGGGGCTAATGGAGATCTCCAATGTCTGAACAGCTTAGAGATTTGATTTTTGATGATGTTGATGATGTACATTTACATTTACATTTATGCATTTGGCAGACGCTTTTATCCAAAGCGACTTACAGTGCCCTTATTACAGGGACAATCCCCCTGGAGCAACATGGAGTAAAGTGCCTTGCTCAAGGACACACTGGGATAGAACCAGCAACCTTCTGCATATCAGTTCAGTGGTTTAACCCACTGGACAACCATCTCCGTTGTACTCACTCCGATGTACTCACATCATAATCATTAAACCCTGACTTTTAAGACTCTGTTATAGTCGATTTCCTTCTGTCTGTAAAACAAAACTAACCGATCATAGACTTAGTTAGCCCATAGCTTTGGTACCCAAAAAACACCTAGATATGCCCATTTAATACTCCACTGACAAACCTCACACATCCACACTCCCCGTGTTTTCTGACAGCACGCTGAATGAATTTAATGTACTAGCTGCTTGCTCCGGTGAGCGCACATCAATCCAGCTCCGCTGAGATCAATACAGACAGAAAATTAAAACAATCACACAGGGATTAAACACAGGGCCCTGCTGTTGGCCCAACACAAGCCCCATGGATGGCAGAGAAAAATTACCTGCCGTTGAGGGATGTTTTGACATGAAGCATGCCACACCGTAAACACACACAGTCATGTTTTCTTCAAAATATCCATCCCAGGAGAAAGAAATAAATCTTGTGAGAGAAATTATGTTTTTTTAATATGACAGTGCTTTCTAGATGACCAGTCTTGAGAGACTGGACATTACAACAGGCACATGTGCTACCCAAGCACAACAGCTCCGGCAGGGAAAAGAAATTATTGGGGAGAGAGATGGGAAATTGGACTAGGAAATGTTGCAGACTGGATTAACCTTTTTTGAGTCTATTTGTTTAGAATTTTATATTACAGTTTAAAAATGTATAGTAATTATACTGTATTAATAATTTTAAAATACTTTTAATTAGGCTATATTATAATAGATGTTTTAGACATATACAATGCATCCGGAAAGTATTCACAGCCATCTCTTCAGCACTCCACCAATCAGTCCTGTATGGTAGAGTGGCCAGACGGCACATGACAGCCCACCTGGAGTTTGCCAAAAGGCACCTGACTCTGACCATGAGGAACAAAATTCTCTGGTCTGATGAAACAAAGATTAAACTCTTTGGCCTAAATGGCAAGCGTCGTGTCTGGAGGAAACCAGGCACCGCTCATCACCTGGCCAATACCATCCCTACAGTGAAGCATGGTAGTGGCAGCATAATGCTGTGGGGATATTTTTCAGCGGGAAGAACTGGGAGACTAGTCAGGATCGAGGAAAAATGAATGTACAGAGACATCCTTGATGAAAACCTCCTCCAGAGCGCTCTGGACCTCAGACTGGGGCGAAGGTTCATATTCCAACAGGACAACGACCCTAAGCACACAGCCAAGATAACAAAGGAGTGGCTACAGGGCAACTCTGTGAATGTCCTTGCGTGGCCCAGCCAGAGCCCAGACTTGAACCCGATTGAACATCTCTGGAGAGATCTGAAAATGGCTGTGCACCGACGCTCCCATTCAACCTGATGGAGCTTGAGAGGTCCTGCAAAGTAGAATGGGAGAAACTGCCCAAAAATAGGTGTGCCAAGCTTGTAGCATCATACTCAAAAAGACTTGAGGCTGTAATTGGTGCCAAAGGTGTTTCAACAAAGGATTGAGCAAAGGCTGTGAATACGTGTGTCTGTGATTCATTTTAATTTTTTTTTTAAATTGCAAAGATTTCAAACAAACTTCTTCCACTTTGTCATTATAGGGTATTGCTTGTAGAATTAAGGAAAATAATATTTACATATACATTTTTGAATAAGGCTGTATCATAACAAAATGTGGAAAAAGTGAAGCACTATGAATACTCTCCAGATGCACTGTATATATATTTTTTTCCTTTCTATTTTTTTTAAAGAATTTAATACTTATATTCAGCAAGGATGCATTAAATTGATCAAAATTGACAGTAAATACATTTATAATGTTACAAAAGATTTCAAACAAATGCAGTTCTTTTTTTACTTTCTATTAAAAGAATCCTATCTATTTTTCACAATATTACTGTTTTTACTGTATTTTGAGCAAATTAATGTAGCCTTGGTGAGCATAAGAGACTTCTTTCGAAAACATAACAAATCTTACCAACCCAAAACATTTGATCAGTAGAGTATTGTTAGCCATGCGCAAAGACAACAGACTTCAAATTACATACTTCCAGATTTCAATTCTTTAAAGCCACAGTATTAAAATTTTTGCCGCTAGAGCCTACTCAAAACAAAGGCGTAGCTTGATGACACGTTGATTTCGCCTTTATTGTGCCGCAGATGACCGCTTCTGCTTTTTCCAGTCATGCGTATGTGGAGTAACAGTGCGCTGTTTTATCATATTAGATACATTTGAGTGTGTTCAAAGTTATGTTATAATGCTACTCTGTGCTTTCATTCAGCGGCTACTATGAGACACACACTGTAGTAAGCTAGATCGATATTATTAGGCATGGTAAAACATGGTACTAAATCAAGAAAACAAGATTTAAACAGTAACACTAAATGTGTTGAGCTATATAATGATGATTCGTTTTCTGTTGATGAATGTATCCAAACAGTTGCTAGTCTGTCTAATAAAACACATAATATATTAAAGCGTCTTTGGTGTTTCCATGGTTTCTACAAAATAAAATCGAGGGTAACACGGGTGATGTCATTGATAGGCGACACATTGACACGGTTCATGTACTGGTTAAAATTGCTTATTTCCCTGGATTTAACGATTCTTGGAAACATTTCGGATAATGTAAGTGCACAAGTCAACAAAATATATAACATTGTTTGGTTACACTTTATTTTAAGGTGTCGTTGTTACAGTGTAATTATATATTGAAGTACTGAGTAATATTAATTAACTACATGTACTTACTATAGAGTTATGGTAGGATTATGGTTTGGTTTAGGGTTAGTTGCATGTAATCATGCATAATTTACTGTTATTACTATGGTAAGTACATGTAATATATATAATAAGGACACTGTAAAATAAAGTGTTACCCATTGTTCTAGTGGTTGTTGGATTTTTTAATCCAAGAATTTTACATATTGTGCTTTTAACACTTTAAAAGCTAAAGAACTAAAAGCCAATATATTGCTGTAAAGTATCATTACATACTGTTGACAAGGATCGACTGTATTTGAAATACCATTGAGGCATGGAAAAGATGGGTCTGTTTGACAAACAAATAACTGTGTGATGGTATAAAATAATCAAATCTTGCTAAAAATTTTGCAGCTTTTTATAATGAAGGTCCTCATTGCAGTGCATGAACTCTCACACACACTCTCTCACATACACAGGCTGTGTTAACACCCACCTTCATTCTCATTTGTCTCACATCATCTGTATTGATTTGTAATTAGTTTTCTGAGGGTTGTGAATCATCGCTTGACTGGAAAGAGAGTGTGTGTGTAAATGCAGAGAGCGTCTGGCACACATCGTACAAATGGTGTTTAGATAAAAAAATCACTTTTAAGTCAATACATTTTTATTAAACGCTGCACTGGCCTGATTGATGAAGATCGGTGTAAAGCTGCAAGTGTGCTGATCTCTCTTTAAGTGTGTGTGTATGTGGGTCTGGGGGTTTCGTTTTTTTTCTTTTGACAAAGATGATTTGTCTGCATCTATGACATTTTTATATTTGACATACATTTATAATTGGGAACAAAAACTGAAGCAGGTGTGGCAAAGGGTCTACATAGAGAAAAACTCACTAACCCTCTTGCATCAACAAAACAAATACACACTCACTCACTCACTCACTCACTCACTCACTCACTCACTCACTCACTCACTCACTCACTCACTCACTCACTCACACACGTACACCTTCAGTTTATTTATCATGTTCAGATGAGAGGGGCCTAATCAATAGTTTTAATCTGGAGTTAAACGTATTGACTCGGTCTGCTGCCTGGCCACTCCCGCACATTAACCCAGTCCATCAAGGTACAGACCAAACACATTGTGCACAAACACACAGACAGCACCTCTCACCTGGGTGGGCTGAGGGTTAATACCCTGCCAAACACCAGCAACTTCTCTCTTTTCACAGAAGTTACTTTGAGTAATGAAAGGGGTGCCTCTGGGCTCTGTCTTTGGTCCATCACTGTTGTTAGACAGCTGAGCAATAATTTACTTAAAGGGTTAGTTCACCCAAAAATTTTAATTCTGTCATTAATTACTCACCCATGTGTCGTTCCAAACCGGTAAGACGTTCATTCATCTTCAGAACACAAATAAAGATATTTTTTATGAAATCCGAGAGCACTCTGAACCCCCATTGACAGCAATTTAATTACCACTTTCAAGGCCCAGAAAGGTAGGAAAGACATTATTAAAATAGTCCATGTGACTCCAGTGGTTCAACCTTAATTTTATGAAGCGCGAGCGAGAATACTTTTTGCGCAAAAAAACAAACTAAAATAACGACTTTATTCAACAATTTCTTCTCGTCTGTGTCAGTCTCCTATGCAGTTTACGTTGGCAAGGTCCAGCGTCAGCATCACACGCATGCGTCGTGGTGTTCACAAGAACAGCTTCGGGCAATGGTAAGCCGGCGTTCTGGTGTAGCTCTGACGTATCTTGGAAACGTTGCACTGTATTTACTACGTCAACAACGTAGGAGACTGACAAAGATGTGAAGAGATTGTTGAATAAAGTTGTTATTTTTGTTTGTTTTTTGTGCACAACAAGAATTCTCGTCGCTTCATAACATTAAGGTTGAACCACCACTGGACTCACATGTGACGGGTCGGAGAGCTCTCGGATTTCATCAGAAATATCTTAATTTGTGATCCGAAGATGAACGATGGTCTTATGGTTTTGGAACAACATGAGGGTGAGTAATTCATGACAGAATTTTCATTTTTGGGGAAACTAACACTTTAAAGGGTTAGTTCACCCAAAAATGAAAATTCTGTCATTAATTACTTACCCTCATGTCGTTCGACACCCGTAAGACCTCCGTTCATCTTCGGAACAGAAATGAAGATATTTTAGTTGAAATCTGATGGCTCTGAAAGGCCTCCATTGGCACAATGGCACGGTTCACTCTCAAGACCCTTAAAAGGTACTTAAGACGTCGTTACAAAGTCCATCTCACTACAGTGGTTCTAAAATAACTTTATAAATCGGCGAGAATAGTTTTTGTGCGCAAAAAAACCCTAAATAATGACTCGAAGCGTTATGAATCAGTGAGCCGAATGATGATTCGGATCGCGTGTCAAACCGCCAAACTGCTGAAATTTGGCGATTCAAACTGCTGATTCGACTCGCTGATTCATAACGCTTCGAAGCTTCATGATGCCGTGTTTTGAAATCGTGATCACTATGTAAGTCGTTATTTAGGGTTTTTTTGCGTACAAAAACTATTCTTGCCGATTTATAAAGTTATTTTAGAACCACTGTAGTGAGATGGACTTTGTAACGACGTCTTTAGTACCTTTTATGGGTCTTGAGAGTGAACCGTGCCATTGTGCCAATGGAGGCCTTTCAGAGCCATCAGATTTCAACTAAAATATCTTCATTTCTGTTCCGAAGATGAACGGAGGTCTGACGGGTGTCGAACGACATGAGGGTAAGTAATTAATGACAGAATTTTCATTTTTGGGTGAACTAACCCTTTAAGAGGTCTTTGTAATTTTCTATATTAATACAGTCTCCCACTGTATGTTCTATCCAAAAATCGGACTGATCATGTTCTTGAGTTCAATTCACTAACACAAAGATCTGGTCGCAGCAGCTTACTGTGGGGAACAATTATCAGTTAAAAACATAATACAATTTCTGTCTGTTCCTCACAAAAAAATATTGGATGTCTTCAGAATACTTTCGAATATAGTTCATAAGTTACATCCACCTTATTTTGCAATGTATTGCAAAGTAAGCTATTTTCTGTGAATGTGCAAGACTCCAAATTCATTAGCGACTGTAGATAAATACCTAGAAGAAAAACAAATTGCAGTAAACAGTAAAACTATTTGCACTACAAACCAGCGTGGTTATGTGATGCTATAATAAATTAAAATTATATGATAAATACCATTTTGCAATATCCAGCAGCATAATGGACTGTTTTTGTACAGCCAAAATAACCGGAAGCAAATGATGTTCAATGTTACATTAAAGGTGGATAGTCTACTATTATTGTGCTTTTTCCCCCTTTTGCACCTTGAAATCTCCTGTCCTCATTCACTTTCATTATATGGAAAATAGTGGCCATTATTTGTTTGCATATGCATTAGGTTATAATGGCACGAATAAATGATGACGGAATTTATATTTTAAGTGGTCTGTCACTTTAACTTTAAAGCACTGCAGTTAGTATAGATAAGAATAGTACTAGAACAAACAGGAAGGTGAGTAAGGTCAGTATTGGAAGACTAATCTTAAAATGGTTGTAGAGCTCCATCTAGTGGACATCCTAACCAACCACAGCACTGATGTTGCAAGAGACACCACATCAAGTAATTGCATGACAGGAACTTGTTTCCCTTGAACTAAATCACCAAGGAAACAAGTGAAAATGTCAGATATTGCAACAAGTGTATCACTCACCGTGAAACTGTCCACAGCCTTGAAATGACTGTCTACATAGACACAGACTCTGTCAAAGTCTGCCATCTCAGAACTTGACTCAATGGTCCTATAATCAGAAGTAAAAAACAATATAATTCTTGCATATATATTGCACATTGGTAACAATCTGTTGAATAAATTGCTGTCACATCACCCAAAAAGCACTGAAAAATAATGCTATCACATTATTTGGATATTTCTGGATATGCAACAATACATCAGAGTACCATGTAAATACAACGGTATATAAACACAGTAATCAGTGGTCTGGTACTATCTGACACTGACATTATACCATAGTACTGCCACAGTACTTTTTAATAAGGTGAGGTAGTAGCACACAATTTGCCATATCCTCACCAGAAAAAGTTCTCTGCATGGCCCATGTTCAACATATAGTCCTTTCCACCAACTTCCTGAAAGTGCAGGGCGATGAAGCGTGGCTTGTACATTTGGACTGCCTAAGATGATAAGATTTACATTAGACATACAATTCATTCACTAGTGTGTTTATCAGCCGTTGCATTACTGAATTAATTCAATTGATCAAATCACGAGAATAATATAACTTTTTTTTTTTCAAATAAAAGTAGCTAATGTACTGTAACTTCTCCAGTCACGTAGATGTAGAATAGATATAATAGCTTCTAACCCAAGAAGGAATAACATGAGAGAGTATGATTTGGGGAAAGTCAACATTGTTCTGACATTAATAGTTTGTGTGGCACATTTCAACATGGATTATTTTTGTAAATTGTTATAGAAAAATATATTGAGCCAAGTGTAATTTTAAATGTAACTTCCAAAACAAATTATTGCTATCTTTGATCATTAAGTTGCCCAAATAATGTTACCAGGCAAAAAGACGACCAAAGACAATTCAAATATAAGGTAACAGATTTTGTATGCATTAGATTTCAAGCAGGAAAATCATAAAATCTGTGATTCAACTTCCTTTTGCTCACAACGTGACAACAGCAGATAACATAACATGATTTTATGGTGTACCAAAGACAGGTTGTATAAATGAGGCAAACACCTTTAGGTTTACAGTGACTGTTTAACAGAGTAAAGTTCACTCTGCAAAGGTGTGTATGTGTGTTTATATCAAGTTTGAACAGATGGAGAGCTCTGACAAAGAAATGTCCATGTGACTATTGGAACAGTAAAGAGCATGTAAAAAAAAAAAAAAAAAAAAACAAGGCTTGTGTTGTTTAGTTTTTTCACTATGCTACATTGAGTAGCATCAGATGTGAGCGTATGAATGAGAGACACGTGAAAGGCATCAAACTCACTGTGAAGAACTCTCGCAGCCAGTCTCCTTCAATCTCACCCACCTGAGGAAAAGAACCAGATTTCCCTGTTAGGGCACTTTTATAATACTAATAACATGGTCAGATAATAACCTCTGCTTTAAGCTTTGAACTGCATTGTGGATTACATTTACTGGGGAATGGATATCCTTTCAATTCAGAGCATTCAAACAGCTGAGATATCAAGTTTGAGTGATTTGATTGTCATTGCAGGCATTTCTGCCACTGAAGGTCTTAATCAAACCATGTAGAGGCATTGTGATTGATTATGTCCAGTAAACATAAGTGCTATTTTAGCTCTCAAACAGACAGACAGATAGACTTGAGGTGTGTTATGCACTTTGCACATTTGCTTTGTATTTCACAGCTGAATTTCAATTGATAATAAAACAATAAAACAGCTGTATAGTGATATATATATCATGAAGAATCTGAATGCTGTCACCTATCCATGGGGTGAAAGTACAGTGTTATCCCTCCCATTAGATTATAGAGTTACTCTTACCCCTTAACCAAACTGGACAAGAATAAATCCATAAAATAACAAAGAAAATATTACAAAGAAAAGATGATTGTATATGCAGCATATGCTGTTGACAGAACATATGTCTAACTCCATCCTAACACTTGAAGAATGAAGCTATTATGTGTTAGAAAGGAAACACAAAGATTTTGAACAAAGAAAAACATTAACATTAAAAAAACTGCATGAATAATTTAAGCCATTTACAGTGAGTGTGTGCGTTTGGTTAAGTTAAGAGCAAGTACAGAGACTTGCTACTGCCAATACATGCACATGTAATATACTACATGAAATAACCCCCGTACCAAATCTATACAGGTGGAGCTGGGGAAGGTGGAGGGTGTTTCTGAAGAGCACTGCAAACTGCTAACAGCAACACTACCGGTTTTTGAATGTTAAAGGAACATGCCGACTTTTTGGGACTTTAGCTTATTTAGAAGTACACTTAAACATACTTTTAAGAAACTGGGAATGTATGTTTTTGGACACTTAACTGCATGTTAACTGTGATTAAGTGAAAATGTATTATAGTTTACACTGATAATAAATGCAATTAGCTGAACTTTCTTTTTTGACTTAATAAGATAATAAATGTAATGATAAATAACACACTACAGTTAAAGTGAAAGTGCACTGCACTCTTATTAACTTTTTTTTAATGTTTTACTTTACCTTATGTGCATAATGTCTCTGTTTGTGCATGTATAATATCTGCAAAGTTATAAAGCTTATAGTCTCTCACAAAAGGATTTATTCTATCTAACAGAGGACACTGATCAAGACCGGCCTATAATGCCTCGATTGAAGTCCAGATATTCTTCTGCAAACGTCTATGTGAAATATTAGCAGAATGCCCATTCAAAGGCATACACAAAGCCTTCAGTGAATTGTAATGTTGTCTTCATGTCGTGGAGATGCTGTGAGTTTCGATGCAAAAGCAAAACCCCTTTGTTTAGCCATCTGAAAATTGAAAAAATTAGGAATCTGTAGTTCAAATGTATTTTAATGCTGTTCCTGAGCTGTACATCCCAAAGGTTAGCTTGTGAACAGCGCATTTTATGGAGGACAGCTTCCTGAAGCTGGGAGAATACAACACAGGCTTTACACACTTAAATAAACTAGAAATATACACTTCAGTATGTCTTTTAAACTGTAATTTATGTTGTCACTTCAGGACATTAAGTTGTTTCAGTGAAGATGAAAAATTAAACCGTTGTTATAACACATAACGTATCTGAAAGGTAAGAGTTACAGGATAAAAACACCACTGTAAAACATTTGGCTCAAGTTGTGCCTGCAAAATTGATTCCGAACTGCTTTATCATCTGCATTTTCAGAATCTAACTCAGGCTCAAACTAATGTGGTAATACAGACGGATAACAATTGCTTTAGAAGCCTTGGAAACGGAAATTCGCAATTAAGCCCAAAAAAAAAGCTCTTTGGGCTTTTCGGAAGAGGGGCTTTGCAGAAATTAGAGCGTTTCAGACAGACTGGCAATAGAGGTACTGCAATAATGTACAGTATGTGAAAATTAATTGTCAAGATCATCTGTCACCTTCAGGACTACATTACTCATAATCCTTCCTGGTCCACCACCTGCATGCATTCTTCAATCACCACTAGCTTTCTTCTATCACCTCATCACCCCAGCACCAGATATATGTTCTTCTGTTTCATTCCCTGTTTGTCGGGTGTTGTTTATGTAGTGTGTGTGTTGCCACTGCCTGCCTGTCTTATTGAGAACTATGGCTGCAACAACCTGTTTTGTGATTGAATAGCAGCCCAATTCTGCCTGAAACTGCAGATTCTGTGAAGGTCTTAAATAATGACTACTAACTATTCAAATGATTAGTATACTCAGGCACAATGTGAAAAGAGAACTGAAAAAATATACTAAAAATAAAAATAGTAAAAGTACCATTACTTTCCAAAAAACTACTTGAGTAAAAGAGTAGCTTATTTAAAAAAGTACTCATGAGTGATGAGTACTGAGCTACAGATTCTACCCCCTTATATACAAAATGTAGAGAATTAAGAACATCTATCATAAGGTTGCACTACCTTAGCCGGTTTGACAGCATGAGCTGCCAATTTCCTTGATGTTTTATTTTCAGACGTCAGAAGCTTGGTATTTTAATGTGATACAGTATCACAAGAATATCTGTGGTGAGCGCTCTATTCAGTCTTCAGCATTATTTTCCTCATGATTATTTTCTCTTTTTCTTTGTATTCCACTGTAACAGCATAAAAAAGACAACATATACTGTGCATTTGTGGTCTGCTCTCCCGATTTAACTTACGATATATACCATGAATAATTCACTGGAATGCACTAACAATCTCTCGTTTCCTCCCCAAATCCTCACGTCTCTTTCGTGAAAAATTAAATACAGTATTTTTTATCTAGCAAAATGACAGAAAACACTTTGAAATATTGATGAACATTTTTGATTAAGGCAACCTAAGTTAAATAATATAGACAAATATTACTACAGTGATATTTAACACTTCTGTAATATAGCTGTGGAAATAACGAGCTTTTGGGGGTATTCATGGTCTGTTGTAGTAATTTGTTAATGCATTTACATTTTTTGATTTCCTTTTAATGTTTGATGGTTGAAGGGTGAGTAGAATAATGTCACTTCATTCATTGTACAATGTACACAGTTTTTTTCAAAAGCGTATTATTGCGTACATAGAGCGAGCCTTTCACTGATTGTTTACAGTTTAACGGAAGTTACTTTCATAATTCACACAAAGCACCATGGGCAGGGCCGGCTCTAGCTCTTTGGTTGCCCTAGGCGAGATTAAGTTTTGCGCCCCCCCCTTAATTGTTAAGCCCACCGGCAACTATAGTTGCCAGTGTATAGTTGTCATTTTGTCATTTTCCTTCTGTAAGTATTTTTCTAGATATTATCCATGTTTTATATCTTAATGACACACAAACAGACAACCAAATAAAGGATTTCAAGAAAAGAAAAAAAGTATTAACTTCCAGGGAGCACAACGAAGGCAAACCCTCCCAAAGAAAGGATATTTTCATGTTACTAATAAGTATTTTTTGTTGACATATATATATCAACATAATCATGAAGGTCTCTAGAATCATCCAAACAAAACAAATCTTACAACAGATCTATAGTTTTTAGTATACTTAGTCAAATATAATACATTTGATTATGAATAAAGATTGATCTGTTGAAAGCAGTTATTTTGAGTTAGATGCTAAATGTTATCCTCTTATACATATTTGACATTGAAGGGGTGCATACAACATATTTGCCCACCGGCAACTATAGTTGCCACAGATTCAAATACGATTTTCAAGAAAAAATACAAAAACCTGGGGAAAATAAATGCAGAACATGCTTTTCAGAAAATATTGGGCACAAATGGGTTAAGTATTTATAAAAACTATACAAACAAAAATGCTCCTATAGTTACTCCAAGACTTAAAAAGCTAATTATGACTTAAATACACTCTAATAAATTGCACATACAAAAATGCTACAAAGAACGTTGGAGGATATTTAACAAATTATGACTCAAACTATGGATGAACAAACAAAAATGCTTTTATAGTCACTCCAACACTTAATCAAGAAAATTAAGACTTAAAGGATCAACTGCAATAAATTGGTCATACACAAATGCTAGAAAGAATGTTCAAGGATATTTACCAAATATTAACTCCATAAACTGTGCAAAAACTCTCTTAAGCACCTGTAAAGACACTTAAGCAAATTATGACCCATAAACTGGATTAACTTTACCCTCTACAAACAAAAGTGCTATTATGGATACACTGTACTTACCACTACAAAATTAAAATATATAAGTTCTTGTAGCTCTATCCCTATCTTAAATAATAAAAGATGAACAGTTGTTTCTGGCATTTCTATTCACCTTCAAAATTGATGCAGCATTAAAATTTGGCTCGTCTTGATTTCCTTATTGTCAGTGAAATGCGTAGTAATATGTAGATAACTAGCTAGCTAGTGATAGCTTGGTAACAGCAATAAAACATCCAATGCCGTCCAATATTAGTTGATAATATCGATAATACGAAGTACATTTATTTCGTTTGACACCTTTATGGCTGAGATGAGAAGACTTGCCTCTATACTGGGCTTTCTTTTGATCATCTGCCTTTCTCTTTTTCCGTCCCTGTGCACTCGAGGGTTTAGACCGCTTCATTTTTGAAGAACGCGCCAGTGATGAACACTTGCCTGACCTAACGTCTGAACGCCTGTGCTCGACAATACTCACCATCAATTCAATCTAATAATCAGGTTAAGTAATTAAACGTGCGGCTGAGGGGGCGCCCAAGGATGATCATGTTTAATAAACAATATGTTTTATTTCGCTTGTTTTAATTCTATGCTTAATGGGAAGTAAGTTTAAGGGCGCCACTAGAGGGCGCCTGGCTGCGCCCCCAACACATTTGTCGCCCTAGGCAACCGCCTAGCTCGCCTTTAGCAAACGCCGGCCCTGACCATGGGGCATAAGAAAAAGGTGGATATGCTAAAGTAAATAAATGGGAGTGGGAATTACTTTTCAATTCACCAATCGGTAAGCCTCGCCCCCCTTAGTTACTGTCGCTAACTCGGACAAACTTGCTAACAGTCTTACAATGACAGCTGTAGGGATGTGACGGTGAGGAAATTTTTCCACCGGTTAATTGATGTGTGACAACACCGGTAATACCGGTATCACCGGCGGAGGCTTTTAAATCACTAATTCTATCTAACCGAAAGTAACAAATGACAGACTCCCTTAAATAGGCGCTTTTACGTTTCGCTTTGAAACCAAATCTTCCGCGATCATCTAAGTCAGCTCCTCACTCTTAAATCTGATGAATGACTCCTGTCGCTGCCGAGACTCACGGTCGGATCCTGCTTTATTAAGCAGATACGTTCAGTTTTTATTTGTATTGTCTGTTCTCTAACTGAACTAAATTATTTTATTACTATAAAAAAATCAAAAAGACGGTGGGTGGTGCCACGGTGGGCAAGTGATGTAACCGGTGTTGAGTCTGGACACCGGTAACACCGGTAACACCGACTATCGTAGCAAGCCTAGACAGCTGTCAGTGTGAAAACCTTATCCCAAGATGTTTTTGGACACAGAATGTAGCGGACCCTGTCTGAATGATGACCAAACTTTACTGATGGTTTATTAAGTTTATTACATCGGTTTTTTTTCACTCCAAAAAAATAAAAAAATAAAAATCACCGTAAGAGTTGAACAATCAAAGCAGAAGTGCGCATTAACGTCTCACTCACAAACGCTCTCTCTTTGTTGCATTGTCATTAACATACACAGCAAATTATAAAAAAACACTCATACAACTACTAACAGTAAACAAACATATACAGACTGTATGCCTTTTCAGGGGTGCTAATAAACTGTAAATTTTGTATCTGAAAACAACTCCGATAAACTGCGAGTGCGAGCTCTCCCTTTCACTACCCGTAGACTATAATACCCACCAAAATAGGAGTACTAGTAAGACAGATAATGCAGACCTTAAACATATCTAAACAAATATTCTGTGGCACAGAAGGACCACCTCTCGTCGATGAGCATTCAAGTGGGACTTAAATATATAAAAGATTTTAAAATAAATGTGGGAGATTAATTTGGAAGCTAGGATTTACAGATCACAATGCAAACGGGAGAAGTCTCATGTTACGGTCGTCACGATCACTACACTGTACATCAACAATGTTCATGTACGGAACCGCAGAGTAAGATTAAATGAATGTACATTTAACCAGTTTAATATAGAGAGGTACTGAAATGCAGACCTATGTGTTTTTGACCTACACTGTTAACGTTACATGACGTGAGAACAGCTAACGTTAGTTATTTCGGTTTGTATGTTAGCAGGGACTCACTAACTTTAATCGTAACTTAATGTGAGTTTGACCACCAGAAAATCCTCTCAGGATACCTGGAATCAGTGTTACAGTACCCCAGGCACATCGTTTTACCATTTTTGTAGCATAAACACCATCAAACCGATGAGAGCTTCGGATTTTCCAATGTATCTCTATGGCGCTGAACTCTAAAGATGTCCGAGTTCCGGTCCCAGCGCAACTGATACTCAACTGCCATTGGTTCATCTGCGTTCGAGGGGCGTGGCTTACCGATAGGTCAATTGTGAAGAGCAAGACATTCTGCAATATTCTCCTGTACTCCAAAGCAATAAAGGGCCCCTATGATGTTTTTTTCGAATAATAGGTTCGCAATTAAAAGTTACATCGCAGCCATGGAAACATATTATATTCATGCTGAACGAGAGAGGTAGCTTTGTGAGGTGAGCCAAATTGAAACTTTTTTTGAGATCTGGTCACCCGATTTTCCACGAATTTAACAATAGGCTTACTCCATTTTATTCTACTTGACATGGAATCTCTAATTTATATAATCACATAATCAAACAAAGTCTTGACCCTGCGGAAGATATTTTTGTTCTTCACACCTTTTACTACAATTATTAGTTTTGGAACATCAGGAGAAAACATGAAGATATTAAAAAAGCGATCCTCTCTTTCCTGCTCGTGTCCCACATCCCTTTCCGCACAAAGCGGCATATGAGCACCTCTGTGGGGAAATATAAAACATATTTAACTAATATTTAACTTTCTTATATCCTTTATATTACCATTATTTGCTGATATTTATTTAAATGTTTCACAGGCTGTAGTATGTTGTTTCAATGACGAAAGTACTAAAATAAACGCACATGCTTAAATGGATGTTTGGGTCGTTTATATTTTTTATTTTCAAAATGTATGCTATTTAATTTTTTAATTATATATATATATATATATATATATATATATATATATATATATATATATATATATATATATATATATATATATATATATATAATCAATCTTAAACTATCTCAAATTTTCATTATTTTCATTCATTATTTCCTGATCGTCTTTTGCAACCGACATGCGCAGTTGAACCTCACATCAGTGTGACGTAGGCTGAATATTGGTCAATATTATGTGGTTAAGAGACTATTAAAAGTTTAGTGTTCAGCCCATTTTTTTGTCCAGTACAATTTCTGATAAAAAAAAAACTATTACAATAACGTGACTATTTGTAATTTGTTACTTCAAACCTCTGCTAAGGGATTTAGTGAAATAGTTTTTAAAAAAACTGCCACAGAATGACTGAATGTTACACAACATATTCAAAGATATCTGTATCTACTTCCTAATGACATTGGTTGCTACAAAACAGACCAGTTTTATCAGTGTCACAGATATGTACCCCTGTGGTCTACTATATTATAACCACAAGTGTGAAATTCACTTCAGTCCTCCTGTCAACTCATCGCAGTATAGTAGGGTACAGAACTTTCCAATGTTCATTTAAGAACCGTGATAGAAGGCAGACCATTGCCAGTATATCTGCAGGTTGTCTAAAACATACTGCGCTACATGTTGCAGTTTCATTTGTTTTTGTCTCTTTCATGCAATGGCCAATAAAAAAGTGAAAACATTGGCCACTCCCTTCCACAGCCTGTCATGCATGCAGTGAAACCAGGTCAAGCGAATTTGACTGCACAGCTGGTGAAAAAATAGATGGAGCAGCAGACCCTCATTGATTCTAGTGAATTTGACAGAGCCCAGAACAGAATTGCATCTGATGCAATTCACAGTGTTACTTTGATATTATAAAGACCTTTTATGGACTGTTGTTCACAATTTTTGTTTTCTTAGTTCCACTGAATTTGAAGGGTGGGGAGGCCAATGGAAACTTCCTTCATTTCATCTCTCAAGAGGATTTCCCAAATTTGCAATGCATCATTTCCTGTTGCCCGCTCCAGACGTGCTTACAGGCGACTTAAAATAGCATAGAACTAAGTTAATTGAATTAGCGTACTTTTACATGGCAGGTAAACACTACAGTGTCTAGAGGGGTCACTATCAGAGGGACAAGTAAGCTTTAACCATGCAGCTCTAATGAAGAGTTAATCAGATATAGTTGCAACTGAGCATTCGGTTATTCCATCATTGATCCGACATGTTCAACTCTCCAAAAGAAGCCCTCAGTTTACAAAAAAAGAAAAGAAAAAGAAAAACATCAGTCATTGCTGAAACACTCATTGCATAACAAAAAGGCCTTAACAAAAGTCTTCAGCCAGAAACATACTTCACGCAAGTATGCAAAAACAAAATTGTTGTTATTCAAGTAAGTTGCCATAAATATACTGACTTTAATTTGTTTAGCAAGATTTTCTGCAAACTTTTGCTCCGAAATAACAACACAGAAGATAGTTTACTCAAACACGCTATAGAGTCCTTGATATCAAGTCAAGTCACCTTTATTTATATGGCGCTTTATACAATACATGTTTAAAAGCAGCTTCACAGTGATAACAGAAAAAATTATACATTTTTGGCTGTTGTACAGCTGAAGTCAGTTAAGTGTTGAGTCAGTTCCATTGTAAAGATCATCAATCATTAAAGGCGTCATGAACTGGCTTTTTTTTATTTGTTTTGTATACTGTTGTCTGAGGTCTACTTGTGACGTTCGCATGGTTTTTACATTCAAAAACATCACAATGAATAAGTAACAGGCTATTTTCTGCCATGGTTTTGAGGCTCTCTCAAGGCACGGTCGGTTTTGATGGGCGTGCCGCACTGAAGACTTGGAAGTAAATGCCCACTGCTAGGATTGGATAAGCGTTGCATATTTAATGAGCTTCGGCTCCCACATGAGTACGCGTGAGGCATTGTTTTGAAAGTGTGTGACAAACGGCAACCGGAACACCGGAAACAAACACAATGATTTATCTCTCATCCACCCGCAATTAATATGAATGTTATTTTAAACTACTTGGCCCGCCCCATCGGTGGATATACGCGCGCGTCAATGTTGCAGACAGCATGATCAAAACTTCCGCAATTGTATTTTTCGTTCAAACATCAAGTCAAGAGAGTAGAGGTAAGACCTTAAGCCCGAGCCCGAGTCAGAGCCCGACCCGGCCCGAAATTAGGGTCGGGTCGGGACTAAAATGTCAATCATTACGTTCGGGTCGGGTCGGGCCGGGCTTCTTTCGCGCTGACTTTTTTAATAAATATATTTTTATAAAAATGTATACTAAACTAAGGAATACTTGTTATAAATAAATAATTTGGATAAAACAGAGAATGCGATGGTAATTGCTATATAACTACTACTAAACAGGAAGAGCAGAGCCAGAGCACGCTTTGTGCACGAGACGTGTCGTGAATGTAATCTTCCCTCCGCATGTCCCTCCGTCCGCATCTATTCTATTTTGACCAGGTATCCCCGATATGGAGCAGCAAGAAGTCAAGGATAAACTTAAGACAGGGGAATTGAAAAGGCAAACACGCACCGCCGGTAAGAGTGAAGTGTGGAAAAGCTTCAAATTGATAGTGGAAAATGATACAGAAACTTGTGTTGGCTTCGCTGAATGTAGTCAGTGTGGCGCTTTGCTTTCATATTTTGAAAGCTTTCAGTTTGTAAAGTTTATTTGTTTGTTCATGTTTGACATTTTTTGTATTATACATTCACTAAGCTTTTGCTTTTTATTCAAACATGATAGTTTTTCTTGTTTTCTTTCTTGTTTGAGTTATTTGTAACTATTAGTAGGCTTATTTTTACGCATTTACGCACTTTGTTTGGTTCTTTATTTTTTTAATAATGGTCTTAACACATTATTTTTGTTCTTATTTATTCAAATTAGTAATGTTGTATTTTATCTAGCTTGCCTATTTATATATTATGTTAAATTACTCTTTACAGCAGGTCTGTTCTTACGTTAGCAACCTATAGTGTGATTTTTTTATTCTAAAAGCGTGTTCCTGAAAATGTTCCTATTTATTTTGTTTCAATGCTTCTTAAAGCAGGTTGTTTTTTGTGTGTTCCAATGCAAATCATTAAAATAAAGAATGTTATTCTTTATTAATTTATCTAGTTTATTTATGTAGATTTATTGTATTTCTGTGTTCTTGCTCTTAGATCATTTCGTTAGCTTTTCCATTTTCAGACCAAATTAAAGCTTTTATTTTAAATTTCGTTTAAACAAAACTATAGAAATAACAATTTCATATATCTTTTCCCATTTATTAGATTTGCATTATTCTATTTAAAGCCTAGTGGGTTGCAGTATTTCTCCGTGTAATTAAGCGAGTGCGTGTTCCAGCGTTATTTCATTGTGCAAATGCATTTATCATGATCATAAAAATATGTAGATTATTTTAACCTTAAGAAATCTTGCATTTTTTCCTGCCAAAAATACTATGGGATAAATTGAAATTTCGGGTTTGCTTCGGGCTCGGGCCTGCAAATCAAGTTAATTGGTCGGACTCGGGCTGGGTCGGGCTTTAATGCCCGCGGGCCCGGGTGGGGTCGGGCTGGATTTTTTAGGCCCGATCTTACCTCTACAAGAGAGGAATGTTATTTCACTATTTATGATGAAATGTATTGGTAGCCCGTCTGAAAAGCCCCGGGACATTGGGCTGCCCTGTGACAGTGGTAAGTTATGTTTAGTTAGACATGTACACAATGTAACATTGTATTTGATCTGTAACAATGCAATACTATCACATATAAAACATTTTTACTCACATTAGTGATTAGATTCATGCATTCATGTAATATCATCCTGTCTGCAAATCCAGTCTCTTATTTACAAACGAATCCAGTGAAATGAACATACGTGCAGTGTCTTCCCCACGTGAGCTGGAACTTCATTAAAAATAAAGTTTAACCACTCATTCATAATATTATAATCCGAAGGAATCTTATGCAGGGACTGTGTTCTTCCACAACAATGTATTACTCTCTTCGGCATGTTTATAGCTTGGTAGCGCGATCCGTTTAGCTAACGAGTCGGTGGGCGGGGCTACAGAAGTAGTAATACATATTTATCTGTAGAGGTGGCGTTTCTGCATCCTATGACATCAGTGGTCGACATATTCTGAGAGCTCTCATTTTCTGGGCCTGGTGACTAACAAGGAAGTTTTCAGCTCTGAAACTTACATGATATTCTTATATTACGATGAACTTTTATATATCAAAGGCTCAAGGGAAAGTTGATTTCTCAGTTTATCACCCCTTTAAATTAGTTAATTTTATCTATAAAGCAGTTTTGCAAAAAAACAAAAACTCGTTAGGTTTTCTTAGACAGCTGTGTGTGTGGATCGTGCACGGCCAAACCGGCGAAATGAAAGTCTCAAACTCCAAATGAATCAAATAGGATCGACTCACAAACTCACAAACAAATGCAGTCAATGAATGCATGCGCGTCACCGGATCCACAAATGCACATTTTACTCGTTGCATGCACAAATTCTGACTTGCATTAATACAAAATTTGTACTCTATTTGTCTCTATTATTACAAATCGCTGCACATTCATGTAATTCTGTATTTTGCACACACAAGTTAAAAGACATTTGTTTGTGGATAGTAAAACATGTCTGCAACATTTATCAAGTTCATCGATAATTGTGTGTGCATTTATTAATCATTTTGAGTCTAAAATCATTCTGATATTAAATAAGAATTTACATTCTGCATAAACAACATGAGGTTTATTTTAAGGAACACGAGTTTGTTTAGCACTGTAACATACTTTTGTAATGCAAATAAAATAATGATTTAATATTATAAATCTTTGACAGATTGTAAAATAACATTAGAAAAGTTTAATTTCAAAAATCAGTGTCCAAAAATGTGCTGCCATTGTCGTGAAAATCGCTTAGGGCGTTTTCACCCATGGCTCATTTGGATTATTTGTTTCAGAACCTGGAGTGTTTTTGGTTCGTTTAGGCATATGTGAACACTGCAATCGCACTCTGATCCATACCAAAGCAATCATTCCGAGATTGCCTGTTGAGGTGAGAAAGCAATCCGACCTAACAGACCAGCGAACAAAGTGCTATCATAGTTCATATACGTGTAAATTCATAAACAGGAAATGTGTTATGTTCAATCAGCAGTGTCTGATCCTGTGACTTTTTTGTGGTTGAGAACTTCATCTTTATATATATATCATATATATATATAGGAATCAAGGCTACATTCATATTAGTGTTTGCATGTGTCACGACAGCTACAGATAAGCGAACCTGTCAATCCATCTTGATTGATGAAGCCAGGGGTGTCCAAACTCGGTCCTGGAGGGCCACTGTCCTGCAGTTTAGCTCCAACTTGCGTCAACACACCTGCCTAGAAGTTTCTAGTATCCTTAGTAAGACCTTGAGTAGCTGGTTCAGGTGTGTTTAATTGGGTTTGGAGCTAAACTTTGCAGGACAATGGCCCTCCAGGATCAGGATTGGACACCCCTGGATGAAGCAGAGGAACATAAACAGGTGAACTCTGACCAATTACTCACACGTGACTTGCATAAACACATTTTGGCTTGCTTTGAAATGTTGCCATGTGAAAGTGAACAGAACCAAAAAGAAAAAGCAACGTAATAAATTAAAGGGTTAGTTCACCCAAAAATGAAAATTCTGTCATTAATTACTTACCCTCATGTCGTTCGACACCCGTCAGACCTCCGTTCATCTTCGGAACAGAAATGAAGATATTTTAGTTGAAATCTGATGGCTCTGAAAGGCCTCCATTGGCACAATGGCACTTTACACTCTCAAGACCCTTAAAAGGTACTAAAGACGTCGTTACAAAGTCCATCTCACTACAGTAGTTCTAAAATAACTTTATAAATGGGCGAGAATAGAGAATAGCAAAAAAAACCTAAATAACGACTTACATAGTGATGACGATTTCAAAACACGGCATCATGAAGCTTCGAAGCGTTATGAATCAGTGAGCCGAATGATGATTCGGATCGCGTGTCAAACCGCCAAACTGCTGAAATTTGGCGATTCAAACCGCTGATTCATAACGCTTCGAAGCTTCATGATGCAGTGTTTTGAAATCGTCATCACTATGTAAGTCGTTATTTAGGGTTTTTTTGCGCACAAAAACTATTCTCGCCGATTTATAAAGTTATTTTAGAACTACTGTAGTGAGATGGACTTTGTAACGACGTCTTTAGTACCTTTTAAGGGTCTTGAGTGTAAAGTGCCATTGTGCCAATGGAGGCCTTTCAGAGCCATCAGATTTCAACTAAAATATCTTCATTTCTGTTCCAAAGATGAACGGAGGTCTTACGGGTGTCGAACGACATGAGGGTAAGTAATTAATGACAGAATTTTCATTTTTGGGTGAACTAACCCTTTAAGTACCTGTTTCAGAACAAAGCAAACTATGTACAGGTCTGAAAACGCCCTTACTTAATCACTTTTTTGCCTAAATGGATTTTAGAAACCATTAACACCAATTGTCTCTACTTAGGCTCAATGTTTTAGGAAATGAAGACATTTAGCATCTTCTGTGAGATTTCACTAAATGTTATCACCTCATTAGACATGATGAATCACAGCTAAATACACTAAACTCAAGGATCTTGCAAAACTTGAAAGGTCTGGTAAACCCTTCTTGTGGATAAGAAGAATGTAACCATTTTTGGAAGTCTGCTACAACATTTATACTGACCTATTCAAAAAAAGAAGCGACTAAAGGTTGAAGTCCTTTGGGAAAAGATATTCATCTGTTTACAGTCACAATGGACTGTGACATGTGCTTTTTCTCAGCCAAACATGGCCGGAGGAAACTGGGTACGGGGCCAAATTTCCACTTGTAGCCTCAGTCCTCCATACACACAATGAAGCCAATGCTCTAACATAAAACACTCCGGAAAGACTGGGCTGAACATGCATAGTATGAGGCAAAATGATTTCTGTAGCAAGACTTTAACTACATATACATTTTTTTAATAAAATTATCTATCCAGTTTTATCATCTGGAAATCTATTATTTAGAAATATAGTAGAATCCATCCCGTCATCAAGTCTCCTTTAGCTTAAAGGTGCAGTGTGTAATATTTATGAGGATCTATTGACAGAAATGCAATATAACATACATAACTATGTTTTCAGTGGTGTATAAAGACCTTACATAATAAACCGTTATGTTTTTATTACCTTAGAATGAGCCATTTCTATTTAGATACACTGCAGGTTTCCTTTCAGTGAAGTCACCATTTTGCGCCACCATGTATCTACAGTTGCCTTAAACGGACAAACTGCTACAGAGCACTAGCTACTCTCTGCTGTCTCAAATGACGACATCTTTGTCCTGTGTCGGCCCCCATAGCTTCTCTATGTGCTTCGAAAGGGAGGGGTGAGCGGTGGGTGGTTGCAATTCACAACCTCACCACTAAATGCCGCTAAAATTTACACAGTGCACCTTTTTGTAGTGGACAAACTACTTGCGTTAAAAACCTGATGAAGAAATTGAGCTAAAAGTTTTCTTCTTTCCCCACCACTGACGGAATTTTATGGCAATCCATGTTTTCACTGTTATATGGTAGTAGGGGGCGTTATTACACATCTTCTGAAATAGTACAGAATCTCCTGATCCAAAAACAAGCAAAGAAGAAGCAGAAACAAGTGATAGAAGCATCAAAAGCTGCCAAACGTTACTGAATTAAATGTCAATCAAGAGGTATAGGACTGTGGCAAGCTTTTGGGGTGTTGATGGACTCAATCTCGGTCTATATTTTAATAATCTTTTTGAATCCGATGATCCGGACGTGGTCTTTGAGAAAAACACAATTTTCTCAGCTTTTGTTTAAAATGTTGCTTTTTTAATGAAACTTACCAGTGTTGATACAAAAGAATGCATGAATATAGAATAAAATGTTTTTTGCATTGTTTTTTTTTAGCAGAGGCTCTGTTCTTCCTTTCTATGTCCAGATATTTGGTACCTCAAAATATCTTGGGGGCCATTACATTTTTGTGAAAATGATCAAAAATGCTGGCGCTGGCTAGCAACTTTTTTAAAAAACATATATATGTTGGTAGGGGGAGACTAGTCTATGGTTTCACAATATATCACCTGGCATTAAACTTATACAGTCTATTTAACCATTGTTATTTCACCAAAATGTCCACTGTCCGCCATAATTTATGGAAATGTTTCATGTTTTAAGGTATAATGGAATGGTTAAGCTACCCTAAGGGTGTACTCACACTAGGCACGGTTGCCTTGTACCATGCCCGAGCACGACTGTCAATTGAAATTCAAGGGTGGGACTTGTTTTTGTCTAAATTTATTGGATCGTTGTTGTTTACTATTGCTCAGATCTCATGTGATATTTTGTCCACGCACCAAAAAAACTCATCAGAGAAGAGATGTCTTTGGAAGTTACTTTGATTAAAGATTATGAGGGCACATTCATAAAAAAAAAATATGATGTGCATGGATAAATAATTTATAATGCAATATTCTATCAAAAAAAGAATTGCACATTTTGATTTCATGGGGACTTTAAATCAACAACACTACTGGAATAGGAACTAGTTTTTAATAAACAACTAGTGAAACTGAAAACGATACTAGTAATTACAAAAAGTAACTGGTAACATACAAATTGATGGGTCTGCCAGTTTTAAATAATGTAAAAACAACTTTTCATAAACTTCCAACATTACTATTTCACCCTTTAGTATGAAAGCCCATGTATAATTGTTTTTCTTCAGTAAACTAAAATAACACATCTCCATAACTGCAGGCCAGTGTGTGTGTGTGTGTGTGTGTGTGTGTGTGTGTGTGTGTGTGTGTGTGTGTGTGTGTGTGTGTGTAGTATTAGTAGCACTGTAATGCTGAAGTAGCTCAACTCCCCAGTTTCGCGGTAGCGCTTTGAAATATCTCAACTGGTTGTCAGTTTCCTGTTTTATTTGAATACACACACAGGCCGGTCGCGCGGTGTGTGATAGGTCGTTAGACCTGTGGGGAGGTGCTGTCATATAGCACACTGTGAATGGGAGAGGATATCACTCTAGACTGGGGACTCGTGTGCAAGAAAGGCCCAGTGGAGCGAAGAAACCCTGAAGTGGGTTCACAGCAATACGTTACCTGAAATATGGAGGTAACGTATTGAGCCGCGTGAGCACGTCCAGCTCTGTCATTGATAAGAGAGAGAGGCGTCGGAGCCACTCGCGAAGGACACGTTCAAAAAAAGCGAGACGCAACACTCGCGTCTCGAGAATCGTTTTAAAAGTTTTGCTTCTTTTAAATTGATATGGCAACTTAAAACGAGACGCACAAAGCTGAAAAATAAACGATCAAAGACTTCAGTATTTACAAAGTGTTTACATAAAAAAATACGGCGCACAATGACGCAAGGCGGCGTCTCTTATAAACGTCCCCTTAGAATATAACAACGGTTGAGTTACAACATTACACAGACTAAAATATAGCGCATTTATGATCCGTTTAAAATGCAGCTATTCATGTGGTGATTTGGCCTACTTATATTCATATAACGTCTATTTTCAAGATTATCTCAACAAAAACAGATAGCGTTGAACAGCGAGTTAGTCAAGTAACGTAACGTTACGTGTAACGTTAGTTGCAAATGAACCGCTTGAAATCACCAAAACATTTCGTTGCGTTACTCATTTATGATGTTGAGTAGGCTAATATTCCACCTGGAAAATAGTAAGGAATTTAAACAGGCGACTTACATTGTCAAACAGTGATCCAACGTTTGCAGTGACCAGTAAGACGTCCGTGAACATCTCCATGATAAGAAGCGAGGTGGAGAAAAGTCTAATCTTACGGAGGAAATCCCACTCGCAGCTCTTTATTGGAGGAGTAACAAACGGCTTACAGATAAGAATAGAAAAGTCTAGCTATCTTGCCCTGAAGACAGAGCCCACGAGAGCGACGCTCGCATCTCCAGTCCTGCTGTCATGAGGAAACATTCACATTCACGGTGTTTCTGTTCTTCAGTTGCTCAGCGGTGGACTCGGAGGGATTTCTCCTCCTGTCTTCATGGTAATTGGACTAGGATCTTAAGCTGAATTAACCCAGCGTCGAAGCATATGTAGCCTCGGAGTTCCTGCCGTGCAAGACTAAAGCAAACTAGTTGCGATGTCAATGTTATGTTGCATGCGAAGCTCCGCCCTACACATGTAGTAGCCTACTGTGAGCTACTGTACAAATGTGAAGCGTCAAAGTTTCCGTGTGTCAGTCAGACCCGACTACACACTAAAAAGCGAGCTATCTAGGCCTTCTATACTTTGGGAATTTGTGTCAGGTTTGCTTGTGTTACGTACACACACACTCACTCACATGTGGTGCATTTCATTTGTATATACTCACACACATATACATTTATATTTATTTATATAAATATATAAATATATATATATATATATATATATATATATATATATATATATATATATATATATAATGTAAAGTCCTCAACTCTTCGTTATTATATATATATCCTATGTATGTAGTTTGTATGGCATGTATATACAAAAAAAAATCTTATATTAAAGATAAAAAAAATAATTATCTCTGCTAATGCTGTAAAGTGTATACTATATAGGGAGCCCTTATACTTGCACATTACTAATATAACAACAGATGTTTTTACTCCAATTTGTTGATGAAATATAATAATTTTTTATACACTGTGGCTGTCATTTTCATGACAGATTTATTTAAACATACATGAAATAATTAAAGTTAAGTATGAATATATAGACTAATATAGTTGTATATATATATTGTATCCTCAACTTACAGTAACTTCAGATGTTGATTCATGTTTATTCTTTGACTAGGGAGAGATTGTGGCGTTCACACACATGCCGCACTGCCGCTTAAACTGACTGGGATATATTCGGCAGCAAGTGAACATTTTGTCCTCAAAGTTGATGTGTTAGAAGTAGGAAAAATGGGCAAGCGTAAGAATTTGGGGAAGTTTGGCAAGGGCCAAATTGTGATGGCTAGACGACTGGGTCAGAGCATCTCCACAACTGCAGCTCTTGTGAGGTGTTCCCGGTCTACAGTGGTCAGTATCTATCAAAAGTGGTCCAAGAAGGAACAGTGGTGAACTGGCGACAGGATAATGGGCGGTTGATGTAGTTAATGCTGGTTCTAATAGAAAGGTGTCAGAATTCACAGTGCATCACAGTTTGTTGTGTATGGGGCTGCATAGCCGCAGACCAGTCAGGGTGTCCATGCTGACCCCTGTCCACCACCAAAAGCGCCAACAGTGGGAAACTGGGGGAACTGAACCAATGGAAGAAGGTGGCCTGGTCTGATGAATCATGTTTTCTTTTACATCACATGGATGGCTGGGTGCCTAGGGAATACATGGGACCAGGATACACTATGGGAAGAAAACAGGCGTCAGATCAAGCATCTATGGGATTTTTGAACAAACAAGTCCAATCCATGGATGCCCCACCTTGCAACTTACAGGACTTAAAGGATCTGATAACATCTTGGTGCCAGATACCACAGCACACCTTCAGAAGTCTGCCTCGCTGGGTCAGGGCTATTTCAGCAGAAAAAAAGGGGGACCAACACATAATGGTATGCCTTATCTGTGTGTGTGTATATATATATAGATATATAGATATATTGTATTCCACAATGTTTAGGAGTGCATTTATGGGAATTTTTGACCATTCTTCTTGAAGCGCATTTGTGAGGTTAGGAACTGATGTTGGACGAGAAGGCCTGGCTTGAAGTGCTTTAACTCATCCCAAAGGTGTTCTATCGGGTTGAGGCCAGTCAAGTTCCTCCACACCAAACTCGCTCATCCGTGTCTTTATGGACCTTGCTTTGTGCACTAGTGCGCAGTCATGTTTGAACAGGAAGGGGCCATCCCCAAAAGTTGGGAGCATGAAATTGTCCAAAATGTCTTGGTATGCTGAAACATTAAGGGTTCCTTTCACTGGAACTAAGGGGCCAAGGCCAACCCCTGAAAAACAGCCCACACCATAATCCCCCCTCCACCAAACTTTACACTTGACACAATGCAGTCAGGCAAGTACCATTCTCCTGGCAACCGCCAAACCCAGACTCATCCATCGGATTACCAGACAGAGTAGCATGATTCGTCACTCCAGAGGACACGTCTCCACTGCTCTAGAGTCCAGTGGCGGCGTGCTTTACATCACTGTATCCGGATGCTTTGCATTGCACTTGGATGTAGCTGCTCGGCCATGGAACCCCATTCAACTAAGCTCTCTACGCACTGTTCTTGAGCTAATATGAAGGCCAAACAAAGTTTGGAGGTCTGTAGCTATTACCTCTGCAGAAAGTTGGTGACTTCTGTGCACTGTGCACCTCAGCATGCGCTGGCCTATTACTTCATGACTGAGTTGCAGTTGCTCCCAATTGCTTCCACTTAGTTATAATACCTTAGTAGTGAGGAAATTTCACGAATGGACTTATTGCACAGGTGGCAACCTATCATGGTACCACGCTTGCATTCTCCTGAGAGCGACCCATTCTTTCACAAATGGTTGTAGAAGCAGTCTGCATGCCTAGGTGCTTGATTTTATACACCTGTGGCCATGGAAGTGATTGAAACACCTGAATTCAAGGATTTGGAGGGGTGTCCCAAAACTTTTGGCAATATAGGCCAAAAGTATTGGGACACCCCTCCACATGATCTATGTTACAAAATTACTTATTGGATTAAGGACCTACAATCTCCAAACTCCAAAACAGATTTAATATATATATATGTTTTTGGAGTTTGGAGACTGTAGGTCACTAATCCAATAAGTAATTTTGTAACATGGATCATGTGAACTCTTTTGTTCATAAGGTCAAATTTCCTTCCATTGAAGGACAATATGCTATTTGGAGCATTCTTAAATCATGCTGGAGAACATGATAATCAGGTTTAACAAAAATTTATGTGGAGTGCAAACATAAAGCAATTGAAAACAAATTTCTGGGTCTCAGGTTAAGCTACAATATGTGTTATTGTGTAATAAGAATATATATGGAATTTACTGCATCTCATGCAATATTTGTTGCATCACTTTATATATTATTTAAAAAAATCCCAATGGCAATATTTCGCAAAACAAACAAAAACGGATGAATGTAGTTTCTGTTCTGCATCTGTCCTGTTGCAGAACCACAAATTAGATAAATTAACACAGCAGTTCATAATCTAGTTAGTTTGATGGATTTAGAGCTGGTAAAGGTAAGGTAATTGTGCAGAAACTGATGCACATGTTCACTTAAATGTGACACTTAATTGGAGTTTGTTGTTTTAAATGTTCCACCAAAACTGATTTGAAGATCTGGAACTCTTCCCGTGGTAATGCATGGTTCCCGTGGTTACATTTACCAGATGAAAACTATTGTGTTGAAGATCTGTTTATATCGAAATTGAATCCTCTGTACCAAACATGAGAAAACAATAAGCTTACTAGGCTTACTAGTGTTCTCAGCATGCAGTTTTTTGTGTTGTGATCTATCCATCAGCTCTTTGGCTGGGTGAAGTCATTGTATCCTCTCTTGGTCTATAGGCTGTTACCTAAGAGTTGGCCCTCTTCAAGTGAAATGTCACCATGAAGGAAATTCTCTGTTTCTCAGGTCAGACTCCAGCCCAGCAGTGGCAGGCTGAATGAATGTTTATAATTCATGTTAAGTGAAAGGACTCTGGCAGAACAACTTGTCCCTCTGCTTCAGCGCTTGACACAGTTCTCCAGTCATATGTCAATGTAGAGCCTAAAACCAATGTCCAGTTCTCCATTTGCTGTGATGGAAAGTTTGGATAAGTTTGGACTCGGATCTTGAACAAATCTTTTTTCAGGTCATTTTGTTAATTTCAGCAGAATATAATGAAAATGTTACACGCTGGGCCATGTTACATGCAAAAGCAATTAAAAATCGGAGTTGGCGAGTATATGAAACGGTGTCACTTGCCAGTTGGTCGGTAACATTTTTATGAATTCTAACAATGCATGAACATGAACAAACGTGAACGACGCTCGGGACAGTTGACGGGCCAGCTCTTCATCGTCATGAAAGTTTAAGCCTCGACAAGACGACGCAAAAGGGAGCTAATTTTTGTTCAAAAGTTTTGTGCGCACGCATCCGAAGCGCGCGCCCAGAAAGCCGCTTCTCAGACAGCGCGAGAATACTAAACAGAGCTCTTTCACATCTTCTTGCACTTGAGCGGACATATTTTTGTCAAAAATAGTGAGTATCCTAGTAAATATAGGGCCATATTTACTAAACCGTAAATTGGCGAGCGCAAACCTTAGTAAATCACCTTGCGCGATTCATTTAAATACTCTCCTCCTATAAGTTTTCATTGGTATCTAAAATGTTAGTGTATATACTGCCTGTTTTTGCAAAAACAGTTTCATGGTCGATAAAAAATATTTATGGCGTGTAACTTTTCACCGGCCATTGGAAGGTGTGGCAAAAAGTTAGTTTTTGTCACAATGGAGAAAGGACCTAAACGCAAATGCAGGTTGCAGTCTTTATTTGAACAGCAGATAATGGGCAAATTAGGCTGTCTGCCGGTAACTGGCCGTCAAGGCGGACACAGATCAGGAGAAGGTAACCAAGAGACCAGACATCAAACAGCCGAGATGCCTAGTGCGAGAAACTGCTGCCAAAGAGTGCTCACAGGAAAACGCCGAACTCTCACATCACTTGGCGGACACGGCGGTGCCGAAGAGCCGACTAGTAGAAAGCAGAACTAGACGAGCAAGACAAGGCATAAGTAACAGACATGCATGACCAAACAATAACCCGACAAAGAGAAGAGAAAGCATGAGAACTAAATAGCAAGATGGTCAAGTAAAACGAGGAACAGGTGTGAGAGGCGCGGAGCGCGACCGCTGATTAAGATAGCAGACAGCTGTGAGAAAGCAAACGAGCAGTAAAGAGAGAAAGGAAAACAAGAGGAATCAAACCAAACCCCTGACAGTACCCCCTCCCTGATGTGCGCCCCCTGGTGCCCCTGAGGAAGACTGACGGGAGAGGAGGAAGTCCTTGATAAGCGAGCGGTCCAGAACATCCCTTCCCGGGACCCAGCTTCTCTCCTCTGGTCCGTATCCTTCCCAATCGACAAGATACTGATGCCCCCGACCACGGGGTCGGACATCAAGCAGCTTCTTAACCTTTAAGACAGGGGTGTTAGCGAGAAGAGCAGGGGGAGGAGAGGGAGGGGAACGAGAGCGAACCGCAGGCTTAATACAAGAGACATGGAAAATAGGATGGACGCGCTTAAGAGAATGTGGCAACCTGAGCCGTACTGCCACCGGACTGATAATCTTAGTGATAGCATAGGGCCCAATAAAACGGGGAGCCAATTTCCGAGCGGATGTCTGAAGGGGTAAATTGTGTGTGGAGAGCCAAACTCGCTGACCACACACATACCTAGGAGCTTTAGACCGAAAGTTAGAGACAAACTGGGGCCCCCTGTCCGAAACCACATTAGTAGGAAGCCCGTGAATCCTAAAGACGTGGTCCACGGCCGGAAGCGCAGTCTCTTTAGCCGACGGAAGCTTGGGGAGAGGGACGAAATGAACCGCCTTAGAAAAACGGTCAACGACAGTAAGAATCACTGTATTACCGCAGGAGGGGGGGAGCCCCGTGACGAAGTCCAAGGCAAAATGGGACCAGGGGCGGGAGGGAATGGAGAGGGGACGAAGCAGACCGCCGGGAGGCGAATTACCGGACTTCTGCTGAGCACAGACAGAACATGACGCAACAAATCGACGTATCTCACGTTCCATGGCAGGCCACCAGAATCGCTGGCCAACAGCTGCCAGCGTGCGCCCCACCCCCGGATGTGCCACAAATTTGGAGGCGTGACTCCAACGAAGAACCGCTGGACGAACCGACTCGACGGCAAAAAGTCTACCCTCAGGACACCCCCGGGGAACGACAGTGTGGGCTAGAGCCCTTCTCACCAACCATTCCACACCCCACCTGACGGAGCCAACCACGCATCCCTCCGGTAGGATGGACTCCGTGATGGAACCACCCTCATAGGAAGAGAACTGGCGAGAAAGAGCGTCAGGTTTAACGTTTTTGGACCCAGGTCTAAAAGAGATCGTGAAATTGAAACGAAAAAAAGAGCCCAGCGCGCCTGCCTAGAGTTAAGTCTCTTGGCAGAGCGAATATACTCTAAATTTCGATGATCAGTCCAGACGATAAACGGAGAGGAGGCTCCCTCCAGCCAATGGCGCCACTCCTCCAGGGTCAGCCGAATGTCTAGGACTTCCCGATTACCCACATCGTAGTTGCGTTCCGCAGACGAGAGCCGCTGTGAAAAAAAATGCACGGGTGAACCTTATGATCAAGAGCGGAACGCTGTGAAAGCACAGCACCCACCCCGACGTCAGACGCATCAACCTCAATGATAAATTGGCTCCCCGGATCTGGCGTAATCAGAATGGGAGCAGAAGTAAACAATCTCTAAGGCACTGAAGTGCAGTGCGAGACTCAGGAACGGGCAAATTAGTGACAGCCTGAACCTTGGAGGGGTCCATGCTTATGCCCTTAGCAGACACGACCGAACCAAGGAAGGTAACCGACTGGACATGGAAAGCACATTTATCTGCCTTGACATAGAGACGATTCTCTAATAATCGCTGTAAAACGCGACAAACGTGTTGGGTGTGTACCTGGAGAGATGGAGAGAAAATGAGGATGTCATCCAGGTACACAAAGACAAAAATGTTGGGCATGTCTCTCAACACATCATTCACGAGTGCTTGAAAAACGGCTGGGGCGTTTACCAGCCCGAAAGGAAGGACGCAACATTCAAAGTGCCCTGACGGGGTATTAAACGCCATCTTCCACTCGTCCCCTTCCTTAATACACACCAACTGCGTTACGGAGATCTAACTTTGTGAAAATCCTAGCCCCCTGCAGGATCTCAAAGGCCGATGACATCAGTGTTAAAGGATACCGGTTCTTAACAGTGATGTCATTCAGCCCCCGATAATCAATGCAGGGGCGCAGGGAACCGTCCTTCTTTTTCACAAAGAAAAAACCTGCACCGGCAGGGGAGGAGGAAGGGACAATGGTACCAGCCATGAGTGATTCGTCAAGATACTTTTCAAGTGCTCTGCGTTCGGGAGCGGACAAGGAATACAAACGCCCACGAGGAGGAGAGGTGCCAGGAAGAAGGTCGATACTACAATCATACGGTCGATGGGGAGGGAGAAAAGCGGCCCGGGAACGACTAAACACCGTTCGCAGATCGTGGTACTCCTCGGGAACTCCAGATAAATCAATAGATTCCTCCTGAAAAACAGACACAGATGAAACAGAGGGAACAGCAGAGACAAGACAATTAGTATGACAAGATAAGCTCCATGACATAATAGAACTATCAGACCAATTGATTTGAGGATTGTGCTGTGTTAACCACGGATGTCCCAGGACAATGGGGACCGTAGGTGACTGAAAAACCAGAAAAGAAATTGTCTCTTGGTGGTTGCCAGATGTGGTGAGATTCACCGGGGCGGTGGTCAACCGGATGTTAGAAAGTTCACGACCATCCAGAGCAAAAGCTGTGGGAGTATCCTTTAACTCATTAAGGGGAAGGCCGTGTTCAATGGCCCACGTCTCATCACAAAAATTCCCCTCCGCCCCAGAGTCAATCAGGGCAGAACAGGCAACAGAAAAGGTTCCCCAACGAAGAATGGCTGAAATCATGGTGCGGGACTTGAAGGATGGGGAAAAAGAAGTAGCGCTCGCCAATACTCCCCGTTCTACTGGCGAGCTCTCCTTTACTGAACACGTGGCAGCAAAATGTCCAGTGCCACCACAGTACAGGCACAACCTCTCCCGGATGCGGCGTTGACGTTCAGCGGAGGAAAGGTGTATTCTACCCAGCTGCATGGGCTCAGGCTCTGGGCGTGCTTCAGTCGACACTGAGGGTGTGAATGGGGAACCCCGGAATCCCGTGACGTCAGCACGAGCGCGTCGGCGCAGATCAAAACGCTTGTCTAAACGAATGGCTAATTCCACCAACTCATCCAGGCTCGAGGGAAACTCACAGGCAAAAATCTCATCCTTCAGCTCATCATTCAAGCCCTCCAAAAAACGTGCGGTGTGTGCAGCCTCATCCCATTCACAGGTGGCAGATAAAGTTTTAAAGTCAATAGCAAAGTCGGCTGCGGAACGCCCTCCTTGACGAAGAGCCGCTAGCTGGCGGGAAGCCTTGCGACCAAAGACAGAACAATCAAACACCTTCAACATCTCCTCTTTAAAAGAAGTGTACCGGTTACAACAATCAGCTCCTGCCACATACGCAACCTTGGCGCGGTCCACAGCATATGTGACGGGCTGAAGGGAAAACACCACCTCACACTGGGTTAGAAATGCCCGGCACTCAGTAGGCTCACCGGAATAACAGGGAGGATTGTTGATGCGAGGCTCAGCCGCTTGTCGTGTCCTAGGAGATGAGGGCTGATCTTGACGCAGGTGGAGCAGCTGGCTGGTCAAATCCGTCATCTGGGCAGTGAGTGCATCCACTGCGTGCTTGGCGACTGATAATTCCTCGGCATGTCTGCCCAGCATAGCTCCCTGCAGCTTGACCATGGAGCGGATGGTCGCCTCATTCGCTGGGTCCATAGGTGGTGGGGTTATTCAGTCACAATGGAGAAAGGACCCAAACGCAAATGCAGGTTACAGTCTTTATTTGAACAGCAGATCAACTGGCCGTCAAGGCGGACGCAGATCAGGAGAAGGTAACCAAGAGACCAGACATCAAACAGGCGAGATGCCTGGTGCGAGAAACTGCTGCCAGAGAGTGCTCACAGATAAACGCCGAACTCTCACATCACTTGGCGGACACGGTGGTGCTGAAGAGCCGACTAGTAGAAAGCAGAACTAGACGAGCAAGACAAGGCATAAGTAACAGACATGAATGACTAAACAATAACCCGACAAAGAGAAGAGAAAGCATGAGAACTAAATAGCAAGATGATCAAGTAAAACGAGGAACAGGTGTGAGAGGCGCGGAGCGCGACTGCTGATTAAGATAGCAGACAGCTGTGAGAAAGCAAACGAGCAGTAAAGAGAGAAAGGAAAACAAGAAAAATCAAACCAAACCCCTGACAGTTTTAGGCCCTGGTTACACGATTACAGCCAAATTCCCCAACACATCAACTTACGCAATCGTTGATCACATTTAGAATAAGAAAAAACTAAAATTCAGCCAGGGCAAATTATGAGAAACAGAAATGATTAATTCTTTGCTTAGCTCAGTCGTTTGTTCTTGTCACGTCACAGCCCCATAGGCTAAGGCAATGCAGTCTCTACCGGAAACAGAAATTATTAGTTCACCTCTTGAGTCTTCAGGTCTAAGTCGTTCGTTCATCACGAGTTATGAAAAAGAACCATTGTGACAGAAATTCAAGAATGTGTAAGAAATTTTAGACCAGAAACACATCATGTAACTGTAAGAGTAAAAATCTAATAATGTGCTTGTTGTAAGGAAGGTTGGGAACTATTACCTAATTTCCAAATCCAATCCAATACGTCACGTGACAAAAGAACAAACGACTCCGACTCGAAGGCTTGGGAGAGGAACTAATCATTACTGTTTCCTATACAGAACCTATGGGATGTTTCGTCAAAATGAACGAGTCGTTCATGATCGACCATCACTACTGGGCAGGCCCACGACAGGCTTTTAATGGATGTGCCACTTCGGCTACTGTACTAGTGGGCCTTGAAGTGTATTCTTCATTTCCTTTGAGAAAAAGCAAAGGGTAATAGAAACCCTTCCCATCATAAACTTGAAACTGACAGAATGTTGTGTTGAAGTTATTTTATTTACATATATGGCATATTTATATAGTTGTACATGACTATCACATTGGAACATTTTTAAGTAACAGTGACGAACAGGTGGTTGTATTGGCAAGGTGCTGTTTTAGAGCGTGGCAGCAGTCAAATCACTGGCAACATTGTTATGACAGATAAACGGCATGACGTCAACACACACACACACACACACACACACACACACACACACACTCAACTAATGTGGATTTAATCAATTTTTTTTAGCTTTTATCCAAGTTAATGATAATATACAAATCTCACACTTTCTCCTTGTAGGCTGGACTAATCTAACTGACATTAAGATTTGTGTACTGTTTACTGTGCATAAAATTAGCACGGTTTACTACATCATCAAAGAAAATGCCATAGACACAGCAAATGTTACATATCCTCATGAGAGCCAGCAAAAGGTTTGTTTGTTTTAAGATTTTTGTCATGACGCTTGATTCATAAAAAGAAACAGTTTTGTTCTTTCCTAGTGGACATCAGCATCTATTTATTAAAAAATGAAGGCAAGAAAACGAGTTTATAACAATATCTCCCCACAGGTGAGAAGTAAATCCTACTCTACTTTTGACAACTTACAAAATTAATAACTCAAAGTATAAATAATAATGTACACATGTACTATCACTCAAAAGTTTGGGCTTGGCAATATTTACAAGAAATTGATACCTTTATTTAGCAAGGATGCATTCAATTGATTAACCTAACATAAAAAAGACATTTAAAATTTTACCAAAAAAAAAAATTATAATTTTCATGGTTTTCACAAATATATTCAGCAGCACAACTGTTTTCAGCATTTATAATAATCAGAAATCATTGTAATATGCTGATTTGGTGTTCAAGGAACATTTCTTAAAGAAATAGTTCACCCAAAAATGAGAATGACCCCATGATTTACTCACCCTCAAGCCATCTTAGGTGTATATGACATTCTTCTTTCAGACGATTATAATCTGAGTTATATTAAAAAAATGTCCTGGCTCTTCCAAGTTTCATAATGGCAGCCCAAAAAAGTGCATACATCCATTATAAAAGTGTTCCACATGGCTCCGGGGGTTAATAAAGGCCTTCTGAAGCGAATCTATGGGTTAGTGTATAAAACGAAATGCGCCAGTTATGCTTTTTCCATAAGTTAAATATGGAAGCCTGTCCGCCGGAAGCTAGATATTTTACTTTATAGCATGTTAAATATGGATATTTTTCTTACAAAAACCCATTGATTCGCTTCAGAAGGCCTTTATTAACCCCCTGGAGCCGTGTAAATTACTTTTAATGATGGATGGATGCACTTTTTTGGGCTTCAAATTTTGGACTGCCATTCACTGCCATTATAGAGCTTTTAAATAAAACACTGATTGTATTCGTCTGAAAGAAGAATGTCTTATTCACCTAGGATGGCTTGAGGGTGAGTAAATCATGGGTTAATTTTCATTTTCGGGTGAACTATCCCTTCAAGGATCATGTGACACTGGACACTGGAGCAATAGCTGCTAAAAATAAATATAAATAATACAATAAATCAGGATAGTAATTAAAAAAAAAAAAATAATATATATATATATATATATATATATATATATATATATATATATATATATATATATATATATATATATATATATATATATATATATATATATATATATATATATATATATATACATTTCTGTTTTTACTGTATTTTTATCAAATAAATGTGGCTATAATGAGCATAACAGACTTCTTTCAAAAACCTTTGAATGGTAGTGGAATTACAAAAAACCATATACTGTACAACTGCTACTTTTTCAATAAAGGTTTTTGAAAAACAGTAATTTCAATACAATCATTATTTTGCAGAAGCAGATGCTTTTTTGAAGTCAGAATTTTTTTAGAACAATGAGAGGAAGTTCTCGTGCCAAAACGGACAGGATTTTGTGTCTCAGAAAAGCCTGTTAGTTTTAGGTTTTAAAGAGTAGATTGAATTGCTGGATCCCAGAAGGATACTAAATTGATGATGAATTGCAAAAATATTAGAGAAAAGAGCACAAGTCAGTGAACTGGAATAAGTCTTACATCATCAATGCCTCCCTCTGCACTGAGCTTCAATGAAATCTCCACATAAAGCTGAGAACTACATCAGGGTCTTTGAAAACAAGCAACTGTATGGTACATTGTAATCTGTGACATGTTTATACAAACTCTCTCACTACATTTCCACAGAGCCATTTATATGCGCTCAGTAACTGGTTTAGACATGTCGAGAACAAAGTCATTCCCACATATTGAGCCCAGCAGCCGAATTGTTTCATGCTGGTATGCGGTCGACCGGTCGTACCATTTCAGATCACAGTTGAGATCTAAAACTTTAATTATACTCAATCAAACTGTTTATTACAGACAGACTTGTCTTTAAAGATGGAATTAGTGGAGAACTACACACCATGGGGCCAATTCAATTCCACTTTCAAGCTTGTAGATGAGGTATAATTATATTTAAATACATTTCACACTTTCTTGAATCAAAACTCCATTGTACTGTACATGCCTCCTTGAGCTAATGTGAGAGATGCTGCTCTTACAAACGACTAATGAAATGACTATGATAGTTGAATGAGAAATCCCAATAATAACCATCTAGGTTGGTGCAAGATGGCTGCACACACCCATATATATATTCAGAACTTCACAGCTTGAGTGTTATTTGAGAATGAGATATCATCCGATATAAACTAATCTTATTCATTAGAAGCCAAAAAGCTAAAGTCACTCAGATAAAGCTTGGCTCGTGTCACTCAAGCTTTACCACAATAAGCTAAACAAGCAACATCTTGTTTGTCAGTGGTTTTAACCAAACATGACACGTTGTGAAAATACTATATTTCATTATGAGCCCTTTAGTGTTTTAGTTTTAGAGCTAGATACAGTAGTTGCCAACAGTGTTTCCTCCTGTACTAGTATATATATATATATATATATATATATATATATATATATATATATATATATATATATATATATATATATATATATATATATATATATATATATATATATATATATATATATATATATATAGTTTGTTTGTTTTTTTTTTTGTTTTTTTGCAACAGCATGGCAATTTCATAGCTGAGTTAAGGCCTGTTAAAGACTAAAGTTCTGTGTGAAAATTTTATGTGATAAATATTTTAATTTAAACAACACAAACATTGGCATGCCGTCAATCCAAAACTGCCGCTGCTGTTACAAGCTGTGACTTGGTGGCGCTCACAAACACACAAACTTTCAATTTTGCTAAAAGACAGTGAATAGCAGAGGAAGAATCCGTGGCAGTGGCTCTGCCTCCCAAATCCAACCTAAATAGTATATGAGATTAGAATAAGTGTGTCCCAAATCACATTATATTGAAAAGAGTATGCCAAAAGTCACCGGATGGTCTATTTCCAGTAGATTTTCTAAGTGTGTATCCGTGCACACTCAAATGGCTAATATTGCCCACAACACATTGCACTTTGAGGAGGATTCGAAGTACAAACAAGAATAAAAAGTGTTAAAAAACTAAAAACATGGCGGATGTGCTTGACCGATTGTTAAGTAAAGAGGTTTAGATAAAGGGGTTTGAGTGAATAATAATCAACATTTACCCTGATAAAAATATTTATTTAAATGTCATCCGTGTTATATTTAATCTGCCACAACAATGTGAACTTTTATAAAGATCTGTTTGGCCATTAACTTTTATTATGCAAAAATATGAGGAGAGTTCTCCGCATGAAAGACCCACAACTGGCACATCAACAAGCTACTTCTTTTCTCTCCAACACGGTAGGAAATTCAATTAAATGTGGATGTTAACTGTGACAAGTTAGTGATTGGCCAGTTTACGGTGACAGAAATCACGTAACTATGCGACTTTGCACAATTTAACCTCCTAAACTCCAAGGACCCTGATCAGGGTTCAGAATGACGTCATCAAGTATATAGTTAAAATTTTAAATGTCTGTGTAGGAGCTCGAGGATATTGCATTTATACCACAGTATATGGGTATGGGGAGACTTTTGATTTGGGTAGGTGGAAATTACATAAAAAGGTAATATTCCTCCCTTCAGATCTATTTGAATAAATCTTGCATAAAACACAGACAAAATTATGATCTGCCATCTAATGGAAACAGCCAAAACTGTCTGCAGGGTGCTAGGCTTGCTACGATAGTCGGTGTTGCCGGTGTTACCGGTGTCCAGACTCAACACCGGTTACATCACTTGCCCACCGTGGCACCACCAACCGTCTTTTTGATTTTTTTATAGTAATAAAATAATTTAGTTCAGTTAGAGAACAGACAATACAAATAAAAACTGAACGTATCTGCTTAATAAAGCAGGATCCGACCGTGAGTCTCGGCAGCGACAGGAGTCATTCATCAGATTTAAGAGTGAGGAGCTGACTGAGATGATCGCGGAAGATTTGGTTTCAAAGCGAAACGTAAAAGCGCCTATTTAAGGGAGTCTGTCATTTGTTTTGTTGTTGTGTTTTTCATTAAAAATAATAGGCTAATGAACCCCCAATTCAAGCAACCCGCAGCCGAATTGGCGCTAATTCAAAACCGAAAGTAAAATGTACTACTGAACTAGGGAACTGATTGAGACGCACCCATGGCCTCACAGAGCGCGCATTTACAGACGAGCTGTCATTCACGGTGTGTGCGCACTGGCACGTTTTCAGTTCAGAGCGGTCGTGTGCATGTTACTTTTGGTTAGATAGAATTAGTGATTTAAAAGCCTCCGCCGGTGATACCGGTATTACCGGTGTTGTCACACATCAATTAACCGGTGGAAACATTTCCTCACCGTCACATCCCTACAGGGTGCTAGAGCACACAGGGCCTGAGTTATACACTTTTAAAAAATTCAAAAAGTGCCTCTTTTTTGGGGGCAACATACACTTAAATGTTTATCACTTTTAGCATCGTTTTATGTAACTTCAAAGGGTTTGTGTATTTGTGTATTTTGACCCCTGTTTGTGGGTATGGGAAGCTTTTCAATTTGGGTAGGCCAAATTCAGACGGAAATCCCCAAAAATGGTCCCAGAGCTGAAGATGTTAATGATGTGATAGTACGCCCGAAAGCTTGTCTAATCTCATGTTACATACTCAAAAGTATGTACATTTTCTTCACAAAAAGAGTGCATTCTTTAAGGGCATAATATAAGTAGAATTGGGACGCAGCATAGGTCTCCTGTACTCTTGTATTTGGTGTTGTAAACAGTTGTTTAAAAAAAACACAAAATCTGTTCCTTCCTTTCTGTGACTTAACATGTTCATTAAATTTCATCATTTCAGGAAAAAAAAAAAACAGGAAAATCTGATCAAATTGTGGAGTGAACAGGCTACTTTTTTGTGTGTTGATCTGAAGATAAAAATAAATCCTTTAGGAAACATATACAGTACATGCTGCATAGTGTTGTTTAAACATCACAAATAATGGTTTACAAATAATGCAGTACCTGAAAAACATGAAAAGTTCATTGAGTTTTCAATTGGCTGCAACTTGGCCAATATCATTAAGACTCTTAAGGATTGACTTCCAGATATGAATGGAAATGGCAGAGTTCTGGATGTGTCACACAAGGACGAGAAAACAAAAATATAACAATACATCAATTCTTCTCAAACCCTTCACACAGGCTTGATTGTTTACACAGAGGTATTTTGAAAGGTTAATGCAGATTATTTGTCTGCAAAAGTCATCTTCAAATTAAATTGCAGGTTTGCCATGCATATTTCTGCTGTTTTCTCCTGTTACAATCCAGGATAAAAGTGACTCGCGCAGCAGAAGTATAGCAGAGAGATGAAAGTGCATAACGGAAAACTCTCGGACACATACGTGTAGCCTGATGAGGCGTTTCCTTGAACCATTCATGGCCATCAAATTTAATAGTTTATTGCATCCTAATGATACGTTAAGAGTAAATGATAATAAGAGAAAAAGAAAGAAAAGAAAAAGATTAAATAAAAAGATTTTTAAAAAACTAACCAAGTAAAAAACATAAAAGATAAAGAAACCATCACATTGCATCCTTATGACTCCTCATGAGCAACCCGGCCACTATAGACTGAAACACGCTATACGCTGACTTCGGTCAAAGGAACATTGCGCATCAAAACACGTCTCGTGGTGTGTTTTGATCCCGACCTGACCTAACACTGGAACAAGCGTTGATCCTTTTCACAAAGAGGCATAATTAAACAAGGACAGCTCTTGTGATTTGACGTGAAATCCATAACGTCGTTGTCCAGGGCTCGGAACTGTCTCTTGCCCTCCAGGTCCTCACCTGAATCATCTCCCTCTTCTCAAGAACGACTGCGGTCTGCTTGCGTTCCAACCAAAATGTTGCTGTAGATTTTTTGTTGCTCCTCTTTGAAAGCGTCTTTCACTTTCCCTCGTTTCAAACCACCATCCCTAAAGAAAAACACAAACCCAGTTTCAACTAAATTGTTATTTATTAAAAAAAATGCACAATTACCATCGCACACCTGTAGGTAATGGATAGGTGCGTAGGACAAAGGATAACCAAATCCAAAAATCTCAACGAATAAAGGGAAATCCTGCACACTATCAGTACTTGCAAAAAATATGAAAACGTTTTATTAGCAACGTTTCGGTCTCATGACCTTCATCAGCCATATGACGAAGGTCATGAGACCGAAACGTTGCTAATAAAAAGTTTTCATATTTTTTGCAAGTACTGATAGTGTGCGGGATTTCCCTTTATTTATAAAAAAATAAAAGGACATTTATCTGAGAAAACCAGCTTTAAAGGGTTAGTTCACCCAAAAATGAAAATTCTGTCATTAATTACTCACCCTCATGTCGTTCGACACCCGTAAGACCTCCGTTCATATTCGGAACACAAATGAAGATATTTTAGTTGAAAGCTGATGGCTGAGAAAGGCCTCCATTGGCATTCAGTACATTTATACTCCCAAGACGCATAAAAGGCACTTAAAACGTTGTTACAAAGTCCATTTCACCACAGTGGCTCTACAATAATTTTACGATGCGACGACAATAGTTATTGTGCGCAAAAAAAAATCTAAATAACACCTTTATCAAACTTGTTATTGTCTTCCGTGTGTGCCTCCACGACGCATGCGCGAGAATATGACGCAGACCCGGCGTTCGGACACATGACCCAGAATCGATTTGTTTACAAGCAGAGGAAGACGCGCGTGTCTAAGCTGTTGGATTCTACATTGATCGTGCTTTAGGTCTCGGCGTAGTTCTCAAAATGGGGCTTAAGTGTGCATTTCATGGATTCCCGAACGCTGGCGCTACGTCATATTCTCGCGCATGCGTCGTGGAGGCACACACGGAAGACAAGAACAAGTTGGATAAAGGTGTTATTTAGATTTTTTTTTGCGCACAAAAACTATTGTCGTCGCATCGTAAAATTATTGTAGAGCCACTGTGGTGAGATGGACTTTGTAACAACGTTTTAAGTGCCTTTTATCGGTCTTGGGAGTGTAAATGTACTGAATGCCAATGGAGGCCTATCTGAAGCCTTTCTCAGCCATCAGCTTTCAACTAAAATATCTTCATTTGTGTTCCGAATATGAACGGAGGTCTTACGGGTGTCCAACGACATGAGGGTGAGTAATTAATGACAGAATTTTCATTTTTGGGTGAACTAACCCTTTAATATGGCTAAGCTGCCGATCACAGATCGTTTTGTTCCGCGTCATGTTTAGGGGCGTGAAAATGTAACGTCGATGTCTACAATAACAGACTGGTGTAATTGGACGTATTTTAAAGAGTCTATGCTGCAAACTTTACAACAAAAAAACTCAAACAACAAAAAAGAAAGAGAAAATATAAAGTATTAATTATATTAGTCATATTTAATTTATACAGTGAAGACTGTTATTTTACATTTGATTATTCAATTTCTGTATCGGAATACTGTTAGATTTACCTGAAAAACATAAAGCACTGCTTATTTCATTAGCATCTTTCTTCTATTGTATTTATCTATGCTTGTAAGTAGTTTAATATTTTCTATGCAGATTCACTCCCCTACAAATTCACCCCAATTATTCTAGAATTATTAACTATTTTAAAATAGAGCTATTCATCTGGTGTAATTGTTTTTATAATCGCAATATATATCGCAGAAAAACAAAATATCGCAATGTAAGTTTTTTTAGAATATCGTGCAGCCCTGGTGTACGTCACAGTTTAATTTGCATTAGTTTGATCAAAGTATTGCGTTTACATGAGGTAAAGTTTAAATCGCAATATTTCCAAAATCCCATTATAACCCTAACCTATTATAATATGAGGGTACATCATGAAAACGCACTGAATGTCACGGATGTAAACACAATGGTGTTTTTCTTCCATGAGGGGTTTTGGCATCACGGCATCTTTGTTTCCAGTTGGACCGTAAAAGAACAGGACACACGTCTCCCGGACATCCTGTAGAATCCAACCAATCAGATGACGACTTTGAAAATCCTGAAGCGTTTCCAGTTAAGTGTGCCTTATGCATCAGACGATCAGCCAGCGGTCCGTGGACGTGACATCTGATGCTGAGACTACACGCAAAGTTGAGAGTGTGAGCCTTTCAAAGTATACTCCTTTGGCCTTAAAGGGTTAGTTCACCCAAAAATGAAAATTCTGTCATTAATTACTCACCCTCATGTCGTTGGACACCCGTAAGACCTCCGTTCATATTCGGAACACAAATGAAGATATTTTAGTTGAAAGCTGATGGCTGAGAAAGGCTTCAGTCAGGCCTCCATTGGCATTCAGTACATTGACACTTCCAAGATCCATGAAAGGCACTTAAAACGTCGTTACAAAGTCTATCTCACCACAGTGGCTCTACAATAATTTTACAATGCGACGACAATAGTTTTTGTGCGCAAAAAAAATCAAAATAACACCTTTAACCAACTTGTTCTCGACTTCCGTGTATGCCTCCACGACGCATGCGCGAGAATATGACGCAGAGCCGGCGTTCGGACAGATGACCCAGAAGCGATTTGTTTACGAGCAGAGGAAGACGCGCGTGTCTAAGCTGTTGGATTCTACATTGATCGTGCTTTAGGTCTCGGCGTAGTTCTCAAAATGGGGTTCAAGTGTGTATTTCATGGATTCCCGAACGCCGGCGCTACGTCATATTCTCGCGCATGCGTCGTGGAGGCACACACGGAAGTCGAGAACAAGTTGGTTAAAGGTGTTATTTTGATTTTTTTTTGCGCACAAAAACTATTGTCGTCGCATTGTAAAATTATTGTAGAGCCACTGTGGTGAGATGGACTTTGTAACGACGTTTTAAGTGCCTTTCATGGATCTTGGAAGTGTCAATGTACTGAATGCCAATGGAGGCCTGTCTGAAGCCTTTCTAAGCCATCAGCTTTCAACTAAAATATCTTCATTTGTGTTCCGAATATGAACGGAGGTCTTACGGGTCTCGAACGACATGAGGGTGAGTAATTAATGACAGAATTTTCATTTTTGGGTGAACTAACCCTTTAAGCATGGAAATATGTGTCCTTTGGATTTATCTAATTGACTTTGTTTTCGCTCACACATTCTCTGTTGTCCGTGTGAACACAAAAATTGGGCTGCACACAGATGGTGTGCGTGGACGTCTGCTAATCTTCCTGATGACGAAAAGTGATGAAAATTACCTCACGTGGAACCGTCGCAAATCGCGGACAGCCAAAGTGTACATTGGGCTTTAGTCTGCTGGTCTGGTCTGGTTTTAGAATGGTTTTTGGCACTTGTCAGGCTGGGAGACAGCTTAAACCAGCCAAGACTAGACATTTTCTAGTTTAAGACAGCCAGTTGTCACATATCTCTCAATCTACAGCTTATATTAGTATTTGTATTACTTCTCTTTGGCCTCAACATAGCAGAGTCAGACTTACCACAGCAGGTCCACCAGACCACCCTGTCTGGCAATGGCTGCCTTTACTCGGTTAGCAAACTGCACTGCATCCTCATCTTCCTAAAGGGGGACAAAACAGACCTTGACAAAAACCTTCTTGTGCTTTAAGTGTTTAAAATGTATCTTTCATACTTGTTACAATTATTTTCAGTTAAAGGGACAGTTCACCCAAAATTCTCTTATCATTTACTCACCCTTATGTCATCCCTGATGTGTATGACTTTCACAAACAAACAGACACAAACAAAAATTTAATGTAAGTGCGTTGTGAATTTTCATTTTTGGGTGAACTATCCCTTTATTAGCATGTTTATCAAAAACAATTTTGTTTGAATATTAAAATACCCCATTATGCTATTTTAAATGTTCCTAATCTTGTTTTGGAGGTCTCAATAGTCTCAGTTTTGCTATAGGTTTACATGCACTCAAGGTAAAAAAAAAAACACTTTAATTTTCTCATAATATACTGTACATTGCACATAAACCGTTTTCAGACTCTTTGAGAAATGTGGTTGTTTGAAGAAACACCTAACCTACTCTGCTCTGATTGGTCAAACGTTCCAGTCTGTTGTGATTGGTCTACCTCTTACAGCATGTGTCGGAAAAGTAACGCCTATTACCATACCGGAATTTCGAGTCCTCATCATTTTGAAATGCATGCAATGTGGATTGTAGCGCTGATAACAGCGTCTTCTTGGTATTTCGACAAAACGAACCAAACTCTTCCAGGCCTCAGCTGCAACTACAGTGTTTGAGGATGAGCATAGGCTGGCAAATTTGTAACAATGTTACGTAGGTATGTAACAGTAAGCGAGACTGGAATTGCTGACGACTCGTTTTAGCAGTTCAAACTCAATTCTTTCTTTTCGAAGACAAAAACATTATTTGTCATGTACTTTAATCTTTAAAAATGTACGGACCTTTTGCATTCACAGTTATATTAAACACAGCATTAAAGATAATATTCTAAAAAGCATTATTGTAGCACTTTAAAACAAGCAGTAAGTATACCAAGGAAGGGCTTCAACATACTTCCAGTGATTTTCCAGAGAACTTCAGTAACATTTGAGGTGGGGCAGATCACATTAGCACGATGATTTACCTATGGTGACTATTTCTGTTTTTTTTCTTTAGAGCCGAGAGCCTACACATGCATTCAAAACAATGATGTATTTGTTTATTTGCATGCCCACATGCAAAAACAGATGCCTATTTCCAATCTGTGGTGGGTGGACAAAACTTCACACAGGTGTCCAAACCCACTCAGGCTCATTTGTGCTTGATTTGTGTATTAAATGTACCAATGCAAAAATGGGAAAGCCAATGCAAGTCATTCATACCACAGAGATTTTATTGCATTCACAGAGATGATGCGTGCCAGTCTTACCTGACGGCTCATCGGAGGCAGGTACCACACACTGCAGACGATGGCCCAGCTACTCATCATTCTGAGCAGATAATTCACCATCCCAAATTTACTGCTGTTCCAGAAGGCTTCCCCAAACCGAGGGTCATACTGGAAAAGCACAAAGACACAAATAAAATACACTGCAATCCCCATCACAATGTTGATAAAAGACAAAACGTAATTTTCTTAATTATTTTTTTTCTTGTAAACATATCTAAACATTATTATAACAAGTTACTATTCAAGAAAATAAACTGTAGACAATAACACTTGTTTTCACATAACATTTCCTGAATTAAGTTTTGCTTTCATTGTGAATTGTTTCAAAAATATGTGTTTTCCACAAGGATTAATGCTGCCTTCACGTGCAATCAGAATTATTGTAAATACGAGTTTCCAAGAAAATAAATTGCACATGAACGCCCTCTGATGTCGTGTTTACCACTGGGAAGTTCGGAAATAATTTTGATTATTTTTTTTGATACACAGCGAAAATAGCCTGCATTTGACCGAAATTACAGAATCGTCAGATAGCATTGTGAATGTTTATATGGTGGCCAGTGCATGTGACACTACATATAATTTGTTTTAATAAGATTTTCCCAATAAATAAGCAAAAATAAACCTGTGTCCTCCATGATTCCTGTTCATTTTGACACCAAAGCACTTAACAAGCTCATAATCACGACCTCTGAAGTGGGAATTATGACATTTCCGAAAGCTGAATTATGTGTGGCTGTTACACCTCTGGTGTGCATTATTTTCTAATAATTCAATGGATCGTCCATTATTCTGCTTATACAACGGTTACGACACCTCAAGACATTGTTCAGATGTTGTATAATCGAGACATTTGTCAGGATTATGAAATATTATTAAAATGTAAAAACTGTTTTCTATTTGAATATATTTTAAAATGTAATTTATTTCTGTGATGCAAAGCTGAATTTTCAGTATCACTACTCCAGTCTTCAGTGTCACATGATCCTTCAGAAATCATTCTAATATGATGATTTGGTGCTCAACAAACATTTATGATTTTTATCGATGTTGAAAACAGTTGTGTAAAACATTTTTTTTCAGGATTCTTTGATGAATAGAAAGTTCAAATGAACCGCATTTATTTTAAAATAGAATCTTTTAAAACATTATACATGTCTTTACTGTCACTTTTCATCAGTTTAATGAGTTAATGAGTTAATAAGTTATTTCCCAAATATAAAACAAATTACTGACCCAAAACTTTTGAATGGTAGTACAATGTTGTAAAAGCTTTCTATTTCAGATAAATACCGTTCTTTTTAATTTTCCATTCATCAAAGAATCCTAAAAATATGTTTTACATTGATAATAATCATAAATGAGTAGAAAAATCATCATATTAGAATGATTTCTGAAGGATCATGTGACACTGAAGATTGGATTAGTGATTAGTACACGGTTTAACCTGCTTCGCAGCATAGTAATGATGATATGCTAAGGGCCGCCCACACGTTGATGTGATTGATTACAAGCAGGGTCGTCGCAAGTGGGATTAAAGGTGGTGACAATTATAGGGGCCCCCACTGCCCAGGGGGCCCACTAAATCCAGTAGTTATACTAGATATTCCCCTACTCTTATGAATCATTATAATATATTCATTTGTATGCCTGAGAGTTAAATTAAACATGCAAAAACATGCGATTTAGGCTAGTTAATGAAGTTTTCCAAATTTCTTCTCTCCCCCCTCCCTACAAATGGTGTAGTCTGATGGTTAATTAGTGAACAGAACCAATCAGAGTTGAGGCTGCTCCGAGAACAACTGAAGTTAGAAAAAGTTACAGTGAAAGTGAAACTGGCAGAACGATTATGCGCTCAAAGTCCCCGTCTTTTGCGCTATTATGTAGTTTGTTGGTTTGTATAACATGCAGAAAAATAGATTTGCGTGACAAAAGGATTACAGACTTGTCGGCTGCTGATGTGATATTTTTAACAATACTGTCAAGAAAACAGGAATACAACTCATTGCTATTGATGGATACATTTATTAGCTTTATTTAATAAAATAGCACATTGTCTTCATCAAAAAAAACTTAAATGATTATATTTTACATTTGACTGCATTCATTTTAATTTATGAATAATATTTATCTCACCTGTTAGACATTAGACTGACTGGAAATACATTTTATAGGCCTGTTATATTGCTGGTATAGGCCTACATTAAAAAAGTTTATTTTAACATTTGACTAATTTCTTGTCTTATGTTGTTATTTTATTAGTTTGTTTTGCACAACAATAAGTTATTAATCGCTTAATGCCATTGTTTTGATATAATATAAATATACAACTTGGCATAAAACCCAAGTAAAAGCAATAACCTTTATTTTGTTTGAATTTCGTAATAAATTGGACGTAATTTGTTAATCTGAGACTTTGTTTCATATCAATAGTAACAAAGCACAAAGATTATTGTGATTTATTGGATGGGAGGCGCGCTACAATTTCCCGTTCATTCATCAACTGAAAACAGGATGACTAATTGATTCTTGGGATCGAAGAATCGATATCGGTCGGTAAAAATGAGAAGTCAATATTTTTTACCTAGCCCTAAAAGAAATAATTTGTCATTTTAACTTATCCTATTTTTTGATTAAATAAAAAATAATCATCGGAAGTAGAGATCATAAAACAAAATGCTTAGAACTATTTTTTAAATCTGTAAATGTACATGTAAAAGTCACTGAGTGAATGATTTGAAATGTTCGTAATAAAACGAACAACAAACACATTACGCAAAAAGTGTCTGTTATTTTGCATTTACACTCCGAGACGTAATGCACAGATCATTTGACATACAGTCTCAGATTGTCCATTGCATTTAAATACAGTTGTCAATCAAGAATCTTTATAATGTGTAGTGAAAAATATATATTATATACAGAAAGTGAGCAAAGGCATTATAAAAATCGCAGACATTATAATCACTGAAGCTGTCAATTACAAAGCAAGGCACACAAAGCCAAGTGGGTATAACTGCAGACAGGAGAGCTCCAAAATGTGGCGTAAACTCCAAAAGTGGGCAGAACCTCCAAAAGGGGGCGGGGTCTCCAAGGGCAAAGACTTTCGCTATTGGCTCTGGCTTCATCCAATTGTCATTGACTTACATTTCAAAATAAATGTTTGTAAATTAAACATTGCATGCGTGTCATGTGCCTGTCAATGGGAGGAAGCCACGCCCTATTTTGGAGCTCCCACTTCCATTTGAAGATCTCCAGGCTGCAGCTATACCCTTCTCGATTCTGACTAACTTAAACGCATCTGATTTGCCACATGCTCAACAGATAGGTCTGTGAACACGTTGTAAATAGAAACCTTTGATGCTCTTCACAGCGTGCTTACACAAACACTTACAGGAATATTTTAAATCATCCTGAAGAACAGTAGATATCATCACAAAAATTCATCAAAATATTTTCAATGTAGTAAAACCCTGCACAAACAACCCAGGACGACTTATGTATCAAAGTTTAATACTTAAGTTTCAAGATCTGTTCACATCCCTAATGACCTCTTTGTTAGAGAAGTGAGATTTTCTGACCTTTATGGCAACGGGGTAGACAGTCGAGCCAATTTCAAAGCTTCCTTTCTTGAACATCATTACTGATGTGTTATTAATGCAGGTACCTAGACACAAATTATATGATGAACAGATGAAACAAACAGAAGGCCATATTAAAAACCAGGGCCTGGATTCACAAAACACTCTTAAGAATAAAATTCTTCTTAACTGCCATTTTCTTCTCATTTTCAAACTTAAGAAAAAAGATAAGAATATTTTCTATACCCAAAAACATTTCTGAACAGGCAGCCCGGAGGCATGGCAATGAGATGCAGAGTCTTGTTCCCTGTTCTCAGGGAACCAGAATTATAGTCGTAGCCCTAGACGTTCCCTTTCCAAAGGGAACTCACACTGCATTCTGAGAACGAAATACCCACGCCTCCATGCTGAGGGGAGTGCATGCCAAGAAATGGCTGTGACTATGCACAAATAATGTCAGTTTCAACACCACTCACCCCTTCTGGTCACACACTAGACTGTCAGTGAGAGTACTCCCTAAGGTCACTGCCCGAGTTATCAAGCCTCAGTGAGGAAGTGTCTCCGTAAAGTAACAGAAGGACTTGTCAAAGGCTGCTCAAAGGCTTGGAACCAGCATCTTCACTAGGAAGGGGTTCCTTTAAGGGAGTATGGCCAAGGGACCAAAAGGAGCCCTGGCCAGTCATTTATAGGAGACATTGTGTCAACTCCCAGAGCCACCAGTGAAGCTGACCCGGTCTGAATTGTGACCTAATCTAGCCAACAACTTGTCTGTTTCCTAAATGGAGCCTCTTATCATTACTTACCTCATGAGTGGTAACCAGAAGGGACTGCAGAAAATGCAGTACCCAGCTCACACACCGGACAAAGAGACAGGCATCCTGGGGAGCAGGACTCAGCATATCGCTTTCCAAACCCTTACAAATGAGGGGAGTTACTCTGCTCCACCAGGGACCTACAGAAGACCTACTTCTTTCAAAGCACTACGGAGGCTTGGTGCTCTACATTGGGTCCCTAATGAGAGTACCTCCAGCTCTAACAGGAGGTGATCTACCAAGGGCGTTCATAATAATCTCTTGACCTTTCAGACCAAACTCAGGGAGCGAGTTTCTCAATAGGATGATCCTCTCAAATGAGGGAATACCTACAGCTCTAGAAAAGCTGATCTACCAGGGAAGTCTCATGGGAGTCCTTCGCCCTTCTGACCAAACACAGGGAGCGAAGTACTCTACAGAATGACCCTCTGAAACGAGGGTAGTACTACCTAGGCTTGACCAAGCAGAGCATCAACCAAGCTCTGGGGCCTCATTTATAAAACTTTGCGTAGGATTTGCGTCAGAAGTGGCGTACGGATGAAACATAGGACGTGCGTACGCACAGAAATATTCGGATTTATAAAACCGTGCGCACGCACATCCTACGCAGTTTTCCCTTAATAAATCACAATCAATTCTAAATGTAGCGCAGCTTTTGCGGCTTCATGTCACGCCCATAGTTGCCCATAAATAGTCCGTGAAACGCCCACAAATTAATATTCATCGATTGCGAAATCATGGCAAATACAGAGAGGAAATCAAAAAAACGTAACTTCACTCAATGTGAAGTAGAAATTATCGTTGGCGAGGTGGAAAAGAGGAGAAAAATATTTTTTGGAGGGCACAGTGTGGCCATTACTAATGCCAAAAAGGCACTTGAAATGCAAAAGGTTGCAGACGCCGTAAATGCTGTAGCCTCACAACCTCGGACCGTGGCCAAAAAAAAAAAGAAATGGTCGGACATCAAAGTCTGGCGCTGCATCGCCAGAGTGTGTCTGCCACGGGTGGGGGAAAGGGGACACCGGAGCTGACCCCTCTTGATGAGAGACTGGCGGCAATTATTGGGGAATCCCTCCCTATCCCTATTATCTACGTGGAAATGGGAAATAGTTCAGTGCAAATGTAATTTCTTGCAGCTTTCTGAATGGTTGAGACATACGTCAGTTATTTTATCGAAAATAAAACAAACTAAAGGCATTTGCATGAATACCATGATTCCGTAGCTGATGAAGAAATTTTTACTATGAAAACAACTTTCCCCAGTGGACCATTAATACATCTATCTATCTATTTATCTATTTATCTATCTCCCTAAATCTATCTATCTGTCTATCTAATTGCATCTATATCTGCTCCGCCAGACGGACACATTGACGAGAATATCAGATTTGTACATTATTTCGTTCTGTTTACCATATTATATATGAGGATGAATTGCATAACATGCCAATATTGTTGCAGAACATATTTCCCTTTTTTTTTTTTTGCATTTCTGTTGTAATTTTCGTTTGATTTAGTTTGTTTTACACTGCAGATCGATCAAACGGGTGTTCGTGTAGGCTGTTAATTGTAATACTTGTTTTGTGAAGTCTTCAAGTTATTTATGAGAGGCATAGCCTATTGCCATTTCTTTTACACAACGGTCTACAGTTTCACACACTTTCACGTGTTTCTTCCATCTGCCGACGGTGTCGCCATTTCTCATTTCATCCGTTTTTGTGCGTACGCCTGGGTCAGAGCTTGCGTGAAGGACCGCACATTTTCCCGTCAAGTTTGCTTTTTATAAATACCAATTATTGCGTAGAGAGCGGCGTACGCCTTCTTTTGTGCGTACGCAACGTTTATAAATGAGGCCCCTGGTGCCATAGTCATGGAGGCTCCTGTGAAGCTGCTCAATCTGAGCATAATTGGTGTCTGACACAAGGGGCGCAGAGCTCTGGGAGCAAAGCACTCTTAGAGGACCCTGAACAAGGGGAGCAAATATCAGCTTGACAAAGACAAAGCCCAAGGGTGGAGGCCTGAACAAACAATGCATCTTGTTCCAAGACAGGTTGCTGTATGAGCTAAGCTCTGGAGGAGTGGAGGCCTCAATGGGATGAAATTCCACGGAAGAGGCCTAAGACACTCAACCCAACGACTTGATGGTTAAAATCAAGGAGCTTTCACAGAAGAGCCTGCTCTGAAAGGCCACAAGCTAGATAATGCTACTAACCAGAGCTCTAGAGAGCTGAGGCTTCAGCATAGTGCTCTTCACTCTCGAAGCAAGAGGAAGCCTAACAATGCCCAGAGGACATCCAATTGGGAGGTTTTCTCAGAAGTAGCCTGCGATGCCAGGCTATTTGTCTGTGCCTAACACCACTAGGGAACTGTAGCTCAGCATATAGCTTTTTACTCTAGTAACAAGAGGAGTCCAGCTCAACCGAGGCAGATTGAGGAAGCTGAAGGCCTGCAACTCGCATTATTAGCCTAATACAGAAGGCAGGCCCCCGACCTGACGACTCTCACAGTGAGAGGAGGCATACCAGGATCACTAGCTATCAGTCTTGGGCTGGAGAGTATCTCCTTTAGGAGTAGCCTACTCTGAGCTACTGTTGGCTAGGAGGCAGAGATACTACAGCAAAAACTGCCTCTGTCTTGAGACGTATTCCTGAAGTACTAAGCCTAGGCCGAATATCGGGCCGGCCCAAATATGGGAGGGCCAGCATACATGCATTCATGACCTTCCTGGAGGTCAGTGAGTGGAGTGGTGGCTTCAACATAATGACTCTCTAAATGAGAGGAAGTCCACTTATACCCCTTTTCCACCAGAATGAACCGGGTGCTAGTTCAGAGCCAGTGCTAGTCCCAGTTCATAGTTGGTACAACTGAGGAGCCTTCTAAGAACTGTTTGCTTTTCCACATGCTGAGAGCCACAACAGAGCCAGATCTTACGTCACTGTATACGTCTCATCTTTCTAAGCAACTCTAGCGAGGCAGCGGGAAACACAAACACACCAGGCTTGTTCGAGATGCATCGGCGCTGCGCAGACCGATCCACGTATGATATTAAAAAAATGCGTGAGTGAATCAAAAGCATAAGGAGTCGTATGCTCTCGCTGGACTCGTTGTCATACGGCGATTGGTCTGCACAGCACCGCTGCGAACAAGCCTTCCATCAACAATGCAAACGTTGCGTAACTATTGATTCACATGGCTTTACGCTCCTACATCGGCATTAAAACACAACGAAAACACAGCGAATCCAACGCATTCATGCAGTTCGCCGTAATTTGTATAGACGGAGATTACAAACGAGCAGCAGCTGTTAACTCCATTAGCTGCTATTTCAAAAATTGCGGATCTCAAGTTTGTGTTCGTCTTGTTGACCCCGCCCCCAGCACCTGACGTAATCGGTTCTTACTTCTAGTCCAGCAATGTTTTGGTGCTACTTAAGAACCACTTTTCCTGGCTCAGAGCTGGTGCTTTGGGTGTGGAAACACAAAGAACCGATTTGAAACTATGCTCTGGCTCCGAACTAGCACCAGCACTGCCTTGGTGGAAAAGGGGTGTTACTCACCACATGGTTACAGTCAAGGCGGCCTCACAACCGGCCAATGCCTCGAACATCATTTGCCTGGAGCTCAGTGGAGCAGCAGCTTCAACATATTGACTCTCGGCTGAGAGGAAGCCAGCTCACTCACCACAGGGTGATTGTCAAGGCCACCCACAATGGGCCAACACCTGAAGTCATGATCTATCTGGATCTCAGGGGAGCGAAGGCTTCAGTGTAGTGCTTTTTACTCTCTCAGTGAGAGGAAACCACTTCACTCAGCCTAGGGAGGTTATCAAGAAGGCCTCACAGAGAGCCATACACTTGAAATCGTGAACTTGCCTGGAGCTTGATAGATCAACAGCTTCAACAGAATGATTCTCATGAGGAAACCAGCTTACACACCACAGAATGATTATTAAGGCGGCCCTAGGGGCCAAATACTTTGAAACATCAACTATCTGGTAGCTCAAAAGAGCGGCAGCCTTAGCAAAACGACTCTCTAATTTGGCCAGACCACTCACTACTATATAAATACCTACTATATAAAAACCTTTGCAAAAACTACTCTCAGAGGAGAGGAGGTACATACTAAGGGTGTCATGATAATCTTCCCCAATAATGGGATCTCCAGGGCCTCAGTCTAAATACCCCTATATAATACTTTATAAAATAAATGACAAAACGCCCCCTTTATTCCTTTCTATAGGGAGCTGAGGTCATTGATTTTATAACGGCTCTCCACCAATGGTGAGGCGACCTATAAAGCTCAACCTGAGACTTCAAATAGCGGAGACCTTAATGTAAATGCCATACTCTTATAGCCTGAAAGGATGCACTCACTACCAAGCCCGGCGCCGGACCCACAGAAGGGTTCAAATGATGGAACAAACTCATCATTGGCCCAACCTCAAGCCTGATATTTTGAATGCCTGTGGGGGGGGATTAAAGTCATCATAGGCGAGGCAGGGCGGCTGTGAGGGCTCAGATGTCTTGCCTTCTTCACCCTTGACAGCCATCTCCTGCTCTTCCTGGCTTGATGGCAACTGTCTCTCACTTCTTACAGCCGCTGAAGAGCAAAAGAGATAACACTTCTCTCTAACTCTTCAACAAGCTTCATCTGAGACCCAAGCCGCTGAGTACAGATGCCTGTCCCTCTTTCCTCAGGAAAATAGACAAACAAGATTGTTTCAAACAAAAGAGGATGACATATTCTCTAGATGCCCCTTATATACTTCCTGGTTGCACTAGCATGATGTCATAGGCTGTCGCCGGCCAATATGATTGCCGTGTTTTTACAGTTGCTTCAGATACCGAGGTGTTTCCCCATAGTGTCTCAGGATGAAGTGCGAGTTCCTTTTCGAAAGGGAACAAGTAATATTGTGTGAAAACTGAATTATTTTGTTGTCATTTGTCCCATATTCCACTCTGAGAAATCTGGTCACCCTAATTGTACACACTACCGTTCAATAGTTTGGGCTAATTAAGTTAAACAAAAAATTATATATATATATATATATATATATATATATAAAACATTTTTAAATATATTCAAAGATAAAAAAAACTATTAGAAACTAAACAGCAACTAAGTTATTTTGAGTTGCTATAATATAAATATTTTTTTAATAGTTTTTGCAGTAATTTTGATTAAATAAATGCAGAGCAATCTTAAGATCTTACCAACCCCAAAGTTTTAAATGGAAGTGTATGTAGGAACAAAAATGAGTAGACTCATCTAGTTTCCCTTTCACTTCAATAATCTTTTCTGAGAATGAGTTCGACTTACCTTCAGGGAATATGAGGATCGGCAGTTTGCTTTTGTCTTTTACATGATCACTCAACCTGAAATACAACCCATTTGATTAATGATGACAACAACAATAAATAAGTGAGTTATAAAAACAACAAGATCCAGTGAGCTATTTGCACTAATAATGTTAACTGAATCCAGGCGCCAGTTGCATAAACTTAAAAACTATATTAACCCTACTCCTCTCATTGGGTCATTTTGACACAAAATTATTTTATTTTGAATTTAAGAATCATGTGTTCATCAGTGGTCTAAGAGCTTGTTTCAAACTTTCACACTTGAAATGGGAATACACACAAAAAATTGTAGTTGTAAATGAAAATAGTAACAAATCCTTCCCTCACAGGTCAATTTGGTCATATACAATCTCTAAAGAATGAGACTATAGAAAATCCCCAATTCAGAACACACTCACAAACATACACAAACACACACACACACACACACACACACACACACACACACACACACGTACACCACACACATAGAAATACATACAATTAATTAAAACAATTTTTTTCAAATGATTGATTTTCTAATGTCTAAATATATCTCTGAATGCATAGAAATTTTAAAATAGGAGTTATGTTCTCATATACCAGTTTATTTGCTCTAAATATAATCTCAATAGAGAAACTATAGGCCGCTCTCCTGTAGTGGCACTATTTATAAAATGCAGATTAATATAATTTCTTTCCACAAGAGGTCAGCAGACACTCAATGACTGAAAGCATGATTTATTATTGATGATATCACTAGAATCGGACTGGAATGAGGTCCTTTTTGTGAAAATGTAAAAAAAAAAAAGCTTATTTTCAATTAAAACAATACAATTAAAGAATATGGAGGGAAAAAATAATCACCAAAAGATATTTAAAAAATGCAGAAATGTAGGGATAACTTTTTATCACAACAGATTGATGTAAGATTTCTGAAAATTAAATAAAAAAAGTGTAATTTTTGTTCTCCGTGTCATTTTGAGTTTATGCAACTGAACTAGCCACAGCACTTTTGTTCAAAAGCCAAATAAATTAGACAGGTGATGTTGTGTTACCTTTTAGCCACTAGATGGCGATCTTTGACTTCTAAGCGTTCAAACCAAATGTGTGGACAAGCTTTCACCATAGACCTCTGAATGAGCCCCATCAGCCCCCCATGGATCTGACCCACCTTTAAAACACACACAGGCACATTTACCCTCTGACCTTCTATCTCAAATACACACAAATGCACACACTCACCATTGCATAGCATCCGTCACTGGCCAGTATAATGACATCAATGGGTGACGTGTGGTTGGCAACACAGATGCCTCCATTCTTGGGTTTATTTTCACTGTTCCAGAGAAAAACACAGAGAAAAGATTGTGAGCAGAGAGTGTAAATAGTTACAGGAGAAACACGGAGAGCACTGTTTATGTTAAAGTAAACAGGTAAAGAGTTTGTGTTGGCATCCAATAGTTTCGTAGTATCTTCACATTAAAGGAACCAGTTTGACTAGTCAAGGAAGAGGTCTTGAGAGAAAGAATACTCTTTATTCTTATCACATTTTAGGCAGAGAAGAGAAGAGAAAGAAAGAAAGAATGCACAGTAGGTCACGTTTAGGAGACGCAGGAATGACAGAGATAAAGACAAAGAGAGCTCTAGAAAAGTTCAAATTCAGGCCAACATGCTAAATCTAGCTGACCTGACCTGTAATTAAGGGTGTGTTCACACTCGACATGTTGGTTTGATTAAAACATACCCTGGTGCAGTTGCTCTGCTAGTGCGGATCTTTGAATAAGAGTGAAAGCTGCCATCTGAACTCTGGTGCGCAATATACAAGTGGACAGAGACCGCTAAAAAGATAGGCCTCGGTCCACTTCCAAACGAACTCTGCTGCAGTTCGAATGATATATGAATGCAACACGGACGAAAGACATGTAAACGAACCAAAAACAGGAAGATGAGGCCCTAAAAAGTACAGAATGCTCATGCACACCTGTTTTTTCTCGTCATAGTCGTGATGTTGCCATCACAGTTCAGTACAGGCATCAGATCTGTGTCTCCTCACAGCAGATAATTTGTCTGTGTGACGGAGGAATTCCTGACGTTGTTTTGACTCCATTACACATTTTTGAAGCTCTTCACAAGCTCCCAGCTGGTCAAAATACCATCATATATAGGCTATACACATACAAACTATATTGCCAAAAGTATTGGGACACCCCTCCAAATCATTGAATTCAGGTGTTCCAATCACTTCCATGGCCAAATGTGTATAAAATCAAGCACCTAGGCATGCAGACTGCTTCTACAAACATTTGTGAAAGAATGGGTCGCTCTCAGGAGCTCAGTGAATTCAAGCGTGGTACCGTGATAGGTTGCCACCTGTGCAATAAGTCCATTTGTGAAATTTCCTCACTACTAAATATTTCACGGTATTATAACAAAGTGGAAGCAATTGGGAACAACAGCAACTCAGCCACGAAGTGGTAGGCCACGTAAAATCACAGACCGGGGTCAGCGCATGCTGAGGCGCACAGTGTGCAGAAGTCGCCAACTTTCTGCAGTAAATAGCCACAGACCTTCAAAATGTGTGTGGCCTTTAGATTAGCTCGAGAACAGTGCGTAGAGAACTTCATGGAATGGGTTTCCATGGCTGAGCAGATGCATCCAAGCCTTACATCACCAAGTGCAAAGCGTGAACACAGCCTAAGACACAAAGCCTGTTACCTCATTGTTACCTTCCGGTGTCATGAACTATGACCCCACTCTGTTTAGCACCTTTCCCACAGAGTTTTGATCCTAGTAAATCGCCATAGAGTGCCTTCTGTGTGAACACAAACACGTCCCGAGATTGATCCAATGACGTAGTTATTGTGCGACTCTTTGACCGGGGGGTTTAAATGCAGATCAATGTTCATGTTGCACATTAACAAAGAAGGTTTGTGTTCGTCAAGGAACAAAGAAAAAAAGTTTGTGTTCGTCAAGGAAGTGATGCAAACACTTCTGCTGTTGTGCCACAACACTAGCGTTTTCGATGCTTACATTACACGACACATCCTGATGTCACGTCACGTCTTTACGGGATGTGAGTGAACGCACGCACAGATTTCAAAAAATCCCTGGCAGTGTGAATGAACCAAAATCAAATCCAAAATCAATATAGTTTCAGTGTATTTTCCGTAATCTCTGTTTGAAACTGGGTTTTGACATTAAAACCTAAACATGCCCACACCCTCTATACAGAACATACCAGGGGAGTTAACAAGAACCAGTTCTCATTCACTATAATTACATGGAGAAGAGTGAATAGAACATTCTCCAAAATATTTTCCTTTTGTGTCCCAAGGAATAGTCAGACAGGTTTGAAGAACTTCAGAGAGAACTGTGAGCATGTGATTTACAGTAGAATGTATGACTAGGTGTGCTATCAGGAGTGTCATTTGAGTGCATGATTGTGAAGGTGTTGGATTGTAAGCATGTGTGTGATTGAATGATTGCAAGCATGTGACTGATTTTTAGTGTCTGACTGTGGAAGTGATTGTGACCACCTGACTGTGTGTGATTGTGACAGTGTGTGAGTTTGTGTGATTGTAAGCGTCTGATTATGAGCATCTGATTCTAAGTGTGCATGTGTGTGATTGTGAGAGTATGGGTGTATTTGTTTGATTGTTAGTGTCAGATCGTGAGTATGATTGTTAGCATGTGTTTGTGAGTGTGTGATTGTGAGCGTGTGTGCGCATTTATTGGAGTGTTTGATTGTGAATGTCTGATTGTGAGAATGATTGTTAGCATGTTATTATGAATGTGTATGTGTGATTGTGAGTCTCTGATTGTGAGTGTGTGTGCATTTATTGAAGTGTTTGATTGTGAATGTCTGATTGTGAGAATGATTGACAGCATGTGTTTGTGAGTGTGTGATTGTGAAGGTGTTGGATTGTAAGCATGTGTGTGATTGAATGATTGCATGCATGTGACTGATTTTTAGTGTCTGACCGTGGAAGTGATTGTGACCACCTGACTGTGTGTGATTGTGACAGTGTGTGAGTTTGTGTGATTGTAAGCGTCTGATTATGAGCATCTGATTCTAAGTGTGCATGTGTGTGATTGTGAGAGTATGGGTGTATTTGTTTGATTGTTAGTGTCAGATCGTGAGTATGATTGTTAGCATGTGTTTGTGAGTGTGTGATTGTGAGCGTGTGTGCGCATTTATTGGAGTGTTTGATTGTGAATGTCTGATTGTGAGAATGATTGTTAGCATGTTATTATGAATGTGTATGTGTGATTGTGAGTCTCTGATTGTGAGTGTGTGTGCATTTATTGGAGTGTTTGATTGTGAATGTCTGATTGTGAGAATGATTGACAGCATGTGTTTGTGAGTGTGTGATTGTGAAGGTGTTGGATTGTAAGCATGTGTGTGATTGAATGATTGCATGCATGTGACTGATTTTTAGTGTCTGACCGTGGAAGTGATTGTGACCACCTGACTGTGTGTGATTGTGAGCGTGTGTGCGCATTTATTGGAGTGTTTGATTGTGAATGTCTGATTGTGAGAATGATTGTTAGCATGTTATTATGAGTGTGTATGTGTGATTGTGAGTGTGTGTGCATTTATTGGAGATTTTGATTGTGAATGTCTGATTGTGAGAATGATTATCAGCATGTGTTTGTGAGTGTGTGATTGTGAGCCTCTGATTGTGAGTGTGTGTTGTAAGGGAAATTTTGAACATAAACTATATCAAACCATATAATGTGTTTTTGATATTAAACTCATATACGATGTTTTTGTTAAATATAAGGGGAACTCTAGTTTTCTGTAATAAACATTTTTTTTGATAATAGAACTAGTATTCATTGTCTGTAGCCTTGTACAAGTTCTCAGAAACTTCAAGGTGACACAGCTGCAGATAACACCAACTAAGGAGTTTGTTGTTGTGTTTTTTGTTATTGATTAGAAGTCCTCACCCACTGAAATGAGAGTATAAAATAACTAGTTTGAGGCTTCCACTTTGTCTTTTCTGACTGCCGACAACCTATATGTCCGAATTGACCTTGACAAGAATAAAAGCGTTTAAAGACATTTTGCTTGTGTTTTATAAGTTTATTTTTTCCACAACACAAGTTGTATGATTGTGAATGTCTGATTGTGAGAATGATTGTTAGCATGTGTTTGTGAGTGTGTATGTGATTGTGAGCCTCTGATTTTGTGTGTGTGTGTGTGTATTTATTGGAGTGTTTGATTGTGAATGTCTGATTGTGAGAATGATTGTTAGCATGTGTTTGTGAGTGTATGTGTGATTGTGAGCCTCTGATTTTGTGTGTGTGTGTGTGTGTGTGTTTATTGGAGTGTTTAATTGTGAATGTCTGATTGTGAGAATGATTGTTAGCATGTGATTGTGAGTGTGTGTATGTGTACATTTATTGGAGTGTTTGATTGTGAACGTCTGATTGTGAGAGTGACTGTGAACGTGTGAATGTAACAGTATGCGTGTGTATGATTGTGCATGTATGTGTTTGAATATAAGTGTCTGATTTTGAGGATATGTGTGGGATTGACGGATGCTATGCACTCGTAAGTGTGTGTACTTGAGAAAGAAAGTTCTGAAAGGGTTGATTGTATCTGTTTGTGTGTGTTATAGGCTGATTGATAGCTAGTGTCCAATTGCGAGAGTAATTGTGAGTAGGCCTACACTGAGTGTTTGTGAGTGTCTGATTGTGTTATTGTGAGAGTATGAGTGTGATTGTACATGTATGAGAGTGCACAGCTGTCAACCCTCCCGTTTTTTCCGGGTTTCTCACGTATTTTAGCTCTTTTCCCATTGTCTTCCCGGTTTAGTATTTCCCCGTAAAATATCCCGTATTTTTACGTTCTGATTGTGTTAACTCAGAACACGCAACTATCTGGTTTAGTGCCAGAAGACGCGAATGAGAAGTGGTGCGCGCTGTGAATATTGAGTTCTCTTTCAAGTCTTGCTCTTGAACGGACAAACTCATGCAAAAAGTATGTCAACATGTCCATATTGATGAGTATTCTAGCAGACATAGTCTGTATATGGCTTAAGTAAACTTTATACAGTCCAGGAAAGACGACGCATATCCGAGGTCTTAAAGGGGCAGGAGCCTTTACAGCTGTCTGTTTAATGTCAAACAAAAGACAAGGGCATCACTCACTGCTCTTGATTGAATAGCTTTTGTAAGTTTAATAGGATTAATCTTTAATTTATACAGTCAAATATGCAATGCTATTCTACATTTGATAAATTTCTGTACCTGAAAACTAATGTTAGACGTACCTGAAAAACCTGAAAAGCATAGTTTATTTTATTAGTATCTTTGCTCAGTAGTATTTATTTGTGCTGCTGCCTGTATTTAAATGATTTGTTCTTCTTATTATTTTTTTTTAATTTGACAGTAGTCCTTTTTTCCCTGAACATAGCAAATACTGAACAGTACCGAAACCGTGAACCTAAAACCGTGATACAAACCGAACTGTGAGCAATCTGTACCGTTATACCCCTAACGTAACGTATGATAAAATGACTGAAAAAAGGTTGGGAATCACTGGCTTAGGCTACTATCGAAGAAGAAGAAGACAGTTGCAGCCGCGGGCGGGAGGAAGAGGGAAAAAGTAGCGGGAAGTAAACTTCAAGGAGAGTAGAGTAGATGAGTGTGATGTGCGATGATGGATCAGGATGCTGACGGCCAAAATCGAAATATTTTGTGTAGTTATAAACTCTTTAGACTTTTTTTTAAGTTTGTGGGTAAGAATCATGAAAAAAAATCCCTTATTTTGTGGATGGATTCCGGGAAATCTCCCTTATTTTCAATATTCAATGTTGACAGCTATGGAGAGTGTTTGATTATGGGTGTCATATTATATTGTACTGTATGTGTGTGATTGTGAGCATGTATGTGAGTGTTTGATTGTGTGTGTCTGACAGCGAGCGTGTGTGTGTGTGTGTGTGTGTGTGTGTGTGTGTGTGTGTGTGTGTGTGTGTGTGTGTGTGTGTGTGTGTGTGTGATTGACGGATGCTATGCAATGGTGAGTGTGTGTATTTGTGAGAGAGTAATTGTGAGCATGTGATTGTAAGTATTTGTGAGATTGTGAAATATCTGATCATCCTCCATAACGCAGTTGCAAACATCTGTAAACTTTTGAATTACCAAGGCAATGACTGACGCATTTGTAGTCAAAATAAAAATGCAGTGGAAAATGAAACCATATCTGTACTGACTAGGCAGGGTTGGCACGGAATGGAACATTTAAGCAACTAAAACGGTTTGGTGGAAAAGAGGCTGTAGTGTCAGATTGCGAGAGTGATTGTGAGCGTATCTGTGAGTGTTTTTTTTATTGTGAATTTGTGTGAGAGTCTAATTGTGATTGTGGTTGTGTGCTTGTGAGAGTATGACTGTGATTGTGCATGTATGAGAGTGTTTGATTACGGTGCCTGATTATGTGTATTTGTGTGATTGTGAGCATGTATGTGTGAGTTTGATTGTGAGCATGTATGTGTGTGATTTTAACCGTGCAATTTATGTGAGTGTTTGTGTGATTGTGAGCATCTGATTGTGAGAGTATGAGTGAGTGTGTGTGAGTGTTTGTTTGAATATCAATTGTCTGATTGAGAGTGTGTGATTCTGCTTGTTTGTGAGTGTTTGTTTATTTGTACATGATTGTGTGCAATTGCAAGCATGCGATTGTCAGATGCACATTGATGCATAATGCCAAGGCTCTGGATGGTTGTAGATTTCCAGGAAGCCTGCATATTATCTGTTGCTTTTTACCTGTGATGGTATGTGATGATAGCAGTCAGCGCTCTCACACAGATACGGTAACACATCAGGTGCACTGTCTCACTGAGAAAATTTTTCACCCTGCAAACACACAGGGATGCATTAACATCCATATCAAATCACACTCTAGTCTAGAATATTAACTTACTACTAACTTCAAAATATCTGACAATTTATTGTTCTCAGATATGTTGGTCCGGCACTAGTATAAGACAACAAAACTCTTTTTTTTAATCCAGTTTCTTACCTCCCATTGGGCAGAAGACCAATAATGGTGGTGAAGACAACCAATAGGCTTACTCCTGTGATTGCTAATGTTACCCTGATAAACCAAAAAACAAGATATTTCTCAAACATTTTACTCAAACATTGGAACAATCTTTACTAAATTTACCATTTAAACCTTAAAGTTGCACAGTAAGTTTTGTTTGGATTTCTCAGGTTTTGTGAAACGTGCCAAAGAGGTTATGATACGCTCCATGTCTGTCTTCATCTCATACAAGTGTATATAACTTTAATATTTTATCATTTTAATTAAAATGTTCACATCTTTTTAATTCGCAACACTTTTTAAGCGCTTTTAATACCAAAGTCAAGTTTTTTACTTTCTGCCTTTTGATTTTGACTGGAAATACAAAGTAGAGAGAAAGGGAATTGATGGAATGAAAAAGAGTGACTGGAATATAGGGCTGGGAATTGAAAATAGATTCCAATTCTGGAATCAAATACTTAAGGTCAGGAATCAAATATAAATTTCATTTTTGCTTATTGATTCCTGTGTGCACATTAAAATGTGATTTCAAACCATTTTCAAGCGCAAGAAGACGCAAAAAATGACTCACTTTGGCAAATTTTCTATGCACACACATCAAAAGCTCTCTAGCCTTTCATATAGTGCGCGATACAGAATTAAGTTCTCGTACACATCTTCTTGCGCTTGAATGCACAAATACACACAGAGTATGTCACAATATCCTCATAAAAACAGTCTGTTTTGTCTTAAAGTGGTTAAAATGTACTTGCATCTCAAAATGCTTTTATGACGCAAAATGTATGTAAATACAGACCATTATGTCAAGACTAAATGTATTAAACAGACAGGACAAACCACATCTTATAATTCAAAAGAGATCTACATCAGTGTGAACGCAGCTTATTAGATCTCCCACGGTCTATGATGTCATCAGTCTTAATCAAATAGTTTTAAAGATGAATGGAAAACGTTCAGATAGCCAGGCTACTCTAAAATACTGTAAGCACTCTTTGTTTATTGCTTGTTATAAGCTTTTTTTGTTCCTCTTCATTATTTACTTTTATGTTTTGAAGCTATATTAGTTTACATATTTAATATTCTTACCATGCAATTGTTTTAATACATTTCTTTAAATGTGTAATTATTTTAAAAAGTACTTATAATTACATATGTGATTAAATAAAAAAAGATTTTAAGTTTTATTAATAAAACAAAAACAAAACAAAAAAAGATCAAGAATAGTTTTGGAATCGGATCGTTACTCCCAGAATCGGATCGCTAAAGATTCCCACCCCTACCACACAATGATTTATTGTTTGTCTTGAATAATACAGAAGACAAAAAGCTCAAAATATAAATTGCAAACGCAATATTGGTAAAAATAAATTTGCAATTAGATTATTTTACAAAATCGTTCAGCCTTAGATGCGCTGTACCATAACTTTTGACCTAATGAATGCTGCTGTTCAATTAATCCCACATTAGCCAGGTAGGCGTATCTGATTAAATTGAGCTCAGATATCAGGCAATCTTCCTCATCTCAAATGTGCACACAGGATGGTGAAGAGTTTCTATTAAGGAATGTGGGCTAAGGTCATTGACCTGACTGACATTAATCCTACAGAAGCTCCATATGGCCCTGAGGGGCAGCAGAATTAGCCTGTATTTTAAGACGCTAAATTCAGACTTGTGTGCCAGAGCAGAGCAAGCTTCTCAGAATGGACCAATTAGAATGATGTCAAATTATAACATCAGCAAACCTAAACTAACATTTAATAATTATTCTGACAGCACTCTACAAAGCCATTGAAAGGTTACAAGTGCTGCAGGTTTTTTTTTTTTTTTGTATGACATACAGTGGACATCACAATACTAGGGTCCTATGAAATGAAATTTTATGTTTTCCCAAATTCCATTTGATATTTTTCCTAATTCCTTTTTTTCCCCGTTTAAATTTTTCTGGATTACGCCAGATCTTGTAATCAAATGAAGACATTTGACTTTTTTTGTCAAACAACGTGCAGCACAATGAGCTTTACTGATAAAATTAAAACATGGAGGAAAAATTGTGATTATTCCTTAAATAAAGTTTTGATAATATTTTATCATTATTAGTGTTAGTATTATTACATTGAGACGTATCTAAATACTACTGTACAACAGTAATATATTTCTGTCAAGTTAAACCGAACTTTTATTTTGATGGGTTGCCATGAACACCACCACCTTTGAGTCTCTGTGTGTTGATATGATATGACGATAGTTTTTTTTTCTCAAATAAACCGTATAATGCTAATGAAGTGACTGAGAGCGGCTCTGGAGATGAAGTTCATTTCCTCATATAGTAAGGCTACAGAGGCTGAAAACACAGCGAGTGCTTCTGTGTGTGTGTGTGTGTGTGTGTGTGTGTGTGTGTGTGTGTGTGTGTGTGTGTGTGTGTGTGTGTGTGTGTGTGTGTGTGTGTGTGTGTGCGTGTAACCGTGCCCCTGCGCCATTCATTCACGCAGAGCATGCAGGATTCGTATTTAAATTGTCTTATTACGGTTTAATATTCACAGAAACATCTATATCGCGATTTGATTTAGGTGTACTGAACTGCTTTTTATTTATTCATCAAAAATTTGACAATTTCCGCATTATACAATACATTCCATTTTTATGACTGGATTCCGCGATTCCGTCCACGTTTTCTGCATCACGGAAATCATAGGGCCCTAAAATACCATGTATCTTTGCTTGATAGATTTATCACAGACATGTAAATGAGAGTAACAGCAGTGCCCTCTGCTCCTTTCTTCATGAAGCAGCAGTTTCTAATTTGAATACTTTTTTGTATTCATACTGTTTAAATACTGTTGTAGCACCAGAGGGCAATACCATAATAATTTGGTATTACTTAGCACGCCAAGGTACTTCAAACATAACCAAGGCACTACCATGGTACATTTCCAAAAACACATCATATCCGCATGGTACATGTCAAAAAACATGGTAATACCTCAGTGTCTCAAGCATTTTAGTACTTGTTTGTTGTTAGCATTAGCCGCCTTTTTCATTTTAGCATACTTCTCTAAACCTCACATTCGATAATTCCATGAATAAGGGTTTATTTGTCTTACTTTACTAGGGATGCACAATATATTGGTATCACATCCATTATATAATTTTTTTTGGTATCAGTTGATACCTTCCAATATATGGATATTTAATTGTGGTGCTCAATCCCTGTTCTCTAACAAAACAGCATAGAATTATAATATCAGCCATTTATGGGTTATTGGCCATCAAATTAGAATAATAATTAGCATCAGCCTGAATTTTACTATCACTGACGTTTAATGCCTCACCTGAGGGGCAGCAGGAACCCATAACGGATGATGACGCCAAAACCCCACAGCACTGTCAGTCTGGTGCTAATGTGCTGGAAGTTATTGTTGCTCCTGGTCAACAGGTTCCACGACTCAAGCTCCTCTGCCGAGAAACATTTGGTAACCTCGTCATCTACGATGCTTTCAATGCCACGGCGGCAAAAGTAGAAGGTGTCTGACATTTCAAACTCTGATGCGGAAGGGGAGGGGCCTGTGGCGGTGGAGGTGGATGAGGAACCATCCAAATCTCGACTGCTCCCGTTTCGCCGAATCTCCTTGAGCTCCTCTTCCAGTGAAGTAGGTTCTTTAGCGATAATGCCTGAGATAAAATGATAATGCAAACATACAATCTTTGTGAAGAGCAAAATCCAGGAAATTATATAACAGCACATGATGTCACAGTCTAGGATGTAAATAAAAATATTTTATTTGCAAATTTATTTAATCTAATATTTTTTCTTTCTAAAAATGTAACATATTATATACACTCGCAACACCACAAGCAAATGGGACACGCATGTATTGTGTGTAGTGTGACCGTCATTAATTGTTGCCTGATCGTTCAACAAGTCAACTGACAAAAACAACCACGGTACAAGTCCTGTGAGATCATCCAAGCACTGGAGACACACCAAAACAAGCAATGTCACTCAGATTAATAAGCAGATGAGCACACAGGAACAATAGATCATTTTCCCATAGGTGTAACAGTACACAGTGTTTTCACAGACACTGACATACGTACTATTAAGACTGTAGGGCTTGTACAGAAGATGGTTTTTCTCCTTGGCTCCTCTTTCCATCCTCACTGTGGCCCACTGGAAAACAAAGAAAAGAAAAACTCAATTTAATGTTATCACTGCAACATACTATAGTTTTTACAATTTAGTTAAGAATTGTCTTAATTAGTAAAGAATTAGGAGTGATCTAAATATTTAATTGTATACAAATACTTCTGTTATTTAAATATTTATATTCATATTTAACTCTCTGATTATGCATGACAAATCAAATAATGAGGGAAAATATTTAGTATGTAATATAGTGGATAATGTGCAGTCAGCTAGTCATTAATAAATAATACATTGCAAAATAAATAAGTTATACTTCCTCTGTGGATTCTATCATAATGGCCCTTAAAATAAAACTGCCTATTTTGTGATTTGAAAACACATTGAGGTGGACTGCATCACACAACACACACACACACACACACACACACACACACACACACACACGCGCATACGCATTCTGAATGTTCCCTCAAGGAACAACAAGCACTTTATTGAAAGCTGTGGGAGGAGGAATAATGTCAGTATGTTAATTCAGGCATGTGGAGCACACAATACACACAATTGACTTCATTTGAATCAGAAAACACTGAAGGGCTGGTATTGATATCTTTCAAAATTTACCACAGGTTTTTCTTGAACTTCAATGCTTCAGTGTTAACATATTAATTTGTCTTATTTTGGAACCAGGGAATCTGTACATAATCTTCTAATCTGTAATAAGACTGAGTACTTTGGGGTTAAGGACAGAATATAGACACGTCACAAATTGTCATAATGTTGTTTCTGGTGCTTAAGGGACAGTAAAACTTTTAGTTCACCCAAAAATGAAAATTCTATCATCATTTAGTCACGCTCAAGTTGTTCCGAACCTGTATACATTTATTTGTTCTGCTGAACACAAAGGAAGATATTTGGAAGAATGTTTGTAACCAAGCAGATACAAACATTCTTCTAAATATCTTCCTTTGTGTTCAGAAGAAGAAAAAAATTCATACAAGTTTGGAACAACTTGAGGGTGAGTAAATGACAAAATTTTCATGTTTGGGTGAACTATCCCTTTAAGAGTATGTTTACATGACAACAATGTACTAAAAATAGAAAGATTTTTCTTTTGCATTTTTTTGCATACAGGCGACAATGTTGTCAAAACGATCCCCTTTCACACAGATCCACAAAACGACTACAAAAAACGCTTTACGCATGCAAAAAAAAAAAAGAACTTTCACTGTTGTTAGTTGCACTCAAATCATCCTTGTTCACATTCCTTAAAAAACTCATGTAACTAAATGAACTTGAATTTACTGAGTTGTTTCTACTAAAAATGAGTATTGTCAGCTTTACTAAATAAGTGTTTGTTCGGTCAACTTAACATTGCTGAGCGAGACGAACAAACTGGGCAGTGGATCTGTAGTTCCCAGCATGCTTTGCAAGGGACTGCATTAGGAGAGTAAATTTAGGGATTAAAGTGTTATTTGATGTTTTTCAGTAAAGGGAAAGATGTTGTTAGTTTATGTTAGTGTTTAATCTTCAGTTATGTTGGACATTTAGAGGAGTTTCTGTAATTTTGTGGTTACCATTATGCAGAAGAGTGGTGGGCACTTAAATACACATTTATTGGATGGACTTCCTGCCCTTATTTTTGCATTTTGTTTCTAAAAATATGCTTGATATTTAATAGTTTTACACTTACACTTGTAGAGCAAGTAGTTTATTTAAGAAGGTAAATTAAATCAATAAATGTGATCACTTAACATAATACATTTTTATAAATTGAACATAACATTATTAAGTAAACTGCATGTATAAATATTATGTAACAGTGACAAATTCAAATGGTTTGTATTTACTTAAAGAAATTTAGTCCGCTTGACTTTTGTTCATATAACTAAATTGTTATTTGTAAAAATTACTCAATATAGTTGCGGGGAACCACTTGACGCTGCTTTTTTGAGTAACTTCAACAAGTCATTTTTTTGAGTGTATGTGCATAACCGCCTATAGACTGAACAGTAATAGACCGTAAAAAAATATGGACGACGCGTCTTTACTACCTGCACAGTAGTAAACGCGGGACTGGAGTCTGCGCAGTAGAGAGCAGTAAGTAGAGCCGCGATATCAAAAGCCCGCCCACACTCTCACTGCAGAACAATTCATTATGTTGGTGTGAAATAAACAGTTATGGAAATGTAGAAATTAAAGCTAAAGCTCCAATCTCCTCCGGAAAATCCTGAAAAAAGTCCTTTGGTGCCCCATTGACAACTTCACTCAGAGAAGCTGTTAGAGAACCCCCTAGTAAGTATATTTATTTGAAAACGTTGTAGTGTAAACAGCCCCTAAATATGCAGCTCAAACTGTTTAGATGTTTCTTATTTTGTTTTTGCCAAAATAACTCAAGATGTATGATATTCCATTGTGTCAGCAAAGTGATTCCAAGGTGTTTGGTTTTAGTTCTCTGACATGTTCTAGATGACTACTAGTCTATTCTTGGGCTATCGTTAGACATCTATTAAATTTTCATGGACAGCTCAAATTTTGCCTTGTTTTAGCCTAGAGTGTTTGGATGGCTATTAGACGTCTTTTAAACGTAAAATTATTTGCTGATTTGAGTGGTTCCCAAACTGGGGGGCACGACCTCTGGGGGGAGGGGGACCTCTTTAGGATGATACAAGACCCCATTGCGAAACTATCCCGCTTATTATTATGCAGCTACTTGCTAAATAATTGAACACAAAATATTAATTTGTATATTTTTTACATATTTCATTCAATTTTACATATTTTATTACCTCAAGTATTTTATTACCTTGACATATCTTTTTTATTGAAGGAGTAAGTCAACATAAAGTAAAACAATGAAAGTTGCTTTCCTTCCTTCTATTTTTTCTATAACAGCCTGCCACCCTATCCCCATCCCCCAAGTCCCAAACATTCCTTCCCCAGGCAGCGTAGGTACAACAAAATGATGTTTGTTTCTAAAGGTGGGATCCTTCAGATCCTGCAAAGTGTAGGTGCTACACACAGCCATGAAAACAACTTTTTTTGCATTTTACTTATATTGTACTCTTCTTATTAGTTTTTTTTCTGGTGTTCAGAAACAATAGTCTCTATCGTACTTCCCAGCTACTAGGTTGGCCAAGCTGCATTACTGACATTTAAATGTGACAAATGATATTTTAATAGCTTGAATGTTGTTGGTTCTACTTTATTTCATGCATTTCCCTGCTTCACTGAACCTGCCTATTGTAGGATTGTAGGATGTCACTCATTTGCAGAAGAGCCACAGTGTCCGGAAGAGAAAGAAAGCCACACGCAGTGAGATTGCAAGACCAGTTACATAACAGTTTCAGACGGATGTGAGGTAATGTTGAAATAAATCAACCACAGCTAGAGTGGGGCAGCCCCTCAGCTCTCCGCTCTTCACCTCACCTCCACGTCTGTCTCGAAACTCTCTTTCTTTATGATTATAATATAGGGTGTAAAAGTGTCACCAAAGGAAACAATTCAGACATTTTTTGAAACATTAACCAGATGTGCACTTTAGCATCATGTACTCATCATCCAGATCTCAGGCCTCTTACTTACAAAGAAACCATGTTTATATTTAGATCCCAGTAGGTTCTGAACCAATTCAGTGAACCCCCGACTCCATTTAAATCAATATGGCCACAACAGAATATGCAAAACATATCAATGTGCTCTGGAAGCATATGAGTCGTTCACACTATCAAGTGCACTCCATAGATAAAACAGTATCAAAAAGTATCATAGGACTGTGTATCATCGTAATACCATAATAATTTTATTTGATAAACCTTAGAGCAGTGGTTCACAAACTTTTTCTGACAGCCCCCCCCCCCCCCCCTTTTTGTAGAGAAAAACATTTTTTATATTTTCATTGTCTGCTTACGTTTACCTGGCACTGGCAGTCCTTTCACAAACTTGTCTATGCTTAGTGCAGAACCATGCATCATTATTTAAAGGGTTAGTTCACCCAAAAATGAAAATTATGTCATTAATTACTCACCCTCATGTCGTTCGACACCCGTAAGACCTCCGTTCATATTCAGAACACAAATGAAGATATTTTTGTTGAAAGCTGATGGCTGAGAAAGGCTTCAGATAGGCCTCCATTGGCATTCAGTACATTTACACTCCCAAGACCCATAAAAGGCACTTAAAATGTCGTTACAAAGTCCATCTCACCACAGTGACTCTACAATAATCTTACGATGCGACGACAATAGTTTTTGTGCGAAAAAAAAATCAAAATAACACCTTTATCCAACTTGTTACTGCCTTCCGTGTGTGCCCCCACGACGCATGCGCGAGAATATGACGCAGACCCGGCGTTCGGACAGATGACCCAGAAGCGATTTGTTTACAATCAGAGGAAGACGCGCGTATCTCAGCTGTTGGATTCTACATTGATCGTGCTTTAGGTCTCGGCGTAGTGCTCAAAATGGGGCTTAAGTGTGCATTTCATGGATTCCCGAACCCCGGCGCTACGTCATATTCTTGCGCATGCGTCGTGGAGGCACACGCGGAAGGCAATAACAAGCTGGATAAAGGTGTTATTTTGATTTTTTTTTGCGCACAAAAACTATTGTCGTCGCATCGTAAGATTATTGTAGAGTCACTGTGGTGAGATGGACTTTGTAACGACATTTTAAGTGCCTTTTATCGGTCTTGGGAGTATAAGTGTACTGAATGCCAATGGAGGCCTATCTGAAGCCTTTCTCAGCCATCAGCTTTCAACTAAAATATCTTCATTTGTGTTCCGAATATGAACGGAGGTCTTACGGGTGTCGAATGACAAAAGGGTGAGTAATTAATGACAGAATTTTCATTTTTGGGTGAACTAACCCTTTAACAGTGCTGAAGAGGGTACTGCGAATCATCTGGAGGTAATAAAATATGTCATATTAATATTTTGTGTTCAATTATTTACTTATGTGGCAAGTAGCTGCATAATAAGCGTGATAGTTTCGCAGTGGGGTCTTGTATCATCCCCCAGCAAGCAATTTTGCGTTTAAAAGACTAAGTCTAATGGCCGTCCAAACACAGCCCTGACGTCTCTAGCTTCTGGCAGTCAGCAGTACGCAAGTCGACTTGCGCTAAAAGAGTAACCCTAACGCGATGCTCCTTTGATACCTCTCGCGGATAGAGGCTGGGCAACAAACTCAAGCCCCTCTTCTCTTATATCGAAATCTTCCGCCATTTCGCTTTAAAAATTCTCGTTTTAGACTTCTAATTCATGAGCGGTGTTTTGTTTTGCTCTATCCTCAGCACTTCTGCGTTAATCAATACACATGCGTGAAGGGTTCAAGGGTCCAGGGTTACTCTTTTAGTGCAAGTCGACTCACGTACCACTGACCGCCGGAAGGTGGTTGTTTTAGTCTATAAAGTTTTAAATATGGATATTTTTCTTACACAAATGCACCACTTCACTTCAGAAGGCCTTTATTAACCCCCTGGAGCCGTGTGGAGCAGTTATATGATGGATAGATACACTTTTATGGACTTCAAAAACGACATAATTCACTGCCATTATAAGGCTTGGAAGAGCCAGGACATTAAATATAAGTCCGATTTTAATCGTCTGAAAGAAGAATGTCATACACCTAGGATGACTTGAGGGTGAGTAAATCATGGGCTAATTTTAATATTTGGGTGAACTAACGCTTTAATATTAAAAAACTTGTGTAACTTTTTTATGTAATATTTAGCAAATATCACAAATGAATATACATTTTTCCTACTGTGCATTATAATGTTGAGATGCCTACATTCATTTATAGTATTTAAAACTGATTTAATTGGATAGAATGATCTTGTTTATTCATCTCTCACCCCAACTTTACTGTCAACTCTATAGTATCTGGTAAACAAATGCAGAACAAGATAATCTTCCAACTTACCTTAAACACCTTGAGCAGCATCTTCATGTAGAGCCCACGGATGCCAAAGGACAGACCAAAAATGGCAGGAACGATGATGAAGACCAAAAGCAGTGTGACCCACACAGTGAAAGAAATGCCTAACAGCATGCAGAGCAGATTATTGAAAGGAGAAATAAAAGGGCCCATTTTTTAAAAAAGTGGTTTTCTTTCAGGAAGAAAATAAATAAATTGGGAAAGGGTAGTGGACACCCCAAAAGGCAACTTTCTCAAGCACTTTTAGGGTCAAAGTCTCCAGAGCATGATGTGGAATGAGTCCGTAAAGAAGACTGGTGACATTATAACGCTTTTTATATCCATTGGTGTACAACTGGATGAAGCAAACACATCATTCTGTGTGTGGCACTGTCCAGAGGCGATTTACTTCGCTTTTAATGAATCATATCCTTCAACGTTGGCAACTTTAGATCCCTGTAGACTCACAGAACATGACAGCTCTTCCCTCAGAGCTCTAAAATGAAGAAACCTGGAGAATGTGAAGGAAACACATAAAGGGAAAGGATTACAGTTCACTTAAGTACAGCCTTATTCACAACAGATAGCGGCACACCCAGAAAAGTAAATACCACCGGTTGATCAAAAAAGCCAAACAAAGTGGCCTGCATTTAGTAAGAGCTACACTGGGATCTCGAACAAGGAGATATTTGAGATCATAGAGCTCCCACGAGTACAGTGGTGGGAGACACTCTTACACAAGAGAAGAGAAGAGAAGAGAAGAGAAGAGAAGAGAAGAGAAGAGAAGAGAAGAGAAGAGAAGAGAAGAGAAGAGAAGAGAAGAGAAGAGAAGAGAAGAGAAGAGAAGAGAAGAGAAGAGAAGGAGACTAATGCAATAATGTCAAAATTTTACTCTAATAGGTGAAAGTATCCAGCCAAATAATCTGAAGCCAGTGTTGTTATTGTTAACTATGGGCCATTTATACAACACCGTTTTCACCTAAAAACAGAACCCTTTTAAGCGTTTTGGGGGCATGTTTTTTGAAAACAATAACGCTATCGTCTCTGTGTACCAAAATGTCCATTTGTGAAAGCGGCCATACGCATGTGTATTACATGTTCAGTCTATAGGCGTGTAGTGTTACTTTAAAAAGTGACCTTGCCAGCTACTGGCTTGGCATACAGCGTCTTTAAGAAATATTGCAATAAAAACTTAAACTTACAACTTAAACAAAACTTAGAAATGTTGCCTTGGCAACTAACTGAAATAAATAACTGAAATAACTTAATAAAATGGAAATATAATTATATAAATTATAAAAATAATATCATTTTAAAATGATATAGAAATATATTATACATATTTATATATAAATACTAAAAACTACAAAACACATAGCAAAATTATAACAAACTAAAATTTAAATAAAAGCTCATTCAAAATATACTATAGACTGAAGAAAATCGAGATACAATGAAGACTTTCACTGAAGTAATTAGAAAAGGCATGCAGTTAATTGTACTAAATTACATAAAATACATTGCTTTAGGTTAAAAGAGAGGAGTGAATGACATTATATTTTATTAAAGTTCATTTCATTGGCTGTTTTAAATAAAACTTAAGTAAAATTCACAGGGAAATGAATTTGACTTGTCAGCTAAATATGAGAGAGGAAACTATCACTATTATGAACCTCAAATGTCATGATGTTGATGTTTAAATAACATTTTAACGAGTTAAAGAAAAAAATCTATAGAAACGTAAAAGTTATCAGTTCAATAGTAGTCGAGTAGTATAATCCAATGTATTGAAGTAGTAGTAGCCTAGCTAATGAAGTACAAATGCTCAAGTCTCAGGTTAAAATCTGTTGTGTCGATGTTCAAAAATAGACATATTTTATCCACTAGATGACTTATGAGCAAGTAATCTTTGCCAGCTAAAGCTTTCAGCTTTCAGCTAACGTTAGTTGGTTGAAGAACCAGAGCAACGGATCGGCTGAAATTTTTACCTATCATTTTACACAGACATGCTGCTCATCCGAGCATCACGTGTGCTGTTATGTATAGAAACACTTACTCGGCGCTTAATGGAGCTGCTTCGTTCTCAAGCTGAAGGCACGTATTTGTCGTGCTCACCCGACACCGGCAGAACAGACTGTCACGGAAAGGATGCAAAACAGAAGATCCGCATGTCGTGAGTGACGTAGAAACTGACGCGTGTCTGTGACCACACCAGTTAGTAACGGATTTACATGAGGCAGACGGATACTTTTCACCAGGGGGAGCATCGAGCATAGATAGATACGTGGAAACTCCACTCGACTGCTCCAGTCACGTCGGTGCACCCGCCATTTTGGAACAGTCAGCGTGTCGTCACTCAAGAATAAATGTTATGCCACATCGCGCAGCTTATGGTTGTGAAACCGCCGAGATTTACCGTTCTCGATAAAACCGTTTGTGGAAAAACTTTTTCCTATGGTACTTTTTATGTTTTTACTTTTACTATGGTGACTTTTTATTGTTGTGTTACCTGGTGCCTTCGCCTTGTTGTATTGTGTTATTTTATCACAATCATCCGGTGAAGTCTATTGCAGATATTGATATTCATTCATGTATCTTTCATACATGTATGTTTCAGAAGCTCATTCAACTTGCTCTCGAATGTTCACGCACCGTCTTTGACTGTTCCAATATGGCGAACGAATGTCAGCCGCTAATGTAGTTTCTATGTATATACATCTATGGCATATGTTTATATCGAGGATCAGAACACGCAATCGCATTCAAATTCCAGGACGTTTTTGTCTCATTGCAGAAGTTTGTACTCTAAATCTAATCATTACTTTTATCACATAATTGCTATATGTCATTAAAATTCGCCTTAGAAGTCGTAAAAATAGGTTTCAAAACATTTAGCTAGTAATCACAAACAAATGTGATTGGTTAATCCTGAGAAGCGCTGGTAAAAGTAATAGGTTTTATGTGATCGCGCTCTTTCTGTGCTGCTTACGCTACAGGTTGGAAAATAATTCACATCTTATGAAATCGAGAAACTCCAATAGTATTTCAGTAAAATAGACATTAAATAAATTAAATATAATTATTATTATTTATTCATTTTCTTACCAATTACAGGCAAATTCCGACCCTCTATCCCCTACCAGAGATGGTAGCCTATTATTTGCCTCTACCGTTTAGTCCGAGTTAAAAGTGCCCTCTAGTGACACCTTATTCGTCCTAAATTAAATATCTTTAAAAAGCAAAAACAACAACAACAACAACAACAACAGTACGGTAGACCTATACATGTTATTATCCATGAGGTACATTTAAACAGAGAAAAAAAAAACCATAAGAGCACTAAAAACCCACCTGTGCTGCTGCAGGACTGTATTTGATGTCAATGCCAATTGAAGAACAATTGCCTTTGCAATTGCCTCACAGACATTAGCATGTCCTAACAATGTTAAAAATTAATAATAATGTTAAATAACATAATACATTTTGATAATACTCCACAATTCACAAAAAAAGTAAATAAAAAAAAGACTGAAATCACAATGATCATAGTAGAAAAAACAACAACCTCCAAATGAATTACAATAATGCATGTGATTATCATATAACACATACACCGATCAGGCATAACATTATTCATTATAACATTATGGTGAAGTGAAGAACACTGATTATCTCTTCATCACGGCACCTGTGGGTGGAATATATTTGGCAGCTAATAAAAGTTTGTACAACTAATTGAACCTGGTTGAGAAAACTCAAAAATGTTCTGCAGCTGGTTGCCTTAAACTTTTAAAGGAACACTCCACTTTTTTTGAAAATAGGCTCATTTTACAAGTCCCCTAGAGTTGCGATTTTCTACACCTATATGGCTAGGAACTACTTTCTCATTCCTGCGTAATAGTCGCGGATCTTCGCGGCCGTACCATGGCTGCAGCGGCGCAATGATGGAACACAGCGCCTGAAAGTAGCAACTTTTTCATTTTCAGTTGGTCTTAGCACACGATGTAACTGTAGAAGAGTCAAGTTTTAAATAGGAAAAATATTGAAAGTGTCTTTGGTCATTTTTTGAATGAGATGCTAATGGACTGATTAGAATCAATGATGTATGTGAAGCTATGCTAAAAGTGCTACCGCCAGATACAAAGATCGGCTGAATGGATTCAAAAACGGTAAAACTCAACTATTTAACTCTAGGGGACTTGTAAAATGAGCCTATTTTCAAAAAAAGTGAAGTGTTCCTTTAAGTTTTCTCAACTTTTTTTTTTTACAGTGTGGGGAGTGAAGGCTGTCCCGTGTGGTCAGATAAAACAGACGAGCTACTGTAGCTCAAATTGCTCAAGAAGTTATTGCTAGTTCTGATAGAAAGGTGTCAAAATACACAGTGCATCACAGTTTGTTGCGTATGGGGCAGACCAGTCAGGGTCCCCATGCTGAACCCTGTCCACCACCGAAAGCAGCAACAGTGGGCACGTGAGCATCAAAACTGAACCACAGAGAAATGGAAGAAGGTGGCCTGGTCTGATGAATCACGTTTTCTTTTACGTCGTGTGGATGACCAGGTGCATGGCACCAGGATGCATGATGGGAAGAAGGCAAGCCGGCAGAGGCAGTGTGATGCTTTGGGCAATGTTCTGCTGGGAAACCTTGGGTCCTGCCATCCATGTGGATGTTACTTTGACGTACGTGTATGTCCTACCTAAGCATTGTTGCAGACCATGTACACCCTTTCATGGAAACGGTATTTCCTGGTGGCTGTGGCCTCTTTCAGCAGGATAATGTGCCCTGCCACAAAGCAAAAATGGTTCAGGAATGGTTTGAGGACCACAACAACTAGTTTGAGGTGTTGACTTGGCCTCCAAATTCCCCAGATCTTAATCCAATGAACCATCTCTGGGATGCTGTGAACAAACAAGTCTGATCCATGGAGGCCCCACCTCGCAACTTACAACTTTAAATGATCTGCTGCTAACATCTTGGTGCCAGATACCACAGCACTTCAGGGTCTAGTGGAGTCCATGCCTTGACGGGTCAGGGCTGTTTTGGCAGCAAAAAGGGGTCCAACACAATATTGGTGAATGTGTGAGGTATGTAAACAAACGTGCCATAATGCGAACTAATGAAAAACACAAATAATAAACATAATTTCTGTCATGACCACTCTTAAATTGTTTAGCATGGGTATGACAATGTTGATATATTTGGTCTTGGCGGAACAGATCTTCTTTGCTACTGCTCTAGGTTATTTCTGCTGCTACTGCCAATACATACACAACACACTGTTGTGAGCAAGTACGCTACTGTTGTACAATAGCATACATGAATTACCCGTAGCAGGTTTATACAGGTGGAGCTATGGGATGTGGAGGGTTTTCTGAAAATGCGCTGCAACTTCTACAGCAAATGTTGCAGTATTTGAAGGTTGAGTAGCTCATTAACTACTGATACAGCAGGAACCAATCAGCTGTGCCCAATAGAGAGTGATGTGATTGCAAGCAGATTGAGTTAAGGACTATCAGCCAGCGCCATCTAGAGTTTCATGATAGAACTTTGTATTTCTGCTCAAAAGGATCACATAATTTACACTATACCTTCCATTTTTTAATTGTTTTTAAAAGAAGGCTCTTATGCTCACCAATGCTGCATTTATTTGATCAAAAATACCATACAAACAGTAATATTTTGTAATATTATTAAAATATAAAATAACTGTTTTCTATATTAACATAGTTTAAAATAGTATGTATTCCTGTGATGGTATAGCTGAATTTTCAGCATCATTACTTCAGTCTTCAAGGAACACGCCAACTTTTTGGGACTTTAGCTTATTCACCATACATACCATTCTTATGCTTATGCACTACTTATGCTTATGCACTATTCTATAAAGTTTTTAAGGATGAATAGTGTAAGTAGTGTGTTCACACTGAAAATTCCAAAAAGAAAAAGTGCACTTTAAATGCATCTTTAGAATCGTTATTCTGCTAATTTAGAATAATTCTGCAAGTTATTCTAAATTGACAGAAAAAATTAAGTGTGGAATGTTGGACACTTCATGCACTCAACTGTCGCAGATTTAATCACGTAGTGGAGGGGGAGGCACCACCAGATTCCGATGTTGAATGACAAAATAACCATGTAAAGTTCATACACTACACGGTTGAGTACATAAGTGTATAAGTGCATAGTGTATAGTGCGTCATTTGGGACACAGCTTCTGTCTGACGCACCCACCACTAGCCTAGCTTAGCACAAAGACTGGAGGTAAACGGCTCCAGCTAGCCTACTGCTCAATAAGTGACAAAATAACACCAACATTTTCCTTTTTATATGTTGTGATGTGTATAGTTACATCGTGTACTAAGACCAATCAATGAACTTTGCTGCTGCCGTATCATGGGTGCAGCAGGCGCACTGATATTACGCAGCGCCTGAAAATAGTCCCCAGCACGCTCTCTGTGCAAGCAGGTTGTCACATTGGTTATGTTGACGGAAGTTAGCCTATTTTCAGGCTCTTTGTAATGTCATTGCTTGATTATTACGCAGGAATGAGAGTATACGCACAACCGGCGTAACGTCATAGAATGTCTCAGAACAGATTCACGCCCACTTTTAGGGAAAAATAAACTAGACTTCCCATAGATTTCAATTGAAAATAGCGGCACAAAACAACGTCCATACACAGCCGACAGGCTTGAATAACTTAAGAAATAAACATGTCAAGTAATTATATGTCTAGCCCGCCTGCCAAGAGTGTGAAAGATACATCCACAAACTTAATTTGGTAAATTTAAAAACATGTCCCTTCATTCTCCCACCGGCAAATTGGTGTAACAACCCCACCCAGTGGCCAGAGGACATTTACCCGTACCTCATCGAATCACCAGGTAAGCCAGTGAATGATTTAAAGGGTTAGTTCACCCAAAAATGAAAATTATGTCATTAATTACTCACCCTCATGTCGTTCGACACCCGTAAGACCTCCGTTCATCTTCGGAACACAAATGAAGATATTTTTGTTGAAAGCTGATGGCTGAGAAAGGCTTCAGATAGGCCTCCATTGGCATTCAGTACATTTACACTCCCAAGACCGATAAAAGGCACTTAAAACGTCGTTACAAAGTCCATCTCACCACAGTGACTCTACAATAATTTTACGATGCGACGACAATAGTTTTTGTGCGCACAAAAAAATCAAAATAACACCTTTATCCAACTTGTTCTTGTCTTCCGTGTGTGCCTCCACGACGCATGCGGACACATGCGGACACATGCGGACACAAGACCCAGAAGCAATTTGTTTACAAGCAGAGGAAGACGTGCGTGTCTAAGCTGTTGGATTCTACATTGATCGTGCTTTAGGTCTCGGCGTAGTTCTCAAAATGGGGTTAAAGTGTGCATTTCATGGATTCCCGAACCCCGGCGCTACGTCATATTCTCGCGCATGCGTCGTGGAGGCACACACGGAAGACAAGAAGAGGTTGAATAAAGTCGTTATTTTTATTTATTTTTTGCGCACAAAAACTATTGTCGTCGCATCGTAAAATTATTGTAGAGTCACTGTGGTGAGATGGACTTTGTAACAACGTTTTAAGTGCCTTTTATGGGTCTTGGGAGTGTAAATGTACAGAATGCCAATGGAGGCCTGTCTGAAGCCTTTCTCAGCCATCAGCTTTCAACTAAAATATCTTCATTTGTGTTCCGAAGATGAACGGAGGTCTTACGGGTGTCGAACGCCATGAAGGTGAGTAATTAATGACAGAATTTTCATTTTTGGGTGAACTAACCCTTTAACCTCATTTTTGAATCATGAAGTATGGATGATGGTATCAGAAGCTAAATCAGGCTAGTTGTATGGCTGGACAGAAAAGTGCACTCAGTACTCTAAATATAAAGACATAACATATACATTTAAAGATGTTTACTTGCAAAAACTAAGTAAAATCATTCACTTGTTACATCAATTTGACGGTGGGAGAATGAAGGGACATTAAATTGATCAAATTAAGTTTGTGGATGTATCTTTCACGCTCTTGGCAGGCAGGCTGGACATATAATTACTTGACATGTTTAATCTTAGTGATTTCTTTTTCAAGCCTGCCGGCTGTGTACGGACGTTGTTTTGTGCCGCTATTTTCTATTGAAGTCTATGGGAAGTCTAGTTTATTTTCCCCTAAAAAGGGGCATTGACGAAATTGACAGCTAAGTTCCCGGATGTGCCAGTAGTCCGTATAGTTCCTAGCCATATCGGACTAGAAAATCGCAACTTTTCATTTTCCGTCGGCCTTAGTACACGGTGTAACTATACACATTGTAAGGTGGTGCCGATCGGTCTGGGCCGAGAGATGCCGTTCAGTCTGAACAGAGAAACCGTGATTTCCCGGAAACAAAGGACTTTCCCAAAGATTACCATTCGAACACTTCCCCAAATACACAACAGCCCCACCTGAGACGCATCACACTGAGACACACACACCACACATCCACACCCTGCACAGCACCCTCTGTATAACTCACTCTCACCCACACTGAAAACTCATTCAAAATCTATGCAACGTTAAATGTATACAATGTGTAACTATGCATGTTTAGTATCATTTGAAACGTATCAGTGCGTCTGGTAAAATGGTCTCATTCTCCTAAATCATAATGCAAACCTCCAAGAAGTTATGTAAGTTGATAAAAATACTATGTCTCACCAAAAGGTGACCCCCCACAGATCATCTACTCAAGTGCCTCCTGTATGTAAATAAATGCCCTCCTTTGCAGATGTCTAGAACCCATTCAAACACAGATCCTGGTTGCCCATTTGTGACCCCCCTGGATGAGGGACCAAAATCGAATTATAACCTCAAACACCACCATTTGTGGTCTTATTGAATTATCTGGGTATTTAAGGGAAGGTGATACAAGAATCGTGGAGTCTGTATTGAGATTTCCCACACTGCTTGTGTGTAGTTTTTCATGACCAGGTAAACATTTCTAGAATCCTTGATTCTTGAATTATTGTTTCTGTATATGATTGATTGATGCTTTTTTACTCTTTGAGTTGACTTTTGATTGATGTTTCTTACCTGGTTAATAAATCGTTATGCTTTAAACTTACTGCAACGCATTTTGTGTTATTAACTCAGTATTTCATGTTATAACCATAACAGTACGGATATCTGCTCAGGTTAGTTTAACACGGACTAAGACACGGTTTTGGTGAAGCTTAAAGAGCACACCGGATCGATGCTTTAGAGCTCCGACTAACACATTGGCACTAGGTAACGTATACTTGGACTGTAGAGGTTGATAGGCTAAACAAGTCTTTCCGTTTAGAACAATAGTAAATTGTTAGACCAATCTAAATAGGGCAACCTCAATTCCTGATTATTGCAATATTGTTCTAATTAACGTATACGTGGGAAACCACGGCATGATTATAGAAAGTTATCATCAGAATTAGCAAGTTGGTCGCTTGATTCTGTGATAATGGTCATGGCCTCTGATTAGAAACAGTTTTGCATTAATTAAGTGAATTCAGATCTAAGGGAACTGAATAAAAATATTCTGGAATGATAAACGTATTGCACGGGTGTCCAGAATATCAGTGTGTCGCCTCTGCCTAGATGACCAAGACTGACTGGTCCGTAACAGAGATCGTAAACCCGGCCGGTGCGAAACTCTAGACCGTTACTGGAATCTTGAATGCTGAGTATAACATAAGATAAACGATTTAAATTGAAAGACAAAGTATAAATCTAAAGTTAATGGTTAACAAAATCATTTAACACATTTTCATTTAATGGAGTCAGATGAAACAACAAGGTAAATACATACAAAAGAATGTGTTTAAATTGAACTGTTTTATTGTGTAAAAGGAAAGACAGCGATACGCAGAAACACCTTCTCCCTGCCATTGGACGCCGAGAATTGGACCAGTGGGAGGGGTTTTACAGGTGGTGACCGCGACGTGATCTTGTCAACATTGAGACAAGGAACGTCTTTCCAGCGCGAAATTCAGTTTACATGTAGCCTATACGGACCATGAGGTTTGAACTTCTCCTCTCTCTTCAAATGCTGTGGTAAGTAAACTTTATTTGCCTTTTAGAATTGTTGAGGGAAAGTTATTTACAACTCACACATATAGACACATTTCTAGAACGGAAATCCGATATTGTGTAAGAATTAGACGTGAAACATGACTTTTCAGGGAAATAACAGCAGCAGTGCAGATGAGGAAATTATGGCAATCTTAGGCGTACAATTACTCCTCATTCGATTAAGCGATAAAGGATTGAACCTGAAATGGAGTAACAACGAAATGATATCCTGGTATTCTGCTAAAGGCGCACAACTAAAATCTGAATCAAAATACAAGAAAATCCCCGCTGCAATTGTTTATTTGCTTCGTCGTAACAATCTCAAGACAATGGTCGAGAACGAACGAACGATAGCAAATAGCAAAGAAATTGAAAGATTGCGATCTGACGAATTACAAAAGTTAAGATCAAAAGTCGAAGCGGTCTCATATGAGCAACTAGACTGGGCTAGACAGCGTGACGAAATGGCGACAAAAATCGATCAGTTACAAAGAAAACTTTAAACCGGCAGTAATCACATATCTGCTCTCGAAGATTGTTGTGATAATGCAGGATTTCCAGTGGCCGCAGTAAAACAAGCAGCACTGGATGAAACTTTTGAGCTAACTGCAGTGTTCATGCAAGGGCTTCAGCTATTAACTTCACTTGCGAGCAGGCTAGCAGCCTCTCAGCAAGGAGTTTAATAGTAAAACATCCAGATTGCAATGATCCTGTTTGTATTTTCAAATTTGTAATTGTATAACTCATTGTGCGCATTGATTACACATTATGGTTGTTTGTGCTACAAGATGCACATAGACTAGTCAAGTTTATTCTTTAAAACACATGATTGCTTTACTGTAAGTGATGAAACACTTAGGATAAAGGCTGTAGATGCAGCGCATTCTAGGCCATGTATCTTGTGTAAATTGGAATAACTTTAATACTGGAATTGTACAGCAATTTCAAGTTGCATGTGTCGATGTTGAATTTGTTTGTCTCCTATAGTGGAAGCTCTGCTATTTACAATATAGCTGTAGTAAACCATAAACAGGAACATAGAATTGCCATGTGGCTACAGTGTGAATTACAATTGCATTAACCATGAAAATGTCTTCATCACAACAGGACTCAATAACTCTGACCTTTGCTATTTCTAATTTGAGCAAGTTCTAATACTCTTCATTGGTTCAATTCCCAGTGCCAAAAAGGAGGGGAATTGTGCTGTTAAATGTGGCACAGATAATAGAAAACCAATTCATAGTTAAATGTGGCACAGATAATAGAAAACCAATTCATAACCAATTCATCCTTCACTCAAAATGACTGTAATGAAGTCTCAGATTGTGAAGGCTCGACTGCCAGAACAGTCTTAATTGTTAATACACAGAAACTACAGCAGCAATTAACTGTGTTTCTCTCTAAATTTGTTTCTCTTTAAATTTGTAATTTGTTTCTATCTCAGGATGACAATTGCAATTCCTTGGAGGACGGACGGCCAAAAGGCCCCCCTCCCCCTGCATCTCAAAACTTGAGATGTGAGAGATGGGTGCGAATATCTTTATATATATTTGATGGGGTCAATCACACCTCACAATATGTCTACATGACCTCCCAGTGAAAAAACTGGAATTAAATTATGCAACACAGATTAATATTGATTAGATTCCACCCATCTCCAAAACATTAACACAGAACACACCCTACACTCACGACAACATCACCTGGAATAGACCAAATATATTCAGGCTGAACACTACACATCATAAACGACAAAGATGACAGAGTCTAAAAGTGTTACTTCACTAAAGATCTATTGCTCATCTTTTCACACTAACAGATCCAGATAGCTACACACACACACACACACACACACAATCACACACACACACACACACTCACACACGCACACACACACACACACACGCACACACACACACACACACGCACACACACATACACACTCACACACACACACACACACACACACACACACACACTCTGTTACCAGGAAAACCCATTATTGTATGACTACACATATTTAGATCTACATTAATTACATTGGAAGATTCCTGAACAAACACAGTGGTTATTATATATATGCCTTCATAAATGTGATTGATTTGTTGTTTTTCTTTTATGATTTATTGATGCGTACCATTTTTTTTAATGTATCATTTGCACTGAATTTTGCTACTTTTCCTTTGATCCACCCAGACCAAGTCTATCCAAATTCCACTACTATTCGCTCCATCGGTATAGTCGTTAAAGATCAGGTAATTAAATGGGATCACCTCACTGGTTATATGACTTTGAAGGGTACTGAGACCTTATTTACCAGCCGCACTTGTTGTCAAGAAACTCACAATTATGTTGTCTGTACATGTAACACATTACAACCTTTCTCTCCCAATGATAACAAGCTTGTAAATGTTCAGTCGTTACATGGTCATTCGAATGCTGTTCAAGTGTCTCATACACAGTGGTGCATCATCAGCGAGATGAACTCCTTCACATATGGGGGGCTAACCTGCCCTGCCAATCATTCCTTCTGCTTGGAAGTGACAGAGGACTTTTCTATGGGTCAGATCAACATCCTTGGAAGAATGCCACAGGATGCAGAGGTCGCCCCCTGGTGGGATGACACCTTTTATGAACATGGAACAAAGGCATTGATCGAAACGATGGACTTGGTACAGAAAGTTATTCTTCAAACCGAGTATCACCTCTCCCAAGCGCAAGTAGAAACAAACTTGGCGCGAAAGACTGCACAGATTCTGTCTAGCACATCCACCAGATCGGCACAGAGTGCGTATTCCTGGTGGGTCTGGATACTTCGAGGATGTGCTGTTGGAAGCACACTCATCTTCATCTTCACGGTATTCCAATGCTGCTACTTCAGACACCTCATCAAATCTGTGAAAACATCCACCAACACGATCTTAGCCCTCAGCCCACTGCAGCTACCCACCTTGCAAAGACTGAAATGACACCGTCGAAACCTTGTGAATGGCTCACGGTGCCAAGAGGGACAAACTGTAAGGTGGTGCCGATCGGTCTGGGCCGAGAGATGCCGTTCAGTCTGAACAGAGAAACCGTGATTTCCCGGAAACAAAGGACTTTCCCAAAGATTACCATTCGAACACTTCCCCAAATACACAACAGCTCCACCTGAGACGCATCACACTGAGACACACACACCACACATCCACACCCTGCACAGCACCCTCTGTATAACTCACTCTCACCCACACTGAAAACTCATTCAAAATCTATGCAACGTTAAATGTATACAATGTGTAACTATGCATGTTTAGTATCATTTGAAACGTATCAGTGCGTCTGGTAAAATGGTCTCATTCTCCTAAATCATAATGCAAACCTCCAAGAAGTTATGTAAGTTGATAAAAATACTATGTCTCACCAAAAGGTGACCCCCCACAGATCATCTACTCAAGTGCCTCCTGTATGTAAATAAATGCCCTCCTTTGCAGATGTCTAGAACCCATTCAAACACAGATCCTGGTTGCCCATTTGTGACCCCCCTGGATGAGGGACCAAAATCGAATTATAACCTCAAACACCACCATTTGTGGTCTTATTGAATTATCTGGGTATTTAAGGGAAGGTGATACAAGAATCGTGGAGTCTGTATTGAGATTTCCCACACTGCTTGTGTGTAGTTTTTCATGACCAGGTAAACATTTCTAGAATCCTTGATTCTTGAATTATTGTTTCTGTATATGATTGATTGATGCTTTTTTACTCTTTGAGTTGACTTTTGATTGATGTTTCTTACCTGGTTAATAAATCGTTATGCTTTAAACTTACTGCAACGCATTTTGTGTTATTAACTCAGTATTTCATGTTATAACCATAACAGTACGGATATCTGCTCAGGTTAGTTTAACACGGACTAAGACACGGTTTTGGTGAAGCTTAAAGAGCACACCGGATCGATGCTTTAGAGCTCCGACTAACACATTGGCACTAGGTAACGTATACTTGGACTGTAGAGGTTGATAGGCTAAACAAGTCTTTCCGTTTAGAACAATAGTAAATTGTTAGACCAATCTAAATAGGGCAACCTCAATTCCTGATTATTGCAATATTGTTCTAATTAACGTATACGTGGGAAACCACGGCATGATTATAGAAAGTTATCATCAGAATTAGCAAGTTGGTCGCTTGATTCTGTGATAATGGTCATGGCCTCTGATTAGAAACAGTTTTGCATTAATTAAGTGAATTCAGATCTAAGGGAACTGAATAAAAATATTCTGGAATGATAAACGTATTGCACGGGTGTCCAGAATATCAGTGTGTCGCCTCTGCCTAGATGACCAAGACTGACTGGTCCGTAACAGAGATCGTAAACCCGGCCGGTGCGAAACTCTAGACCGTTACTGGAATCTTGAATGCTGAGTATAACATAAGATAAACGATTTAAATTGAAAGACAAAGTATAAATCTAAAGTTAATGGTTAACAAAATCATTTAACACATTTTCATTTAATGGAGTCAGATGAAACAACAAGGTAAATACATACAAAAGAATGTGTTTAAATTGAACTGTTTTATTGTGTAAAAGGAAAGACAGCGATACGCAGAAACACCTTCTCCCTGCCATTGGACGCCGAGAATTGGACCAGTGGGAGGGGTTTTACAACATCACAACATGTAAATAGGAAAATGTTGGTTTTATTTTGTCACTTATTGAGCAGTAGGCTAGCTGGAGCCGTTTACCTCCAGTCTTTGTGCTAAGCTAGGCTAGCGGTGGGTGGGTCAGACAGAGTTATGGCACGCACAGAGATGAGAATGGTATGTATGGACTAGGGATGGGCGATATGGACTTAAAAATTATTCCCGATATTTTCTAGTATTTATTGCGATAACGATATCAATGACGATACATGTAGTATCATTCCCCATGTTTAAATTTTTTAATAATTTTTTTATGTAAAATTCCACACCAGCCTTTTCAGAAATTGAAAAGTTGCAGATATAATTGTCTTCTGTAAAAGTGCAGGAAATGTTTAAATAGTGCAACTGTGCTAAAAAACGTCACATAATACAAACAAAAATAATTTTTAAATCAATGAAAAGTTTTACATGTAAACCGATTCTGTATTTATTCATACATGGTGCAAACAGTGGTAAAAATAGCAGAAACAGCAAAAGTAATTATCCCAAAAATGTCTTCAGATTACAAAAAAGTTTAAAATAATGATTTAATGATAGAACTTCAGTAATTTGAGTTGATAATATAATAATACCACAAATTATTCTACTAATAAAAATAAACTGCACTAAGGAATAATGAGCTTCTGGGTTCATGAATATTAATCACGTTGTCAGCGTTCATTCCAACTGATTGGCTGAAATCAAAACAGGCACAGTAATAGGTGCGCGCCAGCCAATGAGATTCCCGTTTGTGCATTCCTTTCTTCCTGTTCACGAAAGGCTGAATAATTCCAAATAAACGCCATTACTTTACAGGAAAATGCAACAAAGGATATTGTTTACATGTAGCACGTCAATTCTGTTTGGTATAAGACTCTCTCGCTCTCTCTTTGAGTGTGTGTGAAACACTGAGCGCTCTCAGTCGCGCGCCTCACACTAGTGTTTAATGTGCGTCATATACACTGCGCATTCATTGAGATTAACTGAAATAGTGTGCTTTACCGATCGATTGAGACAGAGCGAATCTCTTAAGCGCTCAGTCCAAGTGCTCAGCGAGTGAAAATACATCTGTATTGTTTTGTTGTGTTGTAAAGAGAAGACACGAGAGCTGTTCAAGGTTTTAGCCATCATCATTTTATCTGACTTGGCCCCGCCCCGTAACCCCAACATTACATTTATGCTTCAGGGTGTCAATAGGTGACTCATTAATTACGTATCATGACATCTCCCCTTTTTTTTTTTTTTTTTTTTTTTTTTAAGGTTTTTTATTCTGCTGACAAACAAAAAAAAACTTCAGTCACCTTGTATATAACCCCCGATTACAAAACGAATGTGTATCACTGCACATCATAACTATACAGCATTTTTTTTTTTTTTTTTACATCTGTCAGGCTTTCATTTAACCGAACACTGTCCTTTGAACTGTGACTGTATACACTTAAGGAAAAAAAATCATAGAACTACTCCTCAATAAGCCTTCTTGGTTTTGAGACAACTCGTCCACTCGCCGTCTTCATAGGTAGACTTAAGAGTTCGGTGGGGCTGACATCTTTCCCTGTTTGAGTGTCCATTTCATGCTCTTCCTCTTTGTTGTCACACCCATTTTGTTGAGTCACATTTTGATTGTCTGCGTCCTTCCTTGGTGTGTCTCTTTGTTCTTTTGATTTCATTAAAAACTTTCTGTTCCTTCTGTACACCTGCCCCTCAGGTGTCTGTACAACATAAGATCTTGGCTGCTCAGAAAGTCCAGTAACTTCAGCTGGATTCCATGTGCCCTCTTGCCATATTTTTACATTGTCACCAACCTGAAGTTTCTGAAGAGGTTTGGATCTTTGGTCGTAATATTCCTTCTGCTTCTTTTGCCTGTTTTCTAACACCTGCTGGACTGGGTTAGTTACCATGCTAGGCTTCAGCAACTCTGATTTCATCGGAAGTCTTGTTTTTAATCTTCGACCCATCAACAGTTGGGCTGGAGATGCTCCAATATCCTCCATGGGTGTGCTTCTCAGGTTCAACAGACACAGGTAAGGATCTTTTCCATCAGCCTTTGCCTTCTTTAGCATATGTTTAACAGTCTGAACTCCTCTTTCCGCCATTCCATTCGACTGTGCGTGAAGGGGGCTTGAGGTTTTGTGCATGAATTCCCATTCCTTCGCAAAAGCTTGAAATTCACGTGAGCTAAACTGTGGCCCATTGTCTGAAATTACTGTTTCAGGAATACCATGTCTGGCGAATTGTGACTTCAGATGGGTAATGACTGTTGTACTTCTTGTATCTGATCTCAACCACTCTACTTCGATGAATTTGGAGTGATAATCCACTAAGAGTAGATACTCCTGTTGGTCAAAGGTAAACAAATCAGCTCCTATTTTCTGCCAGGGTCTTTCAGGAACACTGTGTGGATGTAATGGCTCTTTGGTTTGGCGTTTCTGGTAAGTGCTGCACACATCACAGCTGTTTACCATCTCGGTTATACTTTGTGACATTCCAGGCCAAAAAAGCACATCTCTCGCTCGCCGTCTGCAGCTTTCAATGCCTAGATGACTTTTCATACTCAAACATACTGATGAAAACGTTCTGCTCCGAACACAATTGCCAACATCTCCTTCTCTATTTGCGCGTAACGCTGTTCTGTTTCGGTCAATGCACGCGATGCGTAAGCCACTGGCTTGTCTTCTTGAAGTAAAACAGCACCCAGTCCGCTTTTAGATGCATCGACAGAAAGTGTTACTGGTAGACTGACATCATAGTATCTGAGCAAGGGGGCCTCAGTGAGCATTATTTTCAATTTGTTGAATGCGCGCTGATGTTCCTCCTTCCATTGCCAGGCAACGTCATCTCTGGTCAGTATACGCAATGGCTCAGTGTGCTGTGACATGTTTGGAATAAACTTTGCGAGGTAAGTGACCATACCAAGAAATCTTTCCACATCCTTTTTGCATTCAGGAGTAGGCATTTTTCTGACTGCCTCTATTTTGGTCTCATCTGGTTTCAAACCATCCCGTGCGAAGATGTGACCGAGATATTTGATTTCCTCTAAGCCGATCTTGCATTTCTCCTTATTCAGCTTGAAGTTCTTGATCCTTGCCCTCTCCAGCACTTGCTTCAGTCTGTTATCATGCTGCGCTTTTGTTTCTCCCCAGATCAAAAGATCATCAATGTATGTCTCAACGCCTTCAATTCCTTCAAAAAGTTGTTTCACTGTCCTGTGGAACACTTCTGGAGCCGAGTTGACCCCAAATGGGAGACGGAGGAATCTGAAGCGGCCAAAAGGAGTGTTGAATGTACAAAGGCGAGAGCTGGCTTCATCTAATTTGAGTTGCCAAAAACCTGAACTTGCATCCAACACTGTAAAGTATTTGGCTTTTGAGAGTCTACTTGTTATTTCTTCTACCGTTGGCAACTGATAGTGTTCTCTCATTACTGCTGTGTTGAGATCTCTGGGGTCTAAACATATTCTTAATTTCCCATTAGACTTTTCCACAATCACTATGGGGTTGACCCACTGAGTGGGCTCTTCAATTCTTTCTATTACTTTCAGTTTTTTCCATTCTGTTCAATTCTGTTTTCAGGTTTTCTCTCAGGGTCACTGGAATTTTCCTGGGCGGATGAACTCTCGGAATCACATTTTCATCTATTCGGATCGTGTGCTCGCCCTCCAGGCAACCTATGCCCTCAAACACATCAGCATACTCTGTGAAGATATCCATCTTGTCACTTTTGCTCAATTCCATCACTCTCTGTATGAGCCCCATTTGTTCACATGCATTAATTCCTAATATTGGTTTAGCATCTGATTTCACCACAATGAATTCCAGTACATGAGTTCTCTTTTTGTATTTCACTGTCCAGTTACACTTTCCTTTCACAGGTATCTTGTCTCCAGTGTAAGTTGACAGTTTCACATTTGTGGGTCTGAGTATGTTCTTTTTCCCAATCCTTCGCAGCAGGCTGTACGGGATTACATTGGCTTGCGCACCAGTATCAAGTTTAAATTTTACATGTTTGTGCTCCAGTTTCAAGTCAACTGTCCATTCATCTGTCCCTGTCTGCGTTTGCACTGCACCGACGAAGAGACTAGGTCTCTGTTCTGTGACGTCATCATCCACTGCGTGCACTTTTTTCGATTTACACATCTTAGCAAAGTGATTCATTTTATCACAGTTCTTGCACTGTTTGCCATATGCGGGGCAATTGCGTGATGCATGCTCTGTTCCACATCTTTTGCAATTAAAAGTGCCTGCTTTGTCTTTTTCATTCGGTTTGTATTTATTTCGTTGCTCGTTTTTGCGTGTCTGCTTATGTTTCACTGCATCAACATGCTTGCTTTCACGTGCAGAGGCACATGCGCTGCGATCTTCGTCATGCATTTGCTTCATTTGAGCTTTTGTCATTTCTGACGCGATACACAGCTGAGTAGTTTTTTCGAGACTAATGTCAACTTCTCTTAAAAGTCTCTCTCTCATGGCATCTGACGTGATTCCACAGACAACTCGATCTCTTATCAGAGATTCCTGCAACAGTCCAAACTCGCATGATTTCGCCTTTAGCTTTAGTTCTGTGATGTATTGGCTAATGGGCATGTCACCTTGCACACACGTGAAAAACTTGTATCTCTCATAGGTTATGTTCTTCTTTGGGTTACAGTACTCTTCAAATTTCTCCATTATTTTCGACAGATCTTGTTTATCGTTGTCTTCTTCGAACGTGAAGGTATTATACACTTCAACCGCTTCATCTCCGGCAACATGAAGAAATAGTGAGGACTTTACCTTGTCTGTCTTGCTAGCGCTTCCCGTTGCGTCTAGATACAGCTCAAATCTTTGCCGAAATCTCCGCCAGTTTTCTGACAAATTACCGTGCAGTAAATCAAGTCCTGCAGGTGGCTTTAATCCTTCCATTTTCGTTATTCTTTTCCTTGCTTTGTTTTATTCAGTACTTTACTTCTGACACCATGTTTTGTTGTGTTGTAAAGAGAAGACACGAGAGCTGTTCAAGGTTTTAGCCATCATCATTTTATCTGACTTGGCCCCGCCCCGTAACCCCAACATTACATTTATGCTTCAGGGTGTCAATAGGTGACTCATTAATTACGTATCATGACATGTATGGTTCAGATTGCCCTCAGGTAGCCCCTCGTTTAGCTATGAACTCTTCCGCAGCTTCCACCATAGTTGTTTTCGTTCTGCACGTGAGATGCGGATTCAGTGCCGCAGCTCCTATCAAGCACTGCGCGTAGAGCACCAAGTGCTGAGGGGGCACCACAAGAAATTCTCTCTCCAACCCCCGTTCAGCTATACAGAGTGACGAACGCAGCCACCGCGGCCATCATAAAGTAATAACGTTTAGGGCATCAAGAGACGGCCAGCGGTGGCACGGTGCGGATGGGTCGCGCCATCAACTAGGCTTTATCGTTATTATCGCGGGAAGGCAAATTCTTATCGTGGGGAGAATTTTTACCGGTATATCGCAAACGATAAGATATCGCCCATCCCTACCAGACAGGCTCCAAAATCCCTCTGTCCGTCTTCTCCCACCCCTGACCCTCGTCATAGGGTTTAAAGGGTTAGTTCACCCAAAAATGAAAATTCTGTCATTAATTACTCACCCTCATGTCGTTGGACACCCGTAAGACCTCCGTTCATATTCGGAACACAAATGAAGATATTTTAGTTGAAAGCTGATGGCTGAGAAAGGCTTCACACAGGCCTCCATTGGCATTCAGTACATTGACACTTCCAAGATCCATGAAAGGCACTTAAAACGTCGTTACAAAGTCTATCTCACCACAGTGGCTCTACAATAATCATACAATGCGACGACAATAGTTTTTGTGCGCAAAAAAAAATCAAAATAACACCTTTATCCAACTTGTTCTCGACTTCCGTGTATGCCTCCACGACGCATGCGCGAGAATATGACGCAGATCCGGCGTTCGGACATATGACCCAGAAGCGATTTGTTTACGAGCAGAGGAAGACGCGCGTGTCTAAGCTGTTGGATTCTACATTGATCGTGCTTTAGGTCTCGGCGTAGTGCTCAAAATGGAGCTTAAGTGTGTATTTCATCGATTCCCGAACACCGGCGCTACGTCATATTCTCGCGCATGCGTCGTGGAGGCGCACACGGAAGACAAGAACAAGTTGGATAAAGGTGTTATTTTGATTTTTTTTTGCGCACAAAAACTATTGTCGTCGCATTGTATGATTATTGTAGAGCCACTGTGGTGAGATAGACTTTGTAACGACGTTTTAAGTGCCTTTCATGGATCTTGGAAGTGTCAATGTACTGAATGCCAATGGAGGCCTGTGTGAAGCCTTTCTCAGCCATCAGCTTTCAACTAAAATATCTTCATTTGTGTTCCGAATATCGGTCTTACGGGTGTCCAACGACATGAGGGTGAGTAATTAATGACAGAATTTTCATTTTTGGGTGAACTAACCCTTTAAGGCCTCCGGAAGATCGGCTCAGCTGCCCGCTTGCCCGCTGGATGTGAGGGATGAGTGAGTCTTGGCAGTGGGGCAGGCGAGCAAAATCGACTCTCCAGGAAAAAAAAATCAAAATAACACCTTTATCCAACTTGTTCTTGTCTTCCGTGTGCGCCTCCACGACGCATGCGCGAGAATATGACGTAGCGCCGGTGTTCGGGAATCGATGAAATACACACTTAAGCTCCATTTTGAGCACTACGCCGAGACCTAAAGCACGATCAATGTAGAATCCAACAGCTTAGACACGCGCGTCTTCCTCTGCTCGTAAACAAATCGCTTCTGGGTCATATGTCCGAACGCCGGATCTGCGTCATATTCTCGACTTAATGCTGAGGGTCTCGTCTTCTCCCACAATCTTCTTGAGCATCTTGCTCCTGACCGGCTTGACTGATGTCTCACATGCTTGACTGTACATCACACACGTGAAGACCTCCAGCTGCTCCTGCACTTCCAACTTCACCTTCCACTCATCGCACAGCTGACTGGAGGAAGATTGTTGGGATAATTGCTAAGTTTGCTCTCTCCAAATATTATATTCAATACATTCAAATTCAATTGTCTAAAATTCATCCACCAACCTGAAAGCCTTTTGAAATTTGGGGTTCTTCTGGAGCTTTTTGAGCGGTGTCACCTTGCCCTTGCCTTTGAAGGTGCTGGTGCAGTCCTCACCACTAAACACACAGTAGCCGAGCAGCTGCTGCAGTCCGGCTGCCCAAGAGGAGTGGCCAGCTCTGGGACATTGACCAGCTGACGGTGGCGGCCCATGCCAGTGTCGAGGTAGATGACAAGGTTGATGGTGTCAGCGTGATGCAGGATGAAGGATGAAGAAGATGTCGGTGTCCAGGGTCCTCACTACTGCCGACTTGAATCCCAGCTTGACGGCATGATGCAGGCGGAGCACAAACGGCTGTCTATCTCCTCCTGGTCTGACTGGAGGGCATGGATCTCAATAAACTCAACCTGAAATGGCAGAAAACACCCCAATGCACGGTAGCTTATATTCTTGGCAAACAATCTGCTAACACAAGACCTCACTGAAGTTTCCTAGGTATGGATCAATCAACTTCTCCATCCGACGACATTAGCTGATGAGCTGTTCCCTCCACAATGAGAGCAGCCGCCTCGCACTTCTCCAGTTGGGATGCTTCCTCCTTACTCCCCCAGACCTTGAGCATCAACTGATAAACGACAGAAAGCGAGTTTAATTGTATCGATAAGAGCAGGGGTTTGGCAGCCCAGAGTGAGAGATATTAATATTATTAACCCTATAAAGCCTATTGTATAATATTTGATATGTACATTTCTAAGGCCTCTTTGATCATGATAAACATAATCAAAACTTTGCTGAAAAAACATCTGCACACAATCTACTGTTGTCTGATTGATAGTTTGATTATCCATACATAATGTTTTAGGAAACCCATGTTAAAATGTGAGTATCAAATATGATCCATCAGGCTTTTGAGTTTATTTGTTCATCTCTCAGTCATCAAAAACTACAGAGCTTAGATCGTGAAAGCATTTCAATATAATCTTACTAAGACATTATTGGGGAATATAGAGTGACAACAGATATTTATATGCATTTTAAGACTATTATAAAGATCTCACTGACTGACATTACAAGCTATCAGAATTTCATCTTACGTTTTGACAATATAAATATCAGCAGGTGCACAAAATTACACATTTTTGCTCAGTTTGAGCTTCTGAATAAAATTAAGGTGTTTTTTCCCCCTCTTTGAAAATCTTAATCATAGTCTAATAATATCATAGTATATGCGCCATAAAAGCCTGAAGTATGAAACTCAACTAAACACAAACACACATACATAAACTTTCATTTTAATACCATGAAAAAAAAGTTAAAATAATACGAACTAAAAAATTCACCATTAAACTAATACAAGGAAACATTATTTAAAACATTTTTTATTCATATGCAATAATATAGAAAAATATAGTAAAAAATAAATAAATAAAAGTATTTAGCAACACATTTTGATGCATGCAGAGTAAGGTGACCAGATTTCTGAAATGGAAACTTGGACATTTCCGATTTGAGTGGTCAAAATATCACTAAATCTCATTTGTTATTAGGCCTGTCCATTAATTAAAAACAGGGACAATATATTTTTGAATGTTTTTTGTTGTCGTTGTGGGCTGGGCTCCCTATATTATTATTAACATTAACAATTATTATGATTTAGTTTTATTATTATTACGATTTTTGGTCTGGTTTTAATACAATTCACTGCACCCGCAAAAACAAAAACAAAAAAACAATCAAACAATGAAAACAGTTCATAGTAAAACCACCACTGTAAATCACAAGCCGTTCAAAACAATATTAGAACATGATTTAACAAAAACACATTACACAAATAAAACAACATAAATATGGAATAAAACTATTTAACAAATATAATTGTATTTAATACTTTAATTTTCACAAGTTTATACTGTATAAATTACTTTTTTTCTTTTACTTCAAATGTTTTGTTACGTTTGTGCTTGAAATAACTGTTACTATCTTTAATTGGTCTTGTTATTTTGCATTTTAGGCTTATTTTAAGCATGTATTTAAGTATGTGTGTATTCTGCACATGTATTTGTTGTGAGCTAGGGTAAGGTGTAATTGTTTAGCTTTTATATATATACACACACACACACACACACACACACACACACACACACACACACACACACACACACACACACACACACACACACACACACACATATAGTAATTTGTACTATATGTAGTATGTTAGTATGGTAGTATGCTACTACCTTGAAAGTGATAACGATGTTTCTTTAGATATTTGACGATAATGGCGGTCTGCTTTCGGTGACGTTCATCATGAAGCTGCGTGCGCGACCAAGTAGAGTCAGCGCAGCTCACAGCGCCATCCGCTGGTGAAAGAATTACAACATGATGCCCCAGCAGCTGCTGTATGTTGGGCTTTTTTGCAATGTATATGCCGGTTGTTTTGAACGAGCTGTAAAAAACGGGGACATTTCTGGAAAACGTCCGCCTGGTAATTGTAGAGATATCTAGCATTTCTGAGTGATGATGATGCAGAGGAATCACTGATTCAAAGTTTTGAACTGATTCAATGAAACAGATTCAGACTTTTTATTAAAGAAAACGTCCAAATTAAGTTCATAACTATTCAATAAATGTGTTTAGATCGATGCGCGGTCACGTGCTCTGCTCATATGAATGATTTGAGTTTTAGTTGCTATGGCGACGCATGTTATGTTATGAATTGATTCTGATCTCATATGCAGGCGCACTGATCGCGATCTGTTGTTGAGAGAGACGAGGCGAATTCAAAAACTTTTGCAGAATATTTTCTGTGCTGACTGAGATTTTGAAGCTGTTCGGACGATTCCTGAGACAAGAGTTTTATTCTGGAAGAACAACGCAGGAGATATCCTTTACACAGAGTTATATTTTTGAGTTTTAGTTCTTATTATTTATATAGTGCTATCTTATTGTTCTTTTCTTATTTTAGGAGTTTCAAATTTTATTTCTTTTTATTTTTTTATTTTTCTGGGAGGAGTATTTTTGAGGAGAGTTTATTGTATTGTATTGTATTGTATTGTGTTGTGTTGTGTTTTGTGTTTTGTGTTTTGTATTGTTTTTATTCCAGATTGGAGGAGGATGTCGATGGCGAATATGATGGGTGAAACAGGAGGTGAGTGCTTTAGGTGTTTCATTTGTTTATGGGATGTTATGTTTCTGAAATATTCCAGCCTCTCCAAATCCAGGAGAGCCACTTTCTCTCAGACGGCTGGTCAGGAGGTTTGGAGACCCTGTTCTGTTCTGATGACCGACCCAGACACAGATCCAGGAGCTTCCTACACATTTAGCACTTCTGTCTTCTGAGTTTTGTGTTTCTGTGTCCACAGGTCAGACGGACAGGAAGAGGGAGTGGCAGAGCGGCAGCCGGGAGAGCCAGGACGATGGACGTCCATCCACTCCATCTAAACTCTTACGCAGAGGTCAGAATAGGCTTTTATTGAAGAAGTTATTGCTCAGTTATCAAATAATGTGTCATTGAAAATAGAAAGTTGAAAAATAAATTGACATTGATTATTAATATGATAAGAAATATCTTCACCAAGCATCATGTCCATATCATCTTTGTCCCTCTCTGACAATATAGTGAGGTGGTTCTCTAGAGAGTCGTTGAGCCTCAGCAGCCGAGGCACGTACATCGTCGAATGGAGTGGCGATCGGTCGGATAGCCTAAGCGAACAGGGCAGTTCCAGCGACTGTTGTTTGTCCAGGTCCGACAGCCTCGAAGAGTGGATGTGCCCTCCGCTGCCAGGTCAAGTTCCCGTCGAGCCAACGGAGACTTCAAATGGCCTTATGGAGGCTTCACCAGTGAACAGGAGCTCAACAGGTGAGACTGAAATAAAGCTGGGCGGTGTAAAGTGTACAGATGGAGATTTTTGCTATTTCATATTTCATTCTGACAGTCACAGTACAGTCACATTTAATTTCCTTTTGCTGAAATTTTCTTTCTGGAATCAAAGGGGTGGTTCCGTGGTTTTTTTCTAAGCTTGGTTGTGTTAATGGGGCGCAGTATAACATGTCTTAATACTTCTTTTTTTTTAAAACGCCGTATTTTTATTCTTATATTTTACCTTTATTCCACACCGCTGTCTCCACTGTCCTTTGAGCGGCTCGTTTGCTTCCTGCTTCTATGAAGCCCATCCCTCTGAAAAACGCAATGGTCTTAGATTGGTTAGATGGCCAAATGTAGTTTGTAGTTCTGCAACAGCTCTCTCTCTCTTTCGTAATGACTGCGACGTGGCCTCGCCCACTTTGTTGCGTGTTCACGGGGGCAGTGTTTATGTTAATAGCAAGGGTTTATGATATCAACAAACCGGGAAGAAGCTTGTTGTAGTCCAAACCGGCCGTTTTTGTAGGCAATAAACTGCCATAACTTTAAAAGACAATATCTGCGCTGTAACTTGTAACTTTGCAGATACTGTTTATGCTCAAGCAGCAACATTACACACTAACTAAAGTTAAAAAAGTGAAATCGCATGCAACCACCCCTTTAACAGTAAAATGTAAGTTATGTCATTATATCACAGCCTAATTTGGCGTCAGAGATGTTTCTAATAATTCAGTTTTGTTTTCTTCATTTCAGAAAAACCTGCCGATTGTAAGAAGAGGAAAGGAGATCGTTCTTTCTTCAGGAACGTGTGTCAGGCTATGAGGCGCTCGCTCCTCTGCTGTTGTCTCGGTGCTGAGGATGTTGTGGAGCCGTTTGTTCCTCCAGCGGATCTGGAGCCAGAGCCCGATCCTGGTCCATCATCACCTGATCCAGATCCCTCCGGCGTCCAGCCAAATAACGGTCAATCCGCAGACATTATTCCTCCAACATTGTTTTAAACAGTATTATTATTTTCTTGTTTGCACTGATATTTTAAATATAAAACAAAGGATCTAGCAAGCTCATATATTTCTCATATTTTGTTTTTCAGACTCCTTTGAGACTCTCTATAACGTGGGAGAGATGATTGGATCCGGAGGATTCGGAAGACTGTTTTTTTTCCTCTGATTCCTTGGCTCAAGCCGATTCGATTGCACATATGACGTTTTATAATTTGACGATGATTTTCCCGCCATTTTTAATTAACCTACTTTTGCGAACTCCTCCGAGGAATTTTCACAAACATTTTACCAGATCATCTTCAGACCATGCTGACAAAAAGTTATGGAATTCAAGTTGATTAGTTAAATCGTTTTTCGATAAACGCGCAAACAAATTTTACGTAGCTGTTGCAAAAATACAAAAGGCAATATCTCCGCAACGCTTTATCGTATTCAAACCAAACTTGGTACATGTCATCACAAGCATGACCTGAGGCAACATGGAGCGTTTCGGCGCAGGGCCACCTACTGGTCCAGAGATTCCAAAAAATTGCTATTTTTGCTTATAACTTCTGAACCGTCTGTCCAAAAATCAAAGTGGTCTCGTTAGATTCAGGACGGCATGCTGAGTCGTCTGATATAAAAAAAATTTTAAAAGAATAAAAATAATTCTTTTTTTCAAACGCTTATAACTTTGGGTGTGGTTGACTTATTTTCATGGGAGTAATGTTTTTTGTCTCCTGAATCCTTGCCGAGTCCAACGACACCAGACTTGCCAGGTTTCGGCCTTTGGTTTGTGCAGCGTGGTAATTTAGCGTTTATAAAACGTTAGCTGATATCTTCAAACCCACTCGTCCGATCGAGACGAAACCAGCATCAGAAGTTTGGAAACAAAGGTCGATAGCTATAAGTTAATACCCAAATGTCAAAATATTGATAGTAAGGGGTAGTAAAATCCAATCAAAGTCAGGTGTCAGTAATTTTTTATGTGTTTTTTCAAATAAAAAGTCTATAACTCCTAAACAAAACAAGATATTTTCACCAAAATTTACACACATATGTATGGGCTCACTCCGAAAACACATAAAAACTATTGTAGGATTGTGCCTCTTGGTGGCGCTATAATTAAACAAAATATGAAATTGGCTCTATACAACTCAATGTTTTAATGTGGGGTTTTAACATTTTTGCTTCAAATGTCTTCACTAATTTTTTCATTTGGTCTGCTGCGAGCTTCCTTATTTGCTTTTGTTGCACTTGGCCCCAGTATTGCTGCTTGCAGCCATATTTAAACTAGCATTTGCTCATCAAAGATTACTCCATTGGGTTCTGACCTCATAGGGGAGGGAGAGAGCCTGGGATGTATGTTTTATCTTTATTGTTTTGAGCTCTGTACATGCTAATAGATGTAAATAATATATGTTGTAGGTTGAAATGTCATGAAGGTTTGTTTGTTTATGCTTTGTCACCTGTTTGTAACTTATAGGTTTTCCCCTAAAATTATGTTTTTCATTTTTTCAGACAGCCATTTTAGGGCAGGGAGGTAGTGTGAAGGAGAGATTTAATCTCGTTTGTATTTTTTGGTCCTGTACATTGGCATAGCCAACTTACATTCGTGTATAGCAAATTTATTTTCCTCTGTATTATTTTTCTTAAAACCACTCTGGACTGTGCATTTTTGTCCCTGTCACTTATTTTACACCTCTGTCCGCTGGTACATCCTGACAATAGTGTCTTATATGTGACCTGATGACCCCTTTGAATAAAAGTATCATTTGTTTGTTGAACCCACAGCCTTGCAAAGTACACTTCTTTTATTTATTTTTATTTTATTGGTTTATTTGATAGGGATTATGCATATAAATGAACATTGTTGTATAAAAATACATCATGTAAATATGCCAGAATTAGTCAAAATAACTACTTTTCATCTGCAGTCCCTAGGCAGGTAACATAAGACTAACAAGAAGACAGCCCACAATCAAACAGCATTCATTCACTATAGAGTAAAATATACACATAATAATGACATATACATTGATAAAACAAAAAACAAAGACACATAATGGCAAAGACATTGTTCATCCACCTCTATACTGCATTCAATAAACAGTGAAAATGTATGGGTGATAAATGTGTGAGTACATGTCTGGTTTTCTAGAAGCAACTGTTTTAAGTGAGTTTTAAAGGTTTTCAATGTAGGACATTCTCTTATTGGAAGGGGCAAACTATTCCAGAGTTTTCCGTCTATTACTGACAATACGTTTTGTCCAAAAGTGGTGCGCCTAAATGGTATCACACTGTCCCCTTTCACAGAGGCCTGTGTACTCAGTGGTGGAAATGGCCGAAATTCACTACGTTTTTTTTTTTTTTTTGAGTTGCACAGTTTAAGAGGTCACAAAAACCTTCTAAATAAATTGTCCCCAGGTTAAATAAATCTGTTGAATGTTTTGGATGGTTACTGTACATCTCAGTTTAGTGCTTTGAAAATGAACAATTAAACATGTAAAGGTGAATCTAGTTGTAAGGCAGTTATATATTTATCGATTAAAAAAAGTAACTAATTAATCGCACATTCAACATCTGCGTTTTTAATATTTTTTCATTGTAATAATTCCACAGTTACTCTCTAAACTTATGTAGAAACAACTTAAAGACAGTATATTTGAAATATTTGTTGTAATGGCATATTTTTATGAAAACTGCTACCGATGTCTCTGAATTTTTTTTCCTTCTTTTAAAACATTAATGATAGACATTCAACATTAGAGTATAAATAAAAGCTATATCAAGTCCAAGTGAACTTAAAACAATATTCACACAAACCTATTATAAAAAATGTCTGGGGGTCATTTGGAACATTTCAAACTTGTGTGGGAAAAGGTTACACAAACAAGGCTTTTGTTACAGTATATTCTTTTGGGGAAAAAAATCTACATTATTTTCTGAATTCTACATTTTGTCTTAGGTTAGTTTAATAATATAGCCTAAGCATCATTGATAACCCCTTGTTATAAAAAATATATATATTAATAATTCTCTCTAATTGGCCTCATTAGCTAAGCCCGCTAAAAAACACAAGACAAGCAGGGCCGTAACCACACCACCACACACATTGTAATATCAGAAAGCTTTATTAATGTTTTTACTGTAAAGTTGTGCAGTTTAAGGGGGATTTGTTTTTGTTTTTTTGCCTCTATTTAAATTATTACAAATTAATACAGTTATATAAAATGGCAACATTTTATGTAGCCTAAAATCCACTTTTAAAAAATATCTACATTTCTCATTTTCATTCATGATGATAAAGTGAACATGTGCTTTGGTTTAGTGGAGGATTGCTGCCATCTACTGGAAAACAAAAACTTTTAAAATTAAAATAATACTATTTTTACCTTTATGTGTAGACATTTTAGACAATCATTATTATAACAATAGAAACGTCTCTTATCATTTTTGGGGTGCGTGGTGAGATATAAGTAGCTTAACATTTAATATTTGACAACTGTTTATGATAGATGTATTCAACGACCCACAGTAATAATACAGTGATGTAAACTGTTCATATTTTTTTATGGAATTTCGCCATATTTTATTAAAATATGTTATAAGACACGTTTTGCACTTTTGACATAGTGAATATTGAATGTGTGCATATTTTAAATAAAATACTATAAGCAAAGAGTTTAGCCTAAATGGATTAGGCCTACCTCACATCTAGGCTACAATTAGACTAGAACTGCTTTTACCATTCTTATTTCTTTTTTTTATGTATTACCTTAAATCCATTTTAATCCTTATTTTATTTTCCAGGTATCATTATTACATGCTTGGCCTGTGTTTTCATTGCATTTCCAATTTTGACCAGCATGGTTCGCCATTTGTGTGTGTTTTGTGCATATCTCGCATGCATTTCTGAATTACACTGTGCGATTCTGGATCTGATTTCACTCGATATAACGGAAATTCAAGCTCTTTTCGGGAAAGACGGCCGGATCATTTTTAGATGACCATTTATGTATTATTATTATATTTATAGACAGGATCATTTCAGGCATGTTAACACAGCTTTATCATTTCAAAGTTTCTGTTATGGCATCTGTTAATGTTCTGAATTCTCCATGTTCAGCATAATAACCGGAGATGTGCGCAGAATCAGCGCTGCAAGTTACAGAATATTGCGCAACATGCGCAGCTTACGCTCATTTAGTAGACTGAGAATATGCGTAGCGCTAGTCGCTGGATTGCTCGCACTTTAAGGACATTGTATGAGTAACGTACAAGTAAGTCCAGTGTTATTTGAATATTAATGTTGTATTACAAGTGTATTCGTTGCAGATACTGTTTATAAGTTTTATTCATTTATATGCATATGCAATCTATTTATCTCACGTGAGTTATGCGCTGAATCATTGACGTCAATCCTTTGAAGTTTAAGGATGAAGACACTTTATGTTGAGTTTATTTATATCACTTAAGTGATTTATATGTTAATGATTATTTCTCTTTAACTGTTCTAGATCAACCTTGCACATGTCCATCTGTGTTAATACAAAGCAATCATTAAAAGGCTATCATCTATCCATGACTCTGAGTTCTCTGACATGAACACTGTGGCGGTCAGTGCACATTGATCCAGATATATCCTAATTCAGAACAGTTAAAGTAACGGGTTTTCGGTCAAAAATCACAGTTCATCATTCCAGATAATTTACCTCAAGCACGTACCAATGGAGAAGCATTTCCATTGGCTGCAGTCTGCCGGTATTGGCCAATCACAAAAGTTGACATTATCCAGCCTTTATCACAGAATATTCTGCTACGTTTTTATTATTATACATTACATTACGTGTATATGTGGCTATTATATTGTAGATTATTGAGTTGCTAAAATATACAAATCCTTTTAATTAAAAAAATAAATAAAATTGAACCATTTTTTTTTTAGCTGGAACTCCGTCCTCCCTCGAAACCCCTTTTCCACCCCTGCGTGTACTACCACCGCTTTGGAAGAAGCCATGCAGCGGAGGGGCATTAGAATGTGACACCTTCATATTTTTTTATGTTTAGGTAGAGATCGACATGACTTAGTGAGCCAGTCATCAATGTGAGCCATTGCAGATGTAAGTGTGGATGCCATCTCTTGGTAGTTCTTAGCATGTGTAAAGATTACAGCATATCTGCATACATCTGAACATCAACATTTTTACATGCCTCTGGCAGATCATTTATATACAGTGTAAACAGGATTGGACCAAGTGTGGAGCCTTGGGGGACCCCTACTGGACATTCACAGAATGGGGACTTTGAATCATTAAAGTCCCATTGAACCGGAAGTTGCAACTGACTTTATTTCAGTGCTGTGACGTATTTCCAGGTGAAACGGAATATTGAATAGAGGGCAGGGTTTTACTTCAGCGCTCCTCCTCTCCATCTCGCGCTCATAGCAGACTAACGGATGGAGGGGAGTGGTTAAGGATATTCAAACCCAAGCCGGCGCATAGTCGTCATCGGAAAGGGAACGCCATTCAAGACCGGAAGTTACTTTTCAGATTTTGTTTAAAGATTACCGCGGCAAACAATTTTTTTCTGTGTATTAGCTTGCACGGATTAGTTGTTCACCCTAAGATGTAATGTGGGCTAACAAATTAAATAAGATCGATTTTGATTTCATGAGGACTTTAACACAACCACGTTGCTTTCTACTGGATAGGTATGATTTTATCCAGTTTGAGAGCTTGTTCAGAGAAATTGAAATATGTTAATTTAGATAAAAGAACTTTGTAATTAACAGTATGGAAAGCTCGTTTTAGATCTATAAAGACAGCACCAACATAAGAACTCTTATCTAGATAGCCTTTAACCTTTCCCAGAAACACACAGTTGAACCCTGAACCCAAATCCCATAGGGTGGAATAAATTATTGCTTGTATTGAGATGTTGAATCAGTTTAGCCACCCATTTTTCGACTATACCAGGGCCATCTTTCAAGCTGATGGCACAATGGATTGACTTAAAGGGGTCATGAACTGGCTTTTTTATTTTTTTATACTGTTATCTGAGGTCAACTTATGACGTTTGTGTGGTTTTTACATTCAAAAACATCATAATGAATAAGTAATAGGCTATTTTCTGCCTTGGTTTTGAGGCTCTCTGAAAAACACTCGGATTTGATGGGCGTGCCGCACTGAACACTTGGAAGTAAACGCCCACGGCTAGGATTGGATAAGATTTGCATATTTAATGAGCTTCAGTCAGTCCATATGGGTATCTTCTGGGGAAATGCTCAGAGGACTCGCAAAATATCAAACAAACACAATGATTAAATCACACACACTCTCGCGGACACAGACACACAAACACACACACTGGAAGTTTTCAGCTCTGAAACTTACAGGTTATTCTTATATTACCATGACCTTTTATATATCAAAAGCTCAAGGGAAAGTTGATTTCTCAGTTCAACACCCCTTTAAGGACTGATTAATGAAATATGGGTCTCTTTGTGCCTTTTTAGAAAATTAGTATCAAGGCCATAGATATCCATGGCCTTAGAATTTTTTAAGCCACTGATGCTACTTCTGTTTCAGTTATTTGTTGTAAATAGAAATCGGCTGTGCATAATTAATGGAGCAAATAGAATAGCTAGGTGAATTAAAAAGTTGAGTTGTTTCATAAACAGAGTCTAGAAAGAAAGAGTTCTGTATATGTGATGGTTGGATCTGTAACTAATTCAGTGTTAATTTTCAACTCTAAATCTTTATTGTTATTATTATGTTTTCTGCCAATCAGCTTGTTGATGGTTTGCCATATCTTCCTCCCATTTCCTCTTGCCTCTTCAATAGTATTGATGAAGAAGTTGGCTTTAGTTTATCTTTTTTTTTTACTTTATTTCTTAATGAGGTACATTTTTGTCGGTCTGTTGAAAGACCTGATTTTAAAGATTGTTTCAATAATTGATCTCTTTCCTTCATAAGTTTCCTACACTCTTCATTTAGCCAGGGCAATGTGTTTTTCTTCGACTGCCTAGTGAATCGACGCACCCAGGGCACGGTTGCCACACATAGACTGTAAATAAATATGAACGTAGTGTCCGTGACATCACCCATAGGTTTCTGAAGCCTAAAGTGCGGCCGTTGCCATCTTGACAGCATGTCACTCCCGGATAACTGAAAAGGGGCTAAAGATGAGCTAACAGGTGGAGTGGGTGGAGCTAACGGACAGCAGACAAACAGCAGGGGCAATCCACCTGTCACTCGAAGTGGCCACGCCCTTAATTATGCAGAACTTTAATGCTTTATATAATGTAAACGAATGAGTTATAAAAAAATTCACCCCCCTTACAGTTGTCATGAAGGGCAAAATTAGCCGTATAGACCAAAACCACAATTTGTACCAGACTGTAAACATGTAAATCCTGCATACTTTGGCCTTGAGAATGATTTAGGTCAATCTTGAAGCTCATAGGAATAGTTTCCCAAAAACGAATAAAAAGTTCTGTCCTGAAAGTCTAGATGGCGCAGGCTGATAGCTCCTTAAAGGTGCAGTAAGCGTATATTCTGAGAAACGCTGTTGAAAGTGGATCGGACCGAGCACTAAAACACACGTGTAGCCAATCGGCGTGTCCACTCATGAGGGGGGAGGTGCTTGTGCGCCATAGCGTGTTTGTGAAGTTGGGGTGATCCTTTTGGGTAGGGGCGTGTTTGTTTTGGTGATTTCAAATATCAACAGTGTTTCTCAAAAATCGCTTACTGCACCTTTAACTCAATCTGCTTGCAATCACATCATTCTCTTTAGAGCACATCTGATTGGTTCCTGCTGTATCAGTAGCCAATGAGCTGTCATGCTCAACCTTCAAATGCTTTGTTAGCATTTGCTGTAGTTGCAGCGTGATTTTAGAAACCCTCCACCTTTGCCAGCTCCACCTGTATCAACTGAAATCATAAAGAATTAGATTAAATCTGACACTTTTGGTAACGTTACATGTCAAATTACACATAAAACGTGTGATTTCGAGTAAAATGTTTCACTTTGTTAAACTTTGATAATCAAGTAGTCTAGCAGGAGAAATGGGTTCCCGTGTATCCGCTAGGCAGTTTTTTGTAACCTGTTTTTTTGGGACCCTAATGGTTTCTTGTTAAGAATTTTTGCCGTTGCCGAGGTCAACTAATGTCCCATGGGGTTCGTTTGGCGGCCATCTTAACTCCTAAACCACACAACATACAAAGACAAATGAACCCACTTGCTAATATAATTCGGACACCAGGAATCAAATGGAAAGGTCATTTACATGGTACAACCACGCTATTGGTGAAAAACAGGCAAATAACACATTTAGGCTCATAATGATGTAACTTTTGCTATTTTGTGTTGCAAATTTAGCCGTATAAATCTAATTTATTCTGTTATAACAATTGCAAGGTTATTAAATTGATCACTATTAAATGGATCAATGATCATCATGGTTGTTTATCATCAATCTCCACCTCATCCTCTTCCCCCTCTCCATCATCATCAGCAAACAGGTCGATGAGAGATGGGGCGAGAATTGCTCCACAAGACCAGACAGTAGGGATGGGCGATATGGACTTAAAAATGATTCCCGATATTTTCTAGTATTTATTGCGATAACGATATCAATGACGATACATGTAGTATCATTCCCCATGTTTAAATTTTTTAATAATTTTTTTATGTAAAATTCCACACCAGCCTTTTCAGAAATTGAAAAGTTGCAGATATAATTGTCTTCTGTAAAAGTGCAGGAAATGTTTAAATAGTGCAACTGTGCTAAAAAACGTCACATAATACAAACAAAAATAATTTTTAAATCAATGAAAAGTTTTACATGTAAACCGATTCTGTATTTATTCATACATGGTGCAAACAGTGGTAAAAATAGCAGAAACAGCAAAAGTAATTATCCCAAAAATGTCTTCAGATTACAAAAAAGTTGAAAATAATGATTTAATGATAGAACTTCAGTAATTTGAGTTGATAATATAATAATACCACGAATTATTCTACTAATAAAAATAAACTGCACTAAGGAATAATGAGCTTCTGGGTTCATGAATATTAATCACGTTGTCAGCGTTCATTCCAACTGATTGGCTGAAATCAAAACAGGCACAGTAATAGGTGCGCGCCAGCCAATGAGATTCCCGTTTGTGCATTCCTTTCTTCCTGTTCACGAAAGGCTGAATAATTCCAAATAAACGCCATTACTTTACAGGAAAATGCAACAAAGGATATTGTTTACATGTAGCACGTCAATTCTGTTTGGTATAAGACTCTCTCGCTCTCTCTTTGAGTGTGTGTGAAACACTAAGCGCTCTCAGTCGCGCGCCTCACACTAGTGTTTAATGTGCGTCATATACACTGCGCATTCATTGAGATTAACTGAAATAGTGTGCTTTACCGATCGATTGAGACAGAGCGAATCTCTTAAGCGCTCAGTCCAAGTGTTCAGCGAGTGAAAATACATCTGTATGGTTCAGATTGCCCTCAGGTAGCCCCTCGTTTAGCTATGAACTCTTCCGCAGCTTCCACCATAGTTGTTTTCGTTCTGCACGTGAGATGCGGATTCAGTGCCGCAGCTCCTATCAAGCACTGCGCGTAGAGTACCAAGTGCTGAGGGGGCACCACAAGAAATTCTCTCTCCAACCCCCGTTCAGCTATACAGAGTGACGAACGCAGCCACCGCAGCCATCATAAAGTAATAACGTTTAGGGCATCAAGAGACGGCCAGCGGTGGCACGGTGCGGATGGGTCGCGCCATCAACTAGGCTTTATCGTTATTATCGCGGGAAGGCAAATTCTTATCGTGGGGAGAATTTTTACCGGTATATCGCAAACGATAAGATATCGCCCATCCCTAGTATGGACTTATCTAACTCTGGGGGATACGTGAATAAGCTAAAGTCCCAAAAAGTTGCCGTGTTCCTTTCAGTGTCACATGATCCTTCAGAAACCATTTTAAAATGCTGGCTTGGTGCTCAATAAACATTTCTTATTATTGTCAATGTTGAAAACAATTTTGCTGCTTAATATTTTTGTGATATATTTATTTTTCAGGATGATGTGTCCTTGCTAAATAAAATATTAATTTCCTTTAAAAAACATAAAAAATCATATTGAAATTTTCCTTACAGACTGACATACAAGAAAGCAAATTTTGTGGATAATTTCACCAACCCAAATCCTGACGTCAACCTTTAATCAGGAGACTGATCAGCTGGGAAGCGGGACTTCTGACCTCTTACATGAAGGCTAAACCAGAGAACAGAGCCTGGCCAGACTGTTTTCTAAGGAAAGGTTAATCTTTGAAGTGACACAAATGATGTCACTGTTGACCTTAAAATATGGGGGGAGGGGGGGTCATTATCCAAACAGAGGAGAGAGAGATAAAATGTCCTGTGATTGGCCACTGTGCATTGAAAGAAATTATGAACAGACCACCAAACTGAACACTAGAACTTACACATTCACCACACAATCACAGACGAGCAACTCGACTACAGATCATCCAAACAGGTAAGGACAGAAATCATCACAATATAGTTCACAGTTTGGTAACAGTTCACTATACTTTGTTAATATGAATTATTGTTAATGTTGAAAACCAAATATATTCAAAACAATAAATTAAATAGACATTTTTGAAACATTTATTTGAAATAGAAATATTTTGTAACACAAATGTCTTTACTGACAGTTTTGATCAATTTAATGCATCCTTGCTGAAAATAGTAATTATTAATTGTATAATATAAAATATATATATTTTCAAAATGACTTTTGAATGGTCGTGTAGATTAATAAGTGTAATAGGTTTAAATTTATACTTCTACTGTATATATTTTATTGGTGAGTTGTTGGTTAAAAGTTTATAAAAATGTAAATAAACCAGACACCAACTGTCACTTGTTCAAGATTTTATCTTGACTATGAGATTAGGAGAACTGCAACAGTAAATTATGATTATACATGAAGTAAGAATTGTATGACTTTTGATTCTTTAAAATATGTGATGTTCATTATTTCATTAAGATTGTTCTTGACTTATCAGTTGATAAATACAGTACTTTAGGAAAAATATATATTATTGAAATAATGAATGCTTAATTTGCTTTAAATTTAGCATTAAAAAGAATTAATGCTAAAAATTAACTGGTTAACAAGTATTGGTACCATAAAATTATATAAAAAAATGTATTAAATCTATTATATCACTACTTTCAATCATTTTAGGCTTTCTTATTTTCTGATTTGACTTAATATAATTGTTTGTTTGCTTGTTTGTTTTAGAATTCCTTTAATGGGGGCAACTGTAAAAATACTTCTTGTATTAAATTCAATATAATGATCTGGTCTTTCTCAGTATAAATAAATGAATGGTATTACCATTGGCACATTTAAATGTTTCTAGATTTGTTGTAGTGTGTGACTTATGAAGGAAATTGCACAACAAAAAAAAGTTGTTATAAATTAAGCTGGTTATAATAATTTGCACAAGATGGAAGATCTTTGTTCAAATCAGGATTATAGAAAAGCTCATGTTGGTGTAAAACATAATGACAATATTTTTTATTCATATTTTTGTCATAGGTGCATCCTTATTCATGTATTTATGCACTCTTTACTATTTTGTAGTGTGCGAGCAATGAAAACTTCAACGTAAAAAAAATGCATTTCAAGTATCCAGATTATACACTTATTTAACCAGGGGAAAAACTAAGTGTGGAAAGTTGGACACTTCATCCACTCAACAGTTGCAGCTTAAGTGGATGCTGATGACAAAATAACCTTTTAAACTTCATACACTAGACAATAGAGTACAATAGTGCATTGTATAAGTGTATATAGTGAGCCAACTGGGTCACAACTTACAATTGATTAAAATAGATTAAATATTAAACAAATAAATTAAATATAACGTATTAACATTTAAAAAAATATATATATTTTTTTTTCCAGCATTATCAATCACAATGTGGATCCTTCAGAAAGTACAGGCGGGAGCAGAAAGTCTTCCGATGCAGATTAATCACCTCATCAGCAAAAATAAAGAGGAGATTTCAGCCAAGACCAGCATCCTCAATAAACTGCACAGCAACGTCCTCACACCTGATAAAATTCCAGATTTTTTTCTGCCACCCAAGCTGACCAAGCGCTGCCTCATGGCAGACACAGGGAAAATTGCACAATGTCTGAACGAAGAAAAAAAAGTTTCCAGCTCAGCAAAAACATTATTGTCAAGACCTGGTACTGCCCAGTCACTGAGAGCGAGTCTAAACAAATCTACAGCGGCCTTCAACAAACTCAAACCCATCCCATATTCACTGAAATGCTATGAGTCTGGTTTATTCGAGAGTCCAAACACACGTCGCAAAGAGTCTTTGTTCCATTCGGCACTTACCGGTTACACACTAGAGCGAATGAGCATCAAAACACCCAAATTTTCCTGTAGAGCAATGCTGAATGCGGCCAGCACTGAGAGTGACACGCCCTCTGCTGACTCCTCCCCTTATTCCACTCCTCCAGCAATCAGAAGAGAGGATTTCACCAGCGAACAATCATTGTCTGAAGTTCCAGTTCAGCAAGATATTCATGCCTCTAGATATGAGAAAAATAAAGTTCACTCCACTCCTGACAAAAAGTCCATGTCAAAGGTGTATCACCGTGCTAAAGTTATTCAAACGTCCCACTGCACCAAATTAGCCCCGCCCATCCAGTTCCCACTGGACATGCTGCACTGCCAGGAACGCTTCCATCAGGAGCACGTGCTTCCGCTTCCTCAGAGAGGCCGAGTACGCATTTCTGCCTTCAGGTCCAGTGCAGCCACGTGCTCTATGACAATTCGCGTCCGTGTAGTCTCTGTGGAAGGCTTGAGAGATCCTGGTGACCCTCGACCTCTGATCTGCAGCTTGACCCTAAGCCTCACCCCAGGCAAGCTGCAGAGGCAACACAGTGCCATCATCAGGAATTGCCGTAACCCTGTGTTCAATGAAGATTTCTTCTTCCAGGAGCCAGAGGAGCGTCACGGCAGTCTTGGAGAGCTGGCCCTCAGACTGAAGGTGCTGGATAAGGCCTCAGGACTGGGCAGAGGAGTGGTGCTGGGAATTGTCATCAAACCTCTCTGTCAGCTACTTCCACTGTGAGACTCAAACACACAAGGAAACATACTCCAGATTTGTAGTTTTTTTTTTTTTTTAAAGTATAATTTTGACTGTAATAGAGCCTTTTTTTGTGTTATCTGTGACCCTGTTTTTTATTTGGTTCTACATTTGTTCTGTTAATTATCTCATTAGCTCCCTTGTTTAGTTCCTGCTTATAAGTTCTCAGTTCTCCCGCAGTGTTTGTCGGTTCTCGTCAAAGTTTCTATGCGTTTGATGTTCATTCCATGAGTGCTGTTATTAAAGATCCTGTTTTCTGTTCATCCTCGTGTTCGTGATTTTTATACTACACGTACTGTGATAAAAGGGACATGGTGATGGAATACATTATGAGATAGGAAAGATTAGGCTATATGTAAATTATTTAGCATTTTCTTGCAAATGGGAAAACGGCTTATCATTTAATGAATCGACAGCCCATCTTGCTCATTTTGGACTTAAGCCGCATTCCAGGCAACCGGTAACCCGTGTTTTTCCAACCTTCTACCCGTGAAAGTGGACTGGAACGGCAGCCAAACCCGTGACTTCCCACCCGTGAACTCGTACTAGATCGATGTACTCCCAGTTACGAGTTTTGACATCACATAGCCCGCGAAGCAACAAGGGCAGCCCCCTACGGTTGCAGTGTTTATGAAACAAATATACAAATAACGTAAAATAAAAGGTATACCAGCTTTTCTTGCTGTCTGCGCTGTTTTTCTCCTCCGTTTCTCTCAAATAAGCAAGGAGTAAGTACCTTTGGCGATAGAAATGATTGTAAATGAGCATACACCCTGGACGGTCCGCCATGCTTTGTTTAACGTTACATCAAACTACCACACAATTCCTTGCCCTCAGGCAGTTTGGCGTGACTTTGCCTGGAACGCTATAAAGTCGCAAGTCGTGGTTTGAAGTTGTAATATACGGGCTCAAAAACCTGCCTGGAACGCAGCATTAGCCTAGGCTATCTATTTTTAGATATTCTAAAAAAAAAAAAATATTGTATAAGTGAAGTCACAGACAATTGTGTGACAGATAAGATTCAATTTACGGTACTTCTTATTCATTTCTATGGTATCCGCAAACCAGTGGTGTAATTTAACGAAGTAATAATACTTTGTTACTTGAGTATTTTTTGGGAGAATCTGTACGTAGGCGTACTTTACTTGAGTTTTTATATTTCTTTTACTTTTACTCCACTAAAATGTATACTTTTACTCCGATACATTTCCCCAAAGCATTTTCTTTACTTACTACAAAATAAATTCGGAAGACTGCAAGTAAACATGTGCAAAGAGCTCGCGCAACCGCGGCTGATTTCATTTTCCATGTTGTGTCCGTTGCCATTGCGGCTGACACGTGAGGCTGCACAGAGCGGGAGACTTCAAAAACAGACTTAAAACATAAACAACAAAACGGTACGTTATACACTACAGTACATGTTTTCCTGTCACCTATAAAGCAATACATTTGTTGACTAGATGTTGTATTAATGCCATCGAGGCTGAGAGGATGCTAACATTAGTACCTCAAGCGGTAAAACAACGTGACAAAATACATGCAAGTCTGCTCCAAATGTTTAATGTCACGTTTGTTACCATCTTGCCTATTTGCATTATTTTATATCCATATGGACGCTTTTATGCAGTCGTTATGCAGCGAAGTGGCATATTTGAAGCTAGTGACATGAAAGCAAACTGTATCCTCACAGAAACATAAACAAATCAGAAACTCATTCGATTTCGTTTATATATATATATATATATATATATATATATATATATATATATATATATATATATATATATATATATATATATATATATATATATATATCTATCTGTAACATATTTTGATTAGATAACCATCAAGTGTTCTAAAGTAGAAGCAAATAAAGTGTGAAATATACATACAATGTACATACACTCACATAAAGGGTTATTAGGAACACCATACTAATACTGTGTTTGACCCCCTTTCGCCTTTAGAATTGCCTTAATTCTACAGGCATTGATTCAAAAAGGTGCTGAAAGCATTCTTTAGAAATGTTGGCCCATATTGATAGGATAGCATCTTGCAGTTGATGGAGATTTGTGGGATGCACATCCAGGGCACGAAGCTCCCGTTCCACCACATCCCAAAGATGCTCTATTGGGTTGAGATCTGGTGACTGTGTCGGCCATTTTAGTACAGTGAACTCATTGTCATGTTCAAGAAACCAATTTGAAATGATTCGAGCTTTGTGACATGGTGCATTATCCTGCTGGAAGTAGCCATCAGAGGATGGGTACATGGTGGTCATAAAGGGATGGACATGGTCAGAAACAATGCTCAGGTAGGCCGTGGCATTTAAACGATGCCCAATTGGCACTAAGGGGCCTAAAGTGTGCCAAGAAAACATCCCCCACACCATTACACCACCACCATCAGCCTGCACAGTAGTAACAAGGCATGATGGATCCATGTTCTCATTCTGTTTACGCCAATTTCTGACTCTACCATCTGAATGTCTCAACAGAAATCGAGACTCATCAGACCAGGCAACATTTTTCCAGTCTTCAACTGTCCAATTTTGGTGAGCTCGTGCAAATTGTAGCCTCTTTTTCCTATTTGTAGTGGAGATGAGTGGTGCCCGGTGGGGTCTTCTGCTGTTGTAGCCCATCCGCCTCAAGGTTGTGCGTGTTGAGGCTTCACAAATGCTTTGCTGCATACCTTGATTGTAACAAGTGGTTATTTCAGTCAAAGTTGCTCTTCTATCAGCTTGAATCGGTCGGCCCATTCTCCTCTGACCTCTAGCATCAACAAGGCATTTTCGCCCACAGGACTGCTGCACACTGGATGTTTTTCCCTTTTCACACCATTCTTTGTAAACCCTAGAAATGGTTGTGCGTGGAAATCCCAGTAACTGAGCAGATTGTGAAATACTCAGACCGGCCCGTCTGGCACCAACAACCATGCCACGCTCAAAATTGCTTAAATCACCTTTCTTTCCCATTCTGACATTCAGTTTGGAGTTCAGGAGATTGTCTTGACCATGACCTCACCCCTAAATGCATTGAAGCAACTGCCATGTGATTGGTTGATTATATAATTGCATTAATGAGAAATTGAACAGGTGTTCCTAATAATCCTTTAGGTGAGTGTATACTGTGGCTGCGTCCCAATTCGCCTACTTATACTACGTCCTAAAAGTATGTACTCTTTTTGTGAAGAAAAAGTACATACTTTTGAGTGTGTAGCAGAAGAGTATACAAGCTTTGGGACATACTACTTCGTCATCTTTAACGGACTCTGTGTTACGTGCGTCCCGTCACCGTTTAAACTGCCCTGTCAATCATCGTCACAGTTCAAATCCTCCACATTCAATTTAATTTCCTACCGTATCGGAGAGAAATGTAGTCGCTCGTTGATCTGCCTTTCGTGGGTCTTTAATGCAGAGACTCTCCTCATGTGTTTGCAAAGTTAATGGCCAAACGTATCTTTACAAAAGTTCTCAATGCTGCTGAAGGAGAAATATAATGTGGATAATATTGAATAAATATCTTTTCGTCAGGTTAAATACTGATAATTGCTCACTCAAACCACTTTATCTAATCCTCTCCACTTAACCTTGAGACTCGCGTAAACGTCATGTTTGTAGTTTTTTAAACACTTTTTATCCGCGTTTGTAGTTCTAATCGAATCCTCGTCCATCTCGCAATGGGTTGTGGGTAATATCAGCCGTTAGAGTGCGCATCGATCTGCACTTCGGATTCTGACCGGAAATAGTAGACCATCCGGGAATCTTTGGAATACTTTTTTCAACATACTAAGATTTGGGACATACTAATTCTTTTTTCGAATACTATTTAGTACGGATAGTATGCAAATTGGGACGCAGCAAGAGTCTTTTAATGCTATGGGCCCTATTTTAACGATCTGAAACGCAAGTGTCAAAGTAACTTTGTGGGCGGGTCTCGGCGCTGTTGCTATTTTCCCGGCGGGATAAATGGCTCTTGCGCCCGGCGCAAATCTAAAATGGGTTGGTCTGTAGTAGCTTCATTATTCATAGGTGTGGTTTGGGCGTAACGTGAATAAACCAATCCGAGCGTCATCCAACATTCCCTTTAAAAGCAGGTGCGCAAGTTCCATTATGGATTGCTATTATTATGGCGTATTTACCAGGCGCACGCCAGGAGCGGTTCACAGCCGAGGAGACTGATGTTCTTGTAAGCAGTGAAAGACAGAGAAGTGAAGTTGTAATGTTGTACATTATGGTAAAGGTGATTTCACAGTCTTTTTTTTTTCAGTCTTTCAGTTTTTTCAGTTTTTCAGTCGATTTTTTTTCCTGGTTCTTGACGGACAAACCAATTTGTCAGATGTACTTATATACATATATGTCTTGCCACTATTGGGCAAACAGGTCTTATCCTTAATTATTACAATTAGCCTGAATCATTTGTAAGCTAGATTTATGCCTATTTTTTCACATCTTCGTGGCACACCACAATGATTTCCGTCATCTCATGTGTTAATATTTTTTTAGTGTAACAATTTATGATTTGCAAAAATAACTGTTGTATCTGTGTAGATTACATGAGCAAAGTGTATGCGCGTTGTGCACGCTACACATTATGGTCAAGCGCCACTGACTTTAGACTAGGTTTTTTCTGGTCAGTGGCGCAATTGTTTAATGCAGGGGTCTCCACACTCGGTCCTGGAGGGCCGCTGTCCTGCAGAGTTTAGCTCCAACCTCAAATAAACACACCTGAACCTGCTAATCAGTGTCTTACAAGGCCCTAGTTATACATTGATAAGCTGGTTCAGGTGTGTTTAATTGGGGTTGGAGCTAAACTCTGCAGGACAGCGGCCCTCCAGGACCGAGTGTGGAGACCCCTGGTTTAATGGAACAGCAAAATAGCACCAGGGATTGTTTGCGCCGGAACACGCCTCCTTTTTTGCGCTAACCGCCCAGGGAGCGCAAGTTCATTCACTAGTTTAGCGACGTGCTTCTGTGGAGGGAAAAGCGCGCTTTGCGCGGGTGCAAAATAGGAATGACACATGCGTCGGTGTACAAAGTCAATTGCGCTGGGTGCAAGATAGGGCCCTATGACTTGAAAATGACCATCTTTAAAGCTACACTGTGTGATATTTTCCCCCATCTAGTGGTGAAAAGGTATATGACCATCCAGTGAATATTAGTTTCTCTTCCTCTCAATTCTGATTTCGTTTGAACTCCTACAGTGGTCAATTTAGTCCAAGATTAATATGGCTTCCAGTTCGACCTCGTCCACATTCAACACGGTGCCATCGAGTGTTAAAACGCGAAAGGCAAAGCTTGAATTCACGGGTATGTCCCTCTTTGGCTGATGTACTTTCAAGATGGAGGGGCAACATGGTGACCCGCATTCAAACCCCTTACCCGTATGTATTTTCAATGGCATATTATAAACTTACGAGAATACTTTATTACTTGAAAGAAGTAAATATACATTAATGAGCACATATATTTTTGAAAGAACTAAGTGTTTTTAGCTAAGAATAAACTAAAAAAGTTACACAGTGTAGCTTTAAGCATGACTGTTTGGATTTATGAAATGGTAACATTTTGCAATAAGAGTCCATTTTTAACATTAACTAAGGTTGATAAAAGTATTGTTCATCAACATTTACTAATACATTTTAAAGTTGTCTCTTTTATTAGTTACTGTACTATGAATTAACATGAATGTTAAAACTGAACACAATTTTGCCGCTCAAACTGTGTATAGAACAATGTTTCAAACATTTGTTTGAAACATTTCCTTCTGTGTTTTGCATTTACTTGTACTTTTACTTTCAATACTTAAGTGCGTTTAATATGAAAAAAAATACTTTTTATTAAGTACAATAAATATCACATACTTTAAAACTTTTACTCAAGTAATATTCTAAAAAGTGACTTTAACTTCTACCAAAGTCATTTTCTGGTAAGATATCTATACTTTTACTCAAGTATGGCTTTTGAGTACTTTATACATCACTGCCGCAAACAGTGATTGATTGTCACACAACTCTAAACGATATTCAATTACGTCAAGGCATGTGATCCAAGTTAGTCCAAATTAGATTCCAATGGTAGAGCCACAGGCCCTCGTATCTCCCAATAATAAGACCATGTCAGCAACTGTGTCTAATAGACAATTCCCTGTGAAGGCCTTTTCGACATGACATGTTTTTTTTCTTCATTCTGTCTCCTAATGGAGTTTGGGTTCCTCGCCACTGTCGCCTCTGGCTTGTTTAGTTGGGACACTTAATATTCAACAATATTATTAATCTGAATGTACTGAGAACTGAATTGAGCTGGATGACATAATTTTTTAGCAGAACTGCTTCATAGATTAAATAAAACTTATTAAATAATTGATGATATTTACAACGGAATTAAATAAAACACTGAACTAACTTCAGCTGAGCAACAAGCTGCTTTGAAACAATCTGTATTGTATAAAGTGCTATATAAATAAAGTTAACTCGACTTGATCTCTGATGTCCCTTTAGGGGCTCAGTAAAAATATGAGATGGGAGGAAAAAATTATATGTTCTCTAGCAGTCAGTCACATTTTGATAGGATCTCACTTGGGAGCCCAATCACCTTCAAGTATTTACAAAACAAGTCAATGGACATCGGCGAGTGAGATTCCCATGGCAAGCCACTCCCCTTGACATAGGGGTATATAAGCTTGCTCATTCAGCTTTTTGCTTCAGTGTGTTTTGCAATAAAGAGCAAACATGCACAGTTAAGTGCAGCGATCACAACCCTGGGCAAAAAAGAGCAGTTTACCTAAGAGAGCAAGCAAAGTTGACGTTGCGTCTTTTTAAAGATGGCATTCCACCGAGTTTCTGGATGCAGTCGTTTCCTGGCCCCATCTGACTGCCATGATCACTGCATCATGTGTGTGGGCCGTAAGCATGCTGAGGCAGCATTTGTTGATGACTCATGTTCTCACTGCAGGAACATGACCATCGCGATGTTAAGATCAAGACTCCAATAATTTGAAAAAGTCCCCTCTGCTATTCCCTGTTCTGGTTTCTCTGCACCGCAGAGGACCACTTCGGTTAAAACACAGGGCGATCTGAGGATTATAGTGGGAGCTCTTCCACCAGGCCAGTCCCCACGGGCCTGTCACTCCTCACAGACATCGCAGGCTGTGAAATTTCCTGATGAGACTGCTGGTCCTTCTCATGGGGGACCCAGCATCTGATTAGGGGCTCCCACGGAGGACCGGATGTCAATAGCTGCATAGGAGGGCGAGCTTGAATCCCTGGGGATGAAGACTTGGCAGTGCTGCCCCCTTCGGGGAGAGTGGCGCAGGTCAAGTCGAACCCAGAATTTACTGCCATGCTTTCCCGGGCCGCAGCGAGCATCGGGCTCGAGTGGAAACCTCCACCCTCGATTGGATGATTGCTATCAGGGGCATGCTTCACAGAATCGCCCCAGTTCTTTTCTTCCTGAAGGTGCATGAGGAGTCATGAAAGGCAACTTTCACTGCCTGAAGTCGCTTCCCTACTTCCTCTGCTCTCACTACCCTCGATGGTGGGGCAGCCAAGGGTTACGAGATTCCTAAGGTGGAGCATGCAATTGCAGTGCATTTATGCCCACAAAGTGATGCCACCTGGCAGAATCGCCCGCGCCTCCCATCCAAGGCCTTTAAGTTCTCTTGCCACCAAGGGTTACAGTGCCGCTGGACAGGCTGCCTCTGCCTTGCATGCGATGCCGTCCTGCAATTACATCAGGCCAAAACACTAAAAGAGCTGAACATGGGTAGTTCTGATTCAGGGTTGAAGCAGGAACTGCATACGGTGACAGACCTTGTGCTTAGGGTGACGAAAAATCAGAGCGAGGCCTGCCAAGACATCCTGCTAAGACGAAATGCTGCTGCCACCAGACCGCCAAGGTCAGACCCTCCGCCTGCCCGCCACCAAGGGCGTTACCCTCGGGTTTTACAGCCCGTAAGGCGTGGGTTATGGCCAATCTTGGATCTGCATGTCTTGAATTGGGCCCTTCACAAGCTCCCATTCAAGATGCTAAGGCAGAAATGCATCCTCACGTGCATTCACACCCAAGATTGGTTTGCAACGAGCGACCTGAAGGACGCATACTTTCAAGTCTCAGTTTTGCCTCGACACAGACCGTTCCTTCGGTTTGCTTTTGAGGGTCGAGCATAAGTACAAGGTATTCCCCTTCGGGCTGTACCTGTCACCGAGTGACTTCACAAAGGTCGTGGAGGCTACCCTTGCCCCGCTTAGGGACGTGGGCATTCACACTCTAAACTCGACTCTCTCTCGACGACTAGCTCATTTTAGCTCACTCTTAAGATTTGTTGTGTGAACACAGAGACCTGGTTCTCAGGCACCTCAGCCATCTGGGGCTTCGGGTCAACTGGGAAAAGAGCAAATTCTCCCCTGTGCAGAGTATCTCTTTTCTTGGTATGGAGTTAGACTTGGTCAACATGACGCCCCATCTCACAACAGTCGGTGCTGAACTGCCTGAATTCGTTCAGGGGGAAAACAGCGGTTCCACTGAAATTATTTCAGAGGCTCCTGGGGCATATGGCATCTGCAGCTTTGTCAAAAGTAGTCTATTATCAATAAAAAATACTGCATCGTAAACATTTTCTACTATTTCATATGTATATTTAGATGTTTTAAACATTGAGAGACGATATGATCGACGTTATGATACACAAATGAGTGAAAACTCTATGAATTAAATGAGCCCAGCGCATTCGAATTAGCCGCGTTTCTCTTGTGTCTCTCAGAAATCAGCTTTGTCAAAAGTATTCTCCTATCAACTAAAACACTACATCATACACATTTTCTACTATTTGAAATGTATATTTAAATGTTTAAAACATTGTAGGATATGATAAATGAATGAGTGCAAACTATATGAATGAAATGTAGCATGATAGCAAGTCATATAGCCGTATTGCATCTCTCTGAATCATACACATTTTCTACCACTTGATGTTAAATGTTTTAAAGATTGAACGATATGATGTGTTAGTTTCAACCAATAAATAGCTCAGCGGTTACATGCAGTGTAGGTCTTACAAAGCTGTCTTGGCTTATGGTAGCAAGAATAAATATAAATCTCTACAGCAATGGATTTCGGGTTCGGTCTTAAACTTTAACAGTACCAGTCGGGTTCGGGTCGAGTCAAACGATCTTGGGTACGGGCCTGGCTCAGTGTAAAGCATGTGCAGACCTCTAGCCGTGGCACACATCGGGTGACCATCTGTTGCGGCACTTTCAGCATATTTTAAACGTTTTTTATATGTGTTAGTATTGCATTGTTACAGATCGTTTTGATATCTATTGATTACATACCTTAGCACACAGTCACAGGCTCCTTTATTTGAGGTGTTATTGGTTCATTTGTGATCAGACTCGGACTTGTAACGTTATGGGCCCGGGCTCTCAAAGCCTAACGTCCCGGGGCTATGTATTTTTCAGACGAGCTACCAAAACGTATCACCGGCCTGCTGACGGGCTATCTTAAATAGTGAAATGACATTCCTTTCGCGCGTGTGTGTGTGCGGTTCGCAGTTATATTCACCGATTGGGCGGGCCATGTAATAAAAAAATAACATTCCAATCAATCGTGGGTGGGTGGGTGAGAGATTAATCATTGTGTTTGTTTGATAAAAATATTTTGCGAGTCCTGTGAGCGTTTCCCCAGACGCTCTCAAAACAATTCCCACATGTACTGAGGGGAGCTGAAGCTCATTAAATATGCAAATCTTATCCAATCCTAGCCGTGGGCGTTTACTTCCAAGTCTTCAGTGCGGCACGCCCATCGAAACCAAGCGTTTCTTCAGAGAGCCTCAAAACCAAGGCAGAAAATAGCCTATTACTTATTCATTATGATGTTTTTGAATGTAAAAACCACGAACGTCATAAGTTGACCTCAGACAACAGTACATATTTTTTTTGAAAAGCCAGTTCATGACCCCTTTAACAACATCAGCATTGTGTGACTACATGTATTTAGTGTATTAGCGTTACCTGTAGATTTCAATTTCTGTACAATCTAATCTTTTGCTTTTGACTACAGGTAAATCTCCAGTTGTCACTGAGGATTGACGTTTGGACCTTTCTGGATTACAATCCACCTTCAAAATGATTAATTTAATTATTCCAGCTGCTGTGAGAAAAGGCTCTAAATGATCCGCCACCTGCAGCATCCTCACATGCGATAGCCTACTCACCGGACTCCTTTATGTATACAGACGGGACATAATGACGTAAAGACGAACGGAGGCAAGCTTGTATTTCCAGCAGAAACCTACCAGTATGTAAGTAAACTTAAAAAAAAACGATTTTTAATATGTGTGATATGTTATTTAACGGCTTTTCGGGTAAAACTAGACAGTAAAAAAAAATTGGAAACATTTATATGACAAGATATATGACGAACTGCCCCAATATCAATGTGACAACTTGCCCATATTCAATAACTGAATACAATCTCTGAACACAAGAGGGCGAGCGTGAGTTTCCTGTGTCACATCTCAGCTTTGACTTCCTCAAGCACTCTGACTGAGAATGAAAACCAGTTAACAGAGGCCCAAGTGTTTGCCTAATTGAGATAATCATTACAAAGATGTACAATGAACTTTCTCTTCCTCTCTCACACACAAACACACGTTGCAGGAGTGCACATGCTGTAAGGCCAGTGTTAAGCAGATAGAAAGAGAGTGCTAATTAGTCCAATAAAAACCCAAGTGCCTGCTCTAATAGAAAGATAAATGTGCAGGGAGGCAGCGCAGGACCTTTCCTTTAACTGCTGTCAACAGCCAATTAACTCTAAATGAGCAGTGTGTGCATCTCAGAACACTCATCAGACACTGGCTTAAAAAATGAGACTGCACGCATGGACACACACACACATACGCGCGTTCACTTAGCTATCTAAACGGGGACATTACATAGACTTCTATTGGTTTACATATACAGCTAGTTATATTAAGTACTATAACCTAACCCTAACTTAACAGAAAGCTTTTTGAAAAAAAGATTTAGGCTGCTTTTTTTTTGGTAAAATTTTTTTCAAAATCAATTTTTGAGCAAGTACATAACCAGCCAGTGTACAAAACTATCTCCTTACCGATTCACAATGGTAATCTTGTAATAATGTGTTCAAATTTGAGTGGTACTGGTAGGTTTCCGCAGGAAATATGAGCTTCCGCCGTTCGTCTTTGCGTCATTAAGTCACTTCTGTATACATGAAAACCCTGTCCCATTGAGACACTTAATTTGCAATTTCGGTCTTGTGGATTTGATGGTGGATTGTAATCCAGAAAGGTCCAAAAGACAATCATCAGTGACAACTGGAGATTCACCTGTAGTCAAAAGAAAAAGATTAGACTGTACAGAAATTTAAATCTACAGGTAACGCTAATACAAACTGCACAATGTAGTCACACAATGCTGATGTTACTAATATTAACAATTTGAGAACAAAGTATAGCCTAACAATAATAATAATTTGCACAGTTTGATGCACAGTATTTGAAGATAAGCGATCGTTAGATTTAATCACCATTGGTAGCGCGATTCATTGTAATGCTTTTTTTCTCAGTTGGTCACAAAAAAAGTCATTACTGACATTTTCCGGTGAAAATTCTTATTTTGGTCATACTTCCAAGACGCAGAATCTGTGATTCCGAAGTACAGTATCCTTAGGTGAGGTGACTGTCAGCCACTCATACATACAAAACGTTAGATTCATCCGCATCCCGGAGTGGGATGCACAAACCACGTAACGATGATAATTCCACAAATAACTGTTATTGCAGGTTTCAAACAGAGATGGCAACAAAGAGGCAAAACTACAAACTATTAAACTTGAAGACCACACAGCAAGCAGTCAAGGGAGAATGGGGCAAGTTGTCACAAGGGTTATAATCTCAGGAACTATGAGGTTTTGAGACAAAAGTCCAACTAATTCTTAAATGTATGTTTTAGTATTCTAGTATTATTTTTTTGTTGTAAAAGATAATAGAATTACCATCATATTTTTGCTGTAGCTGTTGGTAAAATATGTTTTCAGTGAACTGTACATTTTATATATGTCTATACACAATTTGAAATAATAAAAATAATAATGTAATTTTTAAAAAAATATATAATTTTAAACATTAAAAAAACTCATTAAGAAATATTTATGTAGTAAGAAAATGAGTCCCGTTCTCCCCTATACTGTTTTTAGGACAGCTGAAAGTTTCATGAAAACTTTCAGAACTTCATAAAGGTCTCTGACACTATGCCTTCAGAATTCATGGAAGTAATCAGAGGAAGTAGTCAAGCCCCAGACAATCTGCTATATTGAGCACCATTAACACAGGACTTGGCTGCATCTAACAATCCTTGTTAAAAGGACAACCTCCAACCATTTCAATTAGCCCAGAGGGCAGTCCGAACGTGGCTGTCTTTTCTTCGTGAATCACTGAGAAAGAGAGAGATTTAGTGATCAGCACTACAACTCTGGTGACCTCTACTCATCTTTTGTTAATGCATGGCAGATGAGTTTTTTATTATGAGTCGGTGACTTATGGCTTGAGGTGTGTTGAAGGGGAAAGGCAGAAGGCACATGCCAAGTAATGAAGCTCAGCCCTGAAAGTACAAATCAATGTGCTTTCACTGAACTCCAGCACCTAAGAACTGCCATACATGAATTAAAAGATGCAGAACAAAAAAAGTATAATGTCCTTTTATGATCACTTTCTAAATCTGAATACACTATTTCATTATAGTCAAAAGCACTTCTATTAAACCTAAATTAGCGGTAAAATTGTTGGTTGCAGTAAATGATGACTCAAACTAAGGGACGGTTGAGATTTGAGGGAAAAAACTATAAATACTTTTAAAAAAATTATTCATGACACACACTTTTTTTTAGTTCTAAAAAAGTTTCCAAGAAGGTCAATATAATACAAGTAAAAATGTTGCAATTTGTACGATTTTGCGAAAATAAACCCCTTGAAAAATGCATAAATGTGACCCTGGACCACAAAACCAGTCATAAGTTGCACGGGTATATTTGTGGCAATAGACAAAATACATTGTATGGGTCAAAATTATCGTTTTTTCTTTTATGCCAAAAAACATTAGGATATTAAGTGAAGATCATGTTCCATGAAGATATTTTGTAAATTTCCTACCATAAATATATTAAAAAATATTAGTAGTAGTAATATGCATTCACAGATGATAAAGCAAGTATTACAATTGGTAATATATATATATTATTATTATATTATATATATATTAAGGTTTTTGAAGTCTCTTATGCTTACCTGCACTTATTTGATAAAAAAATCTGTAAAAACAGTAATAAGTTTTTTTCAAATTTTAATAGTTTACATTATTATATTAACTTTCAGCAACCATGTCAGCTGTAACAAACATTATTTTAAAATGTTCTCAATTTCATTTTTTTTTCATGTTCATGCAAAGGTTAGCAAAAACATTAGGGGGACGTTCCATTTGATCATTTTACAAACATTTTGGGATCATAACTTCTTTAATGTTGAACGTTTTGAAGTGAGTAGTAAGTCCATTAAAAAAACGTTAGATAAAAGTGCAACTAAAACGTTTCATGAACTATGTATAAATAACGTTTTGAAAATGTTATTAAAGACTGTGAACATTAAAATTACTGGAACTGGAAGAACGTTAATTCATGACTTTGAGAGAACCTTGCCAGAACATTAGCCAAAGTTCTGAGAACGTTTCCTGTTAGCTGTGATTACTTCAGGCTTCAGTGTCACATGATCCTTCAGAAATCATTCCAATATGGTTAATAATTTGGTTGCTCAAGATACATTTGTATTGAAAACAGTTGTGCTGCTATATATTTTTTTGTGGAAACCATGAAACATTTTTTAAAGATTTTTGATGAATAAAGTTCAGATCTTTTGTAACATTCTGTCTTTACCAGTGTTAGGGAAAGTTACTTTTAAAAGTAATGTGTTACAATAGTGTGTTACTCCCTGAAAAAGTGCACTTTTTCTGACCTGGGCTGGACTTGCTTGTTTGTTTTTAATAACGAAGAAAGAAAAAAAAAACTAAAGTAATGGCGATTTACACACCAAAAGTGAAATGAATAACGTGCCTTCACCTGCTATCGGAAATTTCATACTTTCCACTTCTGTAATTACAAGCTCATTGCATTCAAGTTTTGACTTATGTCCAATTTTTTAACTAGGAAACTAGTATTTACGATAATGCGCATGAAGGCAGCATGAGCCTCAGGCTGAAGGAAATGCAAATTTACAGTAGAGGGCGCAGCTCAAACAAACCTTCCGGGCCCTATCATACACCCAGTGCAATGCAACGGCAGGCGCGACGCAAGTGTTTTTTGTTAGTTTCAGCCCGACGCAGTTATCATTTTCACATCCAGCGCCAAGTTGTTTCAATAGCAAATGTACTCACGCCCATCTGTTCGCCCATGGGCGTGCTGGTCTGAAAACGAGGTGTGTTCAGGCGCATTGTTGGCGCGTTGCTATTTTGAGGCAACTGAAAATGACTGCGCCATTGACCAACAAAATCCTGGTCTAAAGTCAATAGCGCAGTGTTTGTTGTGTTATTTTAAGAGCGCTTTAGTAATATGTGACTATAGGCCGACCGTTTTTTCCGTCGTTGTAGATTCGCCCTAAGTGCACCTGTGCCATGCGCTTCAGACCATGCGCTCAGATCGTTAAAATAGGGCCCTTCAGCTTTGCTGCTGTTCTGGTTTAAAGAAGACTAGGATGCAGGAGAAGAAAGTTCAACTCTTACTTCAGCAATAAAAACAAATAAATGAAACACAAATGTAATGATCATCTAAAGTCATTTTTGCTTATTAGTATTGAATTGTTTAAATTGGATCATCAAAGTTCAGCAACAAAGACATGGGTTAATAAAGTGAGATTAAATACATAAAGTATATTTGTGTAATTTAACATTTAATTATTGCAGGTTTGTGTAATATTCAGAGTTTGCATTTCACCGTTTTTATTCATTTCGGGGAATACTAAATTTGTTTTTGTGCAAGTGAGATGAGTAAATGCATGTTCACATTAGTCTACAACTACAATAACCATCATGTTTACACACAACGCCTCTGCACTTACGATTTCTCTCAACATGAATCCATAAATGGGAAAACAAAGTAACTTGCTTGACTTATTTGTAAAAAGTAATATTTTGTTGAAAACATAAAAGTGACGCGCTACTTTTACTTGTTACATGAAAAAAGTAATCTGATTACTTACTTAACTCGTGTTACTTGTAATGCACCACCCCCAACACTGGTCTTTACTGTCCCTTTTGAGCAATTTTTGCAGTTTTTTTAATCTTTCCGACTCCAAACAGTTGTGTAAATTTAATGGTGTGTGAGTTGAGCGAGTACGTTCTCCATGGACACTGTATCTAACAAATATAAACAAACACCCTTGCTAATTAACAGTAAAAATAAAAATCCCCTGATATAAAGATTTCAAGAGACAGACAGATTAAACACTGAAGCTATCAGTTCAAATATTTCTTATGAGGAATTATGACAATATATCAATTATAATATTACCAATCCACTCTTGATTAGCGGGCAGAATTCTATAATTTTCAAAGAATTATACAGTTGCACTAAGTTGCTGTGCTGTTGCCGGGGCTCATGGTGGCGAGTAGCTTCATGAATTAAACGCTTCATTATGAAGGCGAGGTCTTTGCAGTCATTAAGACGGGCATGAATGTGTCACCTCCACCCCTGTTGAAGTCAGAGTAATTAACAATAATACCTCATATCAAATTCTGCGCCTCAACAAGCCGCAGACCAGCAACTTCACGATGACCTCATTCCTATTCATCATTCTTTCCATATAATCCATATTTAAAAGACTCAAGAGTTTAAAAAAATCTGCATATCTTTCATAGCACTTCAGAATTGCAATAAGAAATGGTCACATATTTGCTTTAAATGGGAGGATCTTCTTGTGCACGGTATCTTGGCATATGTTACATATGCAAAATGTCACATTTTGTTTGAAATTTACACTGTAGCTGCTTATGGTAAAAGACAAATTTGATGTCTTTTAAGATGCCAAGAAATTCAGATGACAACCGTCAGACAGTAATGAATCCAGAGAGTAATGAAGAGAGCGGAAAGCAAGCGCAAGAAAGAGAGACAGATCGTTTTCATTGACTAGATATGATGTGGGTGTAGTTTTCACATCAGCCAGCCACTTGTGCATCTTATTTGTTCAGAGGGCAGGTTCAGCTCACTCCTGGTGTGAGTGTGTGCTTCAGCGCGCGTATGAAGACGTACAAAAGAGCCTTTGCCATGCTAAACAGTGACACTCTAAATGGCCTCCCAACTGGCAGCTTTTGTGTTGTGAAGAGGACCAGCTTCTCAACTTCAAAGGTGAAATTTATGTCAAGACGAGCAGGACAAAACAACTTTATCAAACGGCTGCTTTTGAAGTCGTGAGGCCGTCTCCTCCGGCGCTTTATGTAAAGCACAGCATCCCAGACACGCACACACACACACCTTTGGGCAAAGAAAATCTATGGTCATCCCAATTCATGTACACTCTACTTTTTTCAACCCATGTTTGGGTCAAATACGAGCAAACCAAACCAAACCCAACCGTTGGGTTGAAAATTGTATAAAAAAATGTAAACCAACGGGTGGGTTTGCCCAAATTTGACCCAAACATGGGTTGAAACAACCCAGCTTCGTTTTAGAGTGTAGTGGTCAGTGTAATTTTGATTACATCTAATATTATCAAAATATTAAGAAAGTGTCACTTCTATCAGGAAATTTAAAAAAAAACAGGCCGCAGGTTGCGTGACTTAAGTGAAATTTGTGCTTGGCTACACAAATGTTTGCTTCTTGAAAGTTCTAATTTGACATCATTTAACTTTTTGTTCTCTAAAATTCTCCATATTAATTTTAGTTTCACGTTTGATACTTTAAATACATGATATATTGCCCTGAACATTTGTATGCATATTTTGTTTTCATTTCTGCATATGCTTTACTTTTTAAAGTCAGGTTAGGTTTTCTCCATCACCACTACTTGTGATGAATACATTTTATTAAATAAAAAAACTGATCGCAGATAATAAATTGACTCCAAGACGTGAATACACGGCTAAACTTATAAAGCAGCACTCAACATCAGGATGGATTATGAGGAAAATGCTCCTCTGCTGGACGGCGCCATGTTTTCTGTAGTTTGGCAAACAGACTCAGTCTTTCGCCTCTATGCCTTGGAGCAACAATTGTCTTAATGTCCGGAAATGGCGAGGAAGCGAATCCATTACTATTAAGCTATTTATGCTTGTGGATGTTCAGCCACTGTCTGTCAGGATTCACTGTTCAAAATGTGGATTCGGTGAAAGAATTCAGAAAGTGAAACACATTATTGTACATTTTCTCTGAAAGCATGAAATAAATATACTAAATAAGATAAAAACTATTCATAAAAAATGCAGTATATTATACATTATCTCTTTCAGAATTGTATAATATTACTACCTATAATTTGACATATGTATGCATAGTATATACATGCATATACATGCCTTTAATTGTACATATATAATAGATATAAAGAAATGAGAAAAAGTCACATAGAAAAAAAGACATTCCACTGCACAGAAACTGGATTGAAGCATGATTTTACTCTAAAAATACTTCATTTACAAATCTTATACAATTATACTGCTTTTTTAAAACTCACATGCCACCTTAAAACAGCACACTTAAACCAGGCCTGCTTTTGTTCACTATAATTATCTATTTGATTGTTTAATTTTCATAAAATATTTGGATGTTGTGTTAGTAAATACCACGAGTGCAATTCAAATGCTGAAATTGATATTCTACACATATTTACATGTATAACACTTATGATAATATAAGAACATTTGAACATAAATGTATTTTCTATTTTACACAAATACAATCATTTACAAGCATGCAAGTCATAGTTGTGTGCCAACACAATTTTTGAATTTATTTTACAGTTTGTGTAGCTTTAATGTTTATAAGGCTTAACTTTTGAATGTACATCAGATACATGTTTTATCTTAGAACAGTTTATACAGTCAATTGTACTGTAAAAGAAGTTAAAACATACCTCATTATTCAACAAAGCAGAAAAGCGCAGAGCCAAATATGACGACCTGCATTCTGCATAATATAAACTAGCCTGAAATACACAGCCAAAAAAAGCTTCTTTAACAGTTCTCAAAGGACAGTACAGATCTTCTGGAAAAGGCTGGCATCTCGAATCAGTCCACTCCACAGCCATCCCCAAAACATGCTCTACGTACCCACCAGTCCGTTTTGGCTCAGGACTGCAGGAGAGCAGGATGGAGAGACCCGCTTTTTTCCTCCACAAGAGCTGTTGCGTCTCGCTCCATCAGTGCTGCGGTTCTCGGACACAGCTGTGTTACTCCCGGCGTCATGCCAGTCAATGAGGGGACTGTGCCCAGGGTTGGTGTGGGTTTTATGGGCACGGGCACGGCAGGCATGCTCTGGGTTCCCGGGTGATGATGGTACAGCCCCTTCACCGCCACACTGAACGGTGGGTAGTCTGACGACACCGGCTCGGACAGCATGCCAACGTGCGGCCACACTGAGTTGACCATCCCGCCCAGCTGAGCGGGCACGGGATAGCCGAGGTGATGCATGACCGACGCAATGGGCAAACCGCTGGCCATCACTCCTTTATAGTCTCTGCCTATCAGGCTCTCGATGGCGAATGGGTGCTTGAAGCTGCCGCTCTGCCCGCCACCAAGCGTGTAGCTCTGGAAGTGGGAGAGCCGGCCCATGGTGCCCAGGTACTCCGGGTGTCCCACACCCAGCTTGCCCGAATGGTGGTGGGATTGATGCAAGGAGTGCTGGGCATGGTGGTGAGAGTGGTAGGAGTGCAGCACGGGGCCACTCTTGCAAGCCGAATGCTCCACCCGCAGGAGCTTGAAACGCTTGCGGCGGCGGAGGAAGCTTCCGTTCTCGAACATGTCTCCACAGTCCGGATGCAAGGCCCAGAAGCTGCCCTTGCCCGGTTGGTCGGGGCGCCGGGGGATCTTGATGAAGCAGTCGTTGAAGGAAAGGTTGTGCCGGAGTGAGTTTTGCCAGCGCTGAGTGTTCTCACGGTAATACGGGAAACGGTCCATGATGAATTTGTAGATGTCGCTGAGGGGGAGCATCTTCTCAGAGGAGCTCTGGATGGCCATGGCAGTCAGAGAGATGTACGAGTACGGAGGCTTCTGGTCACTGTAGGAGTTCTTGCCTGGCCGAGGCATGGCTTTGGAAATTCTGTGTAGTATCAGTCAGAAGCAAGCCAGCATATCGTCCATTTAAATAAAATTAAAAAAAAATGGTTCTATAGCCTTGCTTTGATTTACTTCATCTGTTTGTTTTGTATGTTTACATCTGCTTTATAACACGACAGTCATGGAAACAGCTCACAAAGTCAAAATCCACAGGATTAAGGCAAAGCCAAAGTATGTCAAAGAAAACGGGACCGTTTGAAAGTTACCTCTCTAATGATACTCCTCACACGCGCGCGCGACACCTGCGTCCTCTCAGAGCGCGAGAAGTTCTCCCGGAGGATGCGCGCACTCGGCTTTGACTCACAGAACATCCGCGACGCTTTTGTAAGAATGGCAGAGGTCCAGACCCCCCGCTAGTTGCGTTTTATTATGATGACACTGACTTTAGGACGAATAAGGGGTAAATAGGGGGAGGGTCTGACTTCATATGCGTTTAGTCCTATTCATCTGTACCAATCAGAGGCAAAGAGCAGCGCGCTCGCTAATGAGTCTGATAATGATAACACACACTGCAAGACTAATGATGTCAATGTGAATATCCATATACTGTTTGTGGACAGTTAGTAGAATTTTTTTCAACGTCTCGAATTCTAGAAAATCTAACTTTTATTTTAACTTTAGACTTACTTAAACAAGAATAGCCAATTATGTATCGTGTATTGATCACAGTGTTTTCATTTTCTCTGTCAATGCACTGTAAAATTGTTCTCAGTGTAAAAATTCACCGTAAAAAAAGTGCATAAAGTACAAATACTATCAACAGAGACATTCTATTCCCTGTGAAAACCACCCCATTATTTATATTATACAAAATGTGTTTATTATTTTTCAGTGAAGTGTTTTATTTTGCATTTAACGCTGTTTAGTTACAGCATTATTTGAATGTATATGAACCCTGATTTGTGTGAATAACACTTGTTCTCTGTCTCATTACACAATAGTTGCTGAAAAGGTTCTGATAAACTTTATCATATGGACTTCCATTATACCACGTGTTATTATTTGTACATTTTACAGTATCTAAAGATTATGAACTATAAAGTCACTAAAATTCCAGCTAATATTGTTTTATGTTATACAAGACAAAAAAAAATTCAATTGAGGGTATCTCATTATTATTTATTCTAAAGATGTTTTAACATAAAAATTAACCAGGCAATAGGGACGAACATGCTCATTTAGAAATTACTATGATTTTTATTTTTTTTTATTTTTCTTCACACTCTTTCTCCAGAATATCTTACGTTTGCACAAACTTCAGTTTGTTAAGTTTATTCTATATAAATTTTGTCTTGTAATATTAATTGTGAGTTTAAATAACATTTATATTCTTATGATATGCATATTAATATACAGATTTTACGAGCAGCTTCAGAAAGAGATGAGCATTTTTGTGACTGTTAGTTTGTTGAACCACAACTTTAAAGTCTTTCAACTGACAGTTCTGTATAACTAGCTCTTGATTGCTACACATAACCTATCAAATAAAGCTCTCTTTTTTGCTCATAAACAACCTTCATAAATGTGTTTATTGGATTTAGCTTTTGCCCACCCCTGAAGCTGCAAATAAACGGTGTTTAAAAAAAGTAAAAAAGGTCATTATTTGTCATATATTTTGGGGTTCAGGATTAATCACGATTGGTCAGTACTGAGAAAGGTGGAGAGAGACAGCAGAGAGAGAAAGGGAAAACAACAGGATTAAAAAAAAAAACATCTATCCATAATTTAATATGATCGATCATAAACTGCATAACCTTGTCATAACTTGACAGCAGCGTAAACACGTTGCTTACATAATTATATACTATTTAACAACTCCTTTCTCTTGAGTAATTTCAGGTAAAAATATTTATGACAAATCATTCAAAAGCTGAAAGCGCGCGCGTTTGCACGCACCAAGAGCGCGCCAGTTTTTCACCGGGCTGAGCGGAGTCAGAATCAACCTGTCAAGCTGTTTGCACTTTGCTCGTATTTCACAAGGATAAACACTTCCCCGCAACCCCCGAGAACAGGTACTCCGGTAAACAGAATAACAAAAGCGCCGCCGCTCTTGTGCGGCCAGGTGTCACGGCACGGTCCCACCAGGCGCCTTCGTTCTCGGGTTCCCGGCGGGTCGCGAATACATTACATTAATTAAGCCTTCAGTGATTTACCTTCCTGAGAGAGATGTCCAACAATATAATTAAAGGCGTAGTGGTTATATTAGCGATGAATATTCAAAACCGTGTCAATTAATTAGCCAACAGATCTTTCTCATTTTGTTCCTGAAGAGCTCTGGTGTTTCTCTAGTTTAAAGGGTCACCGGCGAACGAGTCGCATGCATATTTCACACGCGGCGACATTATCTCCCGGGCTTAATGTCTTTTGAAATGCAACTTTAGCTCCGGACCGCTGACGAATAACGTGTGTTTAGAAGCGCCTTTGACACGCGAATCATGGAGCATTTGGCACCGGAAGGCCCCTGCGAGGCTGCGGCGGGAGCGCGCGTGTTCCTCCTCACCGTGTTGTTTAGATCAATATTAAACCTGCTCCCACAAAGCGCGGTGTTAAGTAGACAACACGCTGATATGCATAAGAAATTAATTAGACGGTTTTCGCTGCATTCAACTCCTGGACAAATAACAACTTGTAAAGTGCACCTTCTGGGCATATTGAACATATGCTGGAATTAGCCTTAATTGACTAATTACATAAATTACTCATTAATTTTACAGCACATCAATTATAAAAGATATATCAATTAATTTTGCATAAATTAAGGACTGAACGTGGCAAAAACGGAGACGGGGAGATGAGCGCGCGCGGAGGGGGTCTGCTCTGGGCCGCGAGGCGAGGGTTGGTGTGTGTGTGTTGGGGGGTCGTCTGTTTGTACCAAGATGCTAATAATTATTTTTTCAGCTTTGGGCGAGAGATTCTGACTCTCGTCGTACAATGGGAAATGGAGAAACCCGCAATCACGGTAGTAATAATAATAATGTTAAAGACCCCTACTAAGTGAGCATATAGCGTTGCCGCAAGGACGAAGCATTTAAATCAATTAGAGTGGTCCTATTGGGAAATGAGACTATGGCACCAGCAAGAGGACTTCATGGCCACCAAATGATTTATTGATGCCGATTAACATATGATCGCTTTAAGTGTGACGAGGTAAGTCCTCCCATAAGTTTAGGTGATCAGTTTAATGTCTTCATTTTAAGATGGTGCTTCATTTCAAAGTTGATAAATTCTAGATCGATTGCATCAGGGCATATGCTGAGTTATACGTGGAATGCTATAAGAGATATTTCAAGGATCAACCCTAAAGCAAAGTTTTAATATGCTTTATCTGTCCATAAACTCACTAACTTGGCTGATATCTTCAAGATGGCGCACTTAGATTTAGATAATTGTCCTTCTTTCCCATTGCCTCTGGTCTATATATTTATAACAGACAAACTCATCCATCTTCCTACCTGCAGATCAGGCCGACATACACAATTGAGTATAAAACCCATTCACATACTTAATATGGAATATACATTTTGGTTTTCTGTATTTGTATTTTTTTTCTCTCTTTCGCTCGCTTCTCTCTCACTCACACATACACATTAAAACTATCTATCTCTCTCCCCTGGTGAGAGCTTAGTGAATCGTGCAGTTGGCAGAGTCTGTCTCCCCCGCCACACACACACACACACACACAGGGGCCCACAGTCAGTGGCCCTTACCTACCACAATCCTTTCCCTACAGTTATTCCTTACCTTTAGCTATCCATTCCTTACCTTCCACAATTCATTAACTATGCATATTTCGTACCTGCATCAACATAATCCTGCTATTTTCATACCTGCTGTAATTCATTCCCAACAGACCTTCAAAAATCCATTTTATTCTTTATAAGCTAAACACACCGTAGTGAACCTTTGGCGCCTGGTAATCTGTCAACGTAAGACCCTTCTTCGACTCAAAATGTCCTTGGCAGGATTTACACTAAAAATGTATAAGTTGTGATGTATAGTGAATCAAAGGCCTTGATTTAAAAAAATAAATAAATAACAATAATAATATATTCTTTTAATGATGATAATAATAATATATTATATAAATTATATTTTATTAATACTAATATTTGAAGCTATAGCAGATCAAATAAAAACAAATATTTTAATAAAAATATAATTTTATATATATATATATATATATATATATATATATATATATATATATATATATATATATATATATATATATATATATATATATATATATATATATATATATATATATTATGGTATAATATATTATAATAAAAATTAATATTAGTAATAATATTCACAGTATTAGTCACATTAATTCTTATTATAATATAATATATAATAATATAATAAATATTAAATTATATATTATTGAAGCTATAGCTGAGCAGCTAGGAATTGAAAAAGTAGCTTGGTATTATTTGAGAAAAAAAAAACTTTATTTAGTTTTATGTACGGTTGTATATAGTGAATCAGAGCCCTTGATGAAAATAACATGTTTAATAATAACAATAATATATTAGTATAAATTGTATTTAATTACAATACAATAAAATTAATATTAAAAACAACACTATTTCTTAAAGCTATAGCGGAGCTTCATTTAGCGACATAGGGACTGTGCTAAGCTGCAAGGCTTTGGAAAATTGGCATTATTTTGTGTTATTATTTGAGGTTTAAAAAAAAAACTTTAGTGGGTTGTTTTATGTAAGGTTGTATTTGATGTAGTGAATCAAAACCCTTGATAAAAATACCACTATTTTAAAAATAATAACAACAATGCATTATTTAATATTATATTATGTTACACTTTACTTGAAGGTGTCTGTATTACAGTGTAATTACATATTTAATTACTGCGTAATAATAATGAACTAAATGTACTTACTATAGGGTTAGGAGTAGGGTGTGGTTAAGGTTAGTTGCATGTAATTATGCTCAATTTTTAGTAATAACTATAGCAACTACATGTAACGTGTAACAAGGACACTATAGTGGTACCTTATATTATAATCAAAATTAATATCAGTATAGTACTCAACGCTTCAATGGGCGACAGAGGGTTATTGTTTGAGAAAAATAATAAAAGAAGTCATTGAGTGATTCAGGCTATATTTTATATGAATTTTATCCAATTCATGGATGGAAAGTGTTGCATTAGTAGGTTTGGAGGTACAAATGAGAGAGTTTTTAATTTCAGTGACCACCACTAGGTCAGTAGCTTATCATACATGTCGAGTCCTACAAGACTAAACACACACACACGGAAAAAAAACAGAGACAACTTAACACTATCTCCCCCCAGCCTCACGACCACGAGCGCTACAACTAAATTAACAATGTGTTTAACAACGCGAAAGATAGACATCCTTCTTAATGCGTTAAAGAAGTTCATGTGGAAACAGAACTGTGCGATAACGACCATTTGCCGGGGCTGCGAGGGCCTCAGAGTTCAAGAGATACGGTAAGCGAAAGCCCGCTTCCTATCCGAGGGGTGTCGAGCACAGCCCGCTATGCTTGTGGGTGGCGGGCAAGAGACATCGTCTCTCTCCAGCGACGATGTTCTCACTCACCCCTCTTCCGCTTCCATTCACAGCTCTCCCCCTCCAACTCTTAATGTCCCCCGTAACACTCACTGTTCTGATTTTCATAAAGTCGTTCTTCTCCCCTCGCTGCCCAGTGTGTGATACCGGGATATGTGTAAAATAAATGATGTATATAGCTGTAGGGGGAAGCCTTCCTCCCCCAGAACTACCTTAGCGTCCAGGGAACATTGAACATTAGATCCTCGTTTAGTGAATAAATAAGCATTCAACTGAATGGCAGTGTTCATGTTGGACTTTTGTGCATATTTTACCAGAAAAGGAGCTAGGCCATTAGGGAGTTAATATCAAATAAATCTCCACTGGTCGACTGGCAGAAAGGGACCGGCGGCTCTGTAGCGCCCTGTTGGGTTACTAATGACCTGAGCGGGCTTCAAATGAAGCCGTCATATGCATGTCATTTGCAGTATGTATATATTTATATATTATCTTCTAATTGTGTTTGAGAAGAGAACAAAGCCACGAGCGCAGCATTTAGGATCAGGCCGTAAATGCTTTACAAAGGACTAAATAAGCTTGCTTTGATTAGTGCATGAAAGTGTGTGTGTGTGTCCATATGTGTTTGTGCAGATGACAGAATGATACTTACTCTGTCAAGTGTGACAATAACCATGGAAGTCTGACTCGAGATCGCTGTACTTTAGAAGGCCATAAAACACGCTAAGCTGAGACAGTACTTTCTTTCTTAATAGGATGCACTGATACCGATAAGCCGATAAATATTGCCATGTTGATAACTGATAGTATTTTGTCTAAATAAATCAAACAATAAAATCAATCTTTCTAAACAAGTGAATTTAGGCATCACAGCATTATAATATCCGTATGAAAAATGGAAAATCACATTGAGATCTGCTATAGACACATTTAACAGAGTCAAATGATTGTTTTTAAAGATTAAAGGGTTAGTTGACCCAAAATTTTTAATTCTGTCATTTATTACTCACCCTTGTGTCGTTCCAAACCCATAAAACTTTTGTTCATCTTTGGAACACAGATGAAGATATTTTTGATATTCTGTCATCATTAAATCTATCCATGTAATCAACATTTTCATAATTTATATGAAGACCCAATCGCTTTATATGATTGCATTATATGCATTCATTCATATACACTATATAGTCAAAAGTATTGGGACACCCCTCCAAATCATTTAATTCAAGTGTTCCAATCACTTCCATGGCCACAGGCGTATAAATCAAGCACCTAGGCATGCAGACACTTCTATACAAACATTTGTGAAAGAATGGGTTGCTCTCAGGAGCTCAGTGAACTGGCACCTGGCAATAAGTCCATTCGTGAAATTTCCTCACTCACTAAATATTCCGCGGTCAACTGTTAGTGGTATTATAACAAAGTAAAAGCAATTGGAAACAACAGCAACTCAGCCATGAAGTGATAGGCCACATAAAATCACAGAGGGGGGTCAGCGCATGCTGAGGCGCACAGTGCGCAGAAGTCAACAACTTTCTGCAGAGTCAATAGCTACAGACCTCCAAACTTCTTGTGGCCTTCAGATTAGCTCAAGAACAGTGCATAGAGCTTCATGGAATGAGTTTTTATGGCTTCATGGCAGTTGCATCCAAGCCTTACATCATCAAGTGCAATGCAAAGTGTCGGACGCAGTGGTGTAAAGCACGCCGCCATTGGACTATAGAGCAGTGGAGACGTGTTCTCTGGAGTGACCAGTCGCGCTTCTGTCTGGCAATCCGATGGACGAGTCTGGTCAGGAGAACGGTACTTGCTTGACTGCATTGTGCCAAGTGTAACACCATGTCCTAACTACACACGATGCGATAAGATTCCAGCGTCAAGCAATTTGTCTGTCCACACCAGACGCGACTACGAGATGCGACAAAATCAATCAAAAACTACAGCCAATCAGAACAGCGTGTGGGCGGTACATAATCAAATTCACAAATATTACACCATTTAAACATTACTAAAAATACATAATGAGTTACTAAAACAATCTTTGTCATAGAATATACTTCAGTTCAATTTCAGGATATGAGGTGAATTATCCATTGTTGCTTTTAGTACGACTACGTTACAAAGCTGGGAGCACTAAATGATATTCAAAGTCACATTACACACTTTTAACATTAAATAAAGCACGTAAACATTACCATGTTTTGTGTCGTTGTTTCAGCCGCGACTTCGCAGAAATAGAAACAGTTTCTAATGCTGCGTCCCAAATCGCCTACTTATACTACGACCTAAAGGTATGTACTCTTTTTGTGAAGAAAAAGTACTTTTGAGTGTGTAGCAGAAGAGTATGCAAGCTTTGGGACATAATAATTCATCATCTTTAACGGACTCTGTCGCTTAATTACGTGCATCCTGTCACTGTTCAAACTACCCTGTCAATCATCGTCACAGTTAAAATCATCCACATTCAGTTTAATTTCCTACCGTATCGGAGAGAAATGTAAACGCACGTTGATCTGCCATTCGTGGGTCTTTAATGCAGAGACTGCCCACATGTGTTTGCAGTTTAAATAATGATGCATTTAAAAGTTAATGGCCAAACGTATCATTACAAAAGCTCTCAATGCTGCTGCAGGTGAATTATAATGTGGATAACATTAAATAAACATCTTTTCATCAGGTTAAATACTCATAATTGATCATTCAAACCCTTTTACGTAAACCTCTCTACTTAACCGTCGGACTCACACATCCGTCATGTTTGTAGTTTATTAACACTTTTTATCCGCATTTTAAGTTTTAATCGAATCCTCGTTCAACTCGCAATGGGTTGTGGGCAATATCAGCCGTTAGAGTGTGCGTCGGAAATAGTAGACCATCCGGGTATGTTTGGAATACACATGCCTTTTATCACGTGTCGTGGCGTCGCATCGCGTTTAGTTAGGACACAGTGTAAGGTTTGGTGGGGATTATGGTGTGGGGTTGTTTTTCAGGGGTTGGACTTGGCCCTTTAGTTCCAGTGAAAGGAACTCTTAATGCTTCAGCATACCAAGACATTTTGGACAATTTCATGCTCCCAGTTTGTTCCAACATGACTGCGCAGCAGTGCACAAAGCAAGAAAAAATTCCCATAAACACACCTTGTGGAAAGCCTTCCCAGAAGAGTAGAAGCTGTTATAGCTGCAAAGTGTGGGCCAACTCCAAATTAAACCCTACGGATTAAGAATGGGATGTCATTAAAGTTCATGTGCATGTAAAGGCAGGCGTCCCAAAACTTTTGGCAATATAGTTTAGAAACGTTGATCAATGCACATCAGGTAAGCTCAAAACTACATGTGATGTCTGTTGATTTTCAATGGATGGACATAAAATGATGAGAATATCTACATTTGTGGTTCAAAGATGAACAAAAATCTTAAGGGTATGGAATGATATAAGGGTGAGTAAAACATGACAGAATTTATTTATTTTTGGTGAACTATCCATTTAAATTTAAGAGAGCATTTCATGACTACAAAAGTGATCTAAGTAAAAAATAGCATGAACAATATCCAGTATCAACCAATATTGGGGTGTGTTTCCCGTACAAGTTACTCACTGCTTAACTACCATAGTACGATGCAAGAAATCAACTTGCTACTGACAACTGTTTCCCGAAACCGTATTGACGCTAATCTGTCGTTCAACCATGTTGGTTAATGATGTCACGCAGGTGGTATTCATTTATTTTATTGAATTTGTTTGAGATCGAATTCATGCTAGATTTTTTGCTATAAATTACAGACATGGCATCTGAGGAGTAATTGTAATTCTCATTCTCTATTTTGATTTTTTTCCAGATAGATGGCTTGTTCTTACATTCTACAGAACGTATATGCACATGCGCACTCTTCAAAAATGGTATGTATTCGAAATAAAAGATATAGATTGCACTGAATGTAAGCTTGGTTATTTTGCTCAAGATTAGGATTTATGAAGTCCACATGTCATGCAAACAAGAAACTATGCTTCTAACCACAGGTCGAGAGCTGTCGTTCCAACCACGCAACTTTGCGATGCTGAACGATGGTTTCGGGAAACACCGACTCTTTGAACTATGTCGATAACGACAACGCACCCCTGATCGACGATAACCAATAATCACACATCCCTAGAACTGAAAGACATAATCAGTATCATCTTCACCGTCTATTAACATTTTACTTGGTAAAGGACAAATTCTACTTGACAACAGTCAGTCACCCACTCTTTATAGAAAACATACAAGTTTTTCCTTTCTTGTTCTTGCAGCTAATTAAAACTTAAGAAAAAAAAATCAAACAATGAGGCCTAGTTCTCTGCGGAGCTTTGGAACCATCTGGAGCTCTCGCAGCCCCTCTCGTTTCTCTCCATCTTTCTGCCTGTGAAATTAAATATGCACTAGAGAAACAGCTTAGTGAATAGTGTTGCACTTTCAGATAGAATTTGCCAGCAATTTTGACACAACCAGGCCTACTAAAACACTCAATGAATTCATTTTATTGTAGCTGATTAGTTACAGTCAAACTATCACTATGTACACAGCACACACTGTGTAATTTAGGAGTACTGTAATTGATAACTATACGGTCCTTGAAACGATTATTGCTTCAGTGTGTTACGGGGGTGATTAACCAACAGTTTGCTTTTTTCCCTGTACACAGTCATCCTTCCTGTCTGAGGAAAATGTTTACAGCATATTGGCTTTAGCTTGAATCACTAGATTATTATTAATGTAAATTCATTATATATATATTTTTTTTTTTTACAAAATAGATATCCACCTTTATGAAAATTCAAGATCATTTTAATCTGGTTATTGTAATTAAAAATGAATAGTATACGTACAAAAAGAGCGAATTCAAATTGGTGGCAATGTGATTAGCTCATTAGCATCGTAGCATAAACTCCAGGCTACAGAAACTCGCAGTAATTTAAACTTTTAAACCTTTACTCTATTTTCCATTGTTACAGATAGATAAAAATCTCATAAAAGCAAAAACCAGGGCACATATAATGGGAGCAGATCTGAGGTTTGAAGCTAACCATGGTCCAGTAATTAGCATGTGCAGGCGCTGCGTTGGTTAGCAGTCCTCGTGCTGAGGAGTTGATGAACTGTGCTAGAGATAAAACCCTGGAGCCACACACAAATAAATCTGTCATTTCACACGTTATCATATTCATGAGCGTGTGAGTCTGGGTGTGTATCTGTGTGTGTATGTGTGTGTGTGCGTAGCACATTACAGATGTTACAATAAGCCTACTTGTGTGTCTCAAATGTGCTAGCTATTTGGCAAACGATTGCTTTTCAGACCAGAAGTTTTTGGGTATTCTTTTCCCCGGGAGTGAGTCTACATGCTGCTAGTGTTTTTGCCGTTTGGGCGAAAATGAGCGAAGAGCTAACGATGTTTGTCATGTGTCTCCAAGCCGCCTGTTTGTTTATGCTAGGCCAGTTCTGCCCAGTGCTGCCTGTAAATAATTACCCACCCTAATTATGGCCTGGAGTTAGCAAGCGCACTAAATGCTTTTCTGATGAGTACTGCCCTGGGTTAGCAGGTGCTGGGTGGCCCTCCTAGGGACTCAGATTGAAGAGGGGGCCCATATTCCTCCCTCGGGTCCCACAGGCGAATGGGTCGTGTCGCTTCTACATACCCCCCCAAAGAATAATGTGTTTTACGCAGGGGGGCGGTTCTCCACACAGGGGGCGTAACATTGTGTGCAGCTGGCCCCTAGTGTGAGATCCATTACGCTGGCCTTAAGATCGCCTTGTTTTTAAGGACCTTTGTCATTAAGACACGTCTTGCTGATAGAAATCAAAATGGTGAAGTGGTGAAATTCACTGGAAAAATCTCATTGGATCCGAAGACTTTATGTTGATAATCAGGGATTACTGAACTTGACAGCTAGTGACCAATATATTATTTTATGATTTTTTTATTATTATTGTTTATATTTAAAAAAAAAAAACTAAAAAAAAATTGACATTTTAATAGCAACTTCATCTGTGGAGGGGTGAATAGATTTGATTAAATTTGATTCCAATTCAATTCAGACTGGTTAGATTCAAATTTTGATTCATTTGGGTGTACTTCAGTTAAAATGACCATTATGCTTACAGAAATGGTGGGGATTCAGACTAGTTAAAAAAGAACAGGCTCTTAAAGTCACAATGAAAACAAAATTGACCAATATTGTAGTATGTATTATCAGTGTTGGGAGTAACGCATTAAGTAACACAAGTTACATAATCAGATTACTTTTTCAAGTAAAGTAACGCATTAGTTTAAAATTTACAATTAAATATCAGTTACTTTTTCAAATTGGTAACACGGGTTACTTCGTTTTTCCACCTTTCCTGTCGCCATGTTGAGAGAAATTGGGAGTAAGAGGTGTTGTGTGCGCATGAACATGATGGTTACTGTAGATCTAGACTAAATGTGAACGTATTTACTCATCTCACTTGCACAAAAACAGATTTAGTGTTTCTCAAAATTGATAAAACAGTGAAATGCAAATTATGAATAATACACAATTTAATTGTTAAATTACTCAAATATAGGGGAGCGCGGGGCACAACCTAACGCGGGGTTAGTTGGAACACGCATGGTTTTAAACTTTCCACACATGCCAGGATGTATTTACTAGTTGCCATATCAACATTATTTAGAGAAAAAAATGCACCAAAATTAAAAGATCTTTGAAAGATATTACTGAACATGTTTTTGACCATAGCAAAAGTAAATTTCTTACTTAAGTTAATTTTTCAACTCTGTTTTTGTGTTTATTTAAAATAAGACAAATCTGATATTATTTTAATCGTATATCTGTTATTTAACAGTTGAGACTGTTCTTTAATGCTGATCTAACCAGCAGAAGACACAAGCCATGGTTTAAATCCCAGTTGCGCAGGTGGGGTGCGCTGTAACACTGCGTTACAATGAGCCCCTATTTGAACTATGCTATTATATTCTAAACTATTATAAATTATTTTGAGAAACCATGAGAAAAGGGTGAATAATGACTGAGAGTCAATGTTCAGAAGTTATTAATTATTATTATTTAACTATGCTGTATAGCTGTATTTAGCGATGTTTGTTGTCAACTCAAAAATTTGTATATTTTTAATGATTAAAAAATGCCATTATTTTATTTGAAAAAATTATTTTAGTTTCTCTTAGATATTTTTTTTTATTATATCAGGTAACATTTTAAGCTGTCATATGCTCGTTACATTGTGCTCCTCACATGTTACAATGTACACCACCTATGGGGCATTTGCAAAAAAAAAAAAAACAAACAAACAAACAAACAAACAAACACGCCCAGCCCAGGTGAGAAAAAGTAATGCAACACATTACTTTCATACAAAGTAACTAAGTAGTGCAATTAATAACTTTTTAAAGAAGTAACGCAATATTGTAATGCATTACTTTTAAAAGTAACTTTCCCCAACACTATTAATTATAAACGATTTATCTGTGCATATCAATATTAAAAAAAAAAAAAACACATGCATTCATAATCTTTAATTAAAATAATTTCCCCTTCCATTTGCAGCGACATCCCCTCTGTTTAATGACGCAAGGGCGGGAAAACCTGGAACTCACATGAGAACACAGCAATAGTAAATGACAACAAACCAATCAACTTCCAATGGACAAAATCAAGTCCCGCCCTACATTTTTTCTTATTCAAGAAGCTGTTTCACTCAGTTATACATCTCAATAGGGAAAGAAAGGACTATCGCAACTTCCTTTTCAGGCCTACTTTAAGAGTCATTTGTTTCGGTAATCAGGTTAGGCCCATTCACACCAAAATGCTTACCCATTAATGTTGCGATGAAACCAAATTAGCAACAGAAAAAAAAAGTAGGGTGGGAACTTTTATGTATCAGTTGTTGATTGGATTTTGACAGTAGCGCCCTATATGTTTCACCTGCAAGGGCCTCGCAACAGAATTTAATATTAAAGGGTTAGTTCACCCAAAAATTAAAATTCTGTCATTAATTACTTACCCTCATGTCGTTCGACACCTGTAAGACCTCCGTTCATCTTCAGAACACAAATGAACATATTTTATTTGAAATCTGATGGCTCTGAAAGGCCTCCATTGGCACAATGGCACGGTTCACTCTCAAGACCCATAAAAGGTACTAAAGACGTTGTTACAAAGTCCATCTCACTACAGTGGTTCTAAAATAACTTTATAAATCGGCGATTTCAAAACAAGGCCTTGTGAAGCTTCGAAGCGTTATGAATCAGCGAGTCGAATCAGCAGTTTGAATCGCCAAATTTCAGCAGTTTGACACGCGTTCTGAATCATGATTCGGCTCATTGATTCATAACGCTTCGAAGCTTCATGATGCCTTGTTTTGAAATCGTCATCACTATGTAAGTCGTTATTTAGGGTTTTTTTGCGCACAAAAACTATTCTCGCCGATTTATAAAGTTATTTGAGAACCACTGTAGTGAGATGGACTTTGTAACGACGTCTTTAGTACCTTTTAAGGGTCTTTTAGTGAAGCGTGCCATTGTGCCAATGGAGGCCTTTCAGAGCCATCAGATTTCAACTAAAATATATTTATTTGTCTTACGGGTGTCGAACGACATGAGGGTAAGTAATTAATGACAGAATTTTCATTTTTGGGTGAACTAACCCTTTAAGTGACTTTCATTTTAGACTCAGAACATCTGTTTTTGCTCTATTTCGCCAACGAAAATAGTTTCAAACAAATACACTGTAGAGCGATTGCGCGTCTCCGAGCAACACAGTGATGTTTTATTACTAAATCAATCTGCGTTTTTTAACAAATCGGTCTCAAGTTCTCAACAACTCACTCATAAAGACAGTGACTTGCTTTGTCCCTGAAAGAATGTTAATATGTGGATAGTGGTAGATAGAATGCGTTTATAAATAGACTATTAAGTGTAAAATATGAGTTAACATTGTTTCTTTGAAAAGGGCCTTTTGAGATATGAGTGGTCCATTCAAAAATGGAGGCAGATGAATATCAAGTCAAGTCACCTTCATTTTTATAGCGCTTTATACATTACAGTTTCAAATCAGCTTTACAGTGACAGCAGGAAAATGATTCAATGATGCGAACAGAGTTCATTGGTCTAAAAGCTCAAAAAGAAAATTGTGAGATTGTTCAGCTCAAGTCTGTTCAGTGTTGATTCAATGTAGTTGTAAAGATCATCAATTAGCCTATTAAGATAATTTCATCTATAAAGCAGCTCTGCAGTAAACAGTGATGTCATCGTCCAGCTCAGTTCAGTTCTCATCAAAAAGTGTCAGTGTAATCAAATCAATAATATTGTTGAATTTTACGTGTCCCTAACTAAGCCAACCTCTCTCATTTATCTGTCCGTCATAAATTTGCGCTTTAGGGGCGGAGTTTAAACGTCTGAATATGTCATCAGAGAGAAGTCTGTATCATTTTTAAATGTTTCTATTAAACAATGTTAAGTGACTAAAACAGAATTTTTTCCTCTCACGAAAAGTCATTCCAAAAATCACAACACATGTTAGTAGGTTTATGTATAATCGCAGGTGTATTATGCAAGCATTAATGGCAAGAAAAGCCCCTTATATTTGGGAGCGGCCATGTATGAGGTGTTTCTGGGATGTTATCGTATGCGATTTCATAAAGGAACTGTGGATTCATGATCATGTGAATTTTATGTACACCAGGTGACCTGGAAATGGAAAAAATTTTCCATTGCATTTTTGTGGAAATATTCCTATTTTGAATTGCCTGAAAAGCCACCTCATGTGAGCGTAAAAACTTTTTTGCAATATAGGAGTTTTTGCAAAATTGACGAGTTTCCATTGGCCGTATTTTCAATTAGCGCAATCAGAAGGGAAATGCAGCTAATGAAGTTCTGTTGCCTGCTGCTTTAAATGCTCAAGCTCATTAAAGTTGGCTGGACTCTGATTGGCTGTCAATGTTTTAATCATCAGTTGAAAAAAATTGCATGAAAGTGATTCCAACAATATCCTTACTCTATGGAAGCTTGTTTCTGCCACTAAATAAAAAATTTAAAAAAGTAATTGCGACTTCTTTCTTTAAAAGTTTTGGGATGTCTGCCTATAAATGCACATAAACTTTAATGACATCTCATTCTTAATCCTTAGGGTTTAATATGAATTTGGCCACCTTTTTTTACAGCTATAACAGCTTCAACTCTTCTGGGAAGGCTTTCCACAAGGTTTAGGAGTGTGTTTATGGGAATTTTTGGTCTAATTCATCCCAAAGGTGTTGAGGTCAGGACTCTGTGCAGGCCAGTCAAGTTCTTCCACACCAAACTCACCCATCCATGTCTTCATGGACCTTGCTTTGTGCACTGGTGCGCAGTAATGTTGGAACTGGAAGGGGCCATCCCCAAACTATTCCCACAAAGTTGAGAGCATGAACTTGTCCAAAATATCTTGGTATGCTGAAGCATTAAGAGTTCCTTTCACTGGAACTATGGGACCAAGCCCAACCCCTGAAAGACGACCCCCCCCCCCCCACACACACACACACACACACACACCATAATCCCCCCCTCCACCAAACTTTACACTTGGCACAATGCAGTCAGGCAAATACTGTTTTCCTGGCAACTGCCAAACCTAGACTCGTCCATCGGATTGCCAGACAGAGAAGCATGATTCATCACTCTAGAGAACATGTCTCCTCTGCTCTAGAGTCCAGTGGCGGTGTGCTTTAAGCTACACCACTGCATCCGACACTTTGCATTGCACTTGGTGATGTAAGGCTTGGATGCAACTGCTCGGCCATGAAAACTCATGAAGCTCTCTATGCACTGTTCTTGAGCTAATCTGAAGGCCACACGAAGTTTGGAGGTCTGTAGCTATTGACTCTACAGAAAGTTGGTGACTTCTGCGCACTGTGTGCCTCAGCATGCGCTGACCCCGCTCTGTGATTTCACTTTGTGGCTGAGTTGCTGCTGTTCCCAATTGCTTTCACTTTTTTATAATACCACTAAAAGTTGACCATAGAATATTTAGTAGAGGAAATTTCACGAATGGACTTATTGCACAGGTGGCACGCTTGAATTCACTGAGCTCCTGAGAGCGACCCATTCGTTTGCAAATGTTTGTAGAAGCGTCTGCATGCCTAGGTTCTTGATTTTATACAACTTTGGCCTTGGAAGTGATTGGAACACCTGAATTCAATGATTTGGAGGGGTGTCCCAATACTTTTGGCAATATAGTGTATCTCACAATTCAAACTTTTTTTTCTCACAATTGCTAAATATCATGCAATTGTGACTTTGGCGTTACATTACTCTGTTGTTATCAATATTATAGGCTTGTTGTAGTGTGGACTTTCCCATCATAGAATTAGAATCATCATTCAAATTTCACAATTATAGTTATCCCTGGTGTAAACAGTCCTTTCTACTGGTTGCGCTGTGTGTTTTTCACTGCCTTATTTTTGCAATTGTCCATGTTTTAAGTATTTGAGTATTTGACAAGCTGGCAGCATCAAAAGTTTATTCCAAAAACAACTGCGCCACAACTGATAAACACACTCTGTTAAATCTGAAAATAAATCTCGACGTAAAATCCACAATGGTGTCAAGTGCTAAAATACTTTAAAAAAAAAAAAACATGCTGAACTCCGTCTTCACGGAGGGGTTGGACAGGGGGGCAGCTTGTGTGTGCCATCACGAGTGCTGTGTGTGTCTTGTAGCATGTCGCATCAAACTTTTACCCCCCACGGACGTGCTCAGTCTGTCTCCCAAACTTGCGCAGACTTGCATTATGTCAGCTCGCGCTTTGCCACCCCATTTGCTGTAGCTGTACTGCTGTGCGCGCAGACAGACTTATCAATCAAACGCGGCTTGATGGATTCTTCAGAACGATGGAACGATCGCCTCAGAAGAGCTGCGGAGTCTCGGAGCGCTTTTTTCTTTGACATAAGGGTATGCAAAGAGTGTAAATGGATGAACGGTTGATTGATTCTCGCCAGCGATGTTGTTGACAGCAGGAAATGTGTTTTGCATTGACTGTGTTTGCATGGGAATTTGCACGGGGCATGAGTTATCGAGCAGGAGTTTGGACCTTAGGCGATTCTACATAATGATGGCAGGTCGGAGAAGCCGAAATTCACTGTTTAACAGCCGTTACCTGTGGAGGGCCTGCAGAGAGAGCGCGTACAACCACAACAAAACAAAACATTACATATTTAGAAAGGTTATAAGGCAGAATAAAAATATTTTGTTCTTGCAAAAATCTAATTTTCTTGGGTAATAAAGATTTATCACTAAAATTGTTTTATGGGTGGCCCTCAGGCCTAATGTAGCCTACAGGTGATACCATAGTGGGCCCCACATCTCAGGGCCCTAACATTACTGAATGTCCCCCTGTGCTTAGGTGTCACCATTACTAAAGAACTGGCAGAGAGATTCACGTTACATTAGCATGTGTGTTTGGAAGAGTGTTACTAAGAGGGGTATTAAAACTAGATATTGTCAGAGCTCTCATCAGGGTATCTGTAGTGAAAAACGACCCTGTTCTAGAGATGGTAATAATGCAATGGCTGCACACAGTTTTCCTGTCAGCTTTACTTTTCCCCCCTCACTCTCTTCCTCGCTCCCTGCCTTCCTGGCAACCTCTCCATTTATCTGTGTCTGTCAGTATTTCCTGCGGAATGACCTACAAGGACATAAAACTACATAAATAAACTTCTTCCCTCAACATCTCTCAGAAAGTGTTGAGTATCTGAAGAACAACTGTATAATAACATATGCACTTTTTGTGGGTTCTCAGCATGAAATTAGCTATTTTTGAGTGTCATTCACCACACAATAAACTTTTGTAATGTTTCACAATGCAACTTCAAATGTGTTAACTATTACAAAAAAAATAGGTTACACTTTATTTTAAGGTGTCGTTGTTACAGTGTAATTATATATTTAAGTACTAAGTAATATTAATTAACTACATGTACTTACTATAGGGTTATGGTAGGATTAGGGTTCGGTTGAGGGTTAGTTGCATGTAATTATGCATAATTTAATGTTATTACTATGGTAAGTACATGTAACATGAACATATGTAACAAGCACATTGTAAAATAAAGTGTTACCAAAAAAAAGTATTCAGGATATTTAGGTGACAACATCTTTGTCCTTCACGCCCCTTCATGATCAGTATTTTTTATATATTATATTTTTAACTTTGCATTCATCTTTCAATATTCATGTTGTGTTTAGTTGAGCTTCTGAAATACTTAAACCCACAAATGTCAACAGAATCTTACAACGAAGTAAACAAACTGAAATGATAATGTCATGAAGAGAGTGGGGTGTGGAAGTAATAACGATTCAATGCTATTAAGACTCAGAATATTAAGAGGATAGAAGTTTGTACCCAGTTTTGACCCATATCATAAAAAAAAAACATAAAACCAAAAGGAATCTCTTTTTTAAAGAATAAACAATGCTTGTGTTCATCCTGAAATAGACCTATATGTAAGTGCATTTTTAATAAAGAAATGGCATAACAAGCCTTCATTATGATTATGTGAACATAAACAAGATGTTACTTTAAGTGCATTTCAAACAAAGTTACTTAAAACTTTGAGGGAATATGGTACATTCGACGATAAACACATAAATAAGAGATTTTAACAATTGCGCTACGCACACACTCTCGAAAACAATCAAATTTTGTTTTTTGATCATTTCAAAAGTCATAAAAATGCGATAAACACTGCAGCATTAAAGTAAAAAAAGCAAACATGACGGCATGTGTGATTAGCCTCTCCTTCAAACACGAAATAATCGTTGTAGACACTTTTTCACTTCTATTCAAAACACACATGGGGGTCCCATTACATCCCTGTAAAGCTTCTTTTAAAAAAAGTGTTCAAAAGCAACCATGAAAAGAACAAAAAAAAATCCATTCTCCAGAGACAAACAAAACCATTAATTAAAACAAGCTCTCAAACATCAATCTCTCTGCCTGTCACAAAATTATCATAATCTGGGAATGTTAAGAGTCTGTAGAGTAAACAGTTAATTTAGAGGAGTATTAATCAAAAAGTCTGGCTTTCTGTACCCCCTCTGTGCTGTGGCACTTGTACTTTTTCATCTAGCGCACTTTGCACACTTTGCACAGAGTGGGGGCAACTTTTATTGCACTTTATTTCACGCGTGTACTTAAAGGACGCTATGTTGTAATTTTCATGAAACCCCATATACCTTCAGTATTTTAATGGAAGGTTTAATCCTGAGACAAGCATACACTATGTTTTGGTATGATATCCAATATATTATAAAAACATAATATTTTCATATTATTTTGAACATATGATTTTGAACAGAAAACACCCTACAGATAATGCAAGGTAAACCTGAAGTATCTGGGCTGCAGAGGTTAGAGTATAACAAAACGCATTATGTCATGAATTAGAGTCCTACGTCGGGTCAGAGATCAATCTTCGTACAGAACTCGACCCTTTTCCAACTGACACACTTCATGTGCACTTGCGGAGACTGCAAGGTGTCCCATTTGTCATTTTAGGTGTCAGAAGGGTGCTAGCGATCGCCCCCCCCCCCCCCCCCCCCTTGTGGCCGATATGTGCCCTCGATGCACACTTTTGCTGAGCCTGCAAACCAGTGAGCTCCGCAGCATACGATATGACCATGATATGAAATCTTATATCACGTATGAGTCATTTTATTTCACAATAACGATATACAGTTAAACCAAAAATTATTCAGACACCAGATATTTTTTTTTACTAGTGGGTGCAGGACACTATATTTCATTATTGTAAGTGAGGATATCAAAATAAAGTATCCTGTGACATATTATACCCAAAATTTCTTCATAAAGTGGACTAGAAAATTGATAAAAATTTGGGACCAAAATTATTCAAACACTTTGACCTGACCATGTTTTGCTTAAGTGTTTTTTATTTAATTGCTAATGTGACCTTTTACACCACAGACTGAACAAAATTAAGCATTGCTTGGTAATTGGTTGACCTAAATTGGAATTCTGGCAGGACCACTATTGTCAAAGATGATTGACCATTAGCATACAGTTTGGATAGGTGGTATGGTTCTGTTCTGGGCAAGAACTCCCTGCACTCTAGAAAATGCTGGGTTAAAAACAACCCAAGTTGGGTTGAAAATGGACTAACCCAGCAATTGGGTTGTTTTAACCCAGTGAATGGGTTGTTTTAACCCAACAATTGGGTTGTTTTAACTAGGGGTGTGCCATATCATGCTGTTCACGATAATATCGATATACATTTTTACATGATAAAAGTGTCATATCGCGATATCAATGCTATAGCGACGCGATGACGTATGGCGCATTTACGTTCCCTAGCGCCCACAACAACAACACCTGTCAGAGTATACAAGAGCAGCATGTCAGCATCCGATAAGGACTTAGTACCTAAAAAGGGAGCTACTTGGTTACAAGAGGTCAGCCCTCTTGACAACTGACTAAACATTGACAACTTAAAGCTGTTATTGATGTTTGCAGCGCAATATTTGGTAACACTTTATTTTGATAGTCCACTTTAGACATTCTACTAACTATAAGTAACTTTGCAACTACATGTCAACTAACTGTCATTAGAGTATTTGTAGACTGTCTGATTAATATTTACTAAAACTTTATTTTGTTGGTCCCCCAACAGACATTCTACTGACTATAAGTAACTTGGCAACTACAATTCAACTTATTCTACTGACCCGAACCCTAACACCTAACCATAACCTACCAGTCTACTGACAGTCAACTAATACTCTAATAACAGTTAGTTGACATGTAGTTGCAAAGTTACTTATAGTTAGTAGAATGTCTAAAGGTGACTATCGAAATAAAGTGTAACCCAATATTTTACCGGAAGGGTAACATTGACGGTTATTTTCATCAGTTACGGCTCGTGAGATCTAACATTCTGCCTCCTTTGAATCTGACAGAGATAAAGTAGTGCGGAAGATTACATTTATTTGAATGGATGGATTATAGCATTTATTTGGATTAATTATCGATCGAGAGAGAGAGATTCGTACCTGTGTGACTGCGTCTGTTCAGCGTCTCTCTTAACGAAGATGTGCGTTTATTACTGAAAAATAGCGATGTAACCCCATCGTTGCTGAGAAATATAATGTAGTGATCCAGTAACTTAGCTATTTTATTGCTAAAAGTCGCGGGGCGGCGTTAATAACAAGTTTCTGTGCTCATGAATGCAATAGTATCCGCGTGCGCGCGCGTGTATGTGTGTGTGCGCTTCAATAGCCCCGTTTACATGCACAATTTTATGTCATTCCGACTAAAATCATTCCGATTGAACTATTCTGTGGACAGTTTACACGAGACGTTATCTAAACCGACCTGGTGTTGCTGTAAGAAACACCTCAGAAAAATAAATTCTTCTGTCAGGCGCATTTGAAGTAGAAAGTGCCAGGGACAAACGCTGTCAGATGAGATGGCGTAGACAGGCTATGTCTGTTATAATCCCAACATTATCTTCATAACTTGTTACGAAATACAAAGTTTAACACTTCATAAAAATTATGAAAACCGATTACAATGCTCCGTGTAAACGCACCTCAGCGCATTAATAATATACGAGGATTCATCCGACTTGGAACTACCTGTGCATTAAACGATTTTATTGCACACCTTCCAGCCAATCAGAATCAAATATTCAGACAGACCATGGCATAAATTACATTAGTTATTGTTAAACTAAAATGTTATGTTATGGTTTTGTTTGCACTAATAAATGCTGCTGCCTACCAGCTGCAATAACCAATAAAACTTTGTTCCATATATTTTTTTTCTATATCGTCATAAATATCGTTATCGCAAATATTCTTGAAATATCGTGATATAATTTTGAGGCTATATCGCCCACCCCTAGTTTTAACCCAGCGGTTGGGTTAAATGTTTGCTTAGAACAACCCAATCGCTGGGTTAAAACAACCCAATTGCTGGGTTAGTCCATTTTCAACCCAACTTGGGTTGTTTTTAACCCAGCATTTTTTAGAGTGTGCAAAACCATACAGCCTAGCATGGATAAGAACAGGGAGAGCAGCAATAACCCCCTTAGGGTAAACAGAACAGAACCAACATAATGTATTTCAGATATCATTAATGTTGATGTTTCATGTACAAAAAAATTAGGAATTTAGTCGATTCAAGGGGAATCAGAATACCAAATCCTGACTGGACAAGAGGAGGAGCTGGGGATTGAGGAGGTAAATGAGCTCTGGAGGACACGATAGCTGCTGATAGTATACTGAAGGAGCTTATATATGTATGCTGTGATAGACATTGTATTCCTATAGGTAGACATGATCAGCTGACAGTCAGCTGATGCGAGCTTGACTAACGTGACCTGCCAGAACTGACACTACGCTTGATTTAACTTGTGTACTTAAATTTAACAGCTGACAGCTGATTGGTTGATTGTAATCCATTACATACCTTTCTAAGCTATCTGACATTATCAAGATGAATTTGTTTTGACGCTCTCTGACATTCTGAGTTCTAGTCATTTTATTACCATTTTCTAAACTATAGCGAATAAACTGTGATAATTTGAGAAATGTTTTCTGAATACATTTTGGTTTGACTGTATATCTCGATATAGTTATTTTTACTTTCAAGCTTACTGAAGAAAAGTAAACAGTGATAAAGAAAGAGCCAAGAAAACAAACTACAATAGAACAGAGACACAAATGAAATAGACCTAACTGAAAAACTTCAAGCACTAGAAATAAAATGTATAATCAAATGTATTTAAAAAAAATGCATAGCCTTTACTGAGTAAAATAAATATAATGTATTATTGTTAAAGTGATTCAGTCAAGAGCAGTGAGAGATTTTCTTCTTTCTCTTTTTTTGTTGTTGATGTTTGATTAGCATTAATAATGACAGCAGGTAAATTTTAGATAATTTGGATGCTGTCACTTTAAGACCGGCTGCACAGATAAAACATACTTGTGTGTTTGTGTTCACTTAAGACATAAATTACTCACGCATATAGTGAAAAGAGTTCTGTTTCACTGCTAATTCCGCGACACCGGTAATGCTTAAAAAGGGCTTAAAAGGGATTTAAGGAAATAAAGAAATAAGAACAGTAAAAGTTCCAGTTCTATTGTAGCTATGAAGTAAACTATTTGCAAATAATATCTTTAAAAAAAATATGCATTCACTGTTATTTACGTCTGCCTAATATGTAAAAATGCAAGTGTTTTTTGTCATGTCAAATTCAGTTATGATTTAAATAAATAATGTCATATTTTCAATTCAAAATGGTGACATTTCATAAAAAAGTAGTTTGCATCACTTGATATTACTGTTGGTCGCTGAACGTTTTTATCGTAAAACAGTCCCATATTACAAAACCCATTGCTTTGCTTCAGAAGGCATTTATTAACCCACAGGATTCATATGGATTATTTTTTTTGATGGATGGATGCACTTTTTGAAGCTTCAAAAACACTCCAATGCCATTACAAAGCTTGGAAGAACCAGGAAATTATTTGATATAACTCCAATTGTGTTCAGCTAAAAGAATAAAGTCATGTACACCTAGGATGGCTTGAGGGCAGGTCATTTTAATTTTGGGGGGAACTTTTCCTTTAAAGACGTAGTCAATGTCAGAAGCATTAAGCTGTGGCGCTTACATAAGTGACGCAGGTTCGAATTTGACCTGCAACCTGTTTCAACCCGATTCCCCTTTCTTTCCATGATCTCTGTTTAATAATAAAAGCAAAAGCCCAAAGAAGATAGTAGGCAAAACATTAAACAAATATGCTGAGGACGTTTGCCCTGTCTATTATCAGCACGATCAATCGTCTGTGAGTGCGCAGTAAGAGGAGAGCGGGGCAGAGATGAACAGATGGCAAGAGAGTATCATAGCAGTTGAAGGTTTATTCACAGGTGTGTTTGAGGAGTCAGTGTGTGTGTGTGTATGAGGGGAAACTAAGAGAGAGCTAGAGAGATGGGGGGTACTGCTGTTATAATAATGTTGGAGTGGGTGTATAATGTGAGTATACAAGCTGTTAATCTCTCCTGTGTAGCTGTGTTTAAATGTGTTTATGCTTCATTAAGCATGCATTACCTGCTTCATTACTGCTGTGTTTCAACCACAGCCAGTAAGTCTCACGCTCTGAGTGTGGGTGTGTGGAAGTTCATCGCTCTTAGAGACTGACCTGACAGGACTGCCACACCAGCCTCCTCAGAGGTATTTGCTCTTTTTCTGAGCTTTTTCTCACTTTAGTTTCACTTAGTGTTGAAGGTAACATGAGGGTGGGTAAATAACAACAAATTTTGCATACATACATACACAGAGGGGCAGTTGTGGCCTAATGGTTAGAGAGTCGGACTTGTAACCGGAAGGTTGTGGGTTCGAGTCTCAGGTCCGGCAGGAATTGTCGGTGGGGGGAGTGAATAACCAGCACCCTCCTCCACCCTCAATACCACGACTGAGGTGAGACCCTTGAGCAAGGCACCAAACCCCCAACTGCTCCCCGGGCGCCGCAGCAATAGAGTATATAGTATTTTGTAATATATATGGGTGTGTGTTCACGGTGTGTGTGAGTGTTCACTACTGTGTGTGTGCACTTGGATGGGTTAAATGCAGAGCAGAGTCGGTCTCAGGAGCTCAGTGAATTCAAGCGTGGTACCGTGATAGGTTGCCACCTGTGCAATAAGTCCATTTGCGAAACTTCCTCACTAAATATTCCACGGTCAACTGTTAGTGGTATCATAACAAAGTGGAAGCAACTGGGAACAACACAGTCACAAAGTGATAGGCCACGTAAAATCACAGAGCGGGGTCAGTGCATGCTGAGGCGCACAGTGCACATAAATCGCCAACTTTCTGCAGAGTCAATAGCTACAGACCTCCAAACGTTGTGTGGCCTTCAGATTAGCTCAAGAACAGTGCATAGAGAACTTCATGGAATGGGTTTCCATGGCCGAGCAGTTGCATCCAGCCTTACATCACCAAGTGCAATGCAAAGTGTCGGATGCAGTGGTGTAAAGCACGCCGCCACTGGACTATAGAGCAGAGGAGACGTGTTCTCTGGAGTGACCAGTCGCGCTTCTGTCTGGCAATCCGATGGACGAGTCTGGGTTTGGCGGAAAACAGTATTTGCCTGACTGCATTGTTTCAAGTGTAAAGTTTGGTGGAGGGGGGATTATGGTGTGGGTTGTTTTTCAGGGTTTGGGTTTGGCCCCTTAGTTCCAGTGAAAGGAACCCTTAATGCTTCAGCATACCAAGACATTTTGGACAATTTCATGTCTGGGGATGGCCCCTTCCTGTTCAAACACACTCCTAAACCTTGTGGAAAGCCTTCCCAGAAAAGTTGAAGCTGTTATAGCTACAAAGGGTGGGCCAACTGCATATTAAACTTTACGTATTAAGAATGGGATGTCATTAAAGTTCATGAGCATGCAAAGGCAGGCGTCCCAAAACTTTTGGCAATATAGTGTATGTCACAATAAGGGAAAAAAACGCTGTTAAGCCGCCTTTCCACTGCACACGACAAACGACAGCCATTGGACCGGAAATCGTTCATTTCCAATGGAGAGTAGTACCGGAGCTGCGCGGAGTTCCGATCATATGCGTATGCGGAAATGTTGGATCCGATTTGAGCTTCGGATGCATTTAAATATTTTAACTTCTGCGGCTAGACCGTACACGACCGGCTGACCAGATGTGATGTATTCTAATCAAAACTATGAGCGGAAAGTTAGAATGACCAACACTTTAATGTTATTCTGTAAACTCTATTTCTGTAAAATGGCGTTTATTAATAATTATGGCAGAAATAATTATTTTATAATTGAAGACTTCAGATGCAAAAGCCTCTATGTCCGCCTGACGTTTTTCTTTAAAATAAGCATTTTTGTCAGGCTTCTATGTATAGGTTTCTACCTAAGTACCGGTACTTCTGAATGGGCTGAGGCTGGGATTTAGTGGGTTTGAAGATAAAGGATTTTATGAATATATACTATATGTGGAGAGCATTCTCAGTATCGTTAACTCATTTTTGACCAAAGTGGTTTTTAGAGGCTTTTGCATCTGAACTCTTCAATTATTAAATCAATATTTATGTTTATTAGTTCTATAACATCTACTATGTTTTTATTTTAGATGTATTGAGGGTAATTTGTTTTGTGTGGATATATTCATACATGCATTACATTCATTAAAATCATTCATAAATTATTAACAGGGTAACGGTTGCTTCATAACCAATTTCAAAGTTCTATGTGACTGCCGCTAGGGGGGCGAAATGCAACAATCGTATGGGAATGTCGTGTGCAGTGGAAAGGCGGCTTTATTTTCATCATGATTTCAGATGCCTGGTTTGACTGTAAAGTAGTTTGTTACTTGTACAATTCACAACAAAATGTCTGAGTTAAGTTTTATTCACACCAAGTACAATATAGTTCTATAGATAACTATAAAACTATAACGATATCCATTTTAGCAGCCACACCAACGCATGATAACGTTCTGTGTAGGCTTTATAGGCTAACACAAAAGAAGATATTCTGAAGAATGTCAGTAGGCTAACCAAACAGTTGATGGGCCCCATTGACTTCCATAGTGTTTTTTCCCACACCATGGAAGTCAATGGGGCCCATTGACTGTTTTGTTTACCGACATACTTCAAAATATCTTCTTTTGTGTTCAGCAGATGAAAGAAATTCATACAGGTTTGGAACAACTTGAGAGTGAGTAAATTATGACAGAATTGTATTTTTTTTCTGTTGCTTTAAATGCGCATGTTTTTAAACTGTTTGGCAGTCCTATATACAGCTGGACAAAAAAAAATATTTCTGACAGTGATTCCAGTGTAAATCAGGATGAATTCTGTTTGAAAACAAGTTATCGTTCATCAGCTAGGGAAAAAAAATTATTCCAATTATGTTTCTTTGTGCCTTTATCGTTATGGTTGTGATGGACTTTTATTATTGAGATTATATCTTAATATTGAGAACGATTTTTATAACTAGCCTAGCCTAGTTATCGTCATTGATGTGAATTGGCCTTAAATAAATAATAAAAATGATGCACATTTCTATAACTGTCAAAAGTAAATGTTATGCTTTTAGGAGCTCTCAAAAAAAAAATTTCTATAATGTGTGGGATAATTACACTGTACCCATAGCCTACCTAGTATTGTAACATGTCTTCCTCTATTTTGAATTATTTCGTCCAGCTCTTGTGTCTCTTACCAGTTCGATGTTCTCACGAAATAGGTTTTAATTTTCTTGCTTTTCCAGAAGACTCTGGAGCTTCTAGCCTTTTATCAAAAGTTGTATACTGTCATCCGGGGCCATTTTACCGCGAGATGGTAAATTCCTGACAAGATTAGCGTTTTCGTGAAGAGAGACACAGCGCGCGGAGTGATACCAGGAACACGAAAAGTTGTACCGTACAAGGCATAGTGGCGTGGCGTTTTTATTTTTATTTTTTATTTTTTTTAAACAGTTTGACTGTTACATGTTGCTATTGACCCTCCTCTAAATCAAATGTAATGTTAACCACATGGTTATGTGGAGCATTATTGATATGTGTGCATCAGTGCATGGTTATTAACAGGATGTAGCCTAATTGTGAAAAGAGTTAAAGAGTTAGGCCTATTTCCAACATAATACAAATTATAGGATTACTCTCCAATGCAGGCCTATTAGGATTTTAATATTAGGGGGGGCTCAGTCCCCAATGAAGGTTAAAAAAAATGTTTAATAGGCATGTTTGTATACTGGGTAGGCAGAACGGTCCTACACTACCTATACCTGCACATTGAATTAATTTCTCATTTTAAATAACCAGCTAATATATAGACACATTTCATATTGTAATTGCCTAGATTGGCAATATTTATAGCCGAGGGCCTACATGTAATGTACTTTTATCATTTTCATTCCTGGAGATAACATGGGACATGTGCCTTTCTTTCGTTGAGGATTTCTTTCACCTGGTGGAAAATAAACACATTTTTAACGTGAAAATGATACGAAATGACCACAGTAGATGACTGCAGAGGACCACTCATTAGCTCTTTTGCCATTTCCACTCCCTTTCTTTTTGTGTTTTGCTTTTAGATTTATTATTTTTTTTTAAAATGCAATTTAGTATATAGCTAAGTATAGCAAGAAAAATCACAACGTCTTATGCCATTTAGATGAAAGGAATTTAATAAATAAATAAATAAGCCCAGATTTTACAGTGGATGGGAAACCTACTTGAATTGCTCCCGCATCATATTAGCCTAGGCTATGTAAACTGCATTTATGACAAAGAACTACACAGATGCAGATATCATAACAATCTATCAACAAATGCACACACGTTGTCTACTCTGCTTCTGATGCTGCCACGGATTTAAGAACTAGAACATGATCCGAAGCCTGTCGCCGGATTCATATGAGTTTTAAAGAGGGCTGAGGCGATCACGAATCAGTGTAGGCTATAATACAGAGTTAATCACAGATTTTAATGGGGACTAAAGCCCTCCTAAACTAGTGACAACACCTTCTCCCGCGATAATGTGAAAATCATTTATATATATATATATATATATATATATATATATATATATATATATATATCTTATATATCTTATATATCTTATATATATTATTTATAGGTTTTAATCCATTGATCATTAATTTGCACAATAAGAATGTAGGGCTAAATATAAATCCATGACAATATTAGGCCTATAATGTTGAATAAAATTGCATTAATATTTGGATAATTATTTCCTTAGTATATCTTTTCTTCTTCATTAATTACTTCTTTTTACAAAATTTGGCAACAACAGTAGGCCTAGTCTTAAAAATGGAATGCAACTGTATTTTGTTTTGAGATTGCGAATTTGCTTTAATTTTAAATTAAATGAATTGATACATTTATTTAATTTAAAGATATAGGCTAATGCAAAAAAAAAAAAAAAACTATTGTATAAGAGAGTATGAGAGGAATCTAGTGTTACAGACGCAAATGATGGAAGAATGACTGAGAGAACGTCACAGCGCTCTCAAACTCCACAGCTCTTGATAATGGCGACACCTTCTGGTCACTGACTTCTCATAGAGAACGATGGACTATAGGTTGGATTAAAACTACTTTAAATGGCCACCTTTTTACAGTCTATCATGCCTACCCAGAGGTGCCGACGGAATTTGAGACCCTATGGCTTTGGGAAAAGCAGCCCAGATCAGTTGCAACTTATTGAGAAATTGTATATATAAAAGTGTAGGCCTATATATAGTCATTTGTATAAAAAATAAAATAAAAAAGGACATGAATATGATATAATATGAATATGAATAAATCAAATTAAATTAATAATTAAAATGCATTAATCATTCAAATTCAAACTAAAATACTAAATATATTATAGAATTGAAACGTGAGTATATCTAATACAAAGGTCTCGAATAATCATATGATATCTGACCTTTTGTACAGATTGTGTCACATGATGACAGGCAGTACGAGTTGGGAAGGGCTCAGATGTTGGTTTGATAATGTCTGCCATCCTTTATGAATGGACAAAAATATCTAAAAAAAAAAATGTTTTGTCTAGTCACTTAAAGTCGTACATTACAGTCGTACTACGCATTTATTTGAACACAAAATACTTTAGGAAAAAGTTCCATTATGTATTTAGAGAAATCGCAGGACTTTTATTTTGAATTAATCCTAAAGGAAATACGTAGCAAGGTCGTTGCTCGTTGGGTAAAAACTGTTATTTTAGTATGACGAATGCGACACTCACAGTTGGCCGACCGGTCACTTTACTGTAAGAATCAACTTACAGACCTGTGGTATCACAGAGGACATCACTTCTTCATTTAGTCTCAAGATTCACATCAGCTGGGACTGAAACTGAAAGGCTCCTCATTATAAAACTGGTATTTCCTGGCACATTAGATAAGAGAGAAGAGTCTCGAATAATCAGGGTCACTGTCCGTACCAGAACGGACAACTGTCTGGATCACTGAATCACTTTAAACGCGTTGACATGAAGAGTTTGCCTTATTTCTGCCGGGGACAGGTTATCCACGGGTTCGGACGGGGAAGCAAAGAACTGGGCATCCCAACAGGTGAGAATAACACTTAAAGAAACATTTCATCGAGAAAAAAAAAAATACTGTCATTAGCCTTATTTCCTCACCCTCATTGTTTCACACCCGCCTGCCTTTCTTCGGTGGGACACAAAAGTGAGTGTTAAGCAGAATGACTGTCGCCATTCACTTAAGTTGAATGGGAAAAGATGCAATGAAAGTGTACGGTGACTCAGACATTCGCTTAAAATGACGATACGAGTAAATGATTTGTGGATGAATATGTTAAACAGACGATGTTATAATCATTTGATAATGATTAAGCTTTATGAGTTAACTTGAATTTGAAATGTCACGCGGAATTAAACCTCTATAATTTGATATTCAGTTGTAAAAACGATGCCAATACATTTAACGTTACATTAGTTCTACAAAAGTTCTGCCCAAATTAATCTATAAGGTAAATCAGTAAAATGCTTGATTATGAGCCATGATTATTATGAACTGTCAATTATATTTGCGTAGTCGAGCAAGATGGTAAATTCCATTCATTTTCTCCATAAGGAAAACTGATTTTTAATGATAACTTGTAAACCTTTAAAGACAGATATACGTGAGCTCCGAGGTTGTTAATCGATGTAATATGTTGAAGCCATCAGTTTGCATTAACCATTTTTTTTAATAATTATATTTCACAGCGGGATTCCTGATGGGAAAACTACATTACCCATGATTCAGCAAAGACAATTTCCCAATTAGCGAAAACCCCCTCCCTGAAGCTCCACGAATGACGTAATCGAGTCAGTCTCTGCTCTAAAACTACTTAAATACTTGTGTATATATGCATATTTTGCAATAGACGCAAACATATATTGTTTCTATATATAATCAACATCTTTAAATCAATAGTATAGGCTACTTCTTCATCGTAATTAAAGGGATAAACCCTGCAAATTAAGTTATAAATGACTCACCCTGTGTTGTTCTAATGCTGTATGCTCCTCTCTCTTTTATGGACCAAAAAATAATAATAAAAAAAACCCAGCATCAAGCCATTGCTAATGGCAACACACCCGCGCTACTTTCATGTGAACCGTTTTATATTGACCCAAGCTAACAGGCTCCTTCTTGTGACTTGGCAGTTAATATGACTAAAAACTTTATTTAAAACATCTGTTTTTATACATGTTATCAGAGTAAATATGTTTTCAAACATTATAAACACGTATTTTAGTTCCTCTCATGCCAAAACAAATCAGGAGCAGAACAGGAATGAAAATAAGTTAACAAATTATAGTAGCATTTATCATAAACATTTATTATTAATCCCAAGCCTACACAAATGTATTTAAAGTGAAACTGAAACTATCTGCATGTGGGAAGTGCACTATACAATTAAACTTGGCCTTATTTATCGCCCTCATTCGAAAAATCCAAATGTTTTGTGCTTGATGTTAACTTTATACTACAGGGCTGTTGAATGCTTGAAACTTATTGGTTGACGAATGTTCTAAGGTCTGCTAAAGTAGTTCCATGCAGGTCTTGACCGCATTACATGTCCATGTCACTTCGCCAAATGATTTCAGTTATTTCAAATGTCTTTACAGCAAAAGAACCAAAACCCACAACGACACTGAACAAGCTAATAAATACAGTCAACAATAGGATCAAAACGACAAATTCCTTGCAAATCATATAAGTTACATCATGTTTCAGATAATTGAAAATATTACTTATATGATAAATCATCATCCATGTTCATTGTCATTTTATTTGGCAAATAGCAATGTATTATCCGATAATGAATGGCTGTACGTTATTCCTTTCCATCTTGTTAAGTTTTTTTATGAATCTGTAGCTTTATATAAATATATTGCGTTACGAATGTGAACACACATCCTGATAAAATGTTTTCTTTCCATTCCAATCTCAGCGAACTTCCCAGAGTCTGTTGTGGACAATCTCCCCGCTGACATCAGCACCGGCATCTACTACGGATGGGCACGCGTGGATAACGGAGACATTCATAAGATGGTGATGAGCATCGGCTGGAACCCTTACTACAAAAACACAAAGAAGTCTATGGTATTTCCATATCAACATCTACAAGCTAAATAGTTGATATGTTTGCATTCATTAAATGTTAAAGGTCCCGTTTTTCGTGTTTTTTTGAAGCTTTGATTGTGTTTACAGTGTGCAATATAACATGTGTTCATGTTTCACGTGTAAAAAAACAGTATTTTTTTCACACAATTTACTTATCTGTAATATACCACTGTTTTCACTGCAACAAGACCACGCCCCCTTTTTTCGCGTATTCTTGTGGGCGGAGGTTAGTCAACAAACTGTTCTACTGACGTAATTAAAGCAGGATGTACAGAGATGTAGTCCTAACCGGCCGTTCGCTGTAGGCTTTGAAAGGGAACTTCTGTTAAATAAAATATCTCGCTTGGCATTGAACTTTGAGCTTTATAATTTTACAGGTATTATTTATGCTCTAACAGCAACATTACACACTAACTAAAGTTTGAAAAATGGGATCACGAAGAACAGGACCTTTAATAGTGATGTAAATAATTAGCACATTACTTCAAATGTCATGTATTTATCGCTCTGTGTGACAGGAAACGCATGTGATCCACACGTTTAAGGAAGATTTCTACGATCAAATATTGAGTGTGGCCATGGTTGGCTACATCCGCCCTGAGAGAGGATTCACATCGCTTGGTAAGACGCACTGAGCTGCTCTCTTGAAATCACTCCCACATCATATGATCTCACTGACGCACAACACCCTGTTCACCCACCCAAACACGGTTACATGAACTCAATGCTGTGTCTTCCTCACAGATGAGTTGATAGCAGCGATTCACAGTGACATTGAGGAAGCGAAGACAAAGCTGGACCTGCCTGAGCACTTAAAACTGAAAGAGGATAACTTCTTCAAGACGTCAGTATCAACAACAGCCAATCAGATCTTGAATGGTCATTGACTGTAACACTCACTTTCGTCACCTCTATTTAAAGCCTGTATATTTCATATGCAATTTGTTATTTATGTAAAAAAGAATGTCTGTCCCCGAGTGGTGCTTTGGTCAAGTGCAGGCACTATTTGTGTATGTATGTTTATATACTTCATCAGCTTTTGTTTCTGTATATAAGGCAAAAAGACAGCTTTAAGTTACTAGAATGACTGAGGTATTATTATAGGTACTGCAGTTCACGGATTAAACGTCAGAGCCCTTCCCAGAATTCCTTGTTTACCACAGACTTCTCGCAATGATACTATGTGAAAGTCGGGGAGGGTCAAATATTTCACTTGAAATTCCTTTTTAGTTTGATAATTTTGCCTCCTCCATTGTTCAAGAAAGAGTCTCTTCACATCAATAAAACGCTGTAACAATAGTCAAAATCGGCAGGTGTAATATATATTTTTTTTATGGTTCTCGGAGAACCGTGACCAGAGGTGGAAGTCCAAGGTTGAGAGATAAAGAGAGTTAAAGCACAGGTTGTACTATGAATGTAAAACTAGACAGAAAGAGAACAAACAGTGTGACTGTATCTGGATGTACGTAAGTACTGAAATGAATCCAGTGGTCTGAAATATTGGTGTGTACAGAAGTTCTGTACATATGTTTCGACTATGTACATATGTATTAGTACTAAACCCTCACATAAAATTATGGCTGCTTTTTCTATTTTACTCTGTTTAAACATTTAATAGAGTTATACATTTGTAAAGAAACTCAACAAAGTTAGATCATGTAGGCTTACAAAGGTCCTTTTGATTTACCTGTTGTTGTTTTACTGTATAATGCATGCTTGTTTAGTGTCAGACACTACAGCAATCCTCTGTAAAGGTGCGGTCACATTATTAGTGAAATTTTGTGGGCAAAAAAAGGTGTACTGTCAATAGTGTAGCAATGTATGAAGCACAGCTCTCACAAGTCATTTTAAAACCAATCATATTTCTGCGGCGAATCCGCCTGACCATCTTGGGGGAATTTTCCATCCTCGCGCGAAATTTCCGATCACGTGGATTCCTATTGAAATTACTAGATTTCGCCGGCGAAAATTCGCTGAAGACTGGTAAATGTGACCATACCTTAATAGGCATCAAAAGCGATAGGCTACTATTTAAAAACTCTGCTAATGCTGTAATCTTCACAAAGATGTTTAAACACTCATCTTTAAATGTTCGGTACTGTGTCTTTCTTTTTTTGTGTGTGTCAGGGCATTGCCTTATGAAATCAGACAAACTAACATACAGTGCACAACCAAGCATTCCTTCAATGTTGACACCTACTTGTAAGCATTAAACAAAAATGCCTTAGGTGGTGTTTTACTGTTGTCTGTTATTGTGGTAATATCCTAACAGATCTATTCTTAAATGATCTTGTCAGTATTCCTCATCTGGTTAGCTTTACTTTCACAAACATAATCCTGTGATTAGACACGGTTTGATTTCTTGTATCACTTTTAAATCCCTGTGTGGCTAAGTGTTGTACGTAAAACTTACTTTTTTTAAATTATTATTAAATAAAGATAAAATTAATATTAGATAAAAAAAAACTTAAATGGCAACTAACTGAAACAAGTTTAAATTGAAGCAATAAAATGACTAACTGAAATACATTTTAATTAAAAACAAATAAAATGACAAAAGCACACAACTATTAAAACAAACTAAAATATAAAAATGAAACAATGGGGAAAAAACATTCACAATAAGAATAATAGTATATAAATAATACTAGATAACCACTTTCTATTGTTTTGTTTTTTGAAACATTTGAATCATCTGACTGAAAATGATTCACATCCAGAATTTTCTTATGGAACATTGTCCATGAGGTGATGTTCCAGGATCTTAAAGTCATTGCTCTCACTGTAGCTAAATATTTGATCAGCTTGTCTGGGTGAGAGGTTGCTTTAAAGATAACGTCCTGAAAACAGCTTTAGATATTTATATCCTCAAGGCTAAGTGACCTGGCTCTGATTTCATTTTGTTCGCCGCACACAATGCCTATAAGATCAGTTGACATTTCAGTAATGGTTTCCCATGCTATCAAAAAGCTTAGCTGGATTTGAGCTAATGGATTACTCGACTGTAGTTAATCCTTGGTCACATGTACACTGAGTTTAAAAGTACAATTTTATTTTAAAAAATCTCAATGCTATGTAAAAATACTGTGATATTATGAAATATTACAATAACTTAAATATAGACATTTTTTGAACAGCATTTATTTGAAATAAAAATCTTTTGTAACATTGTAAATATCTTTACTGACAATCAATTGATCAAATCACACCCAACTTTTGAATGCGAATGGTAGTGTACACTCATTTCAAGGGTTTGAAAATTAATGTGAAATATAAAAACTTTCTGGCTTGCAACAGCAGTCTGAAGATCAGTTTCTACATATAACTGCACTGATGTTATCAGCACTGTGTATTAATTTAATCAAACTTAACTGAGATAAACAACAAAGAGCCATAATCTCCAATTAATCATGTAGATAAGAGACTGAAAAGTCAGCTAGTGTTTGAAAAAGACTGCCATCAGTACACTATAAATCATTCTCAGGTCTTAATTATAAGCATAAAGACATTACATAAAGACAAAGACTTAAGCATACTGTATACCTACTGAGGAACCCACCACAACATATTTAGCCAAGTCTTTGCATTTGCACCATCCAGGCAGCTCTGAGTGGATGGGGACCGGGGACTGTCGAGGGTGGGAAAAAAGCACCATAAAAGCATACAAACGGTAACAAATTGGCCTTGATCTTTTGACATATAATAGGTCTTTGTGCCATTAAAACATCCTGCAAGATTCATACTTTAAAACTTCCTCCTCATTATAAACAAAACATTTATTTAATATTTTAAAATGGCTTGTTTGGATATTGTGAGATTTGTGATGTCCCACCCACATAGCAGGAGGCTAAGTCAACCATTTTTGCTTTGTGACAGGGTGCATTAATTATCCTGCTAAAAGAGGCCACAGCTTCCAGGGAATACTGCTACCATAAAAGGGTGTACATGGTCTGCATCAATGCTTAGGTAGGTGGTACGTGTCAAAGTAACATCCACATGGATGGCAGGACCCAAGGTTTCCCAGCAGAACATTGCCCAAATTATCACACTGCCTCCGCCAGCTTGCCTTCTTCCCCAGGTAAGCGACACATAAACACCTGGCCATCCACATGATCCAAAAGAAAACAGGATTCATCAGACCAAGCCACCTTTTTCCATTGCTCCGTGGTTCAGTTCTGATGCTCACATGCCCACTGTTGGTGCATTCGGAAGTGGACGGGTCAGCATGGGGACCATGACTGGTCGGCGGCTATACAGCCCCATATGCAACAAACAGCGATGCACTGTGTATTCTGACACCTTTCTATCAGAACCAGCATTAACTTCTTGAGCAATTTGAGCTAAAGTAGTTCGTCTGTTTGATCGGACCACACGGACCAGCCTTCGCTCCCCACGTGCATCAATGAGCCTTGGCCGCCCATGACCCTGTAGCCGGTTCACCACGGTTCCTTCCTTGGACCACTTTTGATAGATACTGACCACTGCAGACCCCACAAGAGCTGCAGTTTTGGAGATGCTCTGACCCAGTCATCTAGCCATCAAAATATGGCCCTTGTCAAACTCGCTCAAATCCTTACGCTTGCCCAGTGGTGGAGATAATCAGTGTCATTCACTTCACCTGTCATACCTGTCACCTGTCACCTATATTATATATATACACTCACCTAAAGGATTATTAGGAACACCATACTAATACTGTGTTTGACCCCCTTTCGCCTTCAGAACTGCCTTACTTCTATGTGGCATTGATTCAACAAGGTGCTGAAAGCATTCTTTAGAAATGTTGGCCCATAATTGATAGAATAGCATCTTGCAGTTGATGGAGATTTGTGGCTCTACAAATCAAGGCATTGCTAATGGCAACACACCCAAAGATGCTCTATTGGGTTGAGATCTGGTGACTGTGTCGGCCATTTCAGTACAGTGAACTCATTGTCATGTTCAAGAAACCAATTTGAAATGATTTGAGCTTTGTGACATGGTGCATTATCCTGCTGGAAGTAGCCATCAGAGGATGGGTACATGGTGGTCATAAAGGGATGGACATGGTCAGAAACAATGCTCAGGTAGGCCGTGGCATTTAAATGATGCCCAATTGGCACTAAGGGGCCTGCACAGTGGTAACAAGGCATGATGGATCCATGTTCTCATTCTGTTTACGCCAAATTCTGACTCTACCATCTGAATGTCTCAACAGAAATCGAGACTCATCAGACCAGGCAACATTTTTCCAGTCTTCAACTGTCCAATTTTGGTGAGCTTGTGCAAATTGTAGCCTCTTTTTCCTATTTGTAGTGGAGATGAGTGGTACCCGGTGGGGTCTTCTGCTGTTGTAGCCCATCCGCCTCAAGGTTGTGCGTGTTGTGGCTTCACAAATGCTTTGCTGCATACCTCGGTTGTAACGAGTGGTTATTTCAGTCAAAGTTGCTCTTCTATCAGCTTGAATCAGTCGCCCCATTCTCCTCTGACCTCTAGCATCAACAAGGCATTTTCACCCACAGGACTGCCGCATACTGGATGTTTTTCCCTTTTCACACCATTCTTTGTAAACCCTAGAAATGGTTGTGCGTGGAAATCCCAGTAACTGAGCAGATTGTGAAATACTCAGACCGGCCCGTCTGGCACCAACAACCATGCCAAGCTCAAAATTGCTTAAATCAGTGGTTCTCGAAGTGTGGTACGAGTACCACTAGTGGTACCCAGGTTGCCTCTAGCGGTAAGCAGAGGAATCACTAAATGAATTAATGTTAAAACACACACATTTTAATTTAATCTTTATTTGAGTAAACCTGTATGTAAGCACAGTGTAGTGTTAATGTACAAACTGTATTTTTACAATTTTTAAAGTGGCTGACAACAATAAATATTCTTATTATGAATAAACTACTTCGTTTTTGAACTGTGCAGAGCTGTAGCTGAATAGTTAGGCCTCCTGCGCTACCCTATTTTAATGTTGGTATTATGGTGGTACTTGGAAAAGCCAAATATTTTTTGAGCTGGTACTCGGTATAAAAAGTTTGAGAACCACTGGCTTAAATCACCTTTCTTTCCCATTCTGAAATTCAGTTTGGAGTTCAGGAGATTGTCTTGACCAGGACCACACCCCTAAATGCATTGAAGCAACTGCCATGTGATTGGTTGATTAGATAATTGCATTAATGAGAAATTGAACAGGTGTTCCTAATAATCCTTTAGGTGAGTATATATATATATATATATATATATACTCACCTAAAGGATTATTAGGAACACCTGTTCACAACTATATATATATATATATAGTTTTTGCTGCAAAAACTGTATTATCATTATAAGAGAATCTCAAGGAACATACAGTTTAGAATAAATAAATAAAAATGTCATGACAAAGTTAGCTGGGAAGAGCTTGGACATTCTGCCAAATATCTTCTTTTGTGTACCAGAACAGAAGAAATGGTCACATGGGTTTTTAGAACAACATCATGGTGAATAAATGATGTCAAAATTGTGATATTTGGGTAAACAATTTCTTTAATGATTGATTGGTGAAGCTTAATGGGTTTCTGCATCTCAAAATGTTAATAAATAAAGTATTGTTATGCACATTTCAAAGAAATTAACACTTTTTATGTTTTATGTGATCAAATACATCTCATCATCATATTCCAGCTCCACCTCCTCCTCCTCCTCCTCTTCCCCCTCCAACAGGCTGTATTTAAACTTCCGATACACTATCCCGTCCTTCCCCATGTAAACAATATCCTCGTCCTCCTCTTCCACATCATCCTCCTGGCCTTTATCTTTATACTCCGCCTGTATGCTGTCTTTGAGGGTTGCAGAGGTGAAAGGGCCATCTGCGATTTTGGCATAGCCATTTGATTTGACAATGGGCTTCATGGTGATCTTCTGCCGAAAATGCAGGAAGAGAAAAATGGCAACCCACAAGCTCACCAACACAAATATGAAAGTGAAAACAACAAGGCCAGGACGACCCAAAGTCGCTTGATCGTTGGTGAAAAGGTTGTAGTTCAGCGCGATAATGCATTCATCTGAGAAAAGAGAAGTTAAAGGTCACATTTTGGACTGCAGGACTGTTCAATGGTTCCCTGAATACAATGGCTTCACACTGAAAGCTCAAGTTTAATGTACAAAAGCATCATTTCGTAACATCTGCCACTTCGAGTTAGTGCTATCAATAATACAGTAGCTAGAGAATATTATGTGAATCTTACAGATTTATAGTGATGGCTTAATACAAGTTAAGCATGAATGGCATGCAGTGTTGGGTGTAAAGCATTAATAATTTATTAATAACTGTAATTTAATTACTTTTCCCTTGAAAAGTAAAGTAAGGGATTACTCTTAATGTTTCTGTAATTTAATTAGTCACTTCTTATGTAATTGCATGAAATACTGTATAGAATTCAATAGAAAATTCAATAGAAAACAATAGTGTTTTTAACCACATCTGATGTTAAAATGTATGTTTTTAATGTAACCATCTCCCTTTAAATACTTTAGTCAGTTCAAGAATAATTTATGCAATTTTATATTATTTATTTGAAAGAATCAGTTTCAGGTCTATCATTCTATTGTTCAACTGGTCGAGGTTGATATGGAATTTAGACAGTAATTAATAATGTACTACTTTTTAGAGAGTAATCGAATTACACTGTTGAAGTAGTAAGTAATTACTTTTTTTGAGTAATTTGCCCAACAATGACGACATGTTATCATTACCACATAATTTTCTTTTAAATTTATGAATTTAAAAAAAATGCACTTACAATAGAAGTTACAGTGAGTTGATTTTGTCTGGGTTTATAAGCAGAAGTGTGAGCTTGTATTTTTGTTGTTGTTGTCAATTTCATCAGTTTTATTCAGTAAATATGAATAGAAATAGAAATAATCATTATCTTATCTGTAAAGCAGTTTAAATATCAGTGTTACTAACTAAAACTATTAAAATATTAATTTAAATAAAATAAAATATAAATTAGAATGTTGGCGTGTCAACTAAATTAAACTGTATTAAATATCGTTGTTATTGTTAACTAAAATGATTAAAATGATTGAAGTAAAATAAAATATAAATTAGAATGTTGCCTTGTCAGCTAAATGAAATAAGCTGAAAACTGATATAAAAATGAAATAAATATTTTTAAAAAGCATGCAAGATCACTAAAACTTTAAGTTTTAGTGATCTTGTGCTTTTTTAATATTTCTTTAATTTTTATAAACATAATAAACAAAAATAACATGTAATTAACAATAAACAAAAATAACATGTAATTCAAGATAATAATAAATAATATAATAGTAAAATACTAAAAACTGAAATATATAAATAGTTTATTTATATAATGATTTTTAAAAAATGTTATAAATGTTAGTAAAAACTAAATCACTATGAAGCATATCAATTATGCATTCATTCATAGCTTATACCATTCAGTTCGCGGCACTGGCAGCATTCCGAGTGGAATCTTGAGGAATCTTTGAATGTGTCTTCTCCACAGCAAGGAAGACACCTCCCATCCTCTGAGAGGCGCTGTAGAGCAGCGCACCGGGTGCAGTTGTAGGGTCCCGGGCCTTTACATTCAGTGCAGGATGTGTCACATTTCGCACACGTGTTATCCTGTGCAAAACAAGAATATGATAAAAAATAATAAGTATCTGGCCAAATCCGTTAATAAGAATGTGGTGTCCACACACTTAACTATTAACCATTTAGTGTACGTTTGAATGACTAAGAAATGTCTGGAAGTGAATAAAAGATAAACAAACAAAGAGAAAATTACATTTAGAAAGGTGTTGGTGCCACATTGAAAGTATACACACAACATAGTCAGATTAGTACATGACTGATTTGTTAAAAATGTATAAAACAAAATATTTACCACAGGATTGGGATAATCTCCACTTAGACATTTAGATGTGCAGATTCCTCCAAACTTATCATAACCGTCATAACATGATGTACAGAAGAGCGGCCCAGAGCCTGTTGATCACACATCACACAACAAGACTAGTTAAATCATGTTGAGGTAAACAAATCCTATCTTCACTCTGATTGTACTTTCTAAAGCATGGGTGGGGAACGTTGATCCTGGAGGTGTCCAGCTAAATGACTAAGTGTCCAGTGTCCTGCAGAGTTCAGCTCCAACCCTAATCAAACACACCTGAAGCTAATCAAGGTCTTTAGGATTACTAAAGTTACAGGCAGGTGAGTGTTTTTTCAGGGTTGGAGCTAAACTCTGCAAGAGATACCCCTTTTCCACCAAGGCCCTCCAGGATCCACGTTCTTTAGCCCTGTTCTAAAGGCCAATTCAAACTGCACTGACAGACAGCAACAGCGTTACCCCTGTCTGTGTCTGTTGCCGTCTGTTGGAGCTTGTTTACGTCGAATGAACATACTGGCCATGTCGTAGAATGTCTGAGAAGTGCTGAACTGTAGGCTAATCTGGAGATTGCCCGCATTGGTCACTGTCTGTCGGTGTGGTGTGAATTGGCCTCAAGATAGATTTAAAAAGCAGGATAAAAGACGACTTCCTAAACAATCAGGATAAGATGATAAAACACGATCTGGGTCCACTTTATATTAGGTGGCCTTAACTACTAAGTACTTACATCAAAAAATAAGTACAATGTACTCATTGTGTGCATATTGTATTGTAAAACACTTTTGCTGATATTGAGGTGTGGTGGTATGGGTAAGGTGTAAGAGAAGTGTAATTATACATGTAACTACAGAAATTAATTACAGATGTAATTACATGCAGGTAATTTTCAAAATGTAAGTACAAATGTAAAAACATGCATGTACACAATAAGTGTACTGTATCAAATGATTAATTTAAATGTTAGGACATAGTAGTTAAGGCCACCTAATATAAAGTGGGTCCGACGATCTAGTTTTATTTAAAAAAGCACTAAGTTAATGAATATCACTTTATTAGTATTTAGAACCTTTTTTGTTGTCAAACATTAAATGTTCATGTCATGTGATGAACTTCATACATCAAATAATACTCACTTCAGAAACACTATATTGCCAAAAGTATTGGGAGTGGGACACCCCTACAAATCATTGAATTCAAGTGTTCCAATCACTTCCATGGCTACAGGTGAATAAAATCAAGCACCTATGCAGACTGCTTCTACAAACATTTGTGAAAGAATGGGTCGCTCTCAGGAGCTCAGAGAATTCAAGTGTGGTTCCGTGAGAGGTTGGCACCTGTGCAATAAGTCCATTTGTGAAATTCCCTCACTACTAAATATTCCACGGCCAACTGTTAGTGGTATTATAACAAAGTGGAAGCAATTGGGAACAACAGCAACTTAGCCATGAAGTGGTAGGCCAGGTAAAATCACAGAGCAGGGTCAGCGCATGCTGAGGCGCACAGTGCGCAGAAGTCGCCAACTTTCTGTCAATAGCTACAGACCTCCAAACTCTTCAGATTAGCTCAAGAACAGTGCGTAGAGAGCTTCATGGAATGGGTTTCCATGGCCGAACAGCTGCATCCAAGCCTTACATCACCGAGTGCAATGCAAAGCGTCAGATGCAGTGGTGTAAAGCACCCCGCCACTGGACTCTAGAGCAGTGGAGATATGTTCTCTGGAGTGACCAATCACACTTCTCTGTCTGGCAATCTGCTGGACGAGTCCTGACCTCAACCCAATAGAACACCTTTGGGATGAATTAGAGCGGAGACTGCAAGCCAGGCCTTCTCGTCAAACATCTTAAACTTTATGTATGGGTGAATTTCACCGGTTGCCATTTTTCAACATCTGAAGTTTTTAAAACAATTCCACATGTAATGGCAGGGAGGGACATTGAAAATTATTTTAATGTGCAAAACTTGAACGCGGCACGCCTATCAAACGGAGTGTTTCAAAGACAAGGTCAAAAACAGGATAGAAAATAGCCGATTACTTCTAACTTAATGTTTTTTTATGTAAAAATCTTGCTAACATTATAAGTGGATCTCAGTAAAAATTAAAAATGTTTTTAAAAAATGCAGTTTGCCCCTTTAATGTTTCTCTTATAATGTTTATCATCATGTTTGGATCATTCACTGCCTTTGTAAGTGGCCTCACTGACTGTAACCAATTTTTTTATGTCACAAGTGCTGTTGACTGAGCTGAACTTATATTGCACCCAGCAACCCTCTACAATGTGAGTAAATCACTTGCATAAGCAAACAAATTTTGCATTAGAACACTAACACAAAGTTCAAAATTATTGTGTAGGCACAAAATTACCCCATACTGCCACCTAGTGTCCAAACAGCGCTAATATGGATGTAATCAGTTTCATACTGTATGTGTTTAAAATTACATCATGTGTCAGTAGGGTGTCATGCAAATTGGGATAGTTTTGTGCACTGTGACTATAACAGTTGTAGGCATGAGATGAGTCTTACCCTTGCATGTTTTACAACTGGGGTGGCATCTTTTGCACTCTCTGTCCAAAGAGTGAAGGAAGTAATTTGATGGGCATGTAAGCAGACACTGTCCGGATTTTTGTAACAAAAAGTATACATCTCTACAACTGACACAGAAACTGCTGCTTCCTCTGCATTCCTCACACGTGTGGTCGCACGCTTGACATGCTCTGCTGTTGGCATTTACAAAGAAACTGCAGGGGAAATACATACATGGGTTATAGAATAATGCTTTGTCATTTTGGGAATGAATAAAATCACGAAATGTGTGCATTTTTTGTTGTATTGTAGTTGCTTTCCTTTAAGCCAGGACAAGAAGCCACACATTGGTATCCGTTGAAATGCATTGTTGTCCAGTTAAAGGGGAGGTCTAATGTTATTTCATGTATTCTGACTTATTTACACTGTTAAAGAGTTGGATTCCCATGCTAAGCATGGCCAAAAAAAACGAAAAAAAAAAACGAGTTGGATGTATGGAGAATATTTACGTGCTAAATACACTCCTTCAGGATTCGAAATAAGGTTCGAAAAGTAATTTTTTTTAGTATGGCCCTGCATGACAACAAAGGGCGAAATTCCTTGTGGTGTTCGTGACGTCACCCATAGGATTCTGAAGAGCAGTTTTGAAACGGTAAGTAGGGTCAAGCTGGCCGTTACCATCTTGGCAGCGCGTCACTCCCGAATAACAGAAAATGACTAACAGACAGCAGACAAACGACAATCCATCTGTTACTCAAAGTGGCCACGCCCTTAATTATGCAGAACTTTAAGGCTTTATATAATGGAAACGAATGAGTTGTCATGAAGGGCAAAATTAGCTACAGTGTATAGACCAAAACCACAATTTGTACCAGGCTGTAAACATGTTTTTTTTCTGCTGTAAAGTTGGCTATTTTAACATGGAGCTCAATGGGATACTGCTCCCTTCTGGAGCCTGTCCCTTCTGTATTGGCTTCAAGAGAAACTGGGGGAGGTTGCTGCTTGGCGAAAACTCACATATTGAACACATGACCTACAACTACACCACTGGTGCACACCGCCATCTAGTGGTTGAACAATCAGGCTGGTTGACTGTTTTTAGCTGGTCTCTCAGGCTGGTTTTAAAGGGGTTTTGGACATTTTTTAAGTAGCTCCTCACTGCAGTACCCGCGATCCAGGGGGGCGAGGTTGGATCCAGATCCAGGGGGTGGAGACGGGTATGTTTAGGGATCAGTGTTTGGTGTAGGCAATCAGTACTGTGATTGACATGACCAATAAAATCTGGCTTCTGACGTCACACTTGGATGTGGGCCGAGTTGGATGTCCACCGCAGGCTGCAGCGAGACGCTTCTCATCTGTAAAGTGGGAGGGGTTGGATCTGGATTCAACCTCGCCCCCTGGATCTCGTGTTCTGCAGTGAGGACCATCTCCACTTTTTAGCTGACTAGGCTGGTCTTAGCTGGTCAAGCTATGAGACCAGCTAAAACCAGTTGGACACCAGCTTGGCCAGCATGTGAGACCATCTTAAACCAGCTACTTCCAGCTTAAACCAGCTAAGACCTGCCAACCAGCCTAGGATATTTTCATTTATATCAGAGCAGCGCCATGACAGGTATGAAAGTGAGGTTGTGAGGGATAGACGTACAGTGATTTCAATGGCATCCACTGTAAAAAGCAGTGTAAAGTTCCTAGATCATTTATAATTTTGCACAGCTCATGTTGTCTGGGTTTTTTTGTCTACTGAAATTTCTTGGAAATATGTTTTTGCTGTGTTTCATCAACAGAACAATCCAAAAATGCATTAAATAACAGGACAACCAAATTAAGAGATGTATGTCCATCCCTCACAGGCTCACTTTCATTCACATTAAAAATGATGCTGCTGTGAATAAGGTCTATTGTGGGTGAATTAACCATTTAACTCTTATGCTATTGTCATTTTGTTATTTACATTTAAAAAGTTTGGGGTCTGTAAGTTTTTTTTTTATATATTATATATTATATATATATACACACAGTATATTTACACCAATCAGGCATAACATTATGGCGATTCAGGTGAATAACAGGGATTATCTCTTCATCACGGCACCTGTTAGTGGGTGGGATATATTAGGCAGCAAGGGAACATTTTGTCCTCAAAGTTGATGTGTTAGAAGCAGGAAAAATGGATAAGTGTAAGGATTTGAGTGAGTTTGACAGGGGCCAAATTGTGATGGCTAGACAACTGGGTCAGAACATCTCCAAAACTGGTCAGTGGTCAGTATCTATCAAAAGTAGTCCAAGGAAGGAACAGTGGTGAACCGGCGACAGGGTCATGGGTGGCCAAGGCTCATTGATGCGTGTTGGGAGCAAAGGCTGGCCCGTGTGGTCAAATAAAACAGACAAGCTACTGTCGCTAATGCTGGTTAAGAAGTTAAAGCTGGTTCTGATAGAAAGGTGTCAGAATACACAGTGCATCGCAGTTTGTTGCATATGGGGCTGCATAGCCGCAGTCAGGGTGCCCATACTGACCCCTGTCCACCGCCAACAGTGGGCACGTAAACATCAGAACTGGACCACGGAGCAATGGAAGAAGGTGGCCTGGTCAGATGAATCATGTTTTCTTTTACATCACGTGGGTCGCCATCTGCGTATGCGTCGCTTACCTGGGGAACACATGGCACCAGGATGCACTATGGGAAGAAGGCAAGCCGGCGGTGATGATTTGGGCAATGTTCTGCTGGGAAACCTTGTGGTTCTGCCATGGATGTTACTTTGACATGTACCCCCTATGTAAGCATTGTTAAAGTCCATGTACATTCTCTCATGGAAATGGTATTCCCTGGTGGCTGTGGCTTCTTTCAGCAGGATAATGCAAAGCAATACAAAGCAAAAATGGTTCAGGAATGGTTTGAGGAGCACAGCAACGAGTTTGAGGTGTTGACTTGGCCTCCAAATTCCTCAGATCTCAATCCAATCGAGGATCTGTGGGATGTGCTGAACAAACAAGTCCCATCCATGGAGGCCCCACTTCGCAACTTACAGGACTAAAACGATCTTGGTGCCAGATACCACAGCACACCTTCAGGGGTCTAGTGGAGTCCATGCCTCGACAGGTCAGGGCTGTTTTGGCAGCAAAAGGGGGACCAACATAATATAAAGATCATAATGTAATGCCTGATCAGTGTATATTTTTTTATTTAAACAATTCCTTTTCTCAGCAAGGCTGCATTTATTTGATCAAAAATACAATTAAAACAGTAATACTGTGAAATACTACTACATTTTACAATAAAGTTTTCTATTTCAATACATATTAAGGGGGGGGGGGGGCTTTATCACACTGTTAAAGAGTTGGATAATCATGCTAAGAATGGCCAAAGTTTAAAGAAATTAGTTGGACGTATAGCGGAGTATTTCTGTGCCAAATACATTCCTTCAGGATATGGACAAGTTTTGAAACGTTTTTTTCCCCGAGTATGGCCCTTTATGAAGTCATAAAGGGCGGAATTACTTGTATGGACACTTCTCCGGGATGAGCGCATGCGCACATGAGCAAAAGTGCACACATCAACGAGCTTCGTTTGGGTTACGGGAGCCGTCGGCAGCGCTGTCATTTTGTTTTTATACCACTAAATCAACAATGTCACTAAAGAAATGTGTTTTTGGTTGTAAGGGAAAGATAACCTTGTTCAGCTTCCCAAATAACGCAGCGTTAAACAGTGGATGCAGTTTGTTTTTCCGGCGCAGCAATGGAGTTCTGCAAGTTTGTTTGTTCCCGGTCATGAGTCTAAACCACACAGGCGGTGAGTGAAACTGCATCAATGTCGGCAATCGGCGCATTTGTGTTGTTTGTATATAATGTAAACAACACGAATGTATATTACATATATATATGTATATATATGTATATATATGTATATATATATGTATATATATATGTATATGTATATGTATATGTATATGTATATGTATATGTATATGTATATGTATATGTATATATATATACGTATATATATATACATATACACATACACATACACATACACATACACATACACATACACATACACATACACATACACATACACATACACATACACATACACATACACATACACATACACATACACATACACATACACATACACATACACATACACATACACATACACATACACATACACATACACATACACATATATATACATATACATATACATATACATATACATATACATATACATATATATATATATATATATATATATATATATATATATATATATATATATATATATATATATATATATATATATGTATATGTATATGTATATATCCAGGTAGGGATAATGCCATTAATGTATTTTGTGTGTGTGTGTCTAGTGTGCGTGTCTAGTGTGGGCATGTTTTTGTGAAATATCAGGACACAAATGTGTATAATGACATGGGTATGACATAGGTATTACAAAAAGAGGGTGAAATATGAGGACGTTCCCCATGTCCTCACTTTTCAAAATGCTTATAAATCATACAGAACAAGTTTTTTTTCACAGAAAGTGAACTGCACAGTCTCCTGTGAGGGTTAGGTTTAGCGGCAGGGTCAGTGTAAGGGGATAGAAAATACGGTTTGTACAGTATAAAAACCATTACGCCTATGGAATGTCCTCACATTTCACAAAAACAAACAGGCGAAACCAAGGGCGAAAACCGAAAACCCCCGAAAGAAATTATGCCAATTATTAGTACCATTGCATTTATGGCTATGACTGTGTACTAACTTTACTAAAATCAAGGCATTGCAATTGATTTATTCTTTGAAACTTTAATATTCATTTATGCAATTACAAATTATGCAAATATTTATTTAGCACATTGCAACAATGCACAGTATAAAATAAAATTCAAACTAAAATGTTTAACTTGACCCCACTCATGCATACATTAAATAATAATGTACAGGCCTACTGGCCTGCAAAAAGGTTTTAAAATTAAATGTTCTCTCATAAAAACAAAGTTTATTTAGGTCCAGTGCATTTTATATTTTTCTCTGTAGGACTACTACAAGAAAGTGCATTCAGAACAAGTGCAACTGCTTAAGGATACAACAATATTCTCTCTGTAGGCCTTCAACATAATAGTGTATCAAAACAAAGACTGCCATAGCCCACATAACTGTAAAATAACAGCATTTATTTGAAATAGAAATCTTTTGTAACATTATAAATGCCTTTACTGTCACTTTTGATCAATTTAATGTATTCTTGCTGAAGAAATCATTCATTTATATAAACGTTTGAATGGTTAAGTAAAAAAGCTGATTTTTTTCAGATCAAACGGTCGAATTACACTTACTAGACGAACCCAAAGACCTCTTAAAGTACTTCAACCCCTAATGGCTCATTTAGGAAGGAAGGAATGACAGTAACTTGTCATTTAACTGGAGCTTTTAATCTGAAGTGACGTACAGCATACTAATTAGAGAGACAGTCCTCCCACAACTCCCACAAGTGCACAACGGCATGAGTGCAGGATTGTAAATGACAGCAGATCCTGGACAACCCCAATTATTGCTTTTGTGTGCCCAATAATCTAAACACTGATCAAGGTATGTAATTTACGTGACCTGTTTTTGTGGTCTAAACGTTTTAACTGACAAATTCTAGTAGAAAGACAAAGATATAGTACAAAAGGATGCCATTAGAAGCACTATTAGCCAATGTTTGCAGTATTTGGATGCTTAAATCACATTTAAAAATGTCTGAATTTCATTGCAATAGATCTGCAAACAAATTATGTTAGTGCTTTTTTGTACTATATTTCTTTATAGACCCTGTCTCAGATGGCACCCTAAACGCTTGCGGTCTTCCTACAAGTCCGCACTTTTGTGACGTAACGGCACTTTAACTGTCGGGAAGAAGTCTGCTGCGGAGTGGGGAAAAGTGTGCATCGAGGGGACAAATCGACTGCAAAGGGGCGCTCGCGAACACCCTTCTGAAACCTAAAATGACAAATGGGACACCCTACGGTCTCATGGACTTAACGGACTAGCGCACAGGGCAGCCATTTTAAGTCCACAAGACTGAAAGTGGCCATAGTAAATTGTATTTAAACAAGACATGGTGGCCATATGTGCTGCCCCCTAAAGGTGAAGGAGTTAAAGCAAACAAATCGCATTGCATGTGACATTTTTTTATTTATTTTTTGCTTTAAAGTTAAAAGTTAATAAAGTTAATGTCTCCTAAAACAAAGAATCGATTCTGAACTGCTAAATTATGTCGTCAGCAATTCGGGTCTCACTTCCTATCACATGCCTACATAACAATGTGACATATTTGCATAATGCCACCCTATGCTCTTCATTGGCTGCCTGCGAACAACATCTACTTTGAAGCGTCCTCAAACTCTGTAGTTGTAGCTGAGGCCTGGAAGAGTTTGGTTCGTGTTGTCAAAATGTTGAGAAGACGCTGTTTTCTTGCACTGGAATTGATATGGAAAAACCGTCTAGATAGTTACTGTTTGTATCACTGTGTATCAAGCGCTGAGGAAGCCTCCAGAGCTGAAATTCTGGTTTGTGAATGGGTGTTTCATTTCCGACACGCACTGTAAGCAGTAGACCAATCACAACAAACTGGACCATCTGACCAATCAGAACAGAGTAGGCTCTCAGAAAGAAGGGGTTTAGAGAGACTGAATTGTCAAATGAACCATTTTCAGACTCTTTAGGAAATTAGGTGATGTGCAATGTATATTATAAGAAAATTAAAATGTTTTTTTGACTCTGGATGCATGTAAACCTGTTGTAGGAGACCTCTAAAAAAAATTAGGAACCTTTAAAAAAAAGCATAGTAGGGGCACTTTAAATAAAACCTAGCTTGATTTTTTCTAAATAAATAAATAAAAATACATATTTATATCATACCTTGGAGGACAGGAGGTGAAGCAACTGTGTCCAAGAAGAAGCAGATCTGGTTTACAGGTTAGGCAGTCATTACTGTGATGTCCACGGCATGACGCACAGCTCTCGTGGCACTGAATGCACTCTCGCTTGTCTTCATCTACATAGTAACCACCCGGACACGTGGAAACACACGTTTGATCTGACAAATGACCAAAATAATGTGTACAACATATTACATTGAGCATGTATAAAGTATAACATTGCAATTCTATAAGTATTATTCAGTGCAGCTCTTCAGGCATGGTGTATTTTGAACTTGTAAGTGACAGCATTTGAGAAGCTTAATTTAAGCAAACTTACTTTTTTCACATTTCAGTTTAGTTTTTGTTATTTAGTCTCTGTTATTTAGATTTTAACATGAATAGCGAGTTATTTTTGGAGATGTTTAATTTCACAGAAAATGAAATCTGGTGGGCAATTCAGTTCTTACTGAGTAGGAAGTGTTTAGGGTTGCAGCTGATGCACTTCTCTTTGCTTGCGCCCGAACAGCGGAGACAGCTCTTGTGACACGGCTGGCACTGGCCGTCCTCACCCATGAATGTGCTCAGAGAGCAGTCACTGAAGAACTCACAGTGCCCGTTAACATCTTTCTTCATGTTTTCTCTGCAGGTGAGGCAAGAGGACGGGTGAGGACCTGAGCACGTCAGGCAGGACTTGTCACAGTCTAAAAAAAACAGACATATTTGGTGTCAGCAAGCAGTTATGGTATGACTATCATGATAGCATGATAGGTTGTTAGAAATGTTACCAATACATGTCCAGGCGACATTTTACTTAAAGAGATACTTCAGTGCTGGGAAGATAATTGTGTATTTAAACTGGGTCATTTATGTAGTAGAAATGTGAAATTATTTTTGAATTTGGTGCCTTCTAGACTGAGAAAAGACAGAAAAGGCATTTTTGTCTCATGTGGCTGAAAGACAACAACTCCCAGAATGCACTTGCTTCGCTGCTCTACAAGGCCACTCCCAAAGCCACGGCTTCTAGTTATCACTTGCCTACCGCGGCTCCACCTCACCATCGTTTTGTTTTTCATAGTAATACAATAATTTAGTTCAGTTAGAGAATAGACACTACAATTAAAAACTGAACTTGTCTTTTCAATAACGCGTGAGTTAGCCGAACGAAAGTCACGGAACAAACGCAGCAGGAGTCAGATTTCATTCATCACGAGAGTGCAGAGCTGAGGTAAGCACGGCAGTCATTCACAGCGCGTGTCCAGTCTGGCGCGTTATCAGATCGTGCCTATGGAAGTTAAACTTTAATAAGAATTCATTGAAAAGTTGAAACACTCACTTTTCTCTGCACCAATCCGTTATGAATGTCCGAGGTCCAGGCGAGTACATTTACATTCTGTGAGTGAGATCCCTCCCCTATGGGCGGGTTGAAAACATGCAAAACTAGCTCCTTCTACTGGCTGTAGTCTTTAGGCTCTGGCCAAAAAATCCTCAGATGACGCAAAATGATGATATTTGCATCATCTGAGGATTTTTCCAGAAATAAAATGCATTATTCTCTCGTCTCAGGGGGATATGAGGGGGGAAAGTACCATCATTTGAATATACTACCGGGTTTCTACTGATACAAAGCTTAATGCTAAATCGCTGAAGTAACCCTTTAATCACACACTCATTCATTCGCTCGCTCACTCACTAACTTACCCACTCACCCAATCACTCACCCCACCAACTCACTCACTCACTCACTCAACCCACCAACTCACTCACTCACCCCGCCAACTCACACACTCAACCCGCTCACTCGCTCCCTCAACCCGCCAACTCGCTCCCTAACCCCGCTCACTCAACCCACCAACTCACTCACTCACTCACTCACTCACTCACTCACTCACTCACTCACTCACTCACTCACTCACTCACTCACTCACTCACTCACTCACTCACTCACTCACTCACTCACTCACTCACTCACTCACTCACTCACTCACTCACTCACTCACTCACTCACTCACTCACTCACTCACTCACTCACTCACTCACTCACTCACTCACTCACTCACTCACTCACTCACCCACTCACCCACTCACTCACTCCCCCACCCACTCACTCCCCCACCCACTCACTCACTCACTCCCCCACTCACTCACTCCCTCCCCCACTCACTCACTCACTCCCTCCCCCACTCACTCACTCACTCCCTCCCCCACTCACTCACTCACTCCCTCCCCCACTCCCTCCCCCACTCCCTCCCCCACTCACTCACTCACTCACTCACTCACTCACTCCCTCCCCCACTCACTCACTCACTCACTCACTCCCTCCCTCACTCACTCACTCCCTCCCTCCCTCACTCACTCCCCCACTCACTCACTCCCTCCCCCACTCACTCACTCACTCACTCCCTCCCTCACTCACTCCCTCCCCCACTCACTCCCTCCCCCACTCACTCACTCACTCACTCACTCCCTCCCCCACTCACTCACTCACTCACTCACTCACTCACTCCCCCACTCACTCACTCCCCCACTCACTCACTCCCCCACTCACTCACTCCCCCACTCACTCACTCCCCCACTCACTCACTCCCCCACTCACTCACTCCCCCACTCACTCACTCCCCCACTCACTCACTCCCCCACTCACTCACTCACTCACTCCCCCACTCACTCACTCCCCCACTCACTCACTCCCCCACTCACTCACTCCCCCACCCACTCACTCCCCCACTCACTCACTCACTCACTCACTCACTCACTCACTCACTCCCCCACTCACTCACTCCCCCACTCACTCACTCCCCCACTCACTCACTCCCCCACTCACTCACTCACTCACTCACTCACTCACTCACTCACTCAATTTGACCCGCATATTTTAATGTTCTAAGGCAACTGTAGAGACCCAAAATAATAAAGTTTCTTGGTTATATTTTGTTATTTTAGTTTTTTACTAACCTATGAAGCTAAAAAAATAGCTTTTCCCCATTTTTTTCAATACAGAAATATTTTTTGTATGCCACAAATGGTAAAAATTAGCTATAATTTATTTTTTCAATCTATCTGAAATACTATCTAACCTACATTGTTTTTCTTGAAATTGTGTGACCTTTTCTCATTTAGGGTCATTAACATGCATGCAAAGTTTCAACATGCTGATGCATTGTGAAATGTGCATATCAAAATTGTATACACTCTTGCTGTTTATAGGACAGCTATTCAAAAGCAACTTTACAGACACAAAATACAAAACACTTTGTTGTATCTCAGAGCTCTTCAACTCTAGCCCTGAATTGCCAGTGTCTTGCTGAGATTAAAAACTTCATGAAGCAGTGTTTTGAAATCGGCCATCACTGTATAAGTCGTAAAAGTAAAGTTTAAAACAAGTTATAGAAGTTTATGAACATGTAAAATATATAACATATACATATATACTTTTATATTTTATATAAAATATACATTTTACAAAACATGTTCAATTCTAAAACCTCAAGAAAATCAAAGCTAAATATCTGAAATTCTGTACCAAATTTTAGGTTGATATCAAAAAAAAAAAATGTTTTTGTGCGCAGTACCAACGTTTTCCACTAGATGACATGTAGACTCTTCGATTTCCATATATGGTTTGAGTGATCTGAGCATTATATTTTCATCCTTTTCAAAATATCTATGAAGTAGACATCCTATTCAGAAGTAGTTTGGGTAGTAATGTTAATTTTTGATTTGAATTCAGTCTCTAAAATGTATATAAAAAACGATATGGAAAGAGTCAGAGCGCGGGTTATAATTTGGCACTGCATCACAAATGACGAATCTATCGCTATTTATCTTCTGCTGTCACCATATATGAAAATTTGAGTCTGAAAGCTTTAAAATGCTATATAGTTGGTCAAGATTACTTTAGGTTTAGACTAAGATATTATTGTTCTAAATGTATAAAGGCAAGTCTCCTAAGGGCCTATCTTAAAAATAGTGGTTAAAAGTATTTTTATAAATCGTAAATTAAGATATTTATTCTTTGTAATGTGCGAAAATTATTGATATTAAAAGTGAATTGTTTGTACCTGATTGTATGTGTTTTTTCATAGTGTGATTTTTGGGGAATTGTATTGAATCCAATTAGGGTCAATTTGACCTAGACCATAAGGAGTGTAACCAGAAATCGAAAAGTGCACGAGGGTTAACTAACTAACTAACTAACTCACTAACTTACTCACCCACCCACTCCATCCACTCACTCACCCACCCACTCCATCCACTCCATCCACTCACCCAACTCACTCAACCCACACACCCGCTCACTCACTCACCCACTCTTCCAACTCACTCACTCAACCGAACCACTCACCCCACTCACTCATTCACTCAACCCACCAACTCAATCACTCAATCCATCAACTCACTCAACCCATCAACTCACTCAATCTACCAACTCACTCAACACCAACTCACTCAACCCACTCACCTCACTCAACCGACTCAACTCACTCACTCAACCCACTCACCTCACTCAACTCACTCACCTCACTCAACTCACTCACTCAACCCACCAACTCACTCAACCCACTCCACCCACCAACCCACTCAACCCACTCACTCACTCAACCCACTCATTCATTAGTTTTATTCATTAAAACTAATGAATAAATATTATACCTCGACACTCTCCTTCATGGTATGTTCCCGATGGGCAGCTGGACAGGCACTTTCCGTTGTAACGTACATAAGACCATAGTACAGTAAGCTTGCAGGAGGTGCAGTCATCATCATCAGGTCCGTCACATGTTGCACAATCATCGTGACAAGACATACACTGCTTCTGCTCTACATCTGTAAAGTACCCCTCGGGACAGTCAACAATACATTGATCCTTATGCAGGAAGTAGTACTGTTCACACTCTGAAAAGCAGGAGAAAGATAAAGAACCAAGTTTAAGACAGGTAGTGCCAAACCTTATTGATTGTCAACTAAAAAGAGAAGATAACAAAGAAACTTATAGAATATATAGTCTCTTATGCTCACCAATGCTGCATTTATTTGATTAATAATACAGTAAAACAGTAATATTGTGAAATATTACAATTTAAAATAACTGTTTTCTATTTTAATATATTCAAAAATGTAATTCATTCCTGTGATGGCAAAGCTGAATTTTTCATCTTTATTCATCATTACTCCAGTCTTCAGTGTCACATGATCCTTCAGAAATCCTTCCAATAGCTGATTTGATGCTCAAGAAACATTCCTTATTATTATCAATGTTGAAAGGTTTTGCTGCATAACATTTTTGTGGAAACTGTGATGCATTTTTTCAGGATTCTTTGAATATAAAGTTCAAAAGTACAGCATTTAACTGAAACTGAAATCGTTTGATCAATTTAATGCATCCATGCTGAATAAAAATATTTATTTCTTTAAAAAAAATCTTACTGACCCAAAACTTTTGAACAGTAGTGTACACTACCATTCAAAGGTTTGGGGGTCTATTTAACAAAAAATCCTGGAAGCAGTTTACACTGTTAAAATGGCATTACTAGTAAGAAGAAATGTTTCTTGAGCATTTAGTTATTTAAAATTGTAAAAATATTTCACCATATTAATATTTTACTGTACTTTTGATTAAATAAATGCAGCCTCGGTGAGCATAAGAGGCTTCTTATTATAATTAATTATTCCAAACTATTGACAGGTAGTGTAGCTGTGTAGGAAATTACTCACTTTGGAGAACAGTAAATACTACAGTTTAGTGGTTATTATTATAAAATAAATGTAAATCTGTGATGAATAATGTTGAGAACCTCACCACTGCATTTGTCCATTTGGTCACACTCAGCACAACTGTTTGGACAGAGCTCACATACTCCATTCTTTACAAAGTACTTGGAAGGGCAGTGTGACACACAGGTGTGTTTGAGACGCAGGTAGTCTGTCTCACAGCTCAGACAATAATTGGCTTCCCCCTGACATGAAGCACACCCCACGGCACAGCTGTGACACACGTTGGCCTCTGAGTAACCTCTGCGAGAATGCCACAGACATTATATGACCAGTGATTGAAAAAGTATGTTAAAGGGTTAGTTGACCCAAAAATGAAAATTATCTAATAATTTACTCACCCTCAAGCCATCCTGGGTTTATATGACATTCTTCTTCCAGACGAATACAATCGGAGTTGTATTAAAAAATGTCCTGGCTCTTCCAAGCATTATAATAGCAGTGAATGGCAGCCCAAAAACTGAAGACCAAAAAAGCACATCCATCCATTATAAAAGTAATCCACACGGCTCCAGGGGGTTAATAACGGCCTTCTGAAGTGAATTGATAGGTTTTTATAAGAAAAATATCCATATTTAAAACTTTATAAAGTAAAATATCTAGCTTCCGGTGGACTGCCTTCCGTATTCAACTTACAAAGAAAGTGTAACGCCTCTTGCTGTTCAAAATGTTCCGTTATACGTCACAGCAGTTACGCTTTTTTTGTAAGTTGAAAATGGAAGGTGTTCCCCCAGAAGCAAAATATTTTACTTTATAACGTGTTAAATATAGATATTTTTCTTACAAAAACCCATCGACCCATGATTTTGTGCTGCCATTCACTGTCATTATAATGCTAGGAAGAGCCAGGACATTTTTTTTATTTAACTCTGATTATATTCGTCTGAAAGAAGAATGTCATATACACCTAGGATGGCTTAAGGGTGAGTAAATCATGGGGTAATTTTCATTTTTGGGTGAACTAACCCTTTAATGTGTGGCTGTGTTCCAGTTTGCATACTTCATCATACTAAATGTTGGTACCTCACTGGTAATGGAAACTTATGGTACTGTACATATTTTTGAATATGATGCAAGATGCTGCACAGGTATTATAGTAATAGACAATAAAATTCACAGATTCGATAACCATTTGTCATGTACTGTTAGCTAAATGTATAATTCATCCTTATATAACTTTTAGAAAACAAAACAAGACAAAACATGATAAAGGAACGGAGAAGAAAAAATAAAACAATAAAATAAACGTAATTCAATAAAAATACATTTCTTTACAATTGGCAAGGTTGAACGTTTTAAATAAAATAAATGCATAAATAAAACAGCATTTTCTTTACAACTAAATATAATAAAAAATAAAACAGAATAGGATCAAATCAAATAAAACACTTTTCTCTACATCTAAAAAGGTTGAAACACTTAAAATAATATAAAATAAAAATTCTACTATTAAAATTCTATACTATTCACGATGGAAAAGTGCGGACTGGGACGCAGTCTGTGTGTGATGTAGCATTTTGTGAGTTTTAAAAGAATGTTTTTCACCTTTTACATTCAGGGACACATTTGCCATCCTGCAGATAGAGTGGACCAAAGTCATCGCATTTCAAACATTGATGGGCGTCCTCACACGTCAAACAGCCGGCTGAACAATCTTCACAGCGCCCACTCGTCTGGTTTCCATGAGTTTTATGTGGACAAACTGACACGCACATCTGGCTGTTGGTAAGAAACATGCCTGTAGAGACAGACAAACACCCATGTAGTTTTTCTGCACATCCATACTGATACATATTGAACACTGGAGGAACTATTGAAGTTTAAATGGATAATTAGATTTTTTCACCTTTTTTTTGTAATTGACTTGATTGTTACTATATAGGTACACATTTGGTTTCTTAATCGTGTTCTTTCCTTTTTTTGGTATCATTTGACCTAATCAGGTGATAATGTTCACTTCCCACACTGATGAATGCTTGTTATCCACAACGCATCGGTGAATAAAGTGAATAAAGGCTTTTTAGATTTCTTAACCCTGAATGCCTTAGCTTTAAATGTTTTTTTTTTCATGGAATAAATTATCCCTTATCCAAAGAGCACCAGGAGAAAAAGATTGTATACCCAAGTAGCACCTTTTTAACAACTTGTGATCATTCTTGTTTCACTCACCTTTCTCACAGGAATCACACTGCTCTTTGTCTTGCCCTGAACACGTCCTACAGGAGAAATGACACTGCTCACACTCACTCTGACCTGCACACACACACACACACACACAATTGTTTATAAAACAAATTTAAATCAATAATAATTTGTTAAAAAAGACTGATTTTCAAATATTTGTAATCACTTTAAAAATGTATATAATTTATATAATATAATAAACACTCATTTTTTTTTTTTTATTAAAATAATGAATCATTTAAATAAATTCAGAATATAATGCTTTCATACTGTTTAGGAAGCTTCCATCAGGACACTTGATCTTGCTTTTGCTGACACATTGACCCTTCTCCTGAAACATGTCATCTTCACAGGAATCACAGTCGTCATATTCCGGACCACCACACGTCCGACACATGTGGTGACACGGCTCGCACTCCTGTTTCTCGTCACCATAGAAACCCTCCTTACATGTTTTTACGCACGTGCCATCTGCAGATAGATGGAATTTTAGTAAATAGACAAGTACTTAACCCCTATGGTGCTGTTAAAATTTCCCTTTTGTTTTTATTTTAGAAATTTTAGTTTTACTTCATCGGAATGGTACGAAACTTGGTAAAGGTTTTGGCACTTGCTAAGTGAATAAAAAAAAAAAAATTCATGGACATTATTCGAAAAGGTTAAATGGTCCTAAAAAAATTAGTCACACTTTGTGTAAACTATAGCCTGACAAGCCAGACCCACATCAAGATGTTGGATCTGGGAACACACCATTGGCAGGGCTCAATCCGAGGGGCGGGATAAACGATTGTAAAAATAAATAAATAAATACTAAAAAGGTCAAAATACTTTTTTTGCAAAGTGCCATTATCTTGAACAAAAACTAAAAAACGAATTTTCGTTAACTGAAACATAGCTGGGAAAAACTGAAACAAATACATTGCTCTAAAATTTAAACATATTCTTTGAGATTTGTTGGTATATTATAAAACGGATTACTATATTTATTTTTTTACAAAACTCATTAACTTTGGAAAGCCTAAAATACTAAAATTTAAAATTAAAAAAAAACCTAAAAGAATTAAACTAGAAAACTCAGTGGTTTTCTAGTTTATTTAACCTAAATTAAATTAAAAATAAATTTTCATTTCTAGGTGAACTATCCTTTTAAAAGGACAGAAGAGAGAATACCATGACTGGTAAGTACATCAAAATGTATGCTGCTGCACCAGAGGCTCTTTCAAATGCACGTCGCTCACGTACAGTACACACATGAAACCTGAACACCGATATAGGCTGCCATGTAAGAAACAATGTGTTATGCCTCATCTAACCTGACAGGAAGAAGCCTTCCTCACACAGGTAACATTCAGAGGCATCACAGGTCAGACAGTGATCATCACATCGAGCACACTTCATTGACAACTTGTCCTCAAACATCTTCTCAGGGCAGGTTTTGTGACAGCTCGATTTCAACCTGCAGAAATACACAATCTCTAAACCTTTAAAATATTAACACACCGAATAAATACTCAGAAAGTCAAAAAAGTCAGAGACAAACTTACTGGTAATAGTCCGGTAAACAAGACATGCAATGCTCTGTATCCACTGAGGGAAAAGTCATACTGTTAATGCACTCTTCAAGGAAACAAGAACATATTTCAAAGACAGCAATTACTGAGATTTGACTGCAAATGCAATTTCAATTCACGATGCAAAACAAGAACCTAATACTGTGACATGTTCATTGTCTTTTTAATGTATACAAAACCGTTTTCTTTGGTTCGAATTTGTGTTTTCAGCCCTGGGTAAGCTGAGGTGTGCAAAAACATTGTTTATCTAACGGAGCTGCTGCAGAAAAAGGAATTAAGCGAAGGTATGAGCGAATCATTACCGTTTCAAGCTTCAAACATCACTTTTAGTGCTTCTCAGTTCGAAAACAATATTCTTGAAATAGTACATCGACCAGCAGAGGGGGACATATCGTGGCTCAAAGATGAATGGTATTTTACTGAACTACACCCAGCGTGAGGTTTTTGTGTTTCTAGTGTCAGGCGTTATTCCACATATGTATTTTGTATTTATTGTTTTGAAAGAAAAATGTTAAGTATCTCTCCTACCTCATCGTTTTATCTGATTTAAATGAGCCGAAAAGCTGCGGGATGATGCTATACACTTATCTGTGTTTTTACCACTTTGATCTTCTGACACACTGACTTGCTATGTCTCACAACCTGGTGAGCAGACTACCTAGACAGCATTTTTGGACATTTTTGAGCTACGATGCCAAAAAAAAAAACGCTGCCTTGAAGTGTAGCCTATGCAGGAGGCACATTGAGACACAGACCAGACAAACTCATAAGTTTGAGAATTACAACAGATAAAAAGAGATACGAGAAGCTGTGAGACAGACACAACCCCTATCATTTGTGCACTACACACGCAGCTAGTAAAAAGTGACTGGTGCATCTACAGCAAAAGGGGTCCAAAATCTAAGACCTCAAGTGAAAATGCTTCCATTTTGTATTATTTTCAAATTTAAACAAAAAAAATTGCATTTGTATTTTTGTTGAGTATCATATTCGACACATCCTGCTTTTATGGCTCATATAATATTATACAGTGATCATGTGTAGCTCATACTCGAGGAAAAAAAACGAAAGAAAAATGGTATTCAGAGGCCAAAATGGAGCAAAAATATGCAATTTTGTGCAGTTACCAATATATTTATATGGCCAAAAAGTAAGATGGCATTCTAATAGCTTATGATGTAAATCAAGGAGATCTTTATAACAGTTTAACAGACTTCTTGCATAAAATGCATATAAATATCAGGTCACTCTATATCTTCCATTAATGTTTTAGTAAGATGATATTTAAATGCTTAGTTTTAAGCTCTGTAAATTTTTTTGTGGGGCCAAAATATATTTAATGCAATACAATGATGATTGAGAGATGTACAAATAAACGTTCCTTTTAAGCCTGATGCATTATTTTTGATACACACATTAATTCTAAAATAATTTTGAAGTGAAATATTTCTAACAATATAAAAAGTTATTGTTATTTTTTAAAAGATATATTTTATTTAGTAAATAAAAATGATTAAAGATTTCACAGCACACAAAAAAAGATGTGGTACAACCTGAAGGGGGGTGTTTTTACAATGATACTAAAAGGCCTTTTATTAAATAAAGTATGAACTATCAATAAAGTTGAGATCATGTTGATAATTAATGGCCTTTTAAGGAATTTTGCATATCAAATATGACAAAGTAGGCTTTATAGGGTTAATAACATAAGAACGAAGAAATATTGTAAAATGCTAAATCTTTAATACAAAAAACCCAGATTTTCAATGCTGAATGTTAAACAGAATAATAAATCAGATGTTTTCAAGACTGCTGACAGAGGAGGTCCCTTTTTGCTGAAGATGTGATTTAATTTTTTTAAAAGCAAATCTTGTAGACACATCCATCCAAAGGATGATATACTGACCTATGAGGCAACGCTGACAGCCCTCCTCACAGGTTACACAGTCTTCATTATCTGGATCGGCTACTTCACCTATACAAGAACAAGCATTACACCAGAAGTCAGCACTTTCATATTCAGAAGTAGTGTTGAGAACATGGAAAAAGAAAATGTATGCTACAGATGCACATAAAAACCAGATCATGTGTTTAATTAGCGTGTATGTAAAGAGAGTGAAAGAGTGTGCGAGTTCAAAAAGACATGAAAAAGCAGACAGAGTGTGTGCGCACAGTAGTGTGGTAGCCCTGAAGGCCATAAAGCAGGACCCGTTTATACATGTCTGCCACTAATGATAAGAATTTCTGTTCCCCCACTCTCTCATTTCTGCTGCGATTTTAGTCTGACTTCTGCAGGCAAGCTCTTCCCACATGCTCAGCACATCTTTGACTTTGATAAGAATTTGTGAAGAAGATTAGATAAACAGCAGTGGGTGTCGTGAGAAGCCAAACAACATCCAGCGAGTTAGATTTACAGATATATGTAGGCTAAAGTGATCTAACACAGCACACGAAACGAGAAAGAAAAACTTCGGTCTATGGGGTGAATCAAACAAAAACATGTCCTGGTCACGTTGTACTGCAAAATCAAAAGAGAAAAAAAAAACACAATTTTCTTAAGGAACTGAAGTCTTATTTTAGAGCCATTAAGATTTTCTTATTTTCATGAAAATTAAGTACATTCTCCCCCTTTTCTTTAATTATGATTATTATTTTCAATGATGACTCTCAATAGATTCTCATTACTGTATATTTTATGCTCCCCACGTGCATCAATGAGCCTTGGCCGTCGCCGGTTCACCACTGTTCCTTCCTTGGACCAACTTTTAATAGATACTGACCACTGCAGACCGAGAACCCTAACCCCACAAGAGCTGCAGTTTTGGAGATGCTCTGACCTTGGCCGTCCAGCCATCACATTTTTGCCCTTGTCAAACTCGAACAAAACCTTGTCAAATTCGGACAAATGTTCACTTGCTGCCTAATATATTCCACCCACTAACAGGTGCTGTGATGAAGAGATAATCTGTTTTATTTACTTCACCGCTCATAATGTTATGCCTGATCAGTGTATATCTATATACACATAAATGCATACATAGAATTTTGTTTCCTTCTTGAAAAGAAATGAAATGGCCGGGTAATTTCTTAACTGGTTTTGCGAGATTCATCCATTGGGAACTTTATAGTGAAAAGTACTAGCAAAAAAGCGAGCACAAAAACATTGGGGTTTTTTTAACGCTGGGCCTACAGTTCATTCGATAATTCGATTTTCTAAAGAATTTGAATAATAAACACAGTCACATACCAAAATGAAGTAACAAAAAACAATGGAAAAAGTCAAGCAAGCCATCATGAACATTCTAGAAAAGTTATGATGCAACTGACCCACTCCACACTCCAGTTTGGCACACATCCCGTCTTTGGGGTAGTAGGAGGAGGTGCAGTGGAGACAGTGGCCTGTGGAAGTACACACAGTGCAATTTGGAGGGCAGGGATCACATGTTCCCTTCGGGGAATGGAAATGACTCACTGGACAGCTTTCACGGCACTCCTCTTCAAAGAGGTACCGCTCCACTCCGAACTTATCTGTGCAAAAACCGAAACAATAGAAACAACGTTAAGAGATTGTATTTTTCTCTGCTATGCGAGGCGTTCATGGCTCACTTTTACCTTTGCTACAGCGAGTACATTTGTCAGGGCCCTCGTCTGAACATTCGAGGCATGTGTGGTGGCAAAGATGACACTGTCCATCCCTATTGTACTTCCCAGGATCACAGCTGAGCACACACTGTCCGTTATCATACAACCTGCCATGGAATAAAAAGTTAAATCTTTTCACCACACACTGCATTCTGTCTCACTACGGCTTCATTCGACTGCGGTGCTGTAAGAAACAAGTGACTGTTCGCGCCTCACCTAGTGGCCGAGCAGCTGATGCAGTCTTCACTCTTAGGTCCAGTGCACTTGTAACAGGTTGAGTGACACAGATCACATGCATCATGTTTGCTTAAATACTCCCCTGAAAATAAAATACAGACAACACATATAGATCCATTATATAAAGACATGGCTTAGAACTAGAACATTCCACTTTATCTAGTGATAATTGTATTTAACAACTTTTTTTATCCTTTGCTGGTGAATAATCCAAACTTTAATGATGTTTGTTATATTATTAGTATATTTATGTAGCATCAGAAATAGCTTGGTATTTATTTCCTGAAGGCACAATAGGTACTGAAAGAAAAATAGAAAAATACAAAGAAACAAACAAAAAACTAAAATCTAAATAGCAAGCAAAAACCCAAATGACAAACAAAATGACAAAAACCCAAATGAAACAAACATACAAAATAAACAAGCAAACAAAAACAAATAATATAAAAATAGAAATAAACAAACAAAATAAGCAAGCAAAACACAAATTACAAATAAACAAAACCAAATGAAAAAAAATAAAAAAATAAAAAATAAACAAAACCAATTATAAATAAAACAAAACAGAAAAATACAAAAAAAACAAACACCAAATTACAAATAAACAAAGCCGAATGAAAAAAACAAAACAAACAACCAAAACCAGATGATAAATAAACAAATGAACAAAACCAATCAATCAATAACAAAAGAAAACGAAATGACAAACAAAACCAAATGACAAAAAAGCACATACTGTATACAGTGGCAAGTAAAAGTATGTGAACCACTTGCAAAATCTGTAAAAATGTGAATAATTTCAACTAAATAAAAGAGATCATATAAAATGCATGTTATTTTTTATTTAGTACTGTGGGTGAAAACTTTTGAGCAGGGTGAAGATGTCCAAATGTTTCTTATTTTGTTTAAATGTCTCTTTTTTATTTTATTTAGTACTGCCCTTCAGAAGCAACAGAAGATACTTGACTGTTTCCCAGAAGATAAATTGAGTACAATTTACCTTGATCTTCAAATTCAATAAGTTTTCCCCCCAGCTCTTAATGCATTGTGTTTCCTTCTGGAGCATCAGTGAATGTTTCGACCTTTTTTAGTAGTTGTGTTTGAGTCCCTCAATTGTCCTCAGTGTGCAAAGATGGATCTCAAAAGCATACAGTCCCTGCTGAAGAGGGTTCAAATATGCAAAAGATGCTGGAAAATTGAAGAATGTGCAGGAGCTGAAGGATTTTTCTGAAGAAAATTGGGCAGTTTAACTGCTCAAGGCAAACAAGGGACTCATGAACAACCATTACAAAACAAAACAAAAAACAGCCGTGGATCATCCAGGGAACGACACACAGTGTTGAGAATTAATGGTTCATAGACTTTTGAATGGGGTTATTTTAATAAATTCAGCATTTTTTTTTGTCTTGTGGACTAGATGTAAACATTTTTTAAATGTAAAAAATCTTATTCAGGACAGTACTAAATAAAAAAAATAGCATGCATTTTGGATGATCTCTTTTATTTAGTTAAAATTATTCAAATTTTTACAGATTCTGCAAGTGCTTCACATACTTTTCTTGCCAGTGTATATACAAAAAAAGGGAAACCAAAGTGCTTACCTGTTCTGAGCTTTAGCATTAATGAAAAAGACTTCTGGTTGAAGGATTGACCAGCTGACAATTCAGATTTTTTAGACAGTTCAAAGGCCATGCATATGCTGCATTCATAAATCAGAACACTCTCAAAGGAAGCAAGAAAGCTCATGCAGAATGCACACATGATCAGCAGGCCTTAGAAAAGAAGAACTGAAACTGAATATTTAGAAAAAGGTGAGTTTGTGAGTTGCAATAAACGCAATAAAAAGACCTTGCACATACACCATCAAATTACTTGAACTAAACACAATAACTTTGTTAGTGTAGACAAAACAAATCTTTTTCAGAAATCTTATTATCTAATCCAAAAATACTAAATGACAAATCAAATTAATAATAAAGATAATAATAACTCTGTCAAGTCATAAAGGCAACAGATTCATCTTACAAAAAAGTAATGCAACTTTATAACTCTGTAGGTGGCAGAATGGATACAGGCTAAAGTGATGTCATGAGACTCTGAAGAAAGCTGAAGTCATTGAGCTAACCTTTAACCCCAGGCCGAGCAATGTATTAGTGAGATTTCCTTTAGAGAGAGCTGGACATCCATAGCCGACTGACCCTCCTGATGACCTCAGCTTACGCTCTGATACACTCTATTCATTCAATTCTGACAGTCCTGAAGCAAACGCTCATGACCCTACATGACCGTGATTGAGATGTCAATCACTGAGCTTAAAGAAACATCGGTCCAAAGCCAATGTCATCCCTGAGTTTAAGGGAGTTCTCTCACTCAAACTGCAAAAATGCTTCAGAATCACTATTCGACACAGGATTCTAACATTTGAAACAGCTATAGGGTCAATAGTGATGGCTTTATCATTTTATTCACCACACAAAAGTGACAATGGTTGTGTGGGAGCTATTTTAAAAATGTTCTTTCTAAAGGAAACAGCCACAGGTCAAAACAAGGGGCTTCGCATATATTGTCTCTTTTAAAGTCATTGTGACCAGGGCACATTTGAGATGAATTTCTCTCGGTCAAATGCCGAATTGTTCTCTTCAAAACAAAAAGAGCCTTTTGTGAGGAAACAAGAAGCCGAATCATTCTCACACCAGTTCACCACAAGAATTTAACTCGAAACAATTTTCTTGAAGTCAAAGTAAACAAGTGGTGCAGTGCTTGTCAGTGTAAAACTCGACAAAACGCTACAGTATGTGTGTTTTTTTGAGTGGGCCTTGGCATGTTATGTTCTGGGTTGTTGTTTATGAATCAAAGTCAAACATCTCGATGACATTCTGAACTCTATATATGGCTTGGGTCACTTCTATGCAAGTCTTTGGATTTTTTTCGCCCATTTACATCCAAATTAAAATGTTCATTCTGATTGTCCCTCTGGTGCTCCTTGCAGTGGTCCAATTTTTTTTTTTAAATGAAATGAATGTACTATATTTCAGTTTGATAAAGTTTTTTTAAATTTTTTTAATTTTATGGTACTAAATTATATTTTTGCAGTGAACCTGAGCATAGACCTGACAATGAAATGTCCAACCTAAACGGTCATAAATCTTGAATGCTTTGGAGTTTAGAATGGTCTCTTTTTAAAGATACTTGGCAGATTATTTCTGAAGTGACATTTTTTTTTTAAAGGGCCCTATTATAAAACCCGGTGCAATGCGAGGGCAGGCGCAAAGTGTTGTTTGCTAGTTTCAGCCCGACCCAGTTATCATTTTCACACCCAGGGCCACAGTGTTTAAATAGCAAATGCACTCGCACCCATCTGTTCTCCCATGGGCGTGCTGGTCTGAAAACGAGTTGTGTTCAGACGCATTGTTATTTTGAGGCAACTGAAAACGACTGCGCCATTGACCAACAAAAACCTGGTCTGAAGTCAATAGCGCAGTCTGTTTTTAAAGGGTGCGTTAGTAATATGCACCTATAGGCGGGTGCACAACGCGCATACATTCTGCTTATTACACACACAAGGATGCGCAGCAGCACACAAACATTTTTAAATAATAATAAAAGGATTCCTCTCTGGAGAACCGTTCAGTCTTTCCGCTCGCAAATTCAGCCATGTAAATAGCGAAAATGCCATGGTGCAACTGGCTTTTAAAGGGAATGGGAGATGAGACTCTGATTGGTTTATTGCACTTTACGCCCAAAACACACCCATGACTCATTAAGGGTGCTTTCACACTAGCAGTTTTGGTGCGCACCCAGGTTCGATTGACGTCAGAGTTTGGTTCGTTTGGATGATGTGAACGCTGTCTTCCGAACTCGGGTGCGCACCCGCAAACCGTACCAGAGTCCGCTTAAAAAGGGTGGTCTGGGGTTCAGTTCATGTGAACTCTGGTACGGTTCGCTGCTGATGTGAACGCAATCGTACTAAATCGCGGAAGTAAACCGCTATAAATGACGTATGATTTGATAAAAATGTGTGATTGTGAGCTTTCCACTCATTTTCCTGGCGAGTGTGACTAATGTCCTGCAAGCTGAGAGCTGTAGATCTCATTTCTGCTCATCTTCAGCGTTCTTTAGAGTGTTTGCAGTTACAGTACATTCACGGCAGATAGACGCAAGTCCCATTACGTACTAAAGCTTTGGAAACAAAACCAACGGTTCAAAAACAAAAGTATAAAAGTGAGTTGAACAGCGCTATGCATTTTGCCGCATTCGCTGTCGTTACTAAGCAACCGGGTAAACAGCTGCTGCTTTGATGATGCGAACGCAAATAATATAATATGAACACAGTCCAGCGGGGGCAATCGAACTCGGATTCGGTTCAGGCAATTGAACCAAATGTGAAAGCACCCTAAGAAACTAGGGGCAACCCTTTTGGACAATGCGCATGGCACACCGACCTCTTTTTACGTTGTTAAACTAGCAGAAGAGGAATCGGACACGTCCTAAGTGCATCTGTGCCATGCGCTTCAGACCATGCACTCAGATACGACCCAAAGTTATAGTAGTTTAGGTTTATAGTTAGGATAATGCAAAAAAAAAAAAAAAACTATTTTAAATTTTTATATGAAATATATAGTTTTCAAAACATTACTCTAAAACTAAGAGAAAATCTAAGCCATAAATCTAAAGTTGTATTCCAAATTTGCAGATGATATCAAAAAATTAGCTTTCAGTAAGATTTTGTTGGGTGCAGTACCAAACGTTTCCACTAGATACATTTCTGCCATTTTTGTGACTTTTTTTCAGAACTATTGAACCTTTTTGAATCATATCCATGATTTTTTTCCTTTACCAAGTTACATACCATTCCGATTAAAAAAAGAAAAAAAAAGAAAAGAAAAATTCAGTCAAAGATGATCGAAGTGCACCAGTAATTTGAGTATGTAATTTAATGAGCAAACAAAAGTAGTCTCATTTAATCTCTCTGAGTCTTGTTTTTATTTTGAAGTTCATTAATAAAAAGATCAGTAAACCATTCGATTTGTCCAGTCTTCTCTATATGATATAACATGTTTTTTTTTCTTCTTGGCCCTGACTACAAACACATCTTCATCTAGACTAACTGTTCATGGCAGCTGGCTAAAAACAGAAATATAAAATCATTTTAGAAAACTCATCATCCGTTTCCCCCCTTATTTCAATTGAACGTGGTTGCAAAATATATTTTAAGGTTAATAGTGATAAAAATACATATATACATTAAGAAAAAACGTTGCCAGAACAGAGTAAATGCAACACATCTGAACATAGAATGATTCTCTATATAACATTAGTTATGTAACGTTGCATGTATTGAGTTCGCAGAAAACGTACAATCATACTACAACTTTTTTTTTGCGTCATGAATACACAATTAGCATGAGGTGGCTGGACAATGCCATCCACAAAACACAACTCATTTGAACTATGACCATTTATAAATCTTTTTCATAAATAAAAGGCTACGTCATCTTAAACCACATCATTCATAAATAAAAGACACAGAAATCCCCTTAACATTGAGCAAAAGTGGATTGGTCAAACATGTCCTTAATGAATGTAGAAGTCTAATTTGTGTTGTGTAGTACTATTAGTATAACTAAACATTTCACCTCGTTTCTGACCTTTATTCAAATGTAATACACTACCCTCAAGTATTTTTTTCTTTTCCCAGGATACTGCAATATGGCCAGTATGATAAAAAAAATCTAAACTAAAAATCAATTTGAATTCACAAATATTTGTTGCACCCGACAAATCCAAGACACAAATGTGAATTCAAAAAGTTTTCTCTAAAACTCCATAATGTCAATAGCACCAGTTATGTGAATAAAAGACTTATTACTCTCATAAAGACATGGAATAATGAACTATTTTAGGTGGCCATTTCAAAGTCGATTAAAATGAAGCAGTTTAACTTTTCATTTGCATGATAAATCAATAAAATATAAATACGGAGAAAGCGGCTGAAATGGACACTGCGGTGCACGGCCCAACACTTAAAACCGTTGTAACACTTCACTAAACGGTTTTAATTCATTTTGTCAGACTGTTGACCCTGATCTACCCGGACACACAAGTAAAGTTCCTTATTCATTTCACATGAATTATTTAGGATTAATATTGTGGAGCTGTTTCATGAAATGGCAAGATACAAAAATGCATGTATAGGGATTTATTTCATTTTTTAAAGGCATATCACGAATGGCCAGGTAAGATGAAATTAATTAAAAAGTGTTTCAAACCTCATTTCAACTACCACGTCTAAAACCTGTACTTCAGCCCAGTCAAAGATTCTTCATGGCTACACTAACACCGGGTGTGGTTATGTTTAGGTTTCCCAAAACCTATTTTTCCACTTATGAAATGTAATGAAGCGCACAAACACACACACGGCACGCACGCACGCACACACACACACACACACACACAAACAAACAAACAGGTAAGAGATCTGAGCCTGAGGTGAAGAATTTCTGAACAGTGAGACCACCTGACATGACGGCATTCATCTCATCTTGACGCTTTTGCTTGGCTAAACAGGTCATTAATGTTAGTAAATGTCATCGCTTCAGGAAGTACTTATCATTGTATCTTGTACCTCCAGAGGCAGCTATTGATTTTACTGCAGTCATGAAGGTCAGTGGATGAAACTGTGCTATGGTTTATGTCGTCCCTTTGCTCACATAGGTCTTGCTGAAACTTGTAGAGGTTCTCTGAGGGCGCTTTATTCAGAATATGCACAAACTGGCTTTGATCACTGCTGTCATAATGCGTGAAACTTGTGGAAAAATAAAGAACCGCCGCTTCAACGCTCAGTATGTCGCTCCAAATTCTTCTCTGGACCCAAAATGAAGGAAAAGGTAAAAAAATTTGGCATCCATGCTTTGGTCACAAAATACTGACATGTATGATTTGCTGTTTATTACTGATCCCAGTCGCACCACCCTGACAGCTTCTGTCGATACACACACACACACGCGCACGCACGCACGCACGCACCCACACAGACACACAGAGATAAAGGTAGGTTTGTTGTAGTTCTGGCATCGAGAAACCTCACAATGTAGTCCCATATTCGAGGTTCCCGACTGGAATATAAATTAGCGGAACGTGAGCGGCAAGTTGGGCCGGAAAAGTTCCTTCAGCCCTTTAGAGAACATGTTCTACAGCACAGCTGCTGCAGAACCTTCCTCTGGCACAGATTGTTCTTTTTCACTAGCACACAGAAACTTCCCTCAGCCCACGATTCTTCATTTGCTTTCCAGAGAGCAGGAAGAGGAGAGAGGAGCAGAAACACAGCGCGCGATCGGGCAGCAGAGAGGAAATTATGCAGATCGTAGCAAGGCGATAGGTGACAGGCAAATGTCGTTTTGTTGGGTTTATTTTATTTTTTTGAATCCAGTTGATTGTTCGACGGAGGAGGATATCCAGGTGTGATTGGAATCCAGGGTGAAAAGATTTGAAGGAAAGATCATCGGGAAGAAAAGGAGAACAAACATTTAGAAAGTGATCAAAAAAATCATTTTTAGTGTCACAGGTTGACAGAGTAACTTTATTTTCCTTTGCTAGAAAAAACACACATTATTCTCCACTGTAAAAATGTAGCCCATATTGAACTCAAGGTTCCCAAAAAGCACTTGGGTCATCAAGAATACTTTGAGAATAAACTGGCCTAAAATATTGAGCACATCTCATGACACCGGACACATTTCACCTCAAAATCTGAAGAAAGTCATTTTTATTAAAGTATAATTTGGTAATTTATATGAATACATTTTTATATTTATTCATTTTTACATTGTAAAGTATTTATGCATCATGATATTCATTGTATGTGAATATAAATTTAAAAAAAAAATCATCATGGGAAATAACTACTTTTAAAAAGTTTGGGTGCATTAATGCATTAAATCGATCAAACATTAAAAATATATATTTCAAACATATGCTGTTCTTGTATATGATGTTCTATTCATTAAAGAATCCTGAAAAAAAAAATCACAATTACATATTAAAAATATTAGGAATCACATCTATTTTCAACATTAATAATAATAATAAATGTTTCTTGAGCAGCAAATCAGCATATTAGAATGATTTATAAAGGATAATGTGACACTGAAGACTGGAATAATGATGCTGAATTTGCAATATTTCTGAATATTACTTAATATTATTAATATAGCTTTTATTATTGTTAAAAAAACCCATTAAATTAATCCACCTTGGTCAGCATAACTTCTGTACTCAGTATTTAAACATTATGACATGCTGTAAAACATCCACACGCACACTAATAAAAATTTGGAGATAAATGTGCTTAAATAGGGTAAAAAAAAATTGGTGTTCGCACGCATTAAGTGTCTTTTTATTTTGGGGTGAAATGTGACCTGGACATGTCTTTCCAAAAAGGCAATATCAGAAAAACTAAAATCAGCAAACCATGATTTAACCCCATGCAAAAGCTAAAATATTTTATTGTAAAAAAAAAAAAAAAAAAATTCAGAGGAAAGAAAACACGAAATGAAGGGGCTAGCCGAAAGCTAAACACGGATGAATCTACAGTACTCACCATCTTTGCAGATGGTGCTGATGACACACACACCATTTTCCAGGTTATAGCCGTTCACGCAAGTGCTGCAGTTCCTCTCCCCCGGCCCTGCGCAGATGTAGCAGGTGGGATCACACCTGGAGGCACAATCACAGCCGAGATGTGTCAAATGCATCATTACCGCTTTAAAATGTAAACACCTTCTCAGATGTCAAATTCAGCAGTGAAGTACTGACTTTTGACAGGACTTTTGGACATCTCCGTTGTCTGTCGTTTGTTCCGCCAAGTAATATCCCACGCTGCAGCTGGAGACGCAACGCCACTCCTCAAAGTAATAGCCCGGAGCACACTCATTACACGCTTCTATGCCAGTTCCTGAGAACACGAACAGAATACCATCATGTCGTTCCTCAAAAAGCAGACCGCAAACAATTTGGAATCCCCTTTGGAATGTACACACTTAGAAAAACTCTTCCTGAAAGGCAATTGGCAATAGTGTATTGGTTAAAAACACAAATAACTTGTGACTTTAAGAAACAAATCTTGCAAGGCACATATCATTAGGGATGGAAGCCAATCCCAGAAAGAAACAATTCTCTGATTTTGAGGCGTTTTGTCTCCCATTTCTGCCACATAAGAAAAAAAATTGATTAAGTTAAAACTGACATTATGGTTGTCAAACGTACCAGTACTACCGGTGTTGTGCCGAATTTCTACCCTGTCAGATTATTACCCCCCTCGTTGAAGTCGCTACCTGATTGCCTAATCCTAACCCCACCCCTAATCCTAACCCCTCCCCCACACCTAAACCTACCAAAACTATGAGGGTAACAATCTGGCAGGGGGTCAGAATTCAGCACAACGACTTACCAGTCGGTACTTAAAAAAAGAAAGAAGAAAAAAATAGATGTTGACTGTACCACTGCATTTCTGCAGTGCCGGTAGTACCGTGCACAAGGTAAATTCGCTACCCGCTGATAGAAGCTGCTTTCAAACGCTCTTATTCGTGTTTGAGGCCCTGTTAACGCGCTTTGGTCGGATCACGACGAGTAGACAAGGGAGACACATACCCGTTTACACCTGGTGTCTCTTTTGTCCACTTTCAACCACTTCTGTCCTGATTTCTTCGAGGGGAGGGTCTATGGGCGGATAAATGTATGGGTTTTTTCAAATCTTTCGATCTACTGGAAAAAATAAAAGTATACAATTTACATATGAACGCACCCAGAGACGATGGAAAAACACACGGAGAGCAGCAGCTTTCAATTCTGTTCTGACAGCTGCAAGATCACGGCGAACACGGTGAGTGCGTGTTAGAAAACATGAATGGTGAGAGAACATCGTGCTTGGTACGTGTTCATCTTCAAACCAAATTTGGGTCTCCAGCCGACAAAGTTTAAATCCCGCCTGGCTAGCACGCTTTCCCATAATGTTTACGCGAATTCGACCAATGCATTTTCGACTACCTCTGTAAGTGGTCGAAAGTGGACAAGCTCAAAACTTTTTACACCCCGTTTACACCTATACTTAGTGTCGTCCACTTGTGATCTGATCGATCGAAATGCATCTTAATACTAGATGCAAACAGTCAAAGGTTTCTATTTACAGCGTGTTTTAAAAAGCGTTGAGCATTGTAGCCAACAACAATCATATCTGAATGCAATGGCCTAGGTTTAAGCGCTTTGAGTACCCAGAAAAGCGTTATATAAATGTACTAAATAAAAATCCAAAACTGACATAATAAACTGACGTTATGAAATAAGTCAAAATTATTATATAGTACTAAAGTCATAATTGTGAGATTAAAAAGTTTTTCAATCCCATCATTTCAATTTACGTAAATTTTGTCATAAACAGTAATAATCTCATAATCTCACCTTTTATCTCAATGAATGTCAATTTTGATTTCTCTCATAATTAGTAGACTTAGGCTCTCGTAATTTTTACATTTTGTATCAAATATGACCGTCATAATTTGCAAAAGCTGATTTTTTTTTCTTATGTGGCAAAAATGGGCTTCCACAAACCTGAGAGTCGACTCTAAAAGGTCCATTAAGACGATGTTCATTACTTAAAGATAATCTGAAACATGATACGCATCATAAGTGAACACATGAATATATATGCACTGTTGTTAAAATCTGGTACAGAATCAGAGCTAACAACAGTAATTGTGTTGGATGAACTATATTCAGAAGCTAAGCACTGGTTGTTCTGCAAAGCCTTAGTAATTATCTGCAATTTCTGGACACTGGAGGGAACAGTACAGACGTAACCGTTTCAGAAGGCACTTCACAGCCTTGTTAAGTCTAGAACTTAAAAATGACATCATACTGTGCATTATTTTTTATGCCCACAATGATTATGGCCACTCATCATTTTTAGATGCAAAATTGCTAACCAAAAGGGGCACATATGCATCACAAAAAATATAATATGGAAAACAAAGACTACTGGAAAGTTATATTTTATTAATTACATTTAAGTGAAAGGTTGCAATCAAATCCTATTGTAAACCTAAATGGGGAATAAAGTCCTTTAAATAAATGTACAGTGTATACCTGCACAGGTGGCACAAGTCGAATGGCACTTTTCACATGCCCGTCGGTGTCCATTATAATAGGTGCCAGGTTCACAGCTCAGCTGGCACTTATTTCCCTGTAGACTAGCAGGAAAAGACAGACAGAAGCAAAGAAAGAGGGAGAGACAGATAGAAAGAGAGAATTACTCAAAGGGGTTCAATGCTGAGGCTCTTACACTTCCAAAGGGGGCGCCAGAGCATATAATGGGAAAAAAAAGAGTAAATTTACAAGTAAAAACAAATAAAAAGTCATTAAAATTAATATTACCATAAATAATAATAATGATAATAACCTAAATTGACCGTATTTTTATTTAATTAACTTACTATAATTTCTATTTAAGAACCAGGATTTCCAAGGTCCTGGAAAACCTGGATATATGCAGACATTTTAAAGGTTTTCTAGACCTGGAAACCGAACTCTAACATATTTTATTGTTTAGAAATTGCTATTGAATAAAAAATAAATAAAAAATAAAAATACAATTAAAATGACTAGAGAAGTCATGCACAGGAATTTTATTTGTTTAATTATTTATAATTTTATTGAATTATTTTTTTTAAATCTCATAATACATATATATATCCTATGTATGTATGTATGTATGTATGTATGTATGTATGTATGTATGTATGTATGTATGTATGTATGTATGTATGTATGTATGTATGTATGTATGTATGTATGTATGTATGTATGTATGTATGTATGTATGTATGTATGTATGTATGTATGTATGTATGTATGTATGTATGTATGTATGTATGTATATATATATATAAAATATATATATATATTATTTAAATAAAAATACGGTCAATTTAGGTTATTATCATTATTATTATTTATGGTCATATTAATTTTAATATATATATATATATAGCTATTCTTTTCTCCATAGGGAAGGCTCACTGTATAAACTTAAACAACTGCAGAAGACTAATAAAGTTTTCCCCAAAAATGAATGACTAGCCATATAAATAATTACAAAGACAGTAATTGCAACCTTAAACTGCGGCCAGAAAAAAGTATCTCATCTGCACTCTAGCTCTGCAATCCTGTTTCATACCTACTATAGTCTAAACAAGTCTGAAAAGATCAACAACAATGGATTAAAGTCCAAATGTGTGGGTGAAAAACATTTACGTATATTCAGAGAATATTTCAAAACCATTCACAGAACAGCTGCTGCTTATTACGCCAGATTTTGTGCCATGACCCGTTTTTCTTTTCCCTCTCCATTTTCCACATCTCTCTCTCTCTTTATCTAATGCCAGAGTGGAGTAGGAAAAGCCCAAGTAAAATCGTTCACTAGAGACAGTATTTCAACATACATCTGAACTCAAGAGCTTGACAAAGTCTAACGGTATGTTTCCAGTGATAATTTACGGTCTAGCCAGTGTGACCTTACCTTGACAGCTCTCAACGTATATCTAGGAAAATATCATTAATAATGGGAGTCCAAGATTCCAACTATATTTCAGTCCAAATCTGAAATCCCTAGGTGGTGGAATATTGTATTTGCAACAGGCTGAATGTGGGGAATTACCTGAGACCAATTTGGCATTCCGTGCAGATGTTCACAGAGGTGCATTTCTTGCAGTTCTCACTACATTTCCGGCACATGGTGTAGTCTGTGGGAGAACAGTCATAGAAGTTCTCAAATTCAACAATTCATCTTGAGCCAATCAGCATGTACAGTAAGTTTTTCAGGAGTGAGATGACATGTGAATGGACTTGCCAAGGTCCAGGTAGAAGCCGTCAGGACAGGAGCTGATGCAGTTGTTGGCTCCTTCCATCAGGTACAGACCCGGGCGGCAGGTGGAACACTGATCGCTGCGACTGCCGATGCAAGACTCGCACAGCGGAGAGCACTTCTTACAGCGCTTCTTATCGTCCCGGAAAAACCCAGACGGACACTCGGGTACACACGTCCTGAGAGACAGACAGGCGGAGGTGGAAAGAGAAAGGGAGAGAGACAGACACAGACAGGAAGAGCCACATGAGACCAGAAAAATCAACATCTGGCAGTCGTGAGGAAAGACTTTCACCAGGAAACAAAGGCAAAAGTCAGGGTCTGAGAAAGACATCAGCTCCAGATGTGAGCACGGCTTGTGTAACTTGGGATCCCGGAGAAAACAAAATCTATAAATGTAAATCAAACACGTGCACACACATAGATAGACGCAGACACACAGCTGTTGCCAGCATGTGCTTTGGTGTTTTTATAGGAGTTAATTAATCTTTTGACTCAAAGTTAAATAATTTTCAATAATAAAAGGAATATTTTCAGTAAAAAAAAAAACTTTCAGCAAACCTTTTAAAAACTCTCAATTCTTTAGTTTCTTCACATTCAAAGTTACTTCAGTTTTAAATAATAATAAAAAAGCAGCACTGCTAACAGAAAAAATAGTTTGCCAAGTGGGTCAATGACAAACAAGAGTGTACAGTACAAGAGAAAAGGAAAAATCTAGTTCAAAACACAAGTGCCAAGTTCTTAGAAATGTGTATTCATGTCTGTGTATAGAAAAGTGTATTCATGTCTGTTTCATACACTAGCGTTCAAAAGTTTGGCATCTGTAAGATTCTCGTATGCTCACCAAGGCCGCATTTATTTGGTGAAAAATATACCAAAAACAGTAATATTGTTAAATATTATTACAATTTCAACTGTTTTCCATTTTAATACCATTTAAAAGGATCTATTACTCCAGTCTTCTGCATAACATGATTCAGAAATCATTCTAATATGCGGATTTGCTGCTCAAGAAACATTATTATCAATGTTGATTTCAGTTGTGTTGCTTATTATTGTGGAAACAGTAATACCTTTTTTTCCCAGGATACTTAGATGAATAGACATTTTAAATATATATTCTGAACCAATTTAATGCACCCTTGCTGAATAAAAGTATTAATTTCTTTATCTTACTGACCCTCAACTTTTGAATGGTAGTGGTTTAAAAAAAGAAAAGAAAAGTAATTTAATGACTCTAAAAAAAAAAGGTCATAATACATTTTAATCATGTAAATAAATGTTAAGTAAATACATAGTTTTTTTCATTGGGTTTCCGGATCCATTTTTGCTAGTTTAACGATGGGGAAAATGGTCGGCACGCCAGGCGCATGGTCCAAAAGGGTTGTCCCTATTCTCTTATTAAGTCATGGGCGTGTTTTGGGCGTAAAGTGCAATAAACCAATCAGAGTCTCATCTCCCATTCCCTTTAAAAGCCAGTTGCACGTGTGCCATGGCGGATTTGCGAGCGGAAAAACTAAACGCTTCTCCAGAGAGGAATCCTTTTATTTTTAATATTTAAAAATGTTTGTGTGCTGCTGCTAAGAAGACCTTGTGTGTCTAATAAGCAGAGTGTACGCACGTTGTGGACCCGCCAATAGGCGCATATCTAACAAGCCCTTTAAATAACATAACACAAAAAATACTACACTATTGACTTTATACCAGGTTTTTGTTGGTCAATGGCGCAGTCGTTTTAAGTTGCCTCAAAATAGCAACGCGCCAACAATGCGCCTGAACACACCTAGTTTCAGACCAGCACGCCCATGGGTGCACAAATGGGAGCAAATGCATTTGCAAACAATGTGGCGCAGGACGTGAAAATGATAATGTGAATAATGTGAAAAGCTGTATATACCTGGTGTTGTTCTTAAACTTGAGGAAGTAGTGGAGACAGGTGATGCACTGCTGGGGGCCTGGCCCTTCACAGCCGTTCTCACCACACTCAGGGTGGCAGGAGCCTTATGTAGGAACACAGAAACTGATGAGTTGAGCTCTGAGAGCTTCCACAGATAGTCAGTGATGTACAATATAATTAGAAAGAAAAAGCACTTACCAACATACTCCTCACTGTACTCGTCATCAGGATGAGGCTCCACCAATGAGCGAGGCTTGTCACTTCGGAATGAGTACGGATGCACGGAGGTACCATAAAGTACCAGAGACCACTCTTTCAGCTTGCCTGGAACAAATTACAGTCCGTATGCAATGAAATTAAGCCCTCAATTTATAAAAGTAATATTTTCCAGCCTTCCCAATTGGAAATTGTGGTTTACTAGTATCTCAGTATCAATAATGAATCAAAAGAAATAGGAAAAGACTGATTAAATGAAAGTAGGACTGCCAATAAAATCAATACATCAATGATCTTTATATACGTGTGTGTGTGTGTGTGTGTGTGTGTGTGTGTGTGTGTGTGTGGGGGTGTGTGGGGGTGTGTGTGAGATTTGTGAGGACACAAATTTGTATAATGACATGGGTATTACACTGGTATTACAACGTAAACATGGTTTCATATGTCCTCATATTTCAAATAGCTTTAAAAACATACTAAACAAAATGCAAATGCAGAATGTTTTCTGTGATGGGTAGGTTTAGGGGTAGTGTAGGAGGATAGAATGTACAGTTTGTACAGTATAAAAACCATTACGTCTATGGAATGTCCTCATGATGTAGTTGCACCAACATTCATCAATTTATCACAAATCTGCACTAAATCAGTTATAATAAAATGTTGCTATATAAAGAATAACTTTAATATAACTTTTGTTAAACATTACATCCTTAGGCAAACGCATTACAAACATGAATCTCACACATCAATTAATTAACTTGAATGCCTCAGGTCTCACTACTGAAAGGTGCATATATATAATCATTTAGCAGACGCTTTTATCCGAAATAATTTTTTTAAATAAATAAATAATATATATATATAAATAGATATACAGAATAGAATAGTAAGGTTAGCATTAATAGGGTTAGTATTAACGGTTAGTATTAATGGGTCAAGTGTTGACGAAAAAGATGTATCTTTAGTCGTTTCTTGAAAAAGAAGCAGCTCGGGTTGAGTTAGGCAGGTCATTCCACCAGCTTAGTACAGTCAAGGTAAAGGTCCGTGAAAGTGATTTTGTGCCTCTTTGGGGTGGCACCACAAGGCGCCGTTCACTTGCAGAACACAAGCTTCTGGAGGGCACATAAGTCAACAACAATCATATATATTATATAATATAAAATAATATATGTATTTATATATTTATATATATATATATTATATATATATATATATATATATATATATATATATATATATATATATATATATATATATATATATATATTTATACATTAGGGCTCTCAATATTTATGCATTAACGCATGTAAATAATAAAAAAATCCTTAACTTGTTTAAATAATTTAACGCAAATAAATTACTGAAGCATGCGTCATTGCGATGCAAAATTGCGTCATTAATGTAATTTATGTCATGCAGTTAGAAGATCTTAGAAATACGGAGTTTATCACACAGAGCATCTACAATGGCACAAGCACTTGTAACCCTGGTAAGGGTATTCTAATTTCTATTCTAACCCTTTAACCCGATTTTGCTTCTCTGTTTGCGATCACATAATTTTAAGCCGCTACACTTCCCATTGCTGTATGGCCAGATGATATGCAAACCATGTACGTAGTATGCACGTCAGTTTTGATGGATGCAAATTGTAATTAAGGAAAAAAAGATTGCGGTGACGTACAGGAGTCGTACAGTAAGCACGCTTGAGTATGTTACTATTGATGTGCAAAAAAAAAAAAAAATGCGCACAAGATGGACTGGTCACACATTGTATTTATACACCGGTACATTTCAGTAAATTCACATTGTTTCCACACAGATTCAGGATAACACTCGCTGCGTTTCACCTACAGGTATGCAATTCGGTACATGCATGTAACAGCCCAACACCTACAAAAAAGTCCCTGGGTGCTGGGGATCTGAAAACCCAGCAGGAAGTGAGACATTTCGAATTTTCTCTGCAAAATTTCCAGACTTTGTACTTTAACAAACTCCTCCTAGAGATTTAATCAGATCAATATCATATTTGGTCAGTCTTATCTAAAGGCCTTGGCGATGTTAAATTGCGAAAATATTGAGTTTTTGCAGAAGGGTGTGTCCGTGGTGGCCTGACAAAGTTCAACCCCACAAAATAATCCCCCCTCCACCAAACTTTACCCTTAGCACACTGCCGTCAGGCAAGTACCATTCTCCTGGCAACTGCCAAACACAGACTCATCCATCGGATTGCCAGACAGAGAAGCGTGATTCGTCACTCCAGAGAACACGTCTCCACTGCTCAAGAGACCAGTGGCGGCGTGCTTTACGCCACTGCATTCGATGCTTTGCATTGCACTTGGTTATGTAAGGCTTGGATACACCTGCTCGGCCATGGAAACACATTCCATGAAGCTCTCTACTCACGGTTCTTGAGCTAATCTGAAGGCCACATGAAGTTTGGAGGTCTGTAGCTATTGACTCTGCAGAAAGTTCTGCGCACTGTGCGCCTTAGCATATGCTGACCCCGCTCTGGGATTTTATGTGGCCTACCACTTTGTGGCTGATTTGCGATTGTTCCCAATTGCTTCCACTTTGTTATAATACCACTAACAGTTGACCGTGGAATATTTAGTAGTGAGGAAACTTCACAAATGGACTTATTGCACAGGAGGCAACCTATCACGGTACCACGCTTGAATTCACTGAGCTCCTGAGAGCGACCCATTCTTTCACAAATGTTTGTAGAAGCAGTCTACATGACTAAGTGCTTGATTTTATACACCTGTGGCCATGGAAGTGATTGGTACACCTGAATTCAATGATTTGGAGGGGTGTCCCAATACCTTTGGCAATATAGTGTACATAAAAATTTACATAATCACAATACGCATATCACAATGGCTTATGATAACAATGATTTTAATACTTCTAAAGATTATGAAGAGTCCAAGATTTGGATTGATGTTTGAATAATGTTATTAGGTGCAATAAGTGAAGTACTCAAGCTCACAGGAAGACGCCTCTTGGACGTCGCATAATCCCGATTTCAGTTCTCTTCCGCTGCTTATATGGCCAAATACACAAAATTCTGTCAAAATGCTCACCTTGGTGAGTGAGTAAACAGAAAGCACGCGTGTAATCATATTTTGGATCAGTGACTTAAAGTGACAGCAGCCTAATAAACCCATTTCCGTCTGTGTGCATAATGTCAAACAACAATAAACAAAGAGAAAATCACTCACTGCTCTTGACGGAATAACTTGTGTAGCTTTAAAAAGAATCAGTGCATATTTAATTCATACAGTGAAGACTAAGCAGTGTTTTATTTTTAAATTTGATTATTCAATTTCTGTTGTTAAATAAACCGAATGAAGGTCATTAAAATGACACTTACTTTTTATGTAATACTACAGTAAAACACTATTGTTCACTTTCAGAAGTTGTAGGGATGCTTTCTTCTAACAAAAAGAATGTTAAACATGTATGTTGGTTATATTTAAATATTTACATTTATTATACACACTTAAAGCATTATCATATTGCATTTCGCATTATTTAACATGTTATCGCATATTGCATATCAATATCAATATCATGCAGCCCTACAGAAGTTTTGTAAGAATCACCCTTCAATCTGATAGTTTACTTTGCTGGATATAGCAAATGATAACAAAAAAAGAAATGCGTTAAACAAAATAAATCATTTATGCTTAATTCCCCGATAAGTATGCAATTAATTGCACAAAAGGGGTGTGATTAATCGTGATTCAATTTTCTATCTATTGTTTCCTAACTGTGTAAGACCAAATGGTGTTTTCAAAATGGCTGAAGTAACAGATAGTGTGTTTTGTACCGAGAAACTACCTGGTGCTTTCTGGCTCCGGAGTTGGGAAGGAGAGTCATAGATCTCTAGTATCCAGTCTCCAGCAGCTTTCTCACCCCAGCAGTGAGTTGTCATGAATTCCCAGTTCTTAAAGCCCTCCATTGAGTGATCAAACAGCCTGAAATAACAGTAAGTAGACGCTACATCACAGCACAAAATGCACTTAATAAAATACTTGACAAAAAAAAAATTAGAACTATTCAGTGGAAACTGGGATCTCTTCCCCTGAAATCACCAGAGAGAAAGAACGAACCAGAATATGCAGGCATTCTTGATCAATGTACTCATGTACTCATGTATTTGTGCAGTCTGTATTTTGTACCTGTTGGCAAGCAGCTGTGACTTTGTCCCTGATGGTGAGGTTAGGTTGATTGACAGGTCTCCTCGTCGCGGGTGCGTAATTGTTATACGTACAACCACATGCTCCAGATAAATAACATGATGGTTTGCATTATCTGTGCAGCCTGTTGCCTTGTACACGGAACGTACAACATGCTCTGGACGGATGGTTCTATAGGAAGGAAATTGTTTTATTTGAGCATTTACTATATACTATAACATTTACTATACTGTCTCATGTAAAAGAGCTGTTGAATTATGGATACCTGATTTGTTTGTCAGCATTTTCCACACAGATGTGCTGTGGGGGAACCTGTTTCCAGCGTTCTGCCTCTTTCACCATGGCCTCCGCATCCATCAGCCCAAAGCCATACAGGTGACTGACTGTAAGAATATGTACAACTTAACTGTTCAACAAAAAAATAACAATATGTACACAGATTTAGAGTTATGAAGACCAAAATTACCATCAATCATGATGCAGATTGCTGTTTTAAAGGGGAAAATTTATTGATCAGCATAGTCTGGAAAACCCAGAAGACTGAGCATACTCAGAAGGACATGAAAGCTTGTTTCTACCACAGAATAAAAAATAAAAAGGTAATTGTGACTTCTTATCTTACAATTCTGACTTTTTTTCCTTGCAATTGCGAGTTTACATCTTGCAATTTGCAAGATATAAACGCAATTCGGAGTTATAAAGTCAGAATTGCAAGATATAAATGCAATTGAGCGTTAAGAATTGAGTGAAAGGCGCAATTGCAAGTTATAAAGTCAGAATCGCGAGATATAAATGAAATTGAGTGTTATAAAGTAAAAATTGTGTGACAAAGTCGCAATTGCATGTTATAAAGTCAGATTTGCATGATATACATTCGTAATTGCGAATTAAAGTCAATTGCGTGATATAAACGCAATTGTGTTATAAAGTCAGAATTGCATGATATAAATTCGCACTTGCGTGTTATAAAGTAAGAGTTGTTTTTGACAAAGTCAGAATTGCATGTTATAAAGTCAGAATTGCATAATATAAATTTGCAGTTGCAAGTTATAAAATCAGAATTGCGTGATAAAAATGTGCAATTGCACGTTAAATTCAGAAGTGCATTATATAAATTTGCAAGTCTCTTTTTTCTCTGAATTGGACTTTATAACTCGCAATATGTGAGTTTATATCTCACAATTCTGAGAAAAGAATTCTGTATTGCAAGATGTAAACTCGCAATTGTGAGAAGAAAAAAAAAGTGTCACAATTTTCTTTTAAATTGTTTTATTCCGTGGCTGAAACAAGCTTTCATAAAAGTGTCACTACTATCTAGGGGTTAAAACAAGACGTTCTTGAAAGAATATAAAAAGGCTGTTACCATTATAACCAGCTGCATTGGTTTTCCAATCAGGAGCGCTGAGATGGCCAGCACGAGACGTCTTCACTATAATGTGTTGTACATCTCGCCACGTCAGGAAAGGACTGCAACAGAGAGGCAAAAATCAGACAGTGATGGACAGTCACATCTACGTGAATAAAAGCAGTACTAAAGAATATCGCCAAACTAGTTTAAGGTGCTTTCACCCCCTTCCCTCACTGGTCTCTGAACGTTTGGGTCCGAGCTGCTGTACGCTTGCGTCATAAAGCTGCAGCCGCGTACCAATGTTGCTAGGTAATGGCTATGAAGGAGAAGACGCCAAAATTGTGTCTATCTAGTGCAAAAGTATGGGAAATGTTCCAAAGAAAGCGGGCTGTCCTCTGAAATCAGAAATGATTTATCTACTTGCAATGCGCCAAGGGGAGTGAGCATACACAGACATACACACACATGAACATTCATCAATAGCGATTCACTTCCGCAATTTCATATCAGAAGCGAACCAAACCAGAGGTTTTTTTTTTTATAGCGGACTCGGGTAGTAGTCAGAAAACAGTTCACATCATCCAAAAGAACTGAACTCTGGTCAAGCGAACCCGGGTGGACACCAAAAGTGCTAGTGTGAAAGCAGCCTTAAATCTAAAATGCTCAAAACGTTCTATTACAATCCAAAGAATTGCACTGGCCAAAGTTTTCAGCTGTAGTTTGAAAAGTCTCATTGGCTAGCTTTCTGGTTGAAGCATTCGTTCCCATAATTCACCATACACAGTGGGATCAGACATCAAACCCAAGAGAGATGAATGCCATGTGTCCCTGAATATCCCCCCAAAATATTAAAACAGTCTAACTCCATTGTGCTGGGAATATACAGTCACATGGCAGCCATATGTCAGGGTTTTCCTCAATTTCCTGTGTGAAATCAGACACAGTTGAAACTTACGGAAAGCATGCCGATCGCTACATGGTGTTCAGAATCCCACCATTTTAAAGTTGCAAGGATTTGCCTTGCTCTTTTGAAATAGGGGATTGATGTTCTACGGAAACACTCCATCATTGACAACACAAAGCTCCATCACCAGTCCACCAAAACAGTTACGGAAATTAAGCAGCAAAAACTGGTGATTTCCCCATGTGTCATAGTCTGACGTCACAGCCATGAACACAAGTGATGCACTGAAATTAAATTGCCAAACACCAAAGTTCAAGTTTTCATTTAGCTGGAAAATTAAATGAAAACAAAAATAAAGTTTGAGTGAATAACTGGATAACTGGGTAATTTCATTATTTTTTGTAATGGCTGACATGTTTACCTTTTGTAGATTATCCACATTATGGGCACAGAATACACTTGTTGCATTTAATTAATGTCAAAGATTGTAGTCAGAAAGATTCACAAGTTGTATTCACAAGTTGAAAGTCACCACAATGTCATAATTATAAGTGGTAAACTGGATTTCTGAGTTTGGGGCATGTCAATCAGAAAACATGGTGGTCGATGCAATGGATGCAGCGTTTGTAGTTAACGATACATTTGTTGTAATGCATGCAATTATTTATTTGATTGTACTTTACTTTAAATGGCCTTTGTTGCTGTGTAATTATACAATTAAGTACTGAGTAATATTAATTAACATGTACTTACAATAGGGTTAGGAGTAGGGTTTGGTTTAAGGTTAGTTGCTTACAATTATGTATAATTTATTATCTTTGTACATGTAACGTGTAGCAAAGACTGTAAAATAAAGTGTTACCAATTGTTTTTTTTAAATGTACAATAAAACAACATTATTGTACAATTACGATTATAGAATTCGGTTTACAGCACCTTCGTAATTGAATAATTGAAGTAAAAACACATCCAATGCACATTTTCATCATTTAAGTGATTTGAACACACTAGGGGCCATATTTACTAACAGTTTGCACCAGTGCAAACCCTCTAAAAAACTACTGTCAGGATTTACTAAAGACACACAGTGAAAAATTAGCACTGAAAAGACATGGACACAGTTGTTTTTGCAGCTAAATGTGTATATTTATTTGTAGGAGTTTCCCTTTCAGATGCAAAATTTATAAGAGGATCAAGGTGATTTACTAAGGTTTGCGTTCGTCAATTTACTGGTATTTGCACCATTATTTACTGCCCCAAAAGCATGTCTTAAAGGGGGGGGGGAACACTCAGTTTCAGTCAGTCTCATGTCAATCTTGAGTACCTATAGAGTAGCACTGCATCCTGCATATCTCCGAAAAGTCTTTATTTTTATTATAATTATAAAAGAAAGATGCGCTGTTCCGAGTCTTTCCGGAAAAAGCCGTGCGGCTGGGGGCGTATCGTGTGGGCGGAGCTAAAGAATGTCGAGCGCGCGCCGCTGTTACTGTGTTGAGTGCGTCTGAAAGCTGAGTCATCCCTAAAAGCGGGGAAAAACTTTATTCAACATAAAAAATGGCTTTTAATCAGATACAGCCATACATCTATGATCCGGAATCAGACCCAGAGGCTGAAGTTGAACAGGAGCAGCAGCAAAAACGACTAGAGCAGGACGTCGACTATGTGGTATAAGTTACACTAACTATATAATATGTTTAGCGGCTTGTGTTATTTAGAACACCATGTCAAGCGCGAGTGTTACAATGTGTGTGTGTGTGTGTGTGTGTGTGTGTGTATGTGTGTGTGTGTTTACGCGTGGTTTGTGAAGACATGATTTGTAGTAAGCAGACTGGTTTTGCGCGTCAGGCTAGTGTTTACATAGAAAGACATGGAATAGTAGCGCATTTGAATGAAGAACCGCGCTTATTTAGTTCAACATATTTCCCCATTCTTTGTGTATTGTTGTTTGGAGTGCTTTTACAATACACAAACATACACATATAGTGGCCAGCTAAACAAATGTACACACACTATACATCGCATGCTCCATTGATCAATACGTGATCATGTTTGGGCTACTTGATGGGCATAGGCAAAAACAGACATTTGAAGCAGTCAAACCTGCGGTTCCAACGTTGGGACCTTTATCGTTGGGACCGCTCCATCCTTCAGTATTAGGCGATCTGAAAATCCGGCGTCGAACTGGGCCTTGTTTATAAAACAATCGGCACCGAAATGCAGGGAACAGACATAAATATTTGCGCAACTCAGTTGTTGATCCGGAAAAGCAAATTCCATCTGTACGAGCCAGCGCTTTGATGGGCGTAGCCTATTGCTTTCACGCTCTCTCTCTCTCTCGCGCGCGCTCTTCCGGTAGAATTGTCCGTACGGCCCATACAAGGAAATTCCACCCTGTTGACGTCAAGCGGACCCATGATCGAAAAAAACTTTCCGAAACTTATGACTAACAGGAAGTACTAATTTTGGCAAAGAAATACTCCCATCAAACGTCCACCTTAGCTTATGAAACGGTGTCCATGTTTAGCATGGGAATCCAAGTCTTTAACAGTGCCAAAAGATCAGCATGCATGAAACAGCATTTCACCCCCCCTTTAAACCAGACACTAATTTGCACTGCTCTTGGTAGATTGCGTTAGTCATTATGGAAATGATCTGGGTGCGTCTGTGTTCTTTAATTTGCATGTCGTCAGTACAGCACAAGCTGAACTTTTCACTCCCATAGGTGCTTTTGTGGTATTGTCCTCTCAGGCTAATTTGCCCCGTTTAGTAAATCTGGCAATAGACGTCATAATTACGATTTCCCAACTCAAACTTTACTTGAATGCATCAACAAACACATTCAAAACACGTCAGGAGCGCCAATTAACCATCCCGGTTTCAGTCAATGATATCGGCAATCCAAAACCCTTTCACCCCAAACCATAAATGAATGTATGCTATTTTGGCGCATTATCTTGGCATTAACCTTATCAGTTGCCTACTTTTCTATGCATCACTAATGAGCACATATTCATATGACCACCCATTTCTATCATTTCACATGTAAAGTTGTTGGTAATAACATAGATCATTTACATACAATTGTCTGTAGGTAGTACAGTGGGGGGAAAAAAGTGTTAAAATCAGAGGATCAGTGAAAGGGTGAAACTGGATATCTGATAAGGGTAACCGATAAGAGTGTATAGTATGACCCCTTCATTTAATCATTTAGTAGACGCTTTTATCCAAAGTGACTTACACATGAGGAGAGCAATAGAAGCAAAACCATCTCTTTAACCTAGCATACAGTGGTTAAGATGCTAATTCCACTGACGTGGCATGGAGAGAAAAAAAATTACAAAATCAGACCTTTTCTAACTAAACAGCTGTTAGAGAATTAAGAGCATAGAGTAGGGTTTGGTGAGGAGTTAGCGGCTTACTTTGCTTCCAGAGCAAGAGCAATGATCCCTGCCGCCATCGGAGCTGATGCTGATGTTCCAGTGTGACTGTCTGTGCAGCGTTGCCTCAGATCTGTTGTGATCTAACAGGAGAGACAAAAATATCCTAATTATTATTGTGTATTGTGTTACCATGTGTTTAAGTTGTGAATAAAATTAACATGTAATCACTGGCTTCCAGTAATGGCCATACACGAGTCTAGTTCCATGAGTTACCGTAAAACACCAGTCATGAATTAGAAGACTAAAACAAGAATTTTTAAAAGAGAAATGTCGAAGGAACTTGAGTTTGTTGCCGAGCCTTATTTGTTTGTGCGGCGTGAGGCATGTAATATCACCTATTTCACCTTATTCACAACTTGGGGACACTAAATATTCAACTATATTACTGATCTGCCAGCATTGACGTGACACTATATGATAATTGAACTGAGCTGGATGACATCACTGTTTTCTCCAGAGCGGCTGCCAAAGAGTCATTTTTATTTGTTAAATACACTTCAACATACTGCAGCACTTACTGATAATGAAATGTGCTATAAATGTGCCATTGTGCTACACTTAGAAGTAAATTACCATCACTTTGAGGCATTTGTGATTCAGCAGAATGGACTCAGATACTGTGTCTGCATCAGTTTGAAGTTTGTGAGGTTTGTGTAATAAAATCGTTTAAATATATTAAAGAGTTTTGATTGAGGCTATTTGGATCAACTAAATGAGACTCTAATTTCAGCTGTGGGACACCTGTGTGTTGGATTTCAGATTTTATTCAGGTCTAAACATTTTTACGCTACGTCCGACATCAACATCGTGCCAGTTTTGCTTTTTTTTGTAGGTTGAATACGGAAGGTGGTCCGCCGCAAGCTAGATATTTGACTTTATAACATATTAAATATGGATATTATTCTTACACAAACCCATCAATTCGCTTCAGAAGGCCTTTATTAACCCCCGGAGCCATGTGGATTACTTTTATAATGGATGGATGCACTTTTTTGGGCTTCAAATTTTGGGCTGCCATTTACTGCCATTATATAGCTTGGAAGAGCCAGGACATTTTTTTTATACAACTTCAAATTGTATTCATTTGAAAGAAGAATGTCATATACACCTAAGATGGCTTGAGGGTGAGTAAATTATGGGATACTTAAAAATTTTTGGTGAACTATCCCTTTAAGAAGATTTATGATATGCATTAGACTAGGATGGGTTTAAAGGGCCCTCTATAAAAATATAAGTGACTGATTATGCACAAGCATAATCTAGTAATGGACTAAATTGAGAAAACTGAGATTCTGTGAATTAACATCTCAGCTGAATTAACTGAAACCTGCAGAAGACAACAAAGAGAAGTGCTAATGTCTGTAACACTGGGCCTCAGAAAGTAAAAATGTATTGCGAAAGGAGTTTGAACGCCAATGTGGAATTTCACACGTCACTCTGAGACAAGCTGAGAGACAAGGAAGAACTGTCGGTCTGTAACTCTCAGAGGAGTGTGTAAAAGTGTGTGTGGGCTGTGTAAACCACAGTGGTTAACACCAGGGCGGTCCAGGGCTCCAGACTAACTTTTTTCACTAGGAGCACAGTGGCCCCCAACTGAAAATTTTAGGGGCACAACCAGAAATTTTAGGGGCGCACACCGTAAATCAACATGCTAACCAAATCTACTAATTTCCACTGTTTTACTAATAGGGATCGGTATCGTTAAGGTTTTAATGGTATTACTACTCTTACCGATACTGCTTATCGTTCCGGTACTTTAACAGTATTCTTACCGGTTCTTTTTATTATACTTTATATATTTTTTTTATAAAAAAAACAAAACATAATTAAGAACATAATTAACATGGCTTTATAATCTGAAAAGTAAAATATCTATAGCAAAAGAAACCGCAAAGTTTGAACAAAAATATAAAACATCTATTTGTAAATGGACCAGTGTGCAGGCATTCGGAAGGTCTGCTAACATTAATATTACTTAGAAAGAACAAACCTACAAAGAAATCTAATAAAGCAATGCAATGTAAAATAACACTGCATAGTTTTCACTGTATAAATTGATAGATTAATGCTTATAAAAGCTAAAGTTATTCATTCAAGAGATGTGGATATTATCTTTTTGCCTTTTGTTCGTTTTGAATTAATGGCTCAATCGTCAGCAGGTTTATTAGATGCTGCCCCTTTAAGACCGATCAATGTAGAACTAATAGCCTAATATCAAATTCTCCTATTTCTCCAAACTATTTACGCCCATTTAAGATATAAACTGTTAAAATAACTACTCTCCAATCCGGTCATTTTGACACCGGCTATTTGTTGTTTATTTGATGGTTTAGACGCGCACACGAAGCCTACAATATAATGTGCAAATCGGTCAATTTCGCAGCACACACACATAAACCGCCTTGAAGTTGGAAACAGCGTCTCTTGCGCGTATTATTGTGCATTTAATAGCTCTTTATTATCAAACACGTCCCGCAGTTTAGCAACAGTAGAGACTGCAGTTTACAACAATCACTGAATCTGACGTTTAGTTTAGGTTTAAGGAGAAATGACAGCGCAGGGCTGTGAAGGGAAGGATGAGCTCGACGGAACACGGCTATAGGAATAGTTTTACCTCATATCATCTTTTTATAATTATTGAAAGCCAAAATCGAAAATAAAATTAGATTAATATCACAGCACATCCCTAAAGGTTAAGAAGACTAAACTTTTGTGTAGTTCTCTTGGCCATCGTCACTCATTAAAGCTGACTGTGGTGTTGCGTTCGCTGTAGCTCCACGTGACAGTGCTCGCTCGCTTTCTCTCTCTTCTGGATTGCGAATGGCAAAAATGCATCAGGAACAAATGGTTTAATATTATCTCATATAGAAACGGCTGGCAAAGATAGAATTTGCCAGACATAACGTCTATCAATTATAATTAGTAAGTGTATTTTCTTAATTTCTCCAGTACCGACAGCAGGCAAATTTACTGGTCGCACATGTGCGACTGGATGTAAAATTCAGTCGCACACTCTCAAATTTTAGTCGCAAAATGCGACCATTTAGTCGCACTCTGGAGCCCTGCGGTCTCATGACACAGTGACCAACAAAGCAGATCAAACACATGGCCAAAGAAATACATGAAAATGCATTAGTCAAGTCAAGTCACCTTCATTTATATAGCGCTTTTTACAATAAAGATTGTTTCAAAGCAGCTTTATAGTGATAATAGGAAATTAATGGAAGATATTAAATGCAAGAGTTTGTGCTGTACATCAGCTCTAGAAAAAGGTTATTGTCCAGCTAAAGTAAGTTTTTGATTGCTTAATTTCCGTTGTAAAATATCATTAGTTATTTACTTTGGGGCCACTTACATAACACCATTTTCAACCAAAATAGAAAACACTTCCGGCCGCTCATTTGCATGTCAACAGTGTTTTGTGGCTTTAGAGATTGCAAACTTGAAACAGGTTTTTTACTGGCATCATCCTCATGTAAACTTGAAAAAAACCTGAATTTGTGAGAATGTAGTTGAAAGTGTATATATTCCATGTACATTTTTAGTATTATTTACATACTATTATAGCAATTATTCTTATTTCAAATGTGCTTTTATTATTAATATTCAGCTCTCATGCTTTTTTGTACTATTGTGTGATGTGCTTTTGTCATTTTATTTTTAATAAGAATGAATTTAAATTAAGCATAAATTAAGTTTTTCATCAAATATTTATATATGTATATGTACATAAGCTTTATTTAAATAAATTATATTTAATACTTTTAATTTTAGTTAACAACAACAATATTGCTTTTACTACTAAAAATGAATTCGAAATTTTATTCAGATAACGGGATCAGGACGATATAATCTTCAGGCATTAGATTTACAGTCCTGGTCAGAATTATTGGCACCCTTGGTAAACAAGAACAAAGAAGTCTGTGAAATATGCATTGTTAATAATTTTGATTAAGAATCTTTTAGCGGTCTCGACTAAAACACACAACATAATTCTCCCTGGTTAGGATGCGGTTCAATTCTAGTAAACTAGAAACACGGTGACTTTAAAGCTAATCCAGTAGCATGCCTGTTTTATAAAAACTGTGTCTACTAGTTGCAGTTTTATGCATCATTTTAGTAACTTACGATTTTGCGGTCGTAATTCTCTCCACTACTGTAGGTGGTGGTGAGGGTTGAGGAGCACTCTTCCAGATACCAGGGCTTGCGGCCGCTCTCTGCCGTGCTGCTGATGGATATTGTGTAGATGCTGTTGGTGTAGCCGTCACATGAACAGTGATCACGACTCCGACCACCATTTCCTGATGCCCAAACAAAGATTGAGCCCCGTCCCTTCCTGCCCTGTGAGCAAAAAACAAAAGTGAACATGTTTTGTTAAATGTGAAATAGGTGCTATTTCAAAGACTTATTGCAGGAACATCCCCAGGAACAGCCTGGGCTTTATGATCAAGGAAACAATGGTGATCATGGCTGCGGGGATCTATTTTCACAAAAAAGTATACATTCAATGTAATTTTTCATTATTCATATTTCAAAAGATCTTTTATTATTAATTTTCAGCTTTCATGCTTTTTAATTTTACTAAGTTTTAGTAATTGTGTGATGTGCTTGTCATTTTTAGGAGTTTTTTATTTTTAATTAGCATGAATTTAAATTAAGTTTTCATTCCGTTTTTAAGCTTTATTTAAATAAAATGATATTAAGTACTTTTCATTTTAGTTAACAACAACAATATTGGTTAAATTTACTGCTAAAAATTCATTCGAAAGGTTCATTGTATTCAGATAACGGGATCAGGACGAGGCATTAATATCCTCCAGCCTTGTCTAATGAGTTGGAGGACAGTAGTACCTGATGTCTAAGAGTCTCACATACCAGAAACATGCCTAAACCGCTCCAAACACACCTTTGGCACAGGATACATGCCAATTACTGACTGCGATTCGTGACTCAGGGAAGATAAACTAAAATCACGTTCTAAAGTTCAGTGCCGTAGCAGGTGGTAGGGTGTGACAAGGAAAGGAAAACACCCTAGGTGGGCCAGACTGCTGAAGAGACATGACAGGTGACCTGAAAATTACACTTCCTGATTTATGAACTCCACATCATATGGAAAAAGACACTTTTACTTGCAGGAAAAGTATAACACACTTTTCATATGAACTTTACGTGAACTTGTACATGCAGAGATTGTTTTTACCAATCTGATGCCGTTTTCAAAGGCCTGTCTGGCAAGGGAAGCGGGCCCATCCACGGTCTTGCCATCATCATCTGGACCCCAGCTGGCACTGTAAATATCTATGTGTTGAGGGTGTAGACTCAGTGATTTGGCCTCTACCATGTCTGTCACATCTCCGTCCAACATGCGGACACCTGCAGGACAAACCGAAAGAAAACCTTATACAAAACACTGAAGATCATTAATACTTTAATACTTTCACAAGTCACAGTTATTTTGAACTTTCTTTTAATTAAAGTGAAAATAAAAATATAAATCAGCACTGATAATAAGAAGTAATGTTCAAATCAGCATATTAGAATGGTTTCTGAAGGATCATGTGACTATTCACAGAAATAAATCATTTAAAATTGTAATAATATTACTGTTTTTACTGTAGATCTGATCAAATAGTGAGCACACTGAGTATAAAAATTAGCACAAAAAAAATGAACGACTTTATTCAACAATTTCTTCTAGCCAGTGTCAGACTCTTACACTGCTGACGCAGCGCTTCCTAGTTCTACGGCAGAACGACTCTTGCGCATGCGTCGTGGTGTCCACATGAACAGCGTCGGCCAAAGGAAAGCCGGCATTCTGGAACAGCGGTAAGAGTCTGACACAGGCTAGAAGAAATTTTTGAATATTTTGTTTGTTTTTGCACACAAAAAGTATGCTCGTCGCTTCATAATATTAATGGTAAACCACTGGAATCACATGGATGATTTTAACGATGTCTTTACTACCTTTCTTTTACAATTAACCTTTCTTACAATTAATCCGCAAATCACATGCATGCCGAACTGTAGGGCCTGGTCCGTACAGACCTATCAACTATACACATACTAATTTGTGTCATTTCATAGTTTTGGTGATTTAACTATTCCGTTGTACTGCATGTTTTTGTGTGAGAATGAACAAAAGGCAGATTTCCCAGGTACAGTAGTGGGTCTAAATCAGACAGTACCCATGAGCTTCACTCACCCCCAATCTTGGCGTTGTAAGCAATGCCCACCGTGCAGTGGGAGTTGTTGGCGGATGCTGCTACTTCACCAGCGCACCTCGTGCCATGCCTGAACAGAACACATAAGATGTTAGCGTTAGTATTGACACACACACACACACACAAACAATGACTGGAGACCCTTACGCCGGCACTGTTGCTGACCTATTACACACACTCGCTACAGAAGGAACGCAAAAGTGGACAGGAAACCGAAGAGAGAGAGTGAAACAGCTGGGCTGAAACTAAACATGTGCTTCCACAGCCAGCAAAGCTAAAACATAGTGGCTAAATATTTGATATTTTGAAGGAAAACATTTGAGCGGTTCCTCTGCTTCAGACGCAACGTGGATACATTCCTGACCCAAACTAAACCCACATAAATCTAATACAAATCATCAGCAAAAGAAATGCACTAAAACAACCACTAAAGACAAAGACAGACAGATGGAGAGAGAGAGAGAGAGAGAGAGAGAGAGAGAGATATTCGGCTATGGAACCTCCAGCAGTGAACAGCTGCATAGAAAAACTCACGCTACCATGGTAACCACAGTCTCCAATCTAAGCAATTTAAAAAAAGAAAACAAAAAGAAAAAGAAACAAAGATTGTAAAGATCCACAGCAGCACCAGATCCTGGGATGAGACCAGGGTTCGGTCACCAACGCAACCGTAAACATTTACAAGGTCAAAAGGTCAAAAGGCCAGAGGAACTCCCAGGTGGTCTGTGTGCTCGATCCCAACGCCACTCCAGACTAAAACTATTCCAATGATTATGTAATTCTGATATAGGCCATATGTGGCATTTAATAGGAAATGATCTATAATAAAATCCCCAAAGAATGACCACTTATCTTCAAGTCTACACTACTCTTTTTGGGTTTTGGGTTTCAAAAGTTTTTGAAAAGTCATCTCCTATGCTCATTTAGGCTGCATATACTGTATTTGATCAAAAATACAATAGTAATATTGCGAAATATTTTTACAATTTAAAATAATTGTTTTCTATTTGAAATATGTTGGTAACACTTTACAATAAGGTTGAATTAGTTAACATTAGTTAATGCATTAGTTAACATGAACAACACCTCTGTTCCGCATTAGTTAATCTTTCTTAACGTTAGCTAATAAAAATACAGCTGTTCATGGTTTGTTCATGTTAGTTCACAATGCATTAGTAAATGTTGAAATTAACATTAACAAAGATAAATAAATGCTTTATAAGTGCAGTTCATTATTAGTTCATGTTAACCAATGTAGTTAACTAATGAACCTTATTGTAAAGTGTTATCAATATTTTAAAATGCAATTTCATGTCATGGTAAAGCTGAATTTTCCGCATCATTACTTCAGTCTTCAGCGTCACATGATCCTTCTGAATCTATTGTTATATGATGATTTCCTGCTCAAGAAATATTTCTTATGCCCTATTTACACCTGTTATTCAGATGTGTTTTGGTCGATTGGATCACAAGTAGACGAGGGAGACATGACCGTTTTGACTGGGTATTTGAATCCCTCTCTTTTGTCCACTTTCAACCACTTCTGTCCTGATTTCTACAAGGGGAGGGTCTATGGGCGGGTAAATGTATGGGCTTTTTCAGGCCTTTCGATGTAATGTACAAAACTTGAGCAATTTACATATTAATACACCCGGAGATGATGGAAAAACATACAGCCTCAAGAAATCAGGAAGAGAAGGCGGTCTTGATTTTGTTTTTGGAGTGTACTAGAATTGCATGCTTGATTGTTCGAAAACATTATTTTTCACATATTTACGTTTTTACAGTTCCTCTCTGCCCAATCTGGCATGCGTCGTTTTCGAAGAAGCCCCTCCTTCCGAAATACGACACGTGCTGATTGGTTAGCTGGCCCAGTGTGTTGTGATTGGCACCAATTAGCGCGTGTTCGGGAAATGTCTCGTCCCGTCATAACCGCAAGCTCTACTCAGATGTAAATATTACAATGGCGTCTATTTCAAACCAATTCGAGCCTGATTCAGATTGGGACAATGTTAACGAACAAGAGGATTGTGTAGAATAGTTTTCAAGCACAGACTTTGCGCACACAGATTTTACAGGACGTTTTAGAGTTGTATGTTGTTTTTGTAATTTTCTTATAGATACCATGTTATCCACCATTTAATCATATTTGTCGGAAAACTATGGTAATACAAACAGTAATCGATCACAAAATGACGGATCATTTTCCGAAGGGTGGTGAACAGTCTTATAAAAGCAAGAGCTTACAAAAGTTACAGTAGACACTACATCAATACCGTAATGTTAGTTAGCAGGCTAGCGGAGGCAAAGCTTTGCCCTTCGTTTACATCATAGCAAGCAACTACATAAAACCTATAATTGGAACTGTTAATAGAAAATACAACTACAAATAATAAGACATATTTACAAGTTGTGATCTATAAATAACAGATTGTCCTGACAAAATAGGAACAGCTACTTCTTTCAGGAGAAGCTTTTGTGTGTAGCCTGCATTGTGCTCTGTCTGTCTTTTTTGTTGTTTAAAACAAATTAACCACTTGTCAGCCTAAATTTGTCAGCCTTAGGACAAACCTTTTTCCAGGGTGGAAAAAAACAGCGGAAACACTCTTCATCTTCTATAATGCAGCTCAATAAGGCCTTGTCCCCTTTTTTGCGTATTCCGTGGGTGGGGATTATTTAAATAAGGAACATTATGACTTCATAAGAGCTGGGGAAAAAACGTGTTGTAGTACAAATGGGCGCTTTTTTATGCTCAAACAGCAACATTACACACAAGTTGAAAAAGTGAAAAAGCATAATAGGACCCTTTTAAACAGAATCAACATGCATGTAATTGATACAGTGAGTGTCTTTATACATTTGTTTATTAACTTTCTTACTTGAATGCTACTATTAAATAAACCTACTGTATCTGAAAAAAATATATTATTTGTAATATTTGCTCCTTTGTTCGTATTTTTAATAACGAAGATAAAAAATGCCACTAAATGGTCCATCTATACTATATGCTGATTGTCAAATCCCTGCTACGTGACACTAAGTCACATCTGCCAGCAGAATACAGGTCAATGAGAAAACCAGAAACACACACCACACCTGAACAGAACATTCCAGCATTTCAGCGATTCCAGAACCGCACAAGACACTGAAACGTTTCCTACAAAAACAAATATGAACAAAACTGCTTAACGTATTATATATAATACATAAACCCATAAAGCATACAGAAATACACAAATGTCCAGTCACACACTGAACTACACACACACATACACACACATACACACACACAAGGGAAACTCCACTAGTGCTGCACATTTGACATACAACTTTAAGGTCAGACTGGGTCAATAAACTGCAGTTCCACTGAAAGCCTAGTGCAAAGCCCATGTTCATCTGTGAGATATATTAACTTGCAATATTTACAATACAGCCGCTCAGTTTGGAGCTCAAAAGTCCACAGTCACTCAGAACGACCTCCAGCGGTGAAGCTCGCGGTCAAAACCCACCGCAGGGAAATAAAGACTCACATTACACAAACTATCAGCGGAGGAACCAACACAAAACATTCCAGCACATAAAAGATCAACAGCTTGTGTAGGATAGACGCCAAACAACAGGGGAGACTTTACTGAATAGCTGAATAAACCAAAAATACAATATGAGGGTTACATTTTAGTGAGTGTGTGTATGCTCTTTTGAAAATGGTCACAACCGTTATTCAGCTACATAAATGAGAGCCTAATTTTACTTCCTCTTTGAGCAAGGAACCTCTCAAAGGTTCTAAGTTTATTGCCTTATTTATTAAGATATTATTAAATAAGAAATAAGATAATAAATAAATTGTATTAATTAAAATACATTAAAAAAATATTTTAGATACAACCCCTACTACCCCCATATTATTAGTATGAATTACTACTAATACCACCACTATTGTTGTTATTTATTATTACATTCTTTATTGCATAAGAAAATTATGATATAATAACAAATGATGTATTATTCTTTAAAAACATTTTTGTTTAAATGGTCTGGGCAGTGTAAAAGTCCCTTATGACCTACAGCAGTACACAGATGTAAGTCAATAACGGAGGTCAGTTGCATATGTAACTCTTTAAAGCTTCAGTAGCACAAACAAAAGTAAAAAAAAAACAAATCTCGACTAACAATATGAATAGAAAAAGAAATAATGCTACAAATGTAGAACATGCCTCATTTAATTTACATATAGTTATGTTGTCTATACTTCTTGTCAGGGTGAGAACTTTTGAACTTTATATGCCTGAATCCACACAGAGACAGAAGAAGCTACTAAAGGAGGTCTATGGTATTCTATACAGCGTGTCTATACATGCAGACCTAAACCTCCCTTCTCTGGTCTCCACCACACACTTCCTTCTGAAAGCAGTGGCGGCGTCAAACACTCCCCTCTTCCTCGGGCCACGGAAATACTTCTAATGGGGCTTCTGAAAGTGTAAATTAAGAGGAGGAATAGTGGTGCTCACAACAGCGAAACGCTCATGCATACGTGCACTCACATGCAGAGACCTCCAGATGGGGGATCGGGGAGCATTTCTGTAATACAGCGTTCAGTGGTGTCTGATATATTCAAGAATCACTACTACTATTGCACATTCTTAGGGATAAGTATTACATTTCAGCACATGGCACCATTTGAGCTACGGATATGAATTATACCTCAGGTGTGATATCACTTTCCTATGACTATAATAAAGGGGCATCCTATAGACTTACACAGAAGGAGGGACATCGAGACTTGGGGATAAATATTTTACCATTTACATAAACTCACAACTTTTTATCTTTTGTAAAATCAACTTAAATAATTAATGTGGTTCAGATAACAATCTTCATTGTATACAAATCTCCATTGTAGTAACTACATTTTTTTATTTCAATGAATTTAAAATTAAGGCAACCAGTTAAACCGGCAATAATTCTGTACAGTACAGTAATAATTAGTGCTGTCAAACGATTAAAATATTTAATCGCGATTAATCGCATTAATGCCATAGTTAACTCACAATTAATCGCACATTTTTTTTTATTCTAAATGTCCCTTGATTTCTTTTTGTCCCATTATTTTTTCTTATTTTAATGCTCTTATCAACATAGAAAAGTGGATCGGCTTGCTTTGTTCAAATGTTTGTTTTATTGAAAACAACATTGGCATACTGTAGTGTTCGATTTCACACCAACATTCTCACTTGAAGCAAATAATCGCTCACACAATGTAACACTGTCCATCAATAAAAGGGTGAAAAAAAATACTTTGTTGCACAAACAGCCCCTTCAACAGCCCTTTCTAAGGGATCAAAACAGGGTGATACAAAATAAAATTACAAAGTGCACATGCAAGGTAAACTAGGACTCCGCCTATAGTGCAGTTAAACCAGGGGTCGCCAACTAGCGGACTCCGGTCCGAATCCGGACCGCGAAGCCTTTTGACGTAGGCTAATGAAACAGTTAACGTTGCAATGCTCACTGTTACGTTCAGACCCAGACGCGCGGTCAAGCATGCAGGTGCGTTCACACCGGACGCGAATGACGCGACATGCACGCCGCTTAATCCGCGCCGCAGAATGTCTATTTGCGTCTTTGCATTGACTTAAATCACTCGCGCAAAACGCTTCATTCGCGTCCGGTGTGAATGCACCACCAGAGCAGAAAGCAGCGCTCAAGACAAGCACTTTTAGTTGAAGACCCCTGAGTTAAACCATGGCATAATACGTTTCTCATTTCGGCGTCTCACGCTTGCCATCCACGTCTACTCTTTTAATGGCCCAAAAACAAGTGTGGGCAGCCGCAGCGTGCCTGATGTTTTGTTTCCGGTCTAGCTACATCCGGAGTGGTGTTGTAGTTTTTCTAACGTTACTAGTTGCTGCAACAGCATGTGAAAAAACTACAAAGTTTGTTAGACCAAAAAGAACGTTAATCTCGCGATAAAAAAATTGACGCCGTTAAAATAGGTTTGCGTTAACGTCGTTAATAACGCGTTTAACTGACAGCACTAGTAATAATGTGATTTTTGCATTACGGCAAAGTGAATTAGTGGGTGAGAAATGTGCCTTTTGTCACAAAAAATTTTCCTTTATTCAAAATTATTATTATCATTAACTAAAAATATCAAAAACTGAACTCAAAAGCTGAAATATATTTTTGTCTTTTTACGCAAAAAAGAAAGACAGCTTTATATGGAAAAGAGCTTTGTGAACATTCTTCAAAATTCATTATGGGCTGAACTACCCAGGGGTGCATTTCCCAAAAGCATCATTAGCCAGCTATGGTCACAAGTTCCATCGTTATCAACATAGTTCAAAGAGTCTGTGTTTCCAAAACTATAGATCCAACGAACATTCGCAAACAGTATTGCAAAGTTCTGTGGTTGGAACGACAGCTTTCGACCTGTGTTTAGAAGCATAGTTTCTTGTTTGTATGACAGGTTGACTTAATCCTTAACTTGAACAAAATAAGCACACTGGCAAAGTGGCATTAAGTCAAATTTATATCTTCCATTTCGAAAATATACTTGTTTAATTTACGTCTTATTGGCCTGGTTTCACAGAGAGGGCTTAGATTAAGCCAGGATTAGGCCTTAGTTCAATTAGGACATTTAAGTAGCTTTTAAGATATCCTTAGAAAAAAACATTACTGGTGTGAGTCTTGAGACAAAACAATGGCCGTGACATATTTTAAGATATATCAGTGCAAGTTGCTTTCAGTTAAAAAACCTCAAACACCTCAAACACATGACGATTTCAAAACACGGAATCATGAAGCTTCGAAGTGTTATGAATCAGCGAGTCGAATCAGCAGTTTGGATCGCCAAATTTCAGCAGTTTGGCGGTTTGACACGCGATTCGAATCATGATTCGACTCACTGATTCATAACGCTTCAAAGCTTCATGATTCCGTGTTTTGAAATCGTCATCACTATGTAAATCGTTATTTAGGGTTTTTTTGCGCACAAAAACTATTCTCGCCGATTCATAAAGTTATTGTAGAACCACTGTAGTGAGATGGACTTTGTAACGACGTCTTTAGTACCTTTTAAGGGTCTTGAGAGTGAACCGTGCATTGTGCCAATGGAGGCCTTTCAGAGCCATCAGATTTCAACTAAAATATCTTCATTTGTGTTCCGAAGATCAACGGAGGTCTTACGGGTGTCGAACGACATGAGGGTAAGTAATTAATGACAGAATTTTCATTTTTGGGTGAACTAACCCTTTAAAGCACCATTTTTGAAGAGTGTGCATGTGCTTATGTCCTCTAGTATGTAAGAAAGAGACTTGATTGAAACTGGAAATAAAGCAAAACATTTTGCTAATAATATGCCGTGATATCATTAACCACCAACGTGGTTGAACGACAAATTTGCGACATTACGGTATCGGGAAACAGCCATGACTACTGACTAGCTAGTTGATTTCTTCAACGATGCATTGTACTATGATAGTTCAGAAGCGAGTTATGTCGTTGTTCGGGAAGCACACCCCAGAACGGTTTTCTATCATCAGTTGCAGAATTGCAGTGCTCTGGAGCTCCTAGAAGAAACAGCAATGGCACAGAGGACTAGAACCCAGGCCAAGCTTTCAGTCTGAACGGTCCAAAAAAGCTGCAGAGCCATCTGGCACAGGCTCACACACACTGGTAGAGTGGCAGCCACAAAAACACATGGGGGCCTCCACCCACTCACCAAACACACCCATATATACACGCAACAAACCAAATATCAACATTCACCAAACACTACAAAATGCACACTGATCTTGTGCCAACATTTCCACACACACATAATCTCTCACAGAGAGCTAATTCCAAAAATCTCTTTTTGCCAAACAAAGCTGCCAAATACAGTTACTTGCACACACAAGCCAAGCGCCATATTTACTCATACACCTATGAAACAAAAAGCAAACTCCAAAAACCCACATTCACCAAACAAACTTGCCTAACACTCTTACTAGCGCACAGATCAGAAGCCAAATACCCACATTCACACACACCACAGAGAGGACTGTACAAACAAAGCCTTTCCAGGGATTTAATGACCTGATATGCTCAAAGTATTGAGCATGTGCATGTGTAATGAACTTCACTCTTACTTGTTCTCATTACTGGCATCATATCGGGGCATGGGATCCATGTCATTACCGTTCACGTCATAACTGGCCTCATTATCCTACAAACAGATCAAAAGCAACAAAAAGACACATGAGAACATATTCAAATGTGTATTTGTCCATCCATAATATTCATGTGCCAGTTAGGACACTTAAAACATGCTAAAATTCAACAACAAAGTATATAATTTATGGACTTTTACATGTGAATGCCCTTTTTGGAGTAAAGGGGACATGTATTTCTAGGACAGAGCTTATATAAACAAAAAACAGCAGTCAATATACAAACAGACTCCGCTTGTGTGCTTTTGTTTTGCTAATTTTTTTCTGATCCAAAACCTACGATGCATCCGAAATCACATATTGTATAGTAGGTACTACATTTGGATTGAAACTTACCTTGTGACTGCTAAAAAGTATGTTCTATATAGTATGAATGTGTGTAGCGTGTGTAGTATAAATGAAATTTGGATGTACTACATATGCCATGTTGTTACTGTCATGTGACGATCCACTGCCATTCAGAAATCCTCTCCCGTGGCCTTGTGGGATAGTAAAGTCAAGTGCCCATTGACTGCGCACTTCCAGGTACTTTTCGCCTACTGTTTTTCTAATACTATATTTTAAAGGTTAGTTCACCCAAAAATTAAAAGTACCCCATGATTTATTAACCCTCAAGTTATCCTAGGCGTATATGACTTTCTTCTTTCAGACGAATACAATCGGAAAGATATTAAATAATGTCCTGGCTCTTCCAAGCTTTATAATGGCAGTGAATGGAGGATTTGATTTTGAAGCCCAAAAAAGTGCATCCCTCCATCATTAAAGATATCCACAAGGCTCCAGGGGGTTAATAAAGGCCCTTCTGAAGCGAAGCGGTGCATTTGTGTAATAAAAATATCCATATTTAACTTGGATTTTAAAGCCCAAAAAAGCACATCCATCTATTATAAAAGTTACTATTCTGGCCTTCAGAAGTGAAGCGATGCATTTTTGTAAGAAAAATACAAATATTTTGTAAAATATAAATCTCTATAATCTCTGTGTTTGGCTGAAAGAAGTCACATACACCTAGGATGGCTCTAGGGTGAGCAAACTATGGGATCATTTTTGGGTGAACTAACCCAACGATGCATTAATATTTCTAATTACACCTTCTTGTGGCCTCAAGAGACAAGCAAAAAGCTTTTCCCCAATAACTGAATTTTTGCCTTTTAAATTTGAATATAATTTGAATATTAGTAATATTTACGTATACAATTCAAATTAGTTTTTTCGGCCATTGCGACAGCCCTAATGTCACGTGCAAGACGCTGCAAAGGATGAAGGATGAAAGATGTGAGTGCAACTGTCAAACATGTCCATCTAACAAATATTTACATAGTGGATTACAAAAATGTGTCTCTGTGTGAGACGGGTCCTAAGAAGGCAGCTGCCTATGTAATCAGCGAGTTGGCTTGCTAGGAACAAAGCAAGTATGAATAGCATACTGACATTCTGCTCTTACTATTTCTTTACATCTTTATATATTATTTCTTACTATATATTTCTGAATGAAAGGAATACCTGGATGACAGACTGCATTACCTGCCATTTGCTGTAAAAAAATTAATCTTATGAAATATCAAACGCTATTTATTTGCAAGATTATATTCATAACTCTAACTGGCTGAATTAAACACATATTTAACTAATTAGGTCATGTGACAATTTAGAATGTTTAATATGCACTATTTTCACTTTTCAACTGTTACTATTAGGGAAAAATTGCAACCACTATTCAGTATGCAATATGCAAAGAACAGCCATACATACACAGAGATACACTTACATAGTTCTGTATGAGATCTGGATGGTTTCTCTCGATACCGTCATCCAGAATGGTAACCACCACATCCTTTCCTGTGTAGCCTCTCTTCCATGCGCCCACGATATTCATGTCAGACTGACAGTTATGGATGTTATCATTACAGTGCTGCATAGACACAGAGAAAGGAGGATGTGAAAAATGTCATTAAGTGAGAAGTTACATATGCTTACACTAACGTTCGAAGGTTTGGGGTCAGTAAGACTTTTTAAAGAAATTAATACTTTTATTTAACAAGTATGCATTAAATATAAATTTAAGTGACAGTAAAGGCGTTTATACCCCCAGTTTCACAGACAAGGCTTAAGCTAGTCCCAGACTAAAATGAATGTTTGAGCTGTTTTAACTGAAAACAACTTGCACTGACATATCTTAAAATATGGCACTGCCATTTTTTTGTCTCAAGATGCACATCGGTAAAAAAGCACGTCTATAAAAATTACTTAAAAGGGATAGTTCATCCTAAAATGAAAATGATCCCAATTATCCTGGCTTAATTCAAGCAAACCAGGCCATAATGCTACAAAAGTTTTCTATTTCAAATAAATGCTGTTCTTTTGACATTTCTATTCATAAAAGCATCTTGACAAAAAAAAGGTATCACGGTTTCCACAAAAAATATTAAGCAGCACAACTGTTCAATATTGATAATAATACTAAAAAAAATTGTTGAGCACCAAATCAGCATATTAGAATTATTTCTGAAGGATCATGTGACAGTGAAGACTGGTGTAATGATGCTGAAAATTCAGCTGTGGCATTACAGGAATAAATTACATTTGAAAAGATATTCAAATAAATACATATTTTTGATCAAATCAATGCAGCCTTGGTGAGCATAAGAGTCTTCTTTAAAAAATATTAAAAACTCTGACTGACCCAAAACTTTTGAACTAGCGCATAAAACGTGTTTGAGTTCATTTTCACTGCTTATGTTTGCAAATTTAAATTAAATGTGTTGCTTCTGAACATTATTGTAGATAAAACATTTTTTAAAAAGCACAAAGTGAATTCAAACCCACGTCTCCCACGATTTCTACAGCTCAATGTATCTGAAGCATGCATGCTAAATACAATGCCACAGCCGGAGTAAAATCTTGGCTAGTTTTGGAAAAGATCCCAAGCACGTGCTAAAAAGCATTATTTTTAAAAAGTATTTCTGTACATTACTGCATCTTTTCCTTGTGTACTCAGACACTGTTATTACATGCATCACATGGAACCAAATGTACAGTTTCATTGGGCCAAGAGTTGGAATTAGACCCCATCGTGGAAAGTCAAGTTTATTTGCTCCCAAAGTACAACTCGCAGGTCAACAAGAGAAACCCGAGCCAAATGGATGCATTCAGGTCAAAGTATTAATGTTATCTGAGACATATTAACCATTGACAGAGCTGTAACAAACCCATTAGAGAACAAACGCTTAGTTCACTCTCGCCGTTTCGGTCTAAGCTATAAATACGATCGTAGACAGAAAGTGATGACAACATATGCTATACGAACTACGCCTCAAGATTTCGGTAGCAGCCAAAGTGCAACCTTTTGTACATTCTGGTAAATCTGAATGGCTGTTTACCATGCACAAAGCAAGGATGTCTTCACATTCCTTACGGGCTGATGTACCAAACCACTGACTCTCGTGAGCTGAGGAACATGACAGCTATGAAAACAAGAGCCTGTTTGTACAATTACCTCACAGAAAATGTCTCCGCAAGAAGTTATGTTAGAGCTTACACTGAAATATTCAACGTATCTCTCTGGGTGGTTTTCACTTGTAGAAACTCGGCTAATCTGGTGTGACAGGCATCGTTTCCTTTGAGCTTTCAAACTGACAAATCAGTTTTAGTTAGAAACACCAAAAGTTTACTACCTGCCATTACGATTTAGTGAAAAGATATCTTCAGCAGCAGAAGACTGGCTTAACTTTAATGAAAGCATTCGCAACACATTTCAGTTCTGTAATGCTGACTTCAACAGAATATTCAGCTGCAAATAACATAGGATGTGACTTGAGTTTATCTGTCAGGATTTGAAGTTAGTCTATGCTTTGACTGGATAATAATATCATAATATAATAGTCCCAAAGTGTCTTCCTCATCAGAGAGTTTGACCTTGCTGCCATTAGAAGGAATAATATGAATTGTGAAATAAGCTTCACTGCACAGAATAATTTCCCATCCCTGTGCCTTTTCTTACATCAGCAGAAAAGAAAAGTTGTTTCTAACTCAAAAAAACAACAACATTTTAATGAGTACCAACATGATTTTTTTGAGATGTGCTTGATGAATCATTCACTGTAAGACATTGGTTAAGGACTCAGCTCTATAGTGCCACATTTTTTTGCAAAGAATTTGCAACAATGAATGTTGTTTTTCAACGTTAGCAATTCACAAGAACAATTTGCAACATGTTGAGAATACTCACTATGTACCACATACTGCTCCATTTAGCATCATTGAAGTAAATTGAGTTGGACTGGACCATACTGGATTGTACAGGACCAGGATATGAGGATTTATAATCTCGCTTTATTCTCCTCTTCACCACCTGCTGTTGAACCCATTCCACCTGAGAAAATATGAGAAGAAATCCTTTAGGAACTGACAAACACCAACATCTTTTCATAACATCCATTCTCTGTAACAGTTACTGGAATACGGTAATGAGAGAGATCCTGTCAGTAACAGTGTTGTTTTATTCATTACAATTCTTGGCCTTAAATTAATGAGAATTTGTGAGTACATATGCTTGAAGATATTCTTAATAATGTAAAGCAAGATTCTTCATGAATAAAATCATGTCAAAATTTTTCAATATTGCACTGAAATATGACGACCTTTTGAAAATATTTTTTTCCAGTTAACAAATTTATATTTCATCAACTTTTATGTCTTTCCAAACACTGTACGATTGAAAAAAAATGCTGAATAAAAAAAAAAACAAAGACACTTAGTGATGCCAAACCTAAAGAGACATGTCTTGACACACCATATTTCAATGAATACAAAAAATGTGAATGAGTTTTAAAGGGATAGTTCACCCAAAAATGAAAATTACCCCATGATTTACTCACCCTCAAGCCATGCTGGCTCTTCCAAGCATTATAATGGCATCTATCCATTATATAAGCAATCCACACAGGGTTAATAAAGGCGTTCTGAAGCGAATCTATTGGTTTTTGTAAGAAAAGTATCGAGAAGCGTTACATTTTCTTCATAAGTTGAATATGGAAGGTGGTCCGCTGGAAGCTAGATATTTTAATTGATATTTATGGATATTTTTCTTACACAAATCCATGGATTCACTTAGGCCTTTATTAACCCCCTGCAGCCGGGTGGATTACTTTTATAACAGACGGATGTGCTTTTTTGGGCTTCATATTTTGGGCTGCCGTTCACTGTCATTATAATGCTTGGAAGAGGCAGGACATTTTTTTTTTATATAACTTTGATTTTATTCGTCTAAAAGAAGAATGTCTTATACACCTAGGATGGCTTGAGGGTGAGTAAATCATGGGATAATTTAAAATTTTGGGTGAACTATCCCTTTAAGAGTTTAATTTGTCTTTTTTGCAATTTTTGGAGACTGACAGTCACAATTCACTTTCATTGTATGGAAAAGAGCAGCATGAACAAACTGCTAAGTATCGTCTTTTGTGTTCCACAGAAGAAAGACAATTATGTGTTTTGAACAACACGGTGAGTAAAAGATTACAGAATTTTAATTTCTGGATAAATCACAACACAAAACAACCCAACTCTCCTTTTCAAGATTATTGACGAATACACAAAGCGCTGTTTATGAGCAGAACCATTTGCTCGCTTTGCATTGTTGTGCAACAGTTGTTTTGAATACACTTTGTTTTGAGTTGTTTTGAGTTCTAGTCATTGATGAGCAAGATCAGGAGTCCATATAGACCATAGAACACACAGGTGTGGGGTTGTCATAGTGACAGCCTGACCTTTGGCTCCATGGAGATGAAGCTGTGTGTGCCTCTGCTGAAAAGCGTCGACCTTTTTATCGTCCGGCTGTGGAAGAAATGGTAGTAGTCCTTCAGATCCCCAATCTACAGAAACAACACACAAAACTGTCATTTACTGCTTTGAAAATAAATAAAAAACACAACTACAATATACCACCACATCACAAAATATCATTTTGCGAAAAGAGAACCCAATACGAACTAAAAAGAGCAATCCGGAGCAGGTACATCTAATATGTAACAATATCAGTATGAATTAAAAGGAGAGAGCTACAGCAATATCCACCACAGACATGCTGAAACTGGCTCATATCATTAATTATTTAGAATGTCATTGACTGGAAGATTGGTTACTCAAGAGGCTGTCTCACTTTTCACTGAACAGATTCATTTGACAAGTGCAAAAACACCAGGCAGCCATGACACATTCTCCACACACTACTGTAGTCCATAGGGACACACAAGTCTGCCATAAAAAAAACAATGACTCTTGAAGCCAAATGATAAGCCTTGCCAGTTTACAGTCAGTCAAAAGGGCGTATAAAGCAACTGCTTCAAGATTAACTTGATGTAGGGGAAATTTCTGGGTTCATAAATAGCATCTTACTTTCTAATAGTTCACAAACACATAGGCTACAACTGGCTCCTAAGGCAATCTCACATTCCAGGATCCTATAGCAGATTCCCACAGGAGGACATGATGAGTCTGATTAGTTGCAAAGTTCAGGAGTATTTCAACTTTCATAAGTAGTTACTTTGGATGTAACAACCTCGCAGTCGAGGAAGGAACTGTTATCTGGCACAATAAGCACAGATGAACGATAAGATAGCACATTGTGAAATCAAAGATTGAACACAGTTGCAGCAAAATCTCTAGATACATGGCAGATCTGAGTAAAGAGCAAAGTTTAAGACTCCACCATAAACTTACATTAACCTATTATTTATTTAAATGCACCAGCATTTTGTTACCATCAAAGTACTAACTGGATAACGAAACATATTATTAAACTAAATTATTATGAAGACTCTTTCTTGCTTCCGGGAAGAAGATGAAACTGAATTGAGGCAGTTCTTGACTTCAACTACACTTGGCTTGACAAATTAAAAACCAGACTTGACTGTAAACAGCTGCATTGTGTATACATTTTACAATAAAGTATTTATTTTTATTAAAACATGAAATGTAAAATGTAGCTATTGTAGGCTAACAGGGAATTTTACATGTCATGAAACCTGCTGGAGCTGCATGTCATGTGTGACTTGAGTTCCTAACTTAATGTTTTAAAATTCAAAAGTACACCAAAAAATGATTTTGATAGTATTCATAACGAACAGAAAATAGTAGACAGATGCAAGATGGTAGATCCAAGCAGTAGTTTCAAAAACACCTGTTGTTGTTGGGAGTCAGTGATTTGTTCACTGGATTTTACACGGAGAACTGAATATTCTTGCACATTCATGAAGATAAAATTCTACAAAACATAAAGTCAGCCTTCTCAAATATCACAACTCAACATGTAAAACTCTGTGAAACTTGTGTAAAGCTTCCAGGCTTGACGTTTGAACTTCAATCAAAGTGATAAGGCACTTGAACTGATGGGAAAGAGCGTTGGACAGCAAATACGATGAAATAACACGCGTGAGATGCTTCAAAACATCTTTGTGCAGGACACACGTACCTGGCCCAGGTTTCTATACCCATATTTATTGGCGATATGCTCTGCTTGCTCTGGTCCGCCGGCTATCCGAACAGCCCAGTGGTTGGTGTAAATCCGAGCTTTGCACGGAGAAGACGAGAAAAAAACCAAGCACAGCGAAACCAGGACGCACGGGAGGCTGTTCAAAACCATCTTTCGCCCTCTCTCTCTCGCCTCGACTCTCCCCAGCACCCCCGGTTTAGGAAAACAACCAAACTTCGTCTCGCCGTTCAGTGGGGATTCTCATAGAAGTGTCGCTTGAGCTCCACATATACTCAACAGAGGGTGAGCGCAGGATTTAAACTGGATACGAGCCTCCGAACGCTTCAGCCTGCAGCGCATCGGCCGCACACACTCCGACGCCACGGAGAGAGAGAGACGCAAGAGTCTGTTTGCACAGCTTTGGCTTGATTTGTTCTCTCAAGTCAGTGCCGTTACTTCTGCCTTTTTTTTTGTAAAGTGGAGATATGGCTCTAGCGCCTCCCTCAAATAACTACAGAGAGAGTCGGGAGAGTACGGACAACGAGCCGAGTGGGGTTACCGGGGCTCCGCAGGGTCTTAAAGACACACCGCGTTCCATCAACACACATCAACCTTGTGACATTTATGACAACGATGAGATTCCCTGATCCCTCTGTGAAGATGATGATGACAAATTATAGTATAGTTTTGGTTTGTCTGTGTGTGGGGGGCCAGTAATGTAGTTTTATACCAAGTGTTACATTTATTAGTTTGTTCCAGTCTTCAAATTTGATTGGCCATGCACTGGGGTGCTTAAATTGAACATAACAGCACTGTGTTGTTTCACTGTTGATTCCCAATGATTGGAAGGCGATTTCTCTCTCCAGTATGCAGAAAACCCAGAGTAGAGAGCAGGAAAACACAGAATGGTTTTTGTTTTTCCACTCCATTTTAAGGCCCATTCGCATCAACGATGATAAAGTTTTGATAATCACTCTAAATTTGTGAGAATGGGCAAGTCACACAAGTTATAACAATACACAGAGGAACGATAATGTTGGACTCAAGAATTTAAAATGGCAAAATACATGCAGTGTGTGCTTAAAATAAACAGATTATCGTCTGTGGATAGTTTGTGAGAATAGGGAAGTCCACACCAAAGATAACGTTAAGGAATGATTGTTTGAATCACATTCAAGACTATTTTTTTTCCAACTGATGAACGATAAAAACATTAACAGCCGATCAGAATCCATCCTGCTTTAAAGAGCTTGAGCATTTAAAATGGCAAAAGACATTTACAGTGCACGCTTTAAACAGAATCTGTTGTCGATTCTAATATTATATATGATAACCAACTAAAGTTTTAATAATTGTTCTAATTCTTTAAGAATAGGGAAGTCCACAACACAACAATAAACGATAACTACACGAATGAACAATTGTTGGATAACTTTCAGGACATTTTTTTCCAGCTGATGAACAATAAAATCATTGACAGCCAATCAGTATTCACCCGATATTAACAAGCTTGTGCATTTATGTCTGCAGATGCCGAAGTGTGATTATAATAAACAGAACGTTATAGTCAGTCGGCATTCTTGGTGTGAGTGGGCCTGTTCTAGTTTGTGCATTTAGTGACATGCAACACTTGATGCTTTGGCTTACTTTGGGACTATTTTCCTTTGCGTAGTAACAATTGGCCTACCTGGCCAAAATTTGGGTCTGAAATAGCCTATTAAATGCTTTAAATACAACTTGCCAATCATTTTATTTTAGAGAAACATCACATTCACAGAATATCAGCATGGCTGCCAACAGCTGAAGCCACTTCATATTGGGGTGATATTGTTTATTGTTGATTTATTGGTCAGATATGAGAAAGACATTCATCAACCATCAGTCAAAAGTAGCTTTTCTGTTCATTTGCATATCAACTTGCTCTTGAGTACTGCACATTTGCCTTGTTGTTTACTTCGAGTCCATAACATTCTGTCTATAAACTTGTGACTTTCAAATCTAAGGTGGTGGGCTGCTTATAATTATTCCTCTCACAGTCGCATCCGCTCGTCACCAGACATACTTTTGATGGCATCATTATGTGGCGAGCGTTACGCGTCGCTCTCATTCACGTCATGATTGATTGATCTTTGTTTTGGTTATCCCTCCGCGCTCTGTTCCGTTTGCAGTACAAGTGCGAATCAGCATAATTGCACTAATTACGGCCAATTTCTTCGTGAATGGAGCCGCTGTCAAATCCGACAACAGACGAGGGACAAGAATATCTCACGGTCCTTATAAACTAGATGAAAGGGGGACGAAAACACCCCGTGAACACGCCATTGAGCGCGAGAGCAGGATTGCAATTTAAAGCACCGAGGGAGGAGGAGAAAAGGGGGAACATGCGGAGATTTGAGAGAGGAATCAAGTACCCAGCTCACGGAGGTAGCGGGCAACCCCATTCAGCGCGTCGCTTCTCTACCGGGGGGCGCAAATTCCGCTTGACAGCCATTACCCTGCGAGCCCGAGTCGCCCCCCTTCAAGTGTCTTTCTCTGAGAACTGTTACCAGCGTGCATTCCTTCTGCTGCAATTAAGCCTTTATTTATCACCTCTTCAGAGCTGAGTAAACAAACGTAATGTGCGGAAATCACTGGATAATTATTATCCCAGGGTGTGAATTATGGGGGTTTGGGGGGGTCGTCTGACCCCCCTAATTAAGGCTTGAACCACCAACAAAAGTTGAGGGGTTTAGTAGGCTGCTATTATTTTTTTTATTTAGGCATGTTTATTCATTTATACAAATAGGTAATCAACATTTCAGTAGGCCTATGAACAAAGTTAGATTGGCTGGAATACACTACACAACTTTTTGTCCAATATAGGCCTGGCAAGTCGACGACTCAACGCTGTAGGCCGAAAGTCTGAGACAGTTCACCGATTTTGGCAGTTGGTTGGTCAACTGAGTTGGGGTTAACAACAGATTTAGCAGAAAATCACGTAGTGATCAGTTTTTCTCTAATATCCGAGTCAGGCATGTTCCGATTTTAAAAGTCGTTTAACTGCATTGTACAAGGTAACCATCTGCTTTAATGATTCTGCTTAAATTCTGTCATTAATTACTGACCCTCATGTCGTTCCAAACCCATAAGATCTTCGTTCATCTTTAGAACACAAATGAAGATATTTTTGATGAAATCCGAGAGCTCTCTGACCCCTCCATAGACTGCTATTTAATTACCACTTTCAAGGCCAAAAAGGTGGTAAAAACATAGTTAAAATCGTCCATGACTACAGTGGTTCACCTTAATTTTACGAAGCGACGAGTATACTTTTTGTGCACAAAAAAAACAAACAAAATTACCGACTTTGTTCAATTTCTTCTAGCCTGTGTCAGACTTTTAAGCTGTCGACGCAGCGCTTCCTAGTTCTACGGCAGAACGACTCGTGCGCATATGTCTTGGTGCTCACGTGAATAGCGTCGGCCAATGGTAAGCCGGTGTTCTGGGAGCACTGCATCAACAGAGTTTGACACAGGCTAGAAGAAATTGTTGAATAAAATCATTATTTTGTTTGTTTTTGCGCACAAAATATTTGTGTCGCTTTATAATATTAAAGGGTATACTTCAGTGATTTAGCATTAAGCTTTGTATTTAAACTGGGTCATTTATGCAGTAAAAATGTGTAATTATTTTTGAATTTGGTGCCTTTTAGAGTGAGAAAAGACAGAAAATGTATTTTTGTCTCATGTGGATGAAAGACAACAACTCCCAAAATGCACTTGCTTCGCTGCACTACGAGGCCACTCCGTACACCGTCGTTTTGATCTTCATAGTAATACAATCATTTCGTTCAGTTAGAGAATAAACACTACAATTAAAAACTGAACGTGTCTTTTCAATAAAGTGTGAGTGAGCCGAACGAAAGTCACGGCACAGACGCAGCAGTGTCAGATTTCATTCCTCACAAAGAGCTGAGCAGAGCGGAGGTAAGCGCCAGTCTGGCACGTTTTCAGATCGCATATGGAAGCTAAACTATCACAGGAATTCATTGAAAAGTTGAAACACTCACTTTACTCTGCACTGCCCTCCATTATTATGATTGTCCGTGCGGCCGTCTGTATCTTACATTCTGTGCGTGAGATCTCTCCCCTATGGGCGGGTTGATAACATGCGGAACAGCTCCATCTAGTGATTGTAGTATTTAGCCTCTGGCCCAAAAAATCATGCGTCATCGGAGGAATTTTTCCAGAAATAAAATGCATAATTCTCTCGTCTCAGGGGGATATGAGGAGGGAAAGTACCATCATTTGAATATACTACCAGGTTTCTACTGATACAAAGCCTAATGCTAAATCACTGAAGTTACCCTTTAAGGGTGAACCGGAGTCACATGGACTATTTTAATGATGTCTTTACTACCTTTCTGGGTCTTGAAAGTGTTAATTAAATTGCTGTCTATGGAGGGGCCTGAGAGCTCTCGGATTTCATTTGTGTTCCGAAGATTACGAGTTCGAAAGCGACATTAGGCCACTTTTCTTTTTTAGGTAAACTGACTGTGAACTGTATTTTTGGGGTCCATGTTTTAAACCATGTTGCCTTTAATAATAAGGACAGTTTAAATGTTGCGCTCCGGTCTTAGAACTATGTATTCAGCGTGGTAAATTTCTATAAGCATGTCATACAGTTTTGAATAACAAGTAGGTGAGTAAACAACAGTTTTCATTATGGGTGAATATCCTTTATTGTTAGGGGTGTAACGATTCGTTTTAACAACGATTCGATTCGTATCACGATTTGAGGTTGTCGATACGATTCAAGGACGATATTGGTTCATTTAGAACGATACGATCCGAAACGATTCAGTGATTGGAAATCGATTCAGTAACTTTTTAGCCAAAAATTGTGTGACTGAAATAAATATCTGGATACTGCTCAATGCAGGTGAAGTTTCCTAGATTCCTGTTGTTTCTTGTAAGGGAATCAGGTATCAATTAATTATGGATATAAACAAACAAGTAAACAACAATTAATGGCAAATGCATTACAATTTTATTTGAATAAAGTGCAACCAACAGTTTAGGTTGAATTAAAAGGAAGTTAACCTTTTCTGCTCTCATTTTCAATTTTCAATACATTTTCAATAAAAGCACAGTAAGTGCAACCAACATTTCAACAGTAGGTTAACCTGCTACTTCTGCTTTTGTTTTCCAACATAAAAATATTACAATATTAGTATAAAAAATAAAGTGCAACTAACTACTCTTCAGGTTTAATTAATAGTAGGTTTACCTGCTACTTTTGCTGTTGTTTTACAACATTAAAATAATACAAATACAATATTAATATCAAAAATAAAGTGCAACCAACGTTTCTTCAGGTTGAATAAACTGGCTGAACCTGCTACTACTCTCAGTTTAATTAACAAACAATATTTAACAAAGATAAAATGTAACCAACTACTCTTCAATGACTCTACAGATTTCTTTTTCAAAAATATCAACATGATCTGGCTGCAGAACACTTCTCTGTGCGTTCACTATGTCGCCAGCTGTACTAAAACTCGCTCTGCTGGCACACTGGTGCAGGAATGCACAGGTGACAAGCAAGGGTTGAAAGTACAGGTAAAACGTTACTAACTTAGCTCTTTCTCCTGGTGGCTTGATAATTTCTCGCACGTTGGCTTCTCTGTCATCCGCCATGCTGTTTTGTTTTCTTTGCGCTGCTGCTGGTGCGTGCGTTGCGATGATGTCACATATAGGCAGACTTAATCGAGTAACGTTTAACGGCTTTATCATTATCATATATCCATATAAAGTCTGACGTGCTTAAATCCAATGCGTTATTTCCTATGATCGATACAATCGATTGATTACCTTTTAAAACGATGTTAGATCGATATATGTCGTCCGGAAGGCCATCTTGCCGAGCACAGATCGATGTAGTTAGATCATAGGAAAATAAATCGATACATCGATGTAGTAGATGAATCGTTACACCCCTATTTATTGTCTAACACGAGTGAGGAAAAACCTCAACCAAATTTTACTGACAAAAATGATTGTTTAATAAGCCCCATTTGATGTCATGTTATAATTTTTACACTGCCGGTGTAACCCCACCTAACAAGGAGTTCTGTAGCTAATGCATAAAACCCATTTATTCATTTGTGCACTTGCTCACCAAATGCAATAAGAGAAGTGGGTCAGCAGCGTGTAAAATGATTTGACTGGTTGATGCAGTCAAGACTATATTACTTGATAGCTTCTCTAAATTGAATTTTTGCAGAGAGGATTTTATGTTCCAAATGCTGATGGAAATGAAAGAGACAGTAGTCAAACATCACACAGGCTGGGCCCATTGACCTGCATATGTGAGAGGGACAGGCAGCCAGAAAACACACAGCGGCAACACAAAAAGGGCTCTGTGGCCCTGATGGCAATGTGGGAGCCCCTCACTGGTCTCACTGGCAGGAGATCATTGTTATTCTCAGCAAATCAGAGCATGGATGACACAACTTCATTCTTAGAAACATTTTCCCTCTATATGCACACACACACACACAGAGACTACATTATTCTGAGCCAGCCAGCTATTCAGCTGACAGACACTTATGCTATAGCAAAGTAAATGAATGCAAACACTGCATCAATTAATGCAAAGCCTCACTGCATCAGAGCAATTAACACAGCAGGCCGGCACTATATGTTGAAGTGGATGCAAATACACAATAGTGATTGCCATGAAGACTGCATCATCATCTGAAGGTCACTGGAGCAGTGTGATACAATGAAGGACAACAATTTGTTGTAACACCGTAATACAAAATTGAAAAGGATTACAATTCTGTCTTCATTTACTCGCTCACGTCGTTCCAAACCTGTTTGATTTTCTTTCTTCTGTGGATCACGCACAGACAAATATTTTGAAAAATGTCTTATTTTTTGTCCATAAAAAGAATTTCAATGTTTGGATCCCAATAACTTTCAAAAAAAAAAACGTGTTTGCATGTTAAAAATAGGGCTGCCAAACGATTAATCGTGATTAATCGCATCCAAAATAAAAGTTTTTACATATGCGTGTGTACGGTGTATAATTATGTATATTTGAATACACACACATACATGTAGATATATTTAAGAAATATTTGCATGTATATACTGTATGTATATATATTAGGGGTTGAACGACTTCAGATATTCTAAAGTTGACATTTATGTGATGAAAGTCGACGCTGACTAGTCGTTGATGACGTCATTAATGAACAAATAACCCTGAACCTTGAGCTGAGACGTGAACACGGATTTTCTTGTGCACAGCTATGGCATATGACACATAGCTAAGGTTATTGCTCTTACTACATAACAGCTTTTGTATCAGTTCTTTTGTCTTTGGGTCGTTGTATTTCTCACAGATTTCTACTCGTTCTGAATCAGATACAGATAAAGTAGCACAATAAATAGGCTATTACATGTATGAAATGGAATGCAATATGAGAGAGCGATTAATTGGGTGTGAATTAATTCTACCTGCCAGCGTCTCTCTAATAGTGAAGCTGTGAGTTTTAGTTACTAAAAAAATATATGCTAGAACTTTTCAGTTTCTAAGCTATTTTATTGATAAATCACAGAACAGTGTTGACAACACTTTTCAGCACTCCTGAATGATTTTGTGCGCGGCGCACGCGATCTCCGCGGGATGAACGAGCAGTGTGTGCGTTACAATGGATGCAGCACGCATTAGTTTAGAACGGTGATTAACTTACGTGTATAATAAGCGTGCATTCTCCCGTTCAATTTTGAGTATCCAGATGGTATAATCAAACATATCTTGTGGAGAGCTCTCTGAGTATGCATTTATTTGTCATTTTAACTGTTGCAAATGTGCGTGTCAGGAAATGGCTTATCCTGTTGCGCCCGCCCTCTATAGGCCAGCGACTAGTCGACGTCAAGCTTAAAGCATCACTCGATTAGTCGACTAGTCTGTGCAACCCCTAATATATATATATATATATATATATATATATATATATATATATATATATATATATATATATATATATATATATATATATATATATATATATATATATATATATATATATATATATATATATATATATAGGCTATATATATATATATATATGTATATATATATGTATATATATATATATATATATATATATATATATATATATATATATATATATATATATATATATATATATATATATATATATGTATATATATATGTATATATATATATATATATATATATGTATATATATATATATATATATATATATATATATATATATATATATATATATATATATATATATATATATATATATGTATATATATATGTATATATATATATATATATATATATATATATATATATATATATATATATGTATATATATATGTATATATATATATATATATATATATACACACACACACACACACACACTATTTTTATATTAATATAAAAACATGCATGTGTGTGTATTTATATATATATATATACATAATAATTGTACACAGTACACACACATATTATGTAAACACAAACTTTTAGTTTGGTATGCAATTAATCGTTTGACAGCAGTATAATAAGCAGAAAACAATATTTGTTTATTTATTCCTTATTTCTCCTTTATTCTAATAATGACATTCTCTTATTAAAAGCCTCATTCTTGTTTAAGATAAAAGCCATAAGGAAGAAGCTCAGTTAATGCTAAATTTTTTTATTTTTTTTATTTAAATAGGCAAATTCTTAAGAGTCTATGATTGGTTCATTGTTGTAGTGATTATTATGTTTCTAGCATGTTATATGTTTGGCAGGAGTTCTTCTGAAAGTGTGTAGCTTTTCATTTCTTAAACAACCATGTAGTCAGAGACGCAATCATGGCCATATTCCAGGATGACAATGTCAAGATTCATCAGGCTCAAACTGTGAAAGAATGTTTGGGAGGGAACATACGTGGTTGTTTAAGAAATGAAAAGCTACACGATCCATCAATTGGGGTTAGAAGAACTGTTGTGTCCTTAGGCTACTATTTTTATTATGCAGTAAACGTTTTTAAAAGCAACAAGGCATTTGAGACTTAATTGTGAATGTAGTCATTGTGCCCAACAGCTTTTAGCCATTAGCTACTATACTCTCAATTATAGGCCTATCCTTACAGGAGTTTAAAAAAATATATTGTTTGCATTGTTTACTTATGTTAGTTAAATTACATCATAGTGCACTAATGATACAAGTGAACAATACTGTTACTTCTCCCCACTCTAACAGTAACATTTAATCACGTTTAAAACTAGGTTAGTTTACAGCACACCATCATAACACTAACACTGATGCTGGCGCCCTCATGTGTTCATAACCTCACGCTAACAAATGAAATAAAACAAAAACAAATGAATAAATATACCCTGATCAGGCATAACATTGTGACCTGAAGTAAATAACACTGATTATTCTCCATCAACGGCACATGTTAGTGTGGGTGGGATATATTAGGCAGCAAGTGAACATTTTGTCCTCAAAGTTGATGTGTTAGAAGCAGGAAAAAAAGCGCAAGGATTTGAGCAAGTTTGACAAGGGCCAAATTGTGATGGCTAGATGACTGGGTCAGAGCATCTCCAAAACTGCAGCTCTTGTGGGGTGTTCACGATCTGCAGTGGTCAGTATCTATCAGGAGTGGTCCAAGGAAGGAACAGTGGTGAACCGGCAACAGGGTCATGGGTGGCTAAGGCTCATTGATGCATGTGGGGAGCGAAGGCTGGCCCATGTGGTCCGATCAAACAGATGAGCTACTGTAGCTAATGCTGGTTAAGAAGTTAAAGCTGGTTCTGATAGAAAGGTGTCAGAATACACAGTGCCTCGCAGATTGTTGCGTATGGGGCTGCATAGCCGCAGACCAGTCATGGTGCCCATGCTGACCCTTGTCCACCGCCAAAAGCGCCAACAGTGGGCACATGAGCATCAGAACTTGACCACTGAGCCATGGAAGAAGAAGGTGAACTGGTGTGATGATCATGTTTTCTTTTACATCACGTGGATGGCCGGGTGCGTGTGTGTCGCTTACCTGGGGAACACATGGCACCAGGATGCACTATGGAAGGCAGTGTGATGCTTTGGGCAATGTTCTGCTGGGAAACCTTGGGTCCTGCCATCCATGTGGATGTTACTTTGACACGTACCACCTACCTAAGCATTGTTGCGGACCATGTACAGATTGTACACCCTTTCATGGAAATGGTATTGCCTAGTGGATGTGGACTCTATCAGCAGAATGATGCGCCCTGCCACAAAGCAAAAATGGTTCAGGAATGGTTTGAGGACCACAACGAGTTTGAGGTGTTGACTTGGCCTCCAAATTCCCCCGGATCTCAATCCAATCACGATCTGTGGGATGTGCTGAAGATACAAGTCAAAACATGGAGGCCCCACCTCGCACCTTAGAGGACTTAAAGGATCTGCTGCTAACATATTGGTGCCAGATACCACAGCACACCTTCAGGGGTCTAGTGGAGTCCATGCCTCAATGGGTCAGGGCTTTTTTGGCAGCAAAAGGGGGACCAACACAATATCAGGAAGGTGGTCATAATGGTATGCCTGATCGGTGTATTATATATTTATAATGTATATTTATCATTCATTGATCCTTATACGACCTTATAGGGTCACAGGGCAGGAAGCCTTTCCCAGTTTCTATAACATATATATTTCCAGTCACAAAGGTTGAAAAACACTGCTGTACACAATGGCCTGGTATCACAGACAGGGCTTGGATTAAGCCAGAATTAGGCTTTAGTTTGATTAAGACATTTAAGTAGCTTTTATAAACTTAAATGCCTTAAAAACATAACTGGAGTGCATCTTGAGACAAAACAATGGCACTGACATATTTTAAGATATCAGTGCAAGTTGCTTTTTAGTTAAAAAAGCACAAACATTAATTTTAGTCTGGGAATAGTTTAAGCCTTTTCTGTAAAACCGGAGGTAAATGATTTTGGTCTTCAAGTCATTGCAAATGGTCTCCAGGGAAGATGCAATGCAGCATCATTGTGTTGTTTGTCATACGAGCGAGCGCTTGAGAACATGCCAAACTCATTGAACAGAACCAGCTTAGACGAGATAAAGCACCTAAGCTAAGATAAAGTCTATTAAGGAGATGTTGGTAAGGCCTACTAATTCACTTTAACCTTGATAGGTATTTTATGGTTTCACAAATCAGGTACCATGCATATGTGTAAAATTACAATGAATTGTTCTACATTAGACTCTTGTCTAAATACACTAATAGAAAACCAGCGAATTCTTTTTTTTTCATGTTTCTGTATTATTCTGAATTAAATCAATTCACAATCTGACTCGTGATGCAGCCTGGAATTAAACCACCGTGTTCGTTCGTCTAGTCAGAAGAGAACTGGCTTTGGCTTGCTTAGTTGGGGACACTTAATATTTTGCATTATTGATTTGACTGCACTGACACTATTGGATAAGAACTGAACATCTTATCAGTTTTCTCCAGAGCTGCTTTATAGCTGAATTGAACTCATTCCATAATTGATGGACATTAATCATTCAGTTATTGAACCAAACTGAATTAACACAGAACTGATTTCAGCTGAATAATCACGGTTTACTATTGTCACTTTAGAGCTGCTTTACAGAAGATTTGAACTCAGTTTGCATAATGTTCCTGTTTATCACTGTAAAGCTGCTTTGAGAAAAAAAAATTGTATAAAGCGCTATATAAATAAATGTGACCACTTTAGAAGCAATCTTTTAGCCTCAGAGAAGACTAGATTATGTAGAATCAGAAAAATCAGAAATAGACTAACATACCTTTTTAAAACTAGTCATATATCGGACTGCAATATATGATTCAAAATTACATTCAAAACACAACAAATTTTCAGTGTCCAATGACAACAGATTTAACTGCCATTTCACTAGAACACTAAAAACGCTGGTTACAGAATTGGCTAATAATTTTGTAATTACATTTATTAAAATATCATTAAGCAGATACCGAGAACATCAGATTGAAAGATCAAAATTGAAATCAAGCAGCATATTTTATGTTTTCTAATGTAAGCAATCCTCAACCGTTTAATTGTTAAAATGAACCAATTGTAATCTTTTAGTAAAAACAAAACAAAAAAAAACATAAGAAATGTAAGTTAGAGATGCATCCCAGAGGCATAAAAAAAGATCAACACAGGTGAATAGTTCAGAACCTTTATTCAGAGGGCAACAAGAGTAAAATATAAAATTTATGGGCTGTTTTTCCTTCCTGTCGGGTGACAGAAATTAATTTCAGAACCATTGTACGGGAGAACAATCCCTAGAGGAAAGGACTCGAGTGGTGCGCTCTTGATGTGTGCGAAGCCCCTCAAGATGTCTGAATGGATGAAACCCCCACATTCACCCTCCTCCGCCATGAGTGCTCTAGTTCTCATCGCAATGTCTCTCTGAAGTTTTCCCTCACTGCTTTTCCTTTTAATTTTTTGCTACATCTCTGCAGTTTTTAAAAAGTAAACAAAACAAAAGTCCTTCAAAAAATAAAATGGAGCGACCACATCTCATGTTCGGCTTCTTAACATTTACAGTATATATAAATACTTACATAAATATCTTACAATGGAAAAACCTAATTCAGAGAAGGAAAAAACAAAAATGAAAAAAAAAGCAGAGGAGAACTTTGGAGGAGGGGGACGGGGGAGAACTGATACGGTGTGCGTGTGTGTGTTTTGTGCGAGTATGCATTTCGTGTTAGAGGCAGGACAGTGCGGACACACAGATTTGGGCATTTAGATCAGTAACAGTATAAGCTGAGCACTCAGTTGGCCCAGTAAGGAGAGCTGCTGTAGTTGGACTTGCCCTGATTCTTCTGCATGCTGTTGGACTGACTGCGTTGTCCCTGCAGAAAGCGGGGGGAAAAGGAAAAAGAAATCAACATTAACACTTTAAAGAATATTTGATATGCACAATTCTACGGTCTCTAAATGATCAAAATCAGTACACAATCTTCTAACATGCTTTCCGTCATCTGATTGACAGTTATACTTTTTAGCCAGTATAATAGTAAAAACGGCCCCCTTCAGGAAGTGTTTTTTGCAGTAGTAAACGCAAACTCTTATACTGGTAGTAATATGTCAAGATAAACATTTACTAGACTGAAGCAACATGATTATCCATACATTAAAAAAAAAAAATGCATCAAGCTTTTGAAGAATGTTTATTTGAACAGGTCTCAACAATTGCCCCCACAATTAACACAACAGAGCTTTGATCATAGTTTTTTTTTTTTTTTTTTATATGTTACTAATAGGGTGGGAATCTCTAGGCACCTCACAATTCGATTACGATTCAGAGGGCTGCGATGCGATTATAAAACGATTATCGATGCATCCTTTTTTCTATACAGATTTTCTTTTTTCTCCCTTGGTACTTTTAAAGCAAAGTATATGCAATGACCCATAATGAATTTACTTCCGATATATTTTATTAATAAAACAAATGGAAGTGATTTTACAAGTCAACAGGAAGGTTACATTTGCCAGAATATGTCCCGACATTGCAAAGAACCAACAGGAAAAGTGTCTGTAGCAAGCATACTTGTAATAAATTTATAGAGACTTTCTGAATAATTAGTAACATACAGCTGCTCTTATACACAAATAAATAATATAGTCTAAGACTTATCACGAGCACAGACAGTTTTGCTGTATACCACAATTGAAAACAGCTTTTATGAAATGAACATCTGAACACTAAATTAACATCTGCAGAGAATCTGCGGTAGAGTTTGTGGTCATCTGGTTGGCAGCAACGTTACCGGTACAACAGAGCGTTGGAAACGTGTAATATGGTTTCTAATGTTTGGAAAATATGTGATGCGATCTGGGAAAACCCGTCGGATGTTGCGCTGGAACGTTTTCAGCAAAGTCGAAGAATAGGTTGAATGTCCATTTTTCGTCAATATTGGGTTTTCATTAAATTATTATTCTATAATATCTTGTCTATCATTTCTAAAAATATCTTGGCAAAATTAACTTGTTTAGTGCAGAAAAATAGCAATTTATAGCGGCAAGCTGAAAAGACTGCGTCTTTCTCTATGTTTATTTAGATCATGCCCGGCGGAGGTGCAAAAAAAGACAGTTCACCCATCAAAATAAACCCATTACATGTAGAATAAAGGTGTATCAAAGAATATTTCCCTCCAGTCCTATGTAAACTACATTGCAAAGTTTTTATTTAATATTAGAGATGCTCCGATCAGCATTTTTGGGGCCGATTACCGATTACCAAGATCATGATCTACCGATTGCCGATCACAGAATGGCAGGGGAATGGGAATCTTTTATCTATAATCTTGCAGAGTTTGCACCATTTGTAGAAATGAAACGAACTCTAAATTAACTGTATTGAGAAAAAAAAACTGTAGAAATAGGCTAGAGTCAAGATCTTGAAGAACCACCTAGTGTTTATTTTAGAAAATGAGATAACTTAAGGCTACCTTAGGCCATCTTTCCCAAATAAGGCAGAGTAACATAAAAATTATTCCAAACAAAGAGGGGTTAGGCAGACAAACACACATCCGATCAGCTTAACGGGATGTAGCCTCTTAAAACACTGATTACATTTAATAATTGGCAGCTATATGTAAAACTTGTTACACCAAAACTGGCTACTGCCACAAAGGACAAAACTATGCCAAGGTTTTTTTTCTGTTATTAAGGGTGCTCCGATCAAGATTTTTGGAGCCGATCACCGATCACAGGAAGCAGTATCTGCAGATACAATCACCAATACCGATCTATTTGAAGCCTTCTTTTTATCATGTAGAATTATTTATAGGGAATTTTACAGACATTCATTCAGGGCCTGAATTTTATTTCTGACAATGGAGGAATTTTCAGGTAGGTCTAACATTAGTATTGAGGTAAGAAATACTAAAGACATTTAATAAGAAATCAAATGTAAATTAATATTGGTCTTCCCTGAATAAATTAAATTAGATTAATCCTTACACTTAAGGTTGCAAAAGTTAGTCATTCAAGAGCAGTGAGTGTCATAAAGGTTCATCAAACACAAGACAAAGAGAAACTCAAAAGGTGACAGCTGTCGAATAAACTGCTGCTGTCTCTAAGAGCGAACACGGATACGGTTACATGCAGCTGCACAAACGTTCACTCGCGAGTCACGATGGGGTTTACGTGCATACTCGTCAAGACAGTAATTTAGTACATACATTTGTGTGTATCTGACCATTTCAGCGCAATTTGTACTCGCAAGCTTTTTGTGAGATGGCCTGTGTGTGCGCGCGCGCGCGCTCACGGTCTGGAGAGCGTGCGAGTGCTGAGCGGTTTGAACACTGGCAAGACTTAAACATAAATGCAAATTATAAACTTTAGTGACGATGCGACACTGCCTCGATTGTGCAAGTGGCAAATCCTGTGTCAACTGTGCAGCTCGATTTTAGTGCAGATGCGATGCGCTGATGTGAAGCCATTTGAGCATTTTGAGAGGGAACGAGAGAGCGCACGCACGCTGTGATTCACTCGCGCTGTTTGTGAACTTACGTCTCACAGAAAGTTTTCAAATGACTGCGTAAGCTATTTAACAGAAATATGAATTGTACCTCACCTTCAGCATTATAATTATTTTACCCGCGCCGGAAAGAGAATGAGACTGTGTCGCTGCATGTCATGCCCTAGCTCTCACGGCAGGCACGGGTTTTTATGTGTCGTCAGCATGCAATCGGTTCATGAGATCTGCCTTTTTAGAGACTGCCGATCAATCATCCCAAAGCGATTATCTGCCGATAGAGATCAGTTGCCGATCAATCGGAGAACCCCTATTTAATATAATATACAACGCTATCGTATCGTGAGATGGCAGAGCACAAGAGAACAACGGAGTCTGAAGTAACGTTAACTGATGGCTTTTATGATCTCGCTCGCCTCAATCTGCTTAAAGGGTTAGTTCACCCAAAAATGAAAATTCTGTCATTAATTACTCACCCTCATGTCGTTGGACACCCGTAAGACCTCCGTTCATATTCGAAACACAAATTAAGATATTTTAGTTGAAAGCTGATGGCTGAGAAAGGCTTCAGACAGGCCTCCATTGGCATTCAGTACATTGACACTTCCAAGATCCATGAAAGGCACTTAAAACGTCGTTACAAAGTCTCTCACCACAGTGGCTCTACAATAATTTTACGATGCGACGACAATAGTTTGTGCGCAAAAAAAAAATCAAAATAACACCTTTATCCAACTTGTTCTCGACTTCCGTGTGTGCCTCCACGACGCATGCGCGAGAATATGACGCAGATCCGGCGTTCGGACATATGACCCAGAAGCGATTTGTTTACGAGCAGAGGAAGACGCGCGTGTCTAAGCTGTTGGATTCTACATTGATCGTGCTTTAGGTCTCGGCGTAGTGCTCAAAATGGGGCTTAAGTGTGTATTTCATGGATTCCCGAACGCCGGCGCTACGTCATATTCTCGCGCATGCGTCATGGAGGCATATACGGAAGTCGAGAACAAGTTGGATAAAGGTGTTATTTTGATTTTTTTTGCCGCACAAAAACTATTGTCGTCGCATCGTAAAATTATTGTAGAGCCACTGTGGTGAGATGGACTTTGTAACGACGTTTTAAGTGCCTTTTATGGATCTTGGAAGTGTCAATGTACTGAATGCAAATGGAGGCCTGTCTGAAGCCTTTCTCAGCCATCAGCTTTCAACTAAAATATCTTCATTTGTGTTCCGAATATGAACGGAGGTCTTACGGGTGTCCAACGACATGAGGGTGAGTAATTAATGACAATTTTCATTTTTGGGTGAACTAACCCTTTAATCCTGGTGATGTCAGTGCCCTAAATGATCATATCATGGATTATTTCACATCCAGAGATGAAGGATCGGATGAGGAAATTACTGAAGAGGAGTTAGTTTAGCTGTGCTGCAGGTGCGCTGTGCTTGTTATTCTAAACGTACACTAGCTGTGCGATCTAAACATACAACAGGTGATCCCAAGTTCAGAGACAGCCCATGATAAACAATAAAAAACGTATTTCACTACTTACTAAATTGCTGTTCTCTTCAGAGTAACGTTATCAGCTGCATTGCTACACTAGCTAAATTCTAGTTTTCATATTCAGTTCAGACTTTTATTTTGAAATAGCGAGAGAAAGATTTGTAGACAACCAATTTGTTTTCATGCCAAGAGTTCAAAATATAACATCCAGACAATTTTTTGAGATAAAAAGTTTTGGAAATGTTTTAAATATAAAGGGAAAAAAATATATAGATTTGCCATCTGTGATGCAGCAGTGAGCTATCATGCACATGTTCTTTTATATTTATTAGAGTTTAAAATTCAAATAAAATACTGATAAACTGCCTATATACTTCTGAATAGGATGTCTACTTCATAAAATATATGAAAATTATGGAAATATATGGTTCAGATCACTCAAACTACAAGGAAATGGAGGATGGTTAGTAATGGAGCTTGGATGTCATCTAGAGGAAAAGTTTGGTACTGCGCCCAAACAAAATCTTATTGAAAGCTAATTTTTTGATATATCAAACTAAAACTTTGAACACAACTTGTTCATATTTCTGGCTTTGATTGTCTTGTAGTTTTAGAGTATTTTTTTTTGTAAAATACATAAAATATAAAATCTATATATTTTTACATTTTCATAAACTTAAACTTTTTTTTCTATTTTACTTTCATAATTTATTTGACATTAACAATAATCAATAATCCGCCAAGTGTCTTCTTTAAAACAAGACCAACCTTAGGTCTACATTACAAAGCATGCTTGAATTACAGCCATTTCAGTTCGGATAGTGCATTTTCATTTCTATGCGAAAAAAGTGGTGGCGGTTATTTAAACCTGTTTTTCTCAAAATTCCTAGATAACCATAACTTTGGTTTCAGACAAGCCTTGAAGAAAAAAAATATTCTTGAAAAGGGCTTGGCCCCAGCTTTCATATGGTATTTAAAGCTGTAAAAAGTAAAATTTCACCATGTGTTGGGTTTTCGTAGATCACATATTTTAGCTTAGTTTGACACAACTTGCATATCGTGTGGCTCTTGTCCAGGTAATTTTCCCCTTCAACTTCATTATGCTAGCTTTTAATGCAGAGGGTGCCGGTGTTCTGTCGATTTGTCCTACCTTGTCAGATTTTGCTACCTCCCATTAAAACAGTAGGTAGCACGATTCGACAGCAAAAAATGCTGCCTATCAGATTGTGCTACCAGCATCATATTCATCTGATTTGAGGCTTTATTAATATCCATACCTACTCCTACCCTGAACCTACCCTTAAAACTATGTAAATATTTTAAATAAATAAATATTAAATATGGATGTAAAATGCTACCTATCAGATTGTGCTACCAGAATCATATTAATGTGATTTGCTTTATTAATATCCATTAATATCCATACCTACCCCTATCCCTACCCTAAACCTACCCTTAAAATGTAAATATAAAAAATAAAAATAAAAAATGTTGATGTGGGCATGCGCAGTAAGCCTTGGTAGGACAATCTGACGGGTAGGATGAAATGTCAGGACACCGGTCGGATTTCTCGCTCAGCCATCATGCGTCTCTTTTATGTGCACGTCAAAGATGGTCCGGGCGCTGCACTTCCCACACTTCAGAGTTGCGCCTTTTGCGTTCCGTCAACATTACTTTATCAACATTAAGAAAATCGATTTTTTTGACATTTGTGAATCGATTCAGAATCGTCCACATCACGATGCATCTAAGAATTTAATTTTCCCCCTACCCCTAGTTACTAAGATATTATTGGGAGTAGGGATGCACGGTATACCGGTACTGGGAAAATACCGGTATATATTTTATTTCAAAAGGTACGATATGATTTTGCTCATTTCTGTATATGCTGCTGTTCCGAAGTTCACCGCTAGATGGCAGTGCCTAACCCAAACTGACGCGAAACCGGCAAATGTGGCGCCATAGAGGAACAAAATTAATACAGCAGTTGATTCTCACTCAACACACCCAAAATTAATTAATAAAGAGAGGATTAGACGTCAAAATTTTGAATTACTTCGCTTATAAAACTGCTAAAGAACCATCAAACCTTGCCAAGCATCTGTGACTTGCCATTCCTGTCTTGTATTTTTGTATCTTGTACAGTAAGAGATCGACAGGTGAGTGCATAATTCAAACGGATCTAATTAAGTTAGACATTTTTCTTTTAACACTCGTCAACGCACATAAGATCGTATTGTTTAAATATCATGAAATCTCCAGCGTTCGTTTCAACCAGTGATGTTTAGATTTTCATAATATTTGCACGCATACTATTGCACTATTTACATTCGCGAAAGACATAACCAACTGTGTTTATGTGACTGCTCACTAAAGATTGACATTTGACATAATTTTGTGTGTATTTGACTAAGGAAAAACAACTTAATTTGGAATGCGTGAGCTCTTTAGGCTTGTGTGTTTGTTGTTGGTATGAGCACAAAGAAAACTCAAAGAGCTCCCATACAATGTATTATGAAATTCTATAAAATCGCTTGCATGTTCAAATTGGCAAGGTTTAAAAAGACGTGGGCAAGTGATTTCCGTCAGCTCCCGAAACGACAGTGAAAGTGTTGAATCCGAGCGTGCAGCTTGCTTTAGTGTAGGTATGATGTCTTTTAAAGCCAGAAGCAATTTGCTAATTTTGAGAGCTAGAGAAGGGAGATGCGCAGTATTGCTGAAATTAATTCTTACAAAATAGTTAACAAATGCCTGATTTGATGTGATTAATCTTTGTTGATTAATTTAATAATAAACATTTGCGGTAATTTCCCGCTTCATAAAACCCCAAACTTGCGAGAGTGAGTAAAATTATGCGCAATACCCGCGCCATAATTCAGACACTGTATGGTATCGATTTAATATCGGTACTTCGGTATTAGACTGTGGTACCGTACCGAAGCCAAAATTGTGGTATCGAGCCATCCCTAATTGGGAGATAGAGTGATAACTCATATATGCATTTTATATAAGTAGTCTGCCATAAGTGTATAAAGATCTCACTGATTTATAAAAGCTATAAGAATTATCTTTTTGGCCATATAAATATCAGCAACTGCACCAAATTGCATATTTTTGCTCAGTTTGAGCATCTGAATATAACTGAGGAGCTTTTTCCTCTGACTATGAGCTATAGTTTCCTCACTATATCCTACTATATGAGCCATTAAAAGATTTTTTTTAATCTATGACCTCATGCTGTGTCAATCATATTTACACATTGCCTCCGATACTATTGTCTGTCATTAAAAAAAAATTCTGATCAGGTTCGATTTGCTGCGTTGTTTCCATCCGTAGCAAGCATTTTGAGAGGGGTTGAGACAACTCAGAGCCACCGGATGACGAAAACGAGAAAAAAAACCCATATGAAAATTTCAGACTCGTGTCCAAAGACCTTTAGACTTTACAGGGTTAAAACCCATAGTTCTTCATAAGAGGATACAATAACCTTAAACATTAAAAACATTTCATTTTCAAAACTCCAAAAACTCCGTTTTTTTTTTTCTCCAGAAAATGTTTAGATGTGATGTACCTGTGCATCTTGAGCCATGTGGTGGTGAAGTAACTGAGAGGGCTGCTGATGGGGCAGTATATGAAGGAAGGGTGCGGGGGCATATCCAGGGGCACCTGCAGGGTTCAACGGGCCAGTTCCTCCAAGAGCTGAGGGCAGGCTGAACGCAGGGCCGGCTGCTGTAGGGAAACCCTGCTTGTCAAATGCCTAGAGGGGTAAGAGAAAAGGGATTAATGGCCTTGAAAGGACTCCGCTTAATCATTTTAAAATGTTAATTTAAAAAAATTGTTAAATGATGTCATGTAAAATATTAAATTAAATCAAATTAACTCCCCAACAACATTTAAAAAAATAAATAAACAGCCACTGCCAGCATTTTTGATCATTTTCACAGCCATCCAGAATATTTTGTATGAATATTTGAACATGCAATATATCAAAAGAAAGAACAGAGCCTTTGCTTTTAAACCAAAGCATTTTATTCTAGCTTCATGCCGTCTTGTTTATCAACATTTGAATGTGGGTAAGTTTCATTAAAAAAAGCATCATTGAGCAAAAAGCTGAGAAAAATGTGTTTTAAAAAAACTTAGTCTTAAATGACGGAAATGTGTCAATGGCAGGGACGGAGTTAATGATTAAAATAAGATATTTTATCATCTTTTCATTAAAAATGAGGGCTGCCAAAGTCAGTTGAGTGCTTTTTAAATGGTGTTAAATTAAGGCAGTTAAATGAAAATTAGCCCATTATTTATTCACCCTCAAGCCATCCTATGTGTATATGACATTCTTCTTTCTGATGAACAAGTTCGGCTGTTTTCAGAAAGAATCGGTTCAGCGTATCAGTCTTTTATAAATATGATAAAACTAAAGACTCTTCGGAGATCTGAAGGATGCAATACTACTCTATAGGTACTCAATATTAACATGAGATTGGTTATGTACCCCTTAAAGATACAGTATTAACAAGCGAGTCTAAAAGAGAAAAAAATTTTTTTAACATGAGCAGGTGCGTCCATTTTTACCTTCCGGTGTGAGCAGCTTCAAGTTGTTTTAGTAGTACAAAAAAGCCCATTACACTGTTTAGTGTTGCAAACTATTATTTGTTATACTTTAATTCATTTTAATACACACGCTTTTTTGTAGCACTAGCTTTAGCATTTACTGCACTGTTAGCAGCTAATGAATTAGAAGTCTTATATAAAATCACAGGAAATGGCTTATTCCCAAGTTGATAAATAAGGTGGATATGAAGAGACACAGAGAGTGGAAAATGCTCATTAAAAACGAAATTATGACTGTTTTGGTGCAAGAACCCTTGACTAACAAGTATATCAACGCAAACACTTTTTTAATTTTTTTTATATGGTATCTTCAGTTGTTTTTCCAAGCAGAAATGTGAACCTCACCTGAGTCTTGCTGTACACTGTTCCAGTGAGCTCTGAACTTGCAGATCCAGACAGGCCTGGTGCAAAGAAAAGGTTTGGAATATGAGAAAGAAATTATAATATATGTAAGAAATAATTGATGATTTTTTAAAGCAAACCCAGAAGCTAGCATCATTCTGGTTCTGTTGGCAAAAGAGCGATATAAACACAATAAGGCTGTAAAGCCAGACTAGTAAGTAGAGAAGTTTAACTACACAGCATTTAATGTGCATTTAACTGCACAACCTACATCGGGGGTTCCCAATTCCAGTTCATCTCACGCATCCCTACTCTGCACATTTTGTATGCATCTCTTATCTAACATACTTGGTTGAGGGATGGTTTCCATTCGACCATATGTGCACAGCGAAATGGACTTAAAAGGGTATTTCGCCATCTAGAGAGATTCCAATCCGAAGCAAGCATGTTTGTATATGGCTGTTTGCAGGTGTAAACTGCACGAGACGCGACAGTCAAGTCATTTATCATGATTACAGGTTAAATTAAATAAGACATATTGCCAAATTGTGTTAATCTTCATATTAAACGTCCCAAAATACATTTATCGTTCAGCTTATGGTTTTTGAATGACAAATTAGATTAAGTGAAATGTATACTATTTATAGGCATGCATTATACACATGTATATTAAATGAAAGTATGGTCATTTGTATTATATTTACAGAAGTACATTATAGCATCAAACCGACCCTCACAGGGACACTTAAAAGGGACTAGGAATGACTAATTTCATAAATATTTAAAGAAATTTTGCAACCGAATAGTCTAACCACATCGTTTGGAGAATAACATTGGGCATGATGTGGAATATTTTTTGTAAAATATGAATGGTTTACTTTTTAATAGTAATTTGGGGATTTTTTCCCCCAATTAAAATAAATAATTAACAATCGATTATCAAAATAACAGTCATTTGCAGCCATAGAACAAACTATATCTGCACATATATTGTGACTGAGAGGGCAAGATCTACCTTTTCCTGCGCTGTTGCCGACTCCTTTGGGCTGGGAACTTCCTCCATATCCTCCTTTCCCATAATCTCCTCCAGCATGAGCCTGGGACAACTCATCAAAAGCTATGGGGAAAATAAGAGATTTCGAAAATAATATCAGAATATATTGAAAATCAGAATATCAGATAGTTCATGACAGTTAACAAGTTGGTGAATATTCTGAATAAAAAAGAAAATAAATAAAAGATACATGTCATTGTGGCTGTGGTTTGTCAAGCGACAAGCGTGACATGTCTCCATGGAAATAAAGCGATGCGTTCTAAAATATTTAGCCAGAGAAGGCAATATGGTCATATTTCTGCAAAATTGCTGAAACTTGAAGCTGGTTTGTAGCATGCCAAGAATACAGACTACTTTGCTGTTATTAGTACTGTAACTGTTATTTAGTGTTGAATTAGGCCTATTGTAGATGGGTTATGTGGCTTAGTTTTTATTGTGAATTTGTTAAGTATATTTGTTGTTTTTTGTATTTATTTATATATTCTAGTATTCTTTTAACTTTTAATAAATTGTGCCATTTAAAGAATTAAAACAATTCAAACTTCAATGTCATCCACCGTTGTTGTTTTTAAAAAAAAATTAAGTATCAGTTCAGGCACAGGTAACGTTTAAAAGGTATCAGTTTGGCACCGGGTATCGCAAAAAACCCAAACGATACCCAACCCTTAATTGCAATCGAGGATTTTTAAAAATGTAAGAATCGTGACAGCCCTACTTTTTCATAAAAGCCCGATGTATCAAATATGACACTCAACAAATGTCACATGCTAACTTTAAGATTTTTAACATTTTGTCATGAGGTTCAATATACTTTCATTTCAGATTTCATGTGCCATGCTTTGCAGGGTTAAATGACAATTAAGTAGCCTGTACCATTTACCTGGGCCATATGTGTGCTGGCTGTATCCAGCCTGGTGCTGGTACTGGCTGGAAGGGCCCATATTGTGTTGCTTTGTGGATGATGGGGGCATGAAGACAGTGGGGCCGTACTGGAAGGCACTGGGCACTCCCGGCATCCCTGGGTAGTAGGGCAGGCTGGTGTAGCCGTAACCTGGAGGCAGAGGGGGGTTGAGGAAAGCCTGGGTCTGACCTTGCTGGGCTTGACCTGGGTTCTGCGGTCCTTGATTTTGAGGGGGAACAGCACTCTGTTGAGACTGTGAGGGTGGCACAGATGAGAGACTGGTGGGAGGGGCTGGGGAGTTTGAGTCGCTGCGGCCAAATTTGGTAGGTTCACCTGTATGAGAAAGATAGGACCGAAAAGTCTTTTAGACTGAGCAAGTATTGGAATGCAACAACTCGTAGTCCTATCTGTACTAGAGTAAAACAATAACAACGGCTGCTTACCCGAGTAGGGATTGCTTGCTAATCCTCCATCTCTGCCAGCTAGTGCTGTACCAGGGAAAGTCATGCCATAATAATCCTGCATCGAGAAGAGTGACTGAACAAATGTAATTCATCATTGAGTAATAAATCTTAAAAGGACAGATCATTCACATAAAATAAGAAATGCCACCATTTAGTCATTTTATCATATTACTTAATAGGGTCATAGGTAGGCTTGCTGCAGTAGTTGGCGTTAAATGATTACATTACTTGGCCTTTTGCTTTTTTATAGAAATAATAAATGTTTAGATCAGTTGGACAATGGATACAATTATAAACTGAGCCGGAGTGTCATTGACAAATATCTTATCTTGTAAAATGTGGGGTCAGTTCTGCCTCTCCCAGTACAGAGTACGTGTAACCACATTCAAAAGCAAAAGTTGAAGCAAGCGTGCATTTAAAAGCGATTTCCGTACCCTGCATATAGTGGCTCCCTGATGCCCACACATTATAAGCCTAAACTGGGTATTTAGTAATACTACAGCTACTACAAATAATTAGGGATGCACCGAATCCAGAGTTCGGGTTCGGCCGAATATTGGGCTTTTTGACTGGGTCCGGTTTCTGCCGAACCTCAGAATTTTTTTCCACCGAACCCGAACACTAGGCTTGCACTATGCGCGCCCCGCTGGTCGAACGTAATGACGCCGCTGTTGAAAGTGAAAATGGAACTCATGAACAGAAAACGTGGCAGTATACTTTAAGTCAAAAGAAGGCGATTCAAGTTGAGCTATGCGTTCAATTTGCAATGCCGATTTGTCTCGTGATGACAAGGACCCTTAACAACAGCCGCTGTTATAACATTTACATATGAAACATCCGAGAGAATACGAGTTGTGCATGAAGGAATCTACAGACAGCAGCCAAAATGTATTTTATTTTACCTTGCAAACAGCCTATAGATCAGATATAATATAAATAAAATTAATAAAATATATAGGCTACACTAAATATTTTTCACTGAAATAATTACCAAATTAAGATGACAAAACGAAAATACACTGAATCCGTAAGCTTTGAAGAACCAGAATTAGGTAAATAGGTAGATAATATACTATATATCTTTACATATACTATTCTCTTAAAACCATCATTTCGTTATTTTTACTAACCCAAATAATGATTCATCCGCTAGGTTGCACGTGAGGGGGAAAAATAGGTTCCTTCCACTTAAGAGTTGAGCTCTTTTTATTTTAATATATCTCTTTACATAAATACTATTTTCTACTTTTTAAAAAAATAACTCCGTTATTTTACTAACCCAGCGTTTTGTATGTGAATGCTGTTTCACGTGAATATTACCACAGGAGTGAAGCACAAAGCTTTGTTTAGCCTAGAAAGGAAATAATGGTCAGATAGCTCTTTTTCATTCTGCTTTGTGATCTGGATCTGGTCACTCGATTTTCCGTGAATTTGAACAATAGGCCTAGTCCATTTTATCCCAATGGACATGGACATCTCGTTTCTTTTCCCAAATCTTCACTCACGTCGCACCCATGTTCGCAGGGGATTATAAACGTTTCTTCCTTTCGTTTGCTTATAATTAAGTCTATTATAACTATTCACATCCTTTACTGTGGGAAATTATAAAAAACACTGTAAGACGAATACCTTTTTACTTTTAATTTTATTTAACACAGTTTGTTCTTGTTATTAAACTTGGTAAGGCGCGTCAAGTTTGGTTTATTTGAATAGCGCATTTCACACACGCTGGTGATTTTAGTTTCGTTTTCTCTGGCAGTGAATAATAAAACATTGCCTAAATGTCTTGACCCTGTGGAAAATAAAATCCACTCTTCAGACCTTTTACAACAAGTGTTGCTTTGCAACATCAGTAGAACACATGAAGACGAAGATATTCAAGAAGGTATCTATTCAGTGTCCCATTCCTCTCAAAGCGCAGAGTGGTAGTCCTATATGACGCATCTTTGCGGGGAAATAGTATGAATCAAATATTTTTCTAACTAATATTTAATTTTCATATATTCTTGAGGTTACCATTATTTACTGAAAATCGTTTTTGTTTTATAGGCTGTAGTGTGTTGTTTCACTGACGGAAGTGCTAAAATAAACACGCATATGGATGTTTCAGCCTCAAATGATTTCAAAATGTAGGCTATATCTGGCATAGACTACAGTATTTAAAATAGCATATATGCATTAGTTACATTCTCAATTTAATTTACAGAGCAATCCCTGCTAAGTTTTTAGTTTAACTAATACTATAGAAGAGGATTAGTGTGTGTCGCACACAACAGACTCGCAACGGGGGCGTGGCATCACGATGGTGGCGCTCCATCTTGATGTCGGCACAACCCTAGCGCGCGCCTCCTGCGCTCTCCGTTGGGTTGTTCTTTGAAACGACAGAGGACGACTTGGTAATTTTTCTATAAACCATCATGAAATAGCGTCGAGAAGAACATACACGACAATGTTTACTTTAGTAAACTTGACCAAAACAGTTAATGGCATCCCTACACTGCTGTGGACGTTGTTAACTTCATTAATGTGTTTACTGTGATAATGGACTGCGGATGGTAGTAGGATTCGGTATTCGGTTTCGGATTCGGCCGAATCTTAACCAGTGGATTCGGTATTCGGCCGAACCCCAAAAATCTGGATTCGGTGCATCCCTACAAATAATCAATCATAATACAAATAATTACAAGTATTGTTGGCCAAATTGTGCAGCTCAACAAACAAGCACAGCAAACCTGGAGCATTAAAAAATATTCCCCAAATAGTGCAGCCCTACTAAGTAGGTCATTTTGTCTATTAAGTTTGCCCAAAAATAGAGCATTGACAAGAGTTAAAGGGTTAGCACCCTTTAAAAAAACAAAAAAATGAAAATTCTGTCATTACTCACCCTCATGTCATTCCAAACTCGTAAGACCTTCATACATCTTTGGAACACAAATTAAGATATTTTTGATGATATCCTAGAGCTCTCAGGCCCCTCCATAGACAATTTAACACTTCCAAGGTCCAGATCTAGTAAAGACATCAATAAAATAGTCAATCTGACTCCAGTGGTTCAAAAGCGACGAGAATACTTAGTGCACAAAAACAAAAATAACGATTTAGTTCTGGCCTGTGTCAGTCTCCTACACAGTTTACGTTGTAAATACAGTGCATCTCCTGCGTCACCACACGCACACATGGTGCCCACGTGAACCACATCATTTGCGCACAAACAGTATTCTCGTCGCTTCATATAATTAAGGTTGAACCAGTCACATGGACGATTTTAGCAATGTTTTTACTACCTTTCTGGACCTTGAAAATGTTAATTAAATTGCTGTCTATGGAGGGGCATGAGAGCTCTTGGAATTCATCAAAAATATCTTAATTTGTGTTCCGAAGTCAACGAAGGTCTTACAGGTTTGGAACGACTTGAGGGTGAGTAATTCATGACAGAATTAAAATTTTTGGGTGTACTATCCCTTTAAGTGTTGTGACAAACAGTTGACTATGAAATTGTTACCATGGGTAGGCGGGACTGCATCATCTGTAGATCTTCATATCCATAGATTGGCTTTAGAGATAAAGTACAGAAAGATCAGACACAGATCAATATCAATGTGATGCAGGCAAGAATACGAACACATCAACAAAGAGAAAAATAATTAAAGTATATATTAGGGCTGTTCGGAGTTGGTTCGACTGACGAGCCTTCTGAGAACTGGTTTGCCTCTCCACATGCTAAAAACAAATATTCTCAGATTTTGTAATCCTGAAACGTGCATATAGGTGCATCCACTACTGCGAGATGAGTCAGCATCTCTGAAGCCAAAAACATAGAATGTTTAAACTGTCTCCTTGCGTTTTTTTCACACCACATTCATAATCATTACGTTTGCCGGTGCGCTGTGGTGAGCTTTATGAGTGCATTTAAGCGCTGATCAGGCTATTATATATAAGGCAATTAAAGACTCATTTTTATGATTTATGGCTTATTAAAGGGATCCCCTGGTGTTAAGACTTGTATGGCTTAATATAAACATAAATGATGTCTCTTACTGAAATATGTAGTAGAAAACCCATGAAAGATCTATGTTATTTAAAAAATCCATTATATATTTGGACCATGGGCAGCGCCATTTTGTTTGCGTTCTATGTCGATTACGTAGAATGGTTGCACTCAGCAATCAACTGGCGCTACCCAGCTATTTTTACCACAACACAACTCGAAAAATGTTTCAGAGTTAAACAAAACTAATTAATTGCTTTGTTATTGCACCAACAGATGGGCGCACGCGCACAATCCGCTGTAATGTTATACATGAGGTTTGACTTGCCCAATTTGTCACCTGGTTCCGATTCGGCAGGCCAGCACTCTCATCCGAAATCGCCCCCTAAACCCTCATTCCCTACTTTAGTTCACTAATACAGTTCACTTGAAGGAGTGAATGAAAACGAGTGCGTGAGGTCGGACAGCCGCTGTGTGTACATCGGCTGTACACTCGCTATTGCGGTGCAATGTGGGATTGAATGAGTGCACTCAATGTCCACTATGGTTTCGGATACCACTACAAATGGCTGTCCCTTCAAATAGAGGCCTATTTGAGGGTATATGGGGCAATTTCGGATTGAGTGTGTTTTAAATACAATTACAAAGCAATTCATTTGTTTTGTTTAACTCTGAAACATTTTTCGAGTTGTATTGTGGTAAAAAATAGCTACGGGTAGCGCCAGTTAATTGCCGAGTGCAACCATTCTACGTCATCGACATAGAATGCAACAAAATACAAGTCTTAACACCAGGAGATCCCTTTAATATAAACGTGTTATTAGTCGACTAATAGCTTAAATGAACGACTACTAGTTGACTAGAAAAATCTTCAGTCGAAGGTAGCCCTATTATATTATTATATTATATTATATTATATTAAATTATATGCTTCCTCCATAAGCATGAGACTACACTAACCGGGTAAGCAGGAAGCAGGCCACCAGGACCCATGATATACTGACTGGCCAGCAGTGGCGGTACTCCTTGAGCCAGGTTAGGAGGCGCCTTACCTGAAGATATTGAAAAAAAGAGAAGAGAAAAGAAAAAAAACAAAACATAGAAACAGGATTTTCAGTTAAAACATGCAATTTTAATATTATACCAATCACACACTATTTACAGACTGTGAAATGCTGAGACTATTTAGTTTAATTCATTTATTTAAAATAATTAAAAAAAGGAGTTGGTCAACAGCAATCAATCATAAAAATAGTGCCACCTCTGCTGCAACACTGAATGTTTTTGTGTAACTGACCAGAGGTGTTGGAGGGTGTGATGGTGGTCTGCAGCGGAGCAGAACGAACAGCAGAGGGAGCGGATGGGCCGTTAGCGATATGGTTCTGGGTTCCTGTACTCAGGCCATTTGAGTTGACCGCCGAGCTGGACACAGAGCCAGAGTACGTGGACAGGCTCACGTTCACGTCAGCGCCCATCTGGGTCTGAAGGAAACATTAATTAAATTAATTCAACATTGATCCAGGCACAGCATCCACACACCCATAATATAAAGCCCCTCGAATATAAGCTCTTTGCTGAAATCAGGACAAATGAGGGAAAGAAGCTCAGGTAAAGAGGGAAATAAAGTGAGAACACTGAAAAGGAAAAAAAAAGTGGAAATAGGAGGAGCCTCAAAAGACACTTACGCTTAGAGAAGAGCTGGTGGGTGCAGAAGATCCGGGAGAGTTAATGCTGCTCACGTGACTAAGAGAACAAGTAACCACGATACCATAAGGAGACTGATTTCCTCTCATGAATATTTAATACTACAGACATTCTAATGGAGTGGTAGTACCTGCTAAGTGATGAAAGAGCTGTGCTGAGGGCAGGCGGTGCTGTTGAGCAGGAAGATGAGAGCGATGAAGATGACAGGCCGTTTTCAGTGGGCAGGGCTGTGGATATGGGCTGAGGGGTGCTGGACGGGACAGCTGCAGATATATCAGGACAAAAATATAAACTGTGGCCTATGCTACAAATTCACTTAGCAAATAAAGTACAGGTAAAAATGGAAAGCCTTCTAAAATACAATTACCTTCTTGTGCGCTAGACGTCCTCATTTCACTGAATCCATTCTGTGGAGAAACCGATAAAACAGATTCAGCTATCTTTATACCGTCATACAAGTGAAAAAAACCAAAGGAATTACCATTAATAAATTACAAATAAAATAATATAAATGGTGTGACGAAAAGCATTAAAGGGGACAGTACACCCAAAAATTAAGGGTCATTTACTCAGCCTAATGTTGTTACAAACCTGTATGACTTCCTTCGTCAGAACATGAAAGATATTTTGATAAATGTTGACCAAACAACATGGGATCCTATTGACTTCTATTGTATGAAGAAGAAAAAAAAAAACACCTCTAAATGTGTTTTACCTTCCACCAAAGAAAAAGTCCTATAGGTTTGTAATTGTAATTGTTGGGTGGAATATTTCTTTAGGTGCATTTAGTAGATTTTTCTTTGTTTTGGTGAATTTGTTTGATACCATAATTTGGTTCATTTAATTTGTAAAAATGCAACTTTCTAAACTTTAATTCCATTCTGCATAAAAACACAATTGGTTTGACCAATGAAACAATATTTTTGATGACTAGTTAAGGACTTTAAAAATTCATTAAAATACACAGCGATTTACTAATGAATCTTTGATCACAAATCAAATAATTGATTTTCCTGGCCTGGAAAACCAAACATTTCTTGATACATCCAGGTAGTTGAATAAAATCAGTACAGCTCTGGATAGTTCAGTCATCTGAACAGTTACAAGCAATCTAATTAAAAGTGCGGTCACAGTAAAATTTCCATTGTTCCCTCACACAGAAATCACAAGTTGGGTCAACAGAAGTTGGTCAAAGCAATGAAGTAGTATAACCAAGTTGAACATGAGTGACATCTGCATGGGGAACTTAGTCCTCACGCAAAACTCTCAAACGTGCAGATTCCAATTGAAATGCCCATGAAACCTCTCAGAGGACCAGTAAATGTGACCGCACCTTAAATGTGAAAAGATGAAAAGAGTTTTGGTCATACACTGAGAGGGGTGGTGGCGGATGACTCCACTCTGTTGGCGGAGGAGGGAGCCAAAACAGAAGCAGCAGTAGTGCTCTGTAAACCCAGAGAGGCAGATGGGTAACTGGGCTCCATTACTGCTGGAGGCAAGCCACCTAGAGACTCGCTAAAAGGAAAAAGAAAAAGGATGACTTGATTAGAATTGCATTAAAGTCACTTGATAATGGAATGTTCTGGATTTTAATGTACATTTGCTAAATGTGGTAGAATCACTTACGAAATGTGGTAGAATCACTTGCATATAAAATCTAGTTCACCCAAAAATGGAAAAACTGTCATTTACTCACCCACATGTCATTCCAAAACTATGACTTGTTTATCTTTAAAAAAAACGACAAAGATATTTTTCATGAAATCTGAGAGATGTCACTCCACTGGAAGAACTTTCAAGATTCAAAAAGACACTAGGGCTGTCAAATAAAAATTCGAATTTCGAATATTCGTAGAATTTACAAAAAAAAAAAAAAAAGCCCATTCGAATGCAAAAACAGTGCATTCGAATTTTTGGTAGAGGCGCGCGAGACATGACGATGACGGAACTGACGCGGTTTGTTTCTCCAGTACAGCGGTGTGTGGCTGTTTTGTTCATTTAAAAAAGGCGGAAAAAACAGTGAGGACTCGGGAGTCAGAGAGAAAATAGGCGACATATAGCGTATACAGTCAGACACAGAGCAGTGCAGAATAAAGTAATCAGGGCTTTGGAGCATGAGATGGATATAAATTAAAGAGAAGATACGCTTCCTGCTGACGAAAATCCTCTCATTTGGTGGCAAAATCATGCGGTATAACATTATGCATCCACATATTGCGCAGCTGGCAAATGCATACTTGATCATACCTCCCCAAAAAACGCTCAGCACTCGCTGCAGGTCAAGTTGTCCGTTTGGTGTTTTTGAAGAACAATAATGTAGATGTTTATTGAGTGGAAATGAATTGTTTCTGAATGTCGGTTTGCTATTTTGTGTTCACGTTACGTTGCCTGTTGAAGCGCGTTTTCTCAGGTTACTGATGCACTTGCGGTTTTATGCACTTTTGCTACCTAATTTTCCTTACATGCTCATTAATGAAATTAACTTTTCAAACAATTGTTATTAAATGAAATATAATGCACTGTAAAAAGTGAATGTCATTTCATTTCAATAAAAGATGCGATGCTCAATTTGGTTTGAATTTGCTTGTTGCGCACGCTTGCGCCCTCTTGTGGGCATAGGGAGACAATACAGTGCTGTTCCGCTCTAAAATTAAGTATTGCCTTTAGAATTCTAATATAATTCAAATTGATAATATTTAAGAATTTCGAATTTAGCTTTTCAGCCATTTTGACAGCCCTAAAAAGACAGTAATCCATCTGAATGGAGTCATTTAATCGGAGTGTCCTGAATACCTGTTATTTACATAACACTGATCGATGCACATACAAGCTTCTCAAATTGATCACCATACTTGCTTGACGAGGTTTCACTAAAATTTCTTCATTTGTTTCGAAGGTAGAGTCTTGCGTGTTTGGAGCTACAGCTACACCAACCCAGATACATTTGGAATCTTTTTCTGTACGTTTTGGCCAACCGTTCACACTGAGACGCCATTTTTGAGTCAAACTTAGTGAGGCTTTTTAAAACGATGCAGTTTAGTCATGTGACCAATTAAGCCCAAAGCATGTTGTTTTGGTATGATTCCTAGTCTACACTTTCACTCGCCTTTGCAACTTTATAGTCTTGCCACCTTATAGTGCCCTATTATGGTTTTTCAAATATTACATTTCATGCAGTAATATACCTGCTTGTGAATGTTAACTGTCTGCAAAGTTGTAAAGTCGAAAGTGCACAATAAATAAAAAAAGTTAGTCTCCCAAAAGAAAGAATCAACTCTGAACCACCTATACAACTCTTTTGTGTTTCAAATCCCACTGCGTGATGGTTCTACATCACTAGAAAAGACATTTGCATAACACCTGCCTATGTTGTCCGCCGCGAACCGCTTGACCTGCCCTCAAATGTAATTTTTACTGACGACTGCTTCTCAAATCTCAGGGAGACTGATTTAGACAGACGGACTCATTCAACTAGTCGTTTGAGTATCATCGAAAAATGTGGTGATGTGCAATGTATATTATGAGAAAATGGAAGTGTTTTGACCTTTGATGCATGTAAACCTGTTGTTGGAGACCTCCAAAACAAAACTAGGAGACTTTAAAAAAGCATAATAGGGGCACTCAAAAAAAAAAAAAAAATTCCCTAAACATTTCAAAGAGGTGGAGAGTAAATGCCTGATGGAAAAAACATCAAAGCGCCTTACATTACAAACATGCACATTACCGTGATGCAAGCATTTGAAAACATTAGTGTAGATGCAGCCTGGAACAATATAAGGGTAAGGGAATGACAGTTTTTATTTTTGGATGAAATATCCTTTTAAGATCTTGTAAACATGCTAAAATGGAAGTGTCAAAGGTGGTCAGACAGACCTGATGGTGGTGGGCTTGGAGTACAGGCTGCACTGGGTTTGAGGAGCGGCCAGAGGTTCCTGACAGCTACTTTCTGATTGGTTCACATTTTCCACAGTGGATTCAGATCCAAAATCCAGTGCACCAAACTGCACGTTCAGCCCGGACATGTCAGCAGAGCCTGGCATCTCTACTGCCGAAGAGGGGATCTGGCAACCAAAGCAAAAACGACCTGTTCTTTAACATGAAAAGCCATTAAACCAGCGATCGGCAAGAATATCTGGCAGACCAACATGTGAACAATAAGAAAGCAAGTTCAGCTTCCTATGTATAAAAAAGATAGACAAGAAAGCAAAAAAAGGTGCCATGCTTCGTCTCATGGTGCGGTCTAATATTATATTTTTTGCAAACAGCAACAACTTTGTTGCAGATAAGACACCGGCTTTGCATTCACAAAACTAGGTAGGATGAACACAGTTGTCTTTCCATTCTTCATTGTATGCCCTATTTTCGCTATCAACTTTCCTCTTTAGACTCTTTGATAGTGCCGTTTTCTCTCACCTCACCAGCTAGCTTAAAATGTGTTAGTCACTTTGCACACACGGTGTAATAGCGTACCACCAGCATGCAAACAATTTTTTTTTTTTAATGCAGTTTAGTACGTGAGGATGCAAAGGAATAATTTTGAGTGTAAAGTAGGCTACGTCAAATAATTACTACAAGTTAGGCTCCATTGTTTAAAAAGCCAATTAAAAATAATACACATTCACAATATGGAAATACATTTTCTTATCAATTAATTTCTTAAAGGGGTGATGAATTGAGAAGTCAACTTTTCTTTGAGCCTTTGATATATAAAAGTTCATCGTGATATAAAAATATCCTGTAAGTTTCGGAGCTGAAAGCTTCCTTGTTAGTCAAAGAAAAGCTTTTATTGACACCAGGCCCAGAAAACGAGAGATCTCAGAATACGTCGACTACTGACGTCATAGAATACAGAAGCACCGTAAACAAGATATAGGTTGAGACTGAATTTGCAGACATATTGAGATTAAAACACAATGCTGTGCCTTCTATATTGGATCCGACAGGAATGGTGCAACACACATTTTTTAAATGTTAGTATTGCATTGTTGCAGATCATTTGATATCTATTGATTACATACCTTAGCATGCTGTCAGGCTGGACAATCCTTTATTTAAGGTGTTATTGGTTCATTCGTGATCAGACTCGGACTTGTAACGCCAGGGTTCGCAAAGTGTGTGTGTGTACGGGTCGCGGTTATTCAATGATCGGGCCGACCAAGTAATACAAAAATAACATTCCAATCAATCGCGGGTAGATGAGAGATGAATCATTGTGCTTGTTTGATGAGCCCTGTGAGCGTTTCCCCAGACGATTCCCACATGTACTGAGGGGAACGGAGGCTCATTAAATATGCAAATCGTATCCAATCCTAGCCGTGGGCGTTTACTTCCAAGTCCAAGGGTATATACAGAACTTCTTAAGTTGAATTTAATACCTTTTACTACCTTTTTTAATACCTTAAAAATATTTTTAATACCAGCGCAACTTCAAGCTGCAACTATAGTAGCGTAAATTAAATATCTTTCCAAATGGAATAAAATATTGCATCACAATGTAACAAGGTCATTATAACTTAACATCAACTGCCCACAGAGATGAGAATATAAATAAAGACAGAAGAGGAAGGAGACATCTTCATAGTTCGTGCAGTGTATAGAGGGAAACGAGAGCAATTTTCACGGCGCAATATCGATTTTTTTTTTCTTTTTCGTTTTAAATCATGAAGGCGAGTCAGTGGATATCACAAAAACGCAATGTGCGCGATAGTCGGTGAAGTCTCAAACCTAGTCAATTATTCACTACAGAAAGTGAAAGTAAAATCTGACAAGCTTTCGGCGCATATTCTCACAGAGACAAGAGATATCTCGTTATTTATATAAATCTGCTTTAACATATGCTGATAACGTATAGCCTATAATTGTCTGAATTTATATTCTTAATATTTCTCTTGTGGCCCATATTGTGAAACAAATTAGAAGAGAAGTATAGGCCCATTTCGTGTTAAACAAGTTGTTTTTGAAATAAAGCTGCTCTTACTTTCTGATAACACTGATATTATTGTAGTGTTCTGACATATTATAGACTGATAATCGTTTTAATTATAGGCCTATAATTCCTTGATTAATTGGGCAAAATGTATTTAAATAATGAGGAGTAAGCTAATCTATCTATTCTTTTATTATGCAGCGTCGGTTATGCATTGATGCATTATGAAATTATCACGGGGGCAAATTAAATGTAATATCAATTTAATAATAAAAGTAGGCCTACCCTAATAATAATAATCATTTATATACATAAATTGTAAATGCTAGATCCTCTTGATATCGATAGCTGATGCATTTGATAGGCTATCTCTTTTATAAGTTTTTTGCGCATATTTCACTCGTATAGTGAGCAGACAAGTCGCGCTCGACGATCCGAGCCATGGTGTGAGCACAAACCGTGAGCTTTGGCTTTACATCGCATGCGATCTACTCGTACAGTGTGAGTAGATAACCTTGCTGAAATCGCACAGTGTATGCCCAGCTTTAAGCAACTTGCATATATCGAAACAGCTCTTCAATGCCATCGCTCAAATATAAAGAGTGGTGTTTAGTTGCAAGGTCTACACACCACAGCACCTGATAGGGCATAGCGTCTGCTGTCTGACGTCTGTCACGCACCTGTTGATGAAGCTGCTAGGACTAACGTTAGGCCACTGCTGACTGCAGTGGTTTGAATCGGGAGAGCAGTCGGGGTTGAGGGCAAAGAACATTGATATGGGAAGCTGCTCGCTACGTCCGCGCATCCTAGCTTGGAGGCTGAATATGATTACATATGCAATTTGACGCCAGTCACCCCCACCCAGGTTATATTAATTGTCTTCTTGCAAACGTGGCAATAAGCCTCGCGGCTGTTGCAAACTACTGGCCTAAGCCAGTCTTTAAATCGTGAGTCCTCCAGCCAGAGGTCCGAAAACTTGCTTTTCCCCATGCTTTACTTACTGAATGGAAGTGAGCTCGCGTAGACGCGTACATGCTTGGCAGCAAGCCAGCCGGGTACCCAGTTTGTTTCAGCGCGCGCGCGCGAATGAACACCACCTCACATGATATCGCGCAGGTCCTACTCTCAACATATAAATAAATCCACGCAAATTAAAAAAAAAAAAAAAAAAGGCCTGTACTTAACACAAATTGAAAATTTATCTAAAAAAAATTGGGCTCGAAAATGTAATACCTCGTCAGATGACGTTCACTACTTTTTAATGCCCTTAATTTTGGCTAATTTAATTTACTACCTTTTACTACCTTTTACAACCCCGCGGACACCCTGAAGTCTTCAGTGCGGCACGCCCATCAGTGATGCGCGGGTTGATCCAAAATGAGCGGGTGCCTGCGGTCACCCGCGGTTACGAGTCATCCAAAAATATTTTTAATGATATTCGGGTCACGGTCGGTCGGGTCGTCAATAAATCCTTATTTACCTTTTGAATGTTGAGCGTTAACTTTTGAATAAATGCTGACGCGGGACAAAAATGCCCTATTTCCCAAAACGTTGAACTGAGCAATGCCATTGTACCATTTTAATAGGCTACTTTTAAACGCATAGCTCCGAAAAGTCAGTTTTATGTATTTTCTGAGAAGGGGCGGGATTTTTGCTGGGAAAGTCGGGGGAGAGACGCACACTTCGATTAGACTGGATAAACACATGCAGCATCTTAATTGTTAAGAAAATGAAACTAAATAAATGAATAAATCAAGCCTGTTTTACATAACACTAGGCTATATCATACAGCATTCAGAAAAAGAACAGTTTGCGCTCCTAAGGGCTTGCTGATTAATTCTTCAAGCCGGGTTGAAACATAAACATCGTGTTCATCAATAATATGCATCTAGACAGCTGAAATGGAAAATGATGGGCCGCCTCAAGAACTGCCTGCTCTCGCCGCTGCACCTCTGAGCGACACCGCGTCAGGGCCTGAAACATTTTCTCAAAGGCCCAATGACGCTACGATGAACATTTACTACTTTTAAAAAATGCGGGTCAGGAAGCGGGTCGGGTACAATATTTTCTTCTTTTTTTTTTGCGGTCCGAGTTGCGGGCGGGTTAGTTGAAAACGTTGGTCGGGTGCGGGTTGTTTAAACACTGACCCGCGCATCACTGACGCCCATCAAAACCGAGCGTTTTTCAGAGAGCCTCAAAACCAAGTCAGAAAATAGCCTATTACTTATTCATTATGATGTTTTTGAATGTAAAAACCATGCAAACATCATAAGTTGACCTCAGTAGACAACAGTATAAAACATTTTTTAAAAACCAGTTCATGACACCTTTAAATTATACTTTGATTAAGTTCTGGCCCGCCATCTAGTGGCAAATTTTTTTTTTGACCCGATGCCAAATATATGAATGAGGTAAATTTGTTAAATACATCAATGGCAGCCCACTTGAATCACTAATGCTCACATAAATGTTACAAGGCACGCACACACACACAGGGCTACAGGTTTACTTTTATTACCTTAGATGGAGGGGGTGCTCTCCGTCTTTGTAGTCTGATGTTTCTGGTTTGTGGCGGCTCTGCCGTGATGACGACAGGCTCACAGATGGGTTTCAGTGTTGGAGAAGGCTCATCATATGGGGGAAGTGGGACGGGGTCTCGGGCCTGAGCCGGCAGGTCCGACTGGAGTGCTGCATTTTGATGCTGGGTCAGATGACTGAGAATGGGAGATGGGTCGGGTTGGGCCTTTAGGTCCACTAAAGAGAAAGGATGTAGTCAATCTTTGTTTTTTTCAGACTTTCATAGAGAATGTATGTTCATAAATATTAGAGAACATGTAAAACTACTATATTGACTGCAACAGTCAATGGTAGGGCTGGGCTATATAGCCCAAAGGTGATCGATATATATCGATAATTACCACGATAAATGTCAAATATTTATTTATTTCAAATTTAAAGGCAGATTTTTGCTCCTAAGTGAAAGCTGTATAAACCAGACTGTTAATTATGGTTTTAAACTACTTTTTATTGTCAGAATATGACAAACACTTTAAATTACTTACACTTTTACACTTACAGTAATTTTTCCTTAACAAAATTAATTTCTTAATAGAAAAAAATGATATATATATCATATATATATATGCGAAAGAAAATATATTCTGCACATTTTGCAGTGCAGTATTAATAATATTGCATGTTTTATCTTAGAAATGCACATTTGACAGCGAGTTGAAAGTAGTAGTAGCTTGAGTTAGGAGGATGCAGATGTAAATGTGCAGTAGTTAGTGTCACAACAGTAAATTATGGATAAGATCGAAAAACCTTCTGACTGTATCATTGCGCTCAGTGTTTCTCCTGTTTGTCAGCGCTGTTCCATCTGGCTTTAAACTAGTTTAAATCACAGAGACATTTGTGTTTTTCGTTGAATGCATGTGCTTCTCACTGAATCTAACAGCGCTGTTTAGTGTTCGTTTGACCGATCAGAGTAAACGGATCTCTTCTAGTTAGCTTGCTGCCGTTTGGACTTTGACCGAGCGGATTAATGGTCTGTGACGCGGTTCAAATGAGTAACAATTGGTGCTACCTTTTATCAACAAATTTGTCGTCTTTGGATGATGACTCAAGGTTAGTTTCACTTTTGACTTAACGTTCGTCGCCGCTTCCACTCATTTTTTCCTTCTCATGTCGAGTCTTCTTTGCCAGTAGAGGGTGTACTTTTGATGTGCCCATTAAAAGCTGCATGCTTACTGGCTCTGACTGGCTGTTGTCACGTTTATTTCTGCTGTGCGATTGGGTGTTACAGTAATCTATATCAAGTGAAATGAGCAGAGCTTATCACCATTATCGGCCCAGCCCTAGTCAATGGCATTCAGTTGCATGTGTACATGTAATCGGATATTACATAGTGTAGACAGTCTATGCATAATACTTAGGGGTGTGACGAGACGAGATTTTTTACATAGTATTTTTAAGAAATCCTCAATGATGAAATACATGACTACAAAAATTGTGTAGGTGCATTTGAAATGTTTTAACTCATCTCTTGTAATGAATGTCATTTCAGTTCTACTTTCTGAGTATGAATTATGATATGCAGTAAAAGTCAACAAGCACTGTAAAGGTTTTGCCAAAGACTCAACTGACTGGCTTCTCTCCTGAATGATTGTCTCTTCTGACCTTAGAACTGCACACGAGTTGCTTTTGACCTCCTAATTGAACTCTTTTTTTCCACAAAATGATCGTATATATTTAGTGCAAACAATAACCATAATCAAAGTACTCAATATTCAAAGTGCAAATAGAGGGGATGCACCGAAAATAGCAACAATTGCACTTTCGGTGTTCGGCCGAATAAGTGAAAAGACCGAATAAATTTTACCGAACAATGAGGTTTTTGATGACGATCAAATATAGCAACCAGCGCGTGAGAGAGCCGCGCGCGCACTTGTAAATGCAGCACATGTCGGAAATGTGGAAGCAATAAGCCTTTTTTCTACTTTCGTCTGGCTCCGCAGCGTGAGCCTCCAACTGCGCGCACGCCTCATCCGCTTGGCACTCTGCGATGACATCATTTTTGCTTCACACACCCCTCACGCTCGTGCGGACGTATGGAGTATGAACAAGGCTTAAAGAAGGCTTTAAAGTGTCCGAGAAAGACGCAGATATGGCCGTTTGCAGACACTGTTCTGCTGAATTGTTTAAGCACCCATTAATGCAAGCAAGAGCACCCTCAATTGACACTGTAATATATTGACAAATGCTCCAGTGCATGCGTTTCTGTAGAACGTCAAATGTATCCATTTTCAACGTGTTTCTGCAGCAGTGACAGTTGTTGAGCTCTTGTACGCAATGGCCAATATGTTTTAAGTTAGTCAGGCTCCACTCACTGCTCAAACCGCCAGAGTTTTTATTCAGTTATAAAGGCTTGCAAAACCTCATGAACAAACAATTTTATTATTATTTGATTATGATACCTGTAGGCATAATAGTCCCAAGATAAGATGGCCAAATAAAAAAAATTTTATTTTACTTTTTTTTTTTTTAAGTTATATTGCGCTGTGTTTGTATAATGTCTGCTGGAATGCCAAAAATGTTTTAAAACATTTTTTAAATTGTAGTTGTCATTTATTTTAAAAGCAAGACAAAATGGTAAAAGTTAATTTATGCAATGGTGAAAATAAATGGGAAAAAAAAAAAATAGAAAAACCACGTTCGGTATTCGGCTTCGGACAAGTGTTTTATTATTATTCGGCTTCGGCCAAGAATTTTCATTTCGGTGCATCCCTAACAAATAGAGACCACATTTTTCTTCAAGCATGATACAGAGCTAAGAGATGGTTCCAACGAGATAGCTTTTATATTGGGCGATTTTCACATTCCTCAGGGAGCCGATTTCAAACAGCGGTAACGTGTTGAAATCACGTTTGAATGCGCGCTCGTTGTTTTTATTTCTATAAAAAGCCAAACTAGAGTGGAGGCGTAATGTAAACGTAGTGTTGGCAATTCCATCCTAACTTCACCCTCACACTCCGTCATTACAATATGACAAGACAGCTTTTCACCTCGACGAGAAATCTTGTGGCACGAGATCTCATCACACCCCTAGTAATACTCACAGTGAGCTGCTGTAACAGGGGTCTCCTTGGGTTCATTCAGGGTCATAGGTGTGGATTCAACAGGGTGTGGCATCGGAGCAGTGGATTCAGATGCAGCGCCATTGCTCAGGGGCCCTGAAATCTGACTGGACAGAGGGGCGATTCGGGGTGTGCTGATTGGCTCTGTTTTCTGCACATCATTGTAGGGAAGCCTGGATCCCGGCATGGTCTAGAAAGAAAGAAGAAAGTGCTGTCATGATACCAAAATTTCAGTAGTTAAAACCAAATGTCAGTAAAATGTCAATTATCGATACCAACTTCGATAAAGCAAAATTTTTTTGCCATTTAATATACGGTTTTATAATATACTGAGTTTGAGGCCTGGTTTCTAAGACAGGGCTTAGTCTAAACCAGGATTAAGCCTTAGTTCAATTAGGGCATTTAAGTAGCTTTTATAAACATTACTGATGTGCATCTTGAGACAAAACAATGGCACTGACATATTTTAAGTTATCAGTGCAAGCTGTTTTCAGTTAAAACAACTCAAATATGTATTTTAGTCCAGGACTAGCTTAAGCTTTGTCTGTGAAACTGGAGGTAAGACTTAAGTGTCATTTGTATCAAAGCACTGATCCTGGCTAGACATGTTTTTAATCATAAAAATTGTAAAGAAAATGCTACGTAATAGTGCGCACTATATAAATGGCAACTTATCAGTTATTTTTGTAAATTATTGTGATTTATCAGCCAACATTGAATATTAATTGTTTGAAAATGTAATTTATTCCTGTGATGGCAATTTTCAGCATCATTACTCCAGTCTTCAGCATCACATGATCCTAAATAAATCATTCTAATATGCTGATTTGGTGCTCAAGAAAAATTATCTTAATGTTGAAGACAGTTGTGCTACATAATATTTTTGTAGAAACACATTTTTCTTCAGGATTCCTCCAAAAAAAACTTTTTTGTAACAAATTTCTTTAGTCACTTTTTTTTCAAAATGATTTTATTTGACCAAGCCCTCACTTTTGAATGGATGTATATTGTGTGAATAATTATGAAAATAGCCAGAGTAACCAGAGTAAATAAATAAATCTGGGGCAAAGGCGCAGATTCAGATGTTGTGGTGCTCAGTGCCTTTATGCATGTCTGTGTTCTCACCGATGCAGCATGTGCATAAGTGCCAGCAGCAGCAGAAGCGTAGCTGTGTGTGTGCGCTCGGGTGGTGTACTGCTGGGAGTTGGTGAACACCAGGCTCTGGGAGAGAGTATCAGGGGATGACGGCTCCAATCCGACCAGCTCAGAGTCGCCCTCAGCCACCTTAGGCAACAGAGTGCCAAGATCCATCCTGAAGAGCGCAGACAAACAGTCAGACAACTACAAAAAGGCCATTGCTCTGTGATGCAAAACATTACAGATTTGTTTTCTATGGTTCTGCCCTATTGCAACTGATACTTCCACAACACAGGGGGGAAAAAAGAGAGGATATTCTAGGGGACTGCACATATACGTGCCTGCTCATCGGTGTCGCTGCTTGCTCAGTTGTAAGGCTTTATGCTTTTTTTTACTTCAGTTGCCTAACATAAGTCGTAAATTCACAAGACTGGGAGGGGAATCATACCTGAATGCTTGCCAAATAATTTAGAGCACACAGGTAGATGGATGTGTCTAAACTTGCTCTTCTTAAACATCTCTATATTAAATATTCAACAAGTAGTTAAGTACTAGCCAAACCAGGCTCTTTACCATGTAGTGATTTAGTGGTCAAAGCAAATAAAATAGTCAGCATCTTTGTTTTGTTTTTTATAAATATAAGTTGAACAGTTCCTGAACAGAGCCAACAAGAGAACAAACAAGTTGTATAGGTAATGATGACTAATGTGACAGTAGTAATTCCATTGTAATCCTTCTTGAGCTACTTAAATAAACTATCAATAATTCAATACGTAACTTTTCAAACTGACAAATAAATAGATGCATTTGTTAAATTATAATATAAATGTGCAGTTAAATATTTTAAGCTGCTCATTTTTAAATGTGCTCTTTAAAGGGGTGATGAATTGAGAAATCAACTTTCCTTTGAGCCTTTGATATATAAAAGTTAATCCTGATACAAGGAAGTTTTCAGCTCCGAAACTTACAGGATATTCTTATATGTAAAAAAAAAAAAAAAAAGCTTTTGACACCAGGCCCAGAAAACACTCGATCTGAGAATATGTCGACCATTGATGTCATAGAATGTAGAAGCGCCACCTCAAGCCCGCCCACCGACTCGTGGAGCTAAACAGGGTTGCGCTACTGAGCAATAAACATGCCGGTTCCAGCACACACACAAGCAAGACATTGCGTGTTTGTTCGCTTCATTTCACCGCGGAATCGATAGTAAACAAGACAGGTCGAGACTGGATTTGCAGACATACTGAGATTAAAACAATGCTGTGCCTTCTATATTGGATCCGACATGAATGGTGCAACACACATTTATGTGAGTAAATCATGTTTTTATATAAGTGTTAGTATTGCATTGTTACAGATCGTTTGATATCTATTGATTACATACCTTAGCACACTTTCACAGGCTCCTTTATTTGAGGTGTTATTGGTTAATTCGTGATCAGACTCGGACTTGTAACCTTATGGGCCAGGGCTCACAAAGCCCAACGTCTGTGTTTTTCAGACGGGCTACAAAAACAGCCCGTCGGCAGGCCAGTGATACATCTTAAATAGTGAAATAACATTCCTTTCTTGCGCGCGCGCGTACGGTTCGCGGTAATATTCACTGATCGGGCCGGCCAAGTAATAAAAAATAAAAAAAACCCAATTCCAATCAATCGCGGGTGGATGAGAGCTGAATCATAGTTTGTTTGGTAAAGGCATTTTGCGAGCCCTGTGAGCATTTCCCCAGACACTTTCAAAACAATCCCCACATGTACTGAGGGGAGCTGAAGCTCATTAAATATGCAAATCGTATCCAATCCTAGCCGTGGGCGTTTACTTCCAAGTCTTCAGTGCGGCACGCCCATCAAAACAGAGCGTTTCTTCAGAGAGCCTCAAAACCAAGGCAGAAAATAGCCCATTACTTATTCATCATGATGTTTTTGAATGTAAAAAACACGCGAACGTCATAAGTTGACCTCAGACAACAGTACAAATAAAAAAAATAAACGCCAGTTCATGACCCCTTTAAAACTTACAAATTGCTTTCCTTTAATCAATTTGTATTTGCTTTATCATAACGCCACTGTACACTTAACTGGCTGCTCCTGCTTTTTAACTTAATTTTTTTGAAATTGATAAATAAAAGCATTTGGTAAATGACAGTTAAATTAACTTTTTTTTTTAAATGAGTCATGTTGTTTATGCAGGTGTTTATATAATTAATAATTCATTAAAATATCATTTGTTGTTATATTTAACTTGTTTTAAAAGTAAACTATGCAACTTATTTAAAATTAACAAATTAAATAAGTCAATACATCAATCCTTCCAAAACACGTTGTCTTACCCTGATTGACTATGGTAATCCTATTACAAGCGTTATATTTTAGATCTAGAACGGTAATAAATCGCAGGAAATTGTGTAATACAGACAATTTGGGTTACACTATTTTTAGGTGTCCATGTTATGCATTTAAGCACTGTGTAATAATTAACATGTACTTACTATAGGGTAAGGATTGGTTTAGGGTTAGTTGCGTGTAATTATGCATAATGTATAGTAATTACTACAGTAACATGTAACAAGGACACTGTACAAAACAGTGTTCCCAAAAGTTATTCAGGCTACTTTTTTAATGTATGGTGTGGGAGTGGCATAGGTTAGTTGTCACAACGAGCAAGAAAGGTTGACAGTATGCTAAATCTTGAACTTCTAGGGAAATCACCCGTTTATATTAAAAAGAAATGCCAGAGAAGAGTCTGCTGACAAAAATAGAACAGACAGATCCTGTAATAAAACGAGAATCAACATTGGCTTGGCTTTAGGAGATGGCGAGAACTGAGGGATTTGAAATGTGATGAGATGGCCTTTTTATTACTCAACAGACGAATAAGGTATTTTGTAGCTCTCTAACAGAGTTCATTGTAAAGTATCATCTATTGTGGAGGGTCATTTCATTATGAATTGTTACAGAGCTGTGCTTGAATTTATTTTCAATTAAGTATTAGGGATGTGACGGTGAGGACATTTTTGTTGGAGCTCTGAAACGTCGCAAACTCGCGTCGCGGCTGGTGTGAATGGTTTTAACGCGAACTAGTCGTACACGAAATATTCGCTTTTTCCGCTTCGCTTTTTCGTTACGCGTCCGGTGTGAAAGGGCCTTCACGGTCGGATCATGCTTTATTAAGCAGACACGTTCAGTTATTTGTATTGTCTGTTCTCTAACTTAACTAAATTATTTTATTACTATAAAAAAAAAATCTAAACGACGGTGGGGCGGTGCTACGGTGGGCAAGTGATGTAAACGGTGTTGAGTCTGGACACCGGTAACACCAGCAACACCGACTATCGTAGCAAGCCTAGGAAGTATCATGTCTACAGTAACGTCTTCAGCTAATTAGCTTGGGATCCTTTCCATCTAAACTGGTTATATGTCTTAAGCCTAGTAGTGAATGTTATAGAAGCAGTAGGATAATCTTTTTTAGTTATTAGAAGAAACCATATTCATCCAGTCAGTTTAGTTCAGAGCCGAAGCAGAACTAAAACAATGTTCCTCCACAAAAATGCAAGCAGCTTTGAATTTTACCCGCTAGACTGCCAAGTTACATGGTGTACCCTTAAATAAACATGTCTATTTATTTGTCAATTTGAAGAGGGATCTGTAAAACTAAAAATGTTTAAATTTGAATACAAATATTTCATTCCATGTAATTTATTTATTAATTTTAAGTGGCACTCCTAGCGGTCCATACATCCGAGCTCTGTGCTGGAAAGTGCTGAAGCACAGGTAGCACTCACCCCTGTCCAGACTGCATGTGGTTCTTGGAGCCAAGAGCATAGGAAGCAGTGAACACTTTGGTCTCAGATAGCTGATAAATGGAGAAGTGAGCATTACACATTGACATCTCTTGATCAAGTTTTCCAGTTTCATTTTAACATAAGATGACTCACATCTTCATTCCAGTCTTCGGCAGCCCAATCTTCCAGACTGTCCTTCCAGGCTCCTGAAAGGACAGCCGAGTTAGAGAATGGTGTTTGGAGAATGGAATTTGGTATGATTCACGGTACATGAATCGGATACGAGATCAGCATTCTGATTTACCATCAATACAGAGCATGCGGTATGAAATCAATACAGCTAAAAACCATCTCAACTGACATCAATGCAACTCTGAAAATGGCTTCAGATATGATTAAGTGAAAAGCTTTAGAGAACCAACTTCCGCTCTATTAAAGAAACAGATCAATAAACTGCACTCACCTGCTCCTTCAGTAGTCTCATTTCCAGGATCCCCTGCCTCAGCAGAGCCGGTGTAGTCAGCAGGGTTATATGTCCTACTAGTCAATGACAAGAAAACAGGGTGGAGATTGAGAATGACCAAGAAGGTCAAGGGGGGGGCGTGGGGGGTGTTGAAAAACAAGTGTGAACACTCACCCCACTCCCTGAGAGAACCTGCTCATTCCAGCCCCTCTGCCTCTTCCTCGGCCTCCTACACCTGAGATGACACACCAATTAAAAGATTTACAGGTTGTCATTTACTTGCCCATGTGTCTTTCCAAGCAAGTACGACGAAGTCATTGATTCTTGTGTACATTTATAAATCCCCCCCACCCCCAGGGTTTCTGCAGGTTTCATCACGTCAAATTTAAGACTTTAAGACCATTATGAATTCAATTTAAGACCTATATCACGCAATACAAATTTTTATCAAAAAAATTGCATAAAGTAAAATAGTACAGTGTTTCCCACACATAGACTAATTCGTCGCGGTGCGCCACAGAATGAACACCGACCGCCATATATTGTGCGTCATTATACACGCTATTTAAAAACGCAGCGTATTCATTCATTTCCTCACACACACTTCCATTCGACCGTAAAAGTGAGGATTGCAAACTCACGCATTTGGAGCATTCAGGCTCTGTCTCACTCTCTCACTCTGCCGAAGTAAATCTAACGCCAAACCTGCTTTTGATATGAAAGTCTAAGCTTTTAAAATTTAATACGAAATTCAAACAATAAATAGCGTTTACGCATAATGGCATACAAGTTAAAGCCAGAGGCGTTGAAAAATAGTTGCGACATGCTCTCATCTCCCGGCGAAGTGCGGTCCCGTGGAGCGATCAGTAGTTCTAAACAAACCAGCGCTGTCAATGCATTTGAATGGCTTAAGCGGATACACAACAGCTTCACACTATACAGGTATTTGCAGCAATTTTTGGTTAACAGTGCAGCATAATGTGCATTGATAATTACGTCAACCATATTTACAGTAACATTAATGTTAACAATGTTGCATCTTCATCAGTGATAATGTTTTTTCTTGGATTTAGCCCTCAGGTATTCCTTACTCACACTTACACTCATTGTTGGTCAAATGTGACCATACACCTTTATTTTGCAATTAAATAAATGTTCTATATTTTAGTTTAATATTTATTGAATATTTTGAGGATATATTTTGGTACTAAATAGGCCTGTGCAATAATTATGGTCCATTAATAACCATTATCATTAATGATAATGATAATTATTTATATTACAATTAGCGTAGTAATTAAGGTTAAAATAGAGGATTCCAATGAAAAGAGGCAAATTATTGTCAATTTGTGGCTGGAAAAATCATAATTTTCATTTGTAATGCCATTATCCACCAGGTAGCGGTATGGCTCTTTAATAAATATACATGCATCTAGTTGCTCAAAAAAAGTATTGCAGATCATAACTGCTAACTTATTTTTAGGTTTTGCATTTGAATAAATATTTAGAGATGAAAAACACTAGATTTTTTTAAATGTGAGTTAAAATGTTAATAACTTGCATCCTAATATTTCTAATGATAAGCACACAAGTGAATACTAATGAATGCAAGCAAATATAATTTAACCCAAGAAAATTTTAAACTAGTGCTAAAAAGGCAAACTTATTTTTCCTTATATGTAGTGCTGGGTGGTATGACCAAAAATTTATATCACGGTATTTTTCAATATTATATCGTTTTCACTGTATTTGATGGTATTTTTTCCCCCTATGCATGACCGGGTGTTAACCACATTTTCTATTAATTGAGAAAGGATGCTGCAGTAGATTGACTAGAATGCACTATTTTACTGCCATGATGAGTGAATATTGTAGAAAAATTCCACATTAGAATTAATAGGCCTACAGGTTTACAAAGCCCCACAAAATGATGCTGTGGGGAGACAACCAATAAGACAGGCAACGCACTCATTACAGAAACATGCATATTAAAATATGACCATGGAGATAAAAAAAAGAAGAAAAAAAGAAGAGTTGAGGACACCTTAAGCATTTAAAAAATCTAACCCTATATAACAAACTGCCGAAACGAGGGAGAAACGCGGAAGAACATTTAAAAGGTTGAAGGATATTTGCAATGCATTTTAGAGCACTAGAGTCTCTGAACAAATGGCACACGTCAGTTTAACACAAAGAATAAAGCAGTTGCATTTTTGCCCATTCTTGTTTAAACTGTCAGTCTATTTATTAACTTACATCGTCTTGTGTAGCAGAATAACCCATTGTCTCATCACGGTCGTGATCAGACATACAGTTCAGTGTCCTTTGCATAACGTTACATTTCATTTGAAGACGACGTGATGAAATGTGTGCATACACGCTGCCGGTTTATGTTTAGAGCACTAGAGTATATGAAATATGTCCATAAAAAAAACTTTAACGTGCTCGCTCGGGTCTATATGTGCTATACGTGTAATCCATGTGGAGAAAGTTAATCTCAGCGCGCAGAAACCGCTCTCTCGTGCGCCGCGTGTAGTTTGAATTCTCCGCTGTAATCAAGGGCTGAATCCGAAATCATCCCCTACAACCTTAAGGCCTGTACACACCGGGACGAATATCGCACGCGCTTATCGCCAGGGTTTTTCGTGACGTTTTTCGGCGCGTCTTGAGTGTTCACACCCAAGCGATTTTCACTGGCGTTGCGCCGAGTGAACGTGCACATTCAGTAGATAGCGCTCCCGGCACACACGGTGGTGCTGCAGCACTTTACGCTTCTGACACTCGCTTGTCACACAGAAGAAGAAGAAGAGAGACAGTATTTACGTGCTTGCCAAAACCACAGATGTATTTATGTCTATGGCCAAAACCATTCACACACTTTTTGCTAACTGGCAAGCAGCATTAGCAGCCCATCTTCTTCTTTGTCTACTTATTACTTCTTTGTCGTATCAATGTGTGCTCGGCAAGACTGATTTTGTGCTTGAGCGCCACCAAGTCGTGTTTTACTGTCACTTCAGCAGCTCCAGGCACGTGAACAAAAGCGCCGATCTCATTGGTCGGCCAGTTTTTAACGCGCCGCGTCAAAATAAAAAAACAAACCCTAGGCGTTTTTTTTTTAAATGACGCTTTTACGCCTGGCGTTTTACGCATCGGTGTGCACACTCACATTGGCGCCCATTGTTTAGTCACGAGGCGTTAAACGTCGGCGATAAACGCGCACGAAAATCGTCCCGTGTGAACAGGCCTTTAAATAGGACATTTTTTCAGGGGACAGCCATCTGTAGTGGTGTCCGAAACCATAGTGGACGCAATTACACCGCAATAACGAGTATAAGCCGATGTACACGCAACGGCTGTCCGAATTCACTCACTCGTTTTCATTCACTCTTTCAAGTGAACAATATAAGTGGATAACGTAGGGAATAATACTGAATGAGGCTTTAGGGGGTGATTTCGGACTTACCATAGGCTGTGATGTGATCTCAGCTGTGCCATCACTACAGTACTACAGTGTAACGTGACCCGTCGAACAGTGACGCGCTGCGCGACACATACCGGTATTGCGTTATCATCAAAATTCATATCATAAAAATAAATACCGGTATTGGGTATGAACCGGTATACCGCCCAGCACTACTTATATGTACAGTAGGCTATATACATATGAATTGATACTGAATCAAGATCGAAATCGATATTTGTGCCAATCACAATCTCGCAAGCAAACGGAAAGTTGCTAGACCACCCTGGCTGCAAATTAAATTAGCTGCTGCTAGGGTGTGTCTAGATTTCTAGGCTATCAAAGCGCTGTAACAAAACAAAATGCTGAGTGTTGCTTGGAGAACGCAAAATAGCTTACTTCTGCTGTCATCTTTGTTTGTAACAGTTTTCGTTGATGACACTGAACAAAACAGTCAATATTGTGTCTAAAATGTAAGTAACTTTCCTACTTTTTTTGTTTGTTGAACTTAAATCAAAGTAACATGCACTCATGAAAATACCTCCCTTGTCATGGTATATTATTTAACTATTTATATTTAAAGAGCACCCATCATGGCATTTAAAATGTTCCAAATATTGTTTTAGAAGTCCCTAACAACAGTTTTGCATGCATGCAATGAAAAAAAATACTTTATTTTTCTTATAGTATGCATTTATTTTTACCTGTTTTGACAGCGATTCTCAAATGATTCCTTTAGTGATTCACTTTTCAAAACCCCGCCTTTACGTGACGCTAATCTGCGGTGATTGGTCCGATGACCCAGTCAGTTGTGATTGGTATAGTCTGTGCAGATATTTTCGGAAACGGAACGCCCATCAAAGTCTTATAGTGACAGTAATTTGTTAATATGTGTCAGGAGTTATGAATATGAAAACAGTGTTGGTACCGTTTGATTGTAATATGAGCCTCAGCTGATCTCATTCATAAAAAAACTCCTCTATTCTCCTCACGAAGACTCGCGACAAATCAACATCCCTCAGGGCTTTTAGTTCAAAAGTGTGCAGATGAGGAGACATTGATAGATTCTCATATGTCTGTGTCAAATTTCTAAACAGAGGAGTATTTTTTATTCAATACTTCCTCAAAATGCGCAGATGTCTCTTATGTGTTGTTTTCAATTCATACTGGCAGCCGGAGGGCGCTCTGTGCACATGTAGTCCATATATGGTACAGACAGACGAAGAAGATACCATGTGCCATAATAGAAGTCCAAAAGCTTCCTGAGATCGCGAAACATGCAAATAGAGACATTTGACGACTAATAAACACTCAATCGCGACGATGTATGGTTTGTCTTCAAGCCACTTAGTCTTCAAATGCTCATCCTTGGGCAGATGAAAAAAGTTTGCTTTTGAGTCGCACTTCAGAACACAGCGTCTCGTCGCCATGATGTTTTCTAGTTTTCACTGGCGTCTTGGAGCGCAATAAGTGGGCGTATCGTATTCAAATAACTTGACAAGTTGACGTCATCTAGTCAGAGAAAAAGCTTCGGTCTTCTAACAATTCTTAAAGGTCCCATGGCATGAAATTTTCATTTTATGAGGTTTTTCAACATTAATATGAGTTCCCCTAGCCTGAATATTGTCCCCAAGTGGATAGAAATATTGATCGGTGTAAACCCGAGTTCTGGCTGTCTTTCTCTGCCTTTGAGAAAATGACAGCCCAGACTAGCCAATCCTGAAGTCTCCTGGTTTGACGTCCAAGCAGGAACGGTTACCTCCCTTTCCTCCGCCCAGAGAATCTGGCACGCCCATGCAAGCGCTCGAGAGATCATTGCTTGTGAACGAGTGAATGCTGGCAGTTTCTCAGTGTTTGGATGTACAAATGAAAACAGAAGTCTTTTTTCAGTTCCTTCTGATCTGTGATCAGTGATTGCTTATGTGTAGCTAATTATTTATTATTCGTGCACACGCAGCGGCTTCTCTCTCTCTCGACAGAACGGTGTTTTCGTGTTTTCTATCTTGTGAGTCAGTGTTTTTGTACGTCCTCGTCGCGTCTATCTGTTCTTAAATGTGCATACAGTCGGGAGTTTCTGCTCAACATCGGCAGAGCCACATCTTTAGAGATAAACCTCACGCACGCCGAAGCTCGGCCTTCAACATCCCCGACCCCCAGTACTGCATCTGGCCCACAGCGTAGGCACCAAACGCGGCGTGAGATTAAGCAGAAGGGGGGTAAGCGTGAGGGTATCCGGCTAGGCTAGCCAGCTTTCCCCACAATAAACTGGATTACATTCGATTACTGCTGTTGTGTCTTTGTTTTCATACTGACGCTTTTCATATGATTGGAACATATCTAGAAATAATGCTTTAATCAAACTTACTAACTCGTTCATCTCGCTGTAATGGTACATTGCATGTGTTACAAAGTTGGTAGAATAATGATGAAGACGGACTCAGCGTGACTGGGACTTGTGTTTATTCAGAACTCTCAGATACAAACACAAACTCGCGCTGACAGACAGTGCTCTCACAACTCAGTAGTTACTATAAATAACTTTGTTAGCAATCGCTCCGTCTCCGTGATGTCCGGTTCGCGAACGAATCATTCTTTTGAATCGGTTCTTTTTAGTGAACCGAACCAGTTCACCAAATCGGACTGAATCGTTCTAAACGGTTCGCGTCTCGAGTCAGCGCTGATCCATAATTTACTAAAGTTACTAACTTTCTGACATGAGTGACAGTCCCTCCGACTAGAAATAAACGAATAACCTGAAGTATATTCTAGTAACTACAACAGTTCACTGAACTGAGACATGCGGAGAGAACTGATGAGAAGTGAACTCAGGTCCATCCGTCTCTCTGGCAGCAGCTCGTGCGTCGTAGACCTCGTTAAACCACGCCCCCTCCGCTCATTTCAAATGCAAAGATGTCAGCCAATCACAACAGTGGGCGTTTTTACAGAGGTCTCACAGCAGACACGCCTCTTGAAACAGGGCATTCAGCCACAGGGCAAACAGCAGTATAGACAAAAGCGTAAAAAGTATAGACATAGCCTTTTATTTCTAAATTATGACATTTTATGATGTAAAAATCATACTAACAATATAATTACACCTCAGGAAACACTAAAATAATAGAAAAATACCATGCCATGGGACCTTTAAAAATGACTCAGAGTCGACTCTTACTTTTGAAAGAAAATAACTATATATACGGTGCACTCATATTTCAAACTTTGCAGGATGTTTTTGTTCACTTGGATCTATGTTACACACTACATGAAAGGTAAATTTAAAAATTCCATGATAGGTGCTCTTTAATTAAAAATATAATATGCGGACTGTCCAATGATTACAGTCACCATGTCCGTCAGACTGGAGAAATTTTCCCGGTAATGTGACCACAAATATTTAAGACTCATCAAATCTGAATTTAAGACATTAAGACTTTTTAAGGACCCGCGGACACCCCTTATCTTCCCCTCTCGAGTTGCAGCTGCTTTAAACAACGCATCAGTCACATGAAGTGCCCTACAAACGTTGCCCAGAGTGACACAAATAGCAACACAGGAACAGGCCCCATCCTGCCCAGTCTTAAGATACCAGAATGCATGCCATAGACACATTCTGTCCAAATATCATACACAAGTTTTACTGTGGACAACTACATATTATAGGATGTTTTGAGGTTATCTGGTGTGACTATCTCGGGTAGGGATGAAAACAAGCAACGCAACTATTCAGCCGCACATTCTACACCTGTAGATGACTAGTAAAAACGATATTCAAAAACTGCAAAATTACTTGAATTGGGTGGCGTCATGCACACAAAGTTAAGGTTATGGCTTAGGCTTTTTGATTTTTAATATCTATTCTGAGCATATCAGTAGTGTTCATTTTGCCATTTTTTTAATTTAATCTTAACATGCACTCTCACTGATGAGCACAAATCAAGAGTGTGTAAACTCATATGCATGGATTATTTTACCTCATCTAGTATACTGAATTATAGGCCATTTATCATATAAATTATTATCTCAATATAAATCTCTGGGTGCTTTCAAACTCAACTGTCAGTGTGAAACGGGGCACCAAACCCGAGACTACCTGTAGGATGCACTGAAACAGTGGTGCGATTGTAAAGGCAGCTCTGACTCGGGTGCGCACTTGTTCGGGAAGTAAAACAACAACGCACGCGTTTTAGCTGCATATAGCACCGAATTAAATAAAAGATATAGTTAGGTTAATATAGTTAAGATTATATATTATATATACAGTGTTTCCCCTACCATTGTTTTGGGGGGGCGCCCCGCCCTCCCAAAACGACCCCCCGCCCCCCCTGAATGAATGACAAAAAATATTTGTCATTACGGTCGACAATAAGAATTGCCTGATGGTTCAGTGCCAGCGTGAAAGACACTCGGGCCAAAGCTGCATCTTCACGGAAACTGATCATTTGCGCATTTTTAAGCCTTGCCAATTTAAATATTCAAGCGCTCATAAACGAGAAAGTGTCTCTCAGTTTGATACTCGCGAAGGACAGCAACAACACACACACACACGCACGCCACGCGTCGTACAGCACGCGAATAATCACACAAAATTATATCAAAATGACTGTCTTGTTGAGTATCATCGTAAACATAGTCGGTTAGGTCTTTTAAATGAACGTAAACATGAAATTTGCCAGTCACTGCCAGCATTTATGGTCATTTTCACAAGTTTTAATGGCCCACGGAATATCTGAACATGCAATATATCAAAAGAAAGAACAGACCCACTGTTTTATTCCAGCTTCATACATAATTTTTTTAATCAACACTTGAATGTTGCAAGTTTCATGAAAAAACAACATTTTGAGCATAAAGCTGGAAAAATCACGTTTTTGTAAAAGACTACGCTACGTCCGAACGATGAACAAAACACAGATGTTGTAGATCGAGTCCATCAACACTCCAAAGCTTGACAGTCCTATAACTCGTCCTGGGTTGGCATTTCATTCAATAACATTAGACAGTTGTGATTTATATGCTGTTTAATGGTGATGATCGCGTTATTTTACATATGCATCTGCTTATGATAACGCACGTTCCTACTTCTTCGGCTGTGTTTTGATCAGGAGATTCTGTTCTCGTGCAGGAAATGCGCTACAGTGCCCCCTACCGTATAACAGTGAACACACATGGAAAGCCGGAAAATATCGTCATTGGCTATCTAAATATTGAGACAAAACAAAAGACAAAAGACAAAAAAAAAACTACTCACTGCTCTTGACTGAATAACTTTTAATAAGGGTTAATCTGTATTTATATGCAGTGGCATATACTTTTATGCAGACTATGCAGTGATATTTTACATTTGATTACTATTTTTGTACCTGACAATCTAGTTTAGACCTACATGAAAATAACTGTTTATTTCATTTGTATATGTTTGTTCTGCTGTATTTATATGTGCTTTTGCTCATAATTTGATTATTTGTTCTTATTTTATTACTGACGGTCTTTAACAATATAAAAATATATATATATGAGTTAGGATATTAATTTTTAGAGTCATAACCTTATTTATTAAGCTTATATGGCTCAAAAACAATACTAGGCCTATTTTATTTTATCTGTCGTTTTTTTTGTGGTGGGGTCAGTGAAAATTCTGAGCCCTGAAATATATTCCCCCCAAAAAAACAACAAACACAAAAACACGGATTTGCGTGTAGAACTTTAATGGTAAAAATGTAAAAATGCAATGGAGAAGGTGACGAACCTAAACAGGCAAAAATTAGGGTTTTTTTTCTTAAAAGCAACAAAATCCAGAGCAACAACTCAAGCAAAGCCAACCTCTGTTGTGTTGTAAATAGTTGTGTGATGTATAAATAAATGTTGTTTATATTTATTTACCAAATTAATTAATTGTCTATGGCAACACCACGTATCCGTAACACTCCCGCTCCGCGACACTAGTAGTTACGGGAGGCCCCCCCCCCCAAAGCTGTAAACCTAGGGGAAACACTGATATATATATATATATATTTTAAGCGTTATTTATTAATTATACTCTGTGCCACAGTGGGCAAGTGATGTAATCGGTGTACGGCTGAACACCATGTAACACCGACTATTGCAGCAAGCCTAGTAATGTGCAGTATTAAGATTAAGATTTTAAACTGGTTTATTTGTGTAAATTCAGTTATTTTGTCTTGTGCACAAAATAATGTCAAAATCATTCATGTGAAACCGCTTAGGACAGTACTAAATAGGGGTGTAAATCAGACAGTTATATCGATGTAATGTATCGATTCTCATAGCGAGCGATACCTGCCGATACCTCAAATTCTGCGATACAATTCGATTCAGGGGAATATCGATCGATATATTGATATGATATAATGTGCCTATTTTACAAAACCAGTTAAACTCACAAATTCAACCAAAATGGGTAACGTAACATATGCACCTTAAAAATTGCACTCCCTGTATGACTGAAACAAACCACTTTAGTTTAAATAAATAAAGAAAAATAAAATAATTAAAAAAAAGGGGGGGGGGGGGGGGGTCAAGTCACACGAGATCAATAATCTGATGACAGCATATGACATTGACAAAAGTGAAGAAAGTCTTTCAGGCTTCGGTGCTAAAATATGCAATGTGTAAAATTTAGTTCAAATACAAAAACAACCAAAATGACGTACTCTAGTTGAATAAGAAAAATAAAGCTGCTAATTTAGTTTTTTTTTTATGGCTGCTACTAGTACATCGCAGTCTGGTGCAAATACAGACATGCAAGACTCAAAGCTAAGAATAATCTCTACAGATAACCAAATTACAAGCAACAGCAATACAAACTAGACAAAATGTGTCAAGTTTATTTATCATTTTCTGGCTAATTTACTTTTGTTTATAATACACCATACTTTCACTCAAACTGATCAATTAAAAACAAGTTTAAATGAGGAAATCTTCTATAAATATTTTTAATTCTCCATTTTCTGATATACTCCCGTTCTTGTTAAAACTAGACATGCTTATTCTGTGCATTTGAGCACTTTTTTGTTTGAAATCATATTTATTTTGTCCATAAAATGTGTGCTTTCACTTCAATTGAGCATCAACAGCAAAAATAGACTCGCCACCAAAACCCCAGCTTCACTGCTGCTCAAGTGACGCTCCTGCTCCCGGTGTGAATACACTCATTGGTTGACATGCACGGCAACAAAAACAACAAAACAACGCACACTTGCAGTGTGAAATGGCCGTTGAGCCCTCACAGGTGAGTTTAAACGAGAAGGCACGCATTGGCGCCAGTAATGCATTTGACAGCGATGTGTGAAAATGTGGAGAGCGTAAAAATAAAGGTGTCTCTTGAAAAGATTGATGTATTGTTAACACCTCTAGTACTAAATAAAAAAAACATAAGATGATCACTATTGTTATTATTAACATTTTGCATATTCAACTTATGAGCAGAACTGTACTGTCTAACTGACCCCGAACTTTTGAAGAGTAGTGCACATTATACTTAATAGTTTTCAACTTATATTTGAGTGATAATTTTCATGCAGCTAATCAACTTAAAAAACACTTCAGGGGGCAGCAGTGTGTTAGTGAGCAGTGCAGTAATGTCTTGGAGTGAGTATAATGCTCTGACCTCTCCCTCTTCCTCTGCGCCCACGGTCTCCTCTCTCTCCTGGAGCTGAATCAAACCCGTTCTCTTCCAACCGCCCTTAAAACGACGAGAACAAGAAATGCTCATACAGCTGATATCTAAATCACCACGACAACATTATTATGCAAGCCATTAGATACACTGCCTCAGGCAAAAACAAAATCCTATACATACACGTCAGGACATGTACACTAATCGCACAGAAAGACACACCTTCCTGGCTGCGGCTGGCCCCTCGGCCACGTCTGTTTGGACCCCCACGGCCTCTGCTTTCCCGTTCTCCTCTCTTCTCTCTGCTCTCTGGTGCAGTCCCTTCTTTTCCAACACTTTTCTTCTTGCCAACTGTCTCCCATGAGTCCTGTGCAACCAAAATAGCACAGTGTGAGAATATTTCAAAACCGAATCAGTACGGATGGATTTATTAACCTCATATGTTTACTAAAGATCTGTTGCAGATTAACTAGTATGGCAGGCTAGAAATGTTGGGGGGGAAAAACAATTCAATTCTCAACTCAATCTAGTTTTTCTGGTATAATTAATACCTTTAGAAAATACACTGAATCAGAAATTAGTAAAACAGGATGAACTGCATAAAACGTGCACCTTGACAGTGACCTCCTCCAGGAGGAAGTTGATAGCCCTGTTGACGTCTCCATTGCAGTCGTGAAGGGCCACCATACACTCATCCTGGTTTTTGCCTGTAACCTCCATGAGCTAGAACACAAACACAGCCAAATGCAATCAAACTCTTGCAGATAAGTTTAGAAGTTTTAGAAGTTGCTGTGCGCAATCAGCGTGGGCATTGCAACAGCAAATAAAAATATTTTGTAATACCCAGTCTCTCATGACATTCGATTTATAATATAGGGTCCAGTGAAATCCGTTTTATTTCTCCCAAATGCTTTAATAGTTTAATTTTAACAACCAAAAATACGATTTTGGCCATATTACCCATTCATAAATTGAATTAAAGAAACTTAATATAATCATTTTAACAATAATAGTGCCCTGTGAAATTTTAGAAATTCTTTTTTTTCTGTATTCTGCATTATGATTTAATACAAATTTATCATCAAAAACAGCGGTAATTAAATTAACGAATAAAACTTCATTTAACAATACATTAGGAATGTGACAGTGAAGAAATTCACCCCACCGGTTAATCGATGCGAGACAACACTGATAAAACCGCTATAACCCACGGGGAGCTTTTCAAATCGCTAATTTTAAACCAAAAGTAAAATGCGCAAACTTGGTTTTTGATTTATTCCTCAATCTTTCAAATTGCATGTTTTAGGTGACCTATGCGGTATACTGTAAATTCCATTGTCAGGACTGGATTCCGGGATTCACTCTGCATCACGGAAATCATCCGGCCTTAACCTTAAGTTATAAACGGGACATTCCTGTATCTGCACGGATGGATGTTCTCTCGAATATAGGTAAACATGTTTGATGTGTTCCTCCTTTTTAGCTGCTTTGCACCCAGTTTTGGTGAACTGGATATCTGACCTCGAGACACCCACTCGTTTTTTTTCAATATTCAAAGCATTCCCGTACTGCAAATTTTAACTTAACTTTTAAAATGTTAACTTAATTTTCGACATGGGATAGAGATTAGAGTTAACAGGCTCTGTCTCTGACTGAACGTGGAGCAATTTGAGAGTTTAGTAAAGTGGAAAGTTGCTATGCGCAGGTCAGTGTCCGATTTATTTGAACCAAAAAAAAACACGTTATGGACTCCAGCATTCTGTTGCACGTGCTAATTTAGCTGCTGCTACTTGACGTTCTACTGTAACCATCTACTACTGTAGAATAGCCGATTTTAAGTTTAGAATGCAGCAGAGGGCGATGATGAAACAGCAGAAATGCAACTGTTTCCCCGGTAATCATCGTAAACAAAACCCATACTACTAAACACACAACCATTCAGATTTCTGTATTCGCTTCAGTGCTCATCACATAACTAAATACTTAATACTTAAAGACTTAAGGCTAGATATTGTTTGATTCTTTGTTGTCAGACACACTTTACAATAAGGCTCTTTTTATTTAACATTAGTTCATTCATTAATAAACTGATAATGAAAAATACTTCTAAAGCATTTATTAATCTTAGTTAAGTGTAAATTTCAGCATTTAATAACATTACTAAAATCAAAAGTTGTTACTGTATTATTTAATGGACCTGAGCTTACACTAACAGTTGCTTTTTTTAACTAACGTTGTCAAGTCAGCTTTATTTATATAGCGCTTTTACAATGCAGATTGTTTCAAAGCAGCTTCACAGTGTTAGACAGAAAAATAATGCAACAGAATTTTATTAGGCCGTACAGCCGCTCCGGAGAAAATGGTGATGTCATCTAGCTCATTTCAACTATCATAGTGCCAATGTGGGCAGATCAGTATTTTAGTTTATATGGTTAATTTAGTGTACTAATTAGATTTGGATATTTAGTTGAAAATTTAGTGTCCCCAACTGAGCAAGCCAAGCCAAAGGCGTGTGCATCAAGTGAGATGTTAAAGTGATTTGTTCACAGTCCCAAAACATCTCCAAGTCATGGCAGAAGCTCTGTACATTAGTTAGATATTAACTGTGATATTGTCTATAAAGCCCTGTTTGACATGTACTGTATATTTGATTTGTTCTGATTAAAGTTTCCACATTACTCACATTTACTATCCACTGATGTGCACCTTTAAACCGTAATGTAATCCAATTTAATCTGAGTTTGTACAGGACTTCACATATATGGTGCATTAAACATATTTAACTGTGCTAAATGTTCCTGTAAACTAAATATGAACCAGTTTCAAGCCATTTTAACCTGCGACAATCTAAAACATTTATAGGAAGTTCTCAATTGTTTTGCACAGCATTTGACACGGCAATGGTGAGATAAACAGGCTTTGGTCAGGCTTTGCTCTTTACAGGACAAACCTGAAGCTCCAGTAGTGTTTATAATGATTGAGTGAAAACAGTCGCAGTCTTACTTATGTACATTATCAAAGAATAATAACTTCTGTAAAAAATTTACCCATTCCCTCTGTTAATGCATTAACTAGTGAGACCTTATTGTAAAGTGTTACCTATTGCAGGGGTTTTCAAACTGGGGTCAAGGGACCCCCAGGGGTCCTCCAGAAGTTTCAAAGGGGTCCCCAGAAAATTTCAGAGAATAAAAAGACAAAGCAAAAATGGATAAAGCCTACCGAACATTCTAACCGTTTCATTTCTGAATGTTTCTCTTCTTTCTTGCCGTATACATTCCAGAATTGTATATGTTTGCTTTGTATCTTTAGTGAGTTTCTCACTATAGTCCCTTTTATCTCGCTAACTGGGGTTGTAAGGCAGTTTTCTTAACACAGTACGTAAGCTGCTTACATACATTTATTGTGAAAAATGCTTTTACAAATAATTTTTAATTGAAAATGTTCAGGTTTATACATCCAATGCGCACGGAGGATCGCGCTCGACACATGCGCAGTAAAAAAGTGTCTATGCTCTACCAGACATCGGAGCGCAGCACTGAGTCCTGTCATCAACGGGACATTCGCTGGGCATGATCGGAGAAGAACTGTAGTGCATCCACCATTGCAACATAGTTTGGAAGAAACACTGAAGAATCAAATTCTCTTTTTTTTTTCAAGCTTGTTGTTTTTAAACCGGTCTTTGCACACTCTTCTTCGACGGCTGAACACTGTGCTCAATACTGTGCGTATTGCCACCTAGTGGACTCTTCTGTACTGCTGACGCATGCACTGTTGCACGCGGACCATCCGCGCGGTCTCAATTTGGGCTGCGCGCGGACGGGGTGTGCGAAGTATACCCGGGCCTTAAGGTGTGGACATGCTGATTGGTTTAGTTCAAGCAGCATTTTGATTTAACCAACATTTTTAAAAGTCGTTGCGGTGAGTGCAGTAAGAGTTGTTTGCTATTTGAATCAACAATGACATTTAAAAAAATAAAAAATACGACCAATGACGAGGTTCAGGCTTTTTTTAAAGCTTACAAGAGGACTAAATCCAGCGGGAACTGGAAAGTTGCACGCAGTCCTATGACAATGTTACCGGACTAATCTTCTCAGTACTTTAGACCACGGTGGAAACGCAGACAACAACAGGTCTGGTGGAAAAAAGTTCCAGGGACAAATTGTTTTCCGGGTAATTTCGGTGGAAACGGGGCTTTAGTCAAGACGATCATTTACATTAAACCTTTAAACTAATATAAATAAAGAATGCTTCAGTGCGCCATCGTCCTCGTGAAGCTTAAGAGGTTAAAGGTGCATGGTTTAGAATTCCCCCAGTATATATTTAAATTATGTTATTTATATTAACATTTATATGTTATTTATACTTAAATTAATATAAATGTGCGATTACTCGACTAATTGCATAAATTAACTACTAGTCGACTAGAAAACTGTTGCGGGTAGCCCTCGATATTTTTTTACCATAGGGCTGCAGATTCCAACTGTGTAGTAAGTAGTGCATTTTAATAAAGTGTTGGAAGAATTCAGACAAGAACCTTTAAAGGGTTACTTCTGTGATTTAGCATTAAGCGTTGTATCAGTAGAAACCCAGTAGTATATTCGAAATATGGTACTTTCCCCCCTCATATCCCCCTGAGACGAGAGAATTATGCATTTTATTTCTGTAAAAAAATCATCCGATGACGCAAATATCGTCATTTTGCGTCATCTGAGGATTTTTGGCCAGAGGCTAGAGACTACAGGAGCTAGTTCTGCATGTTATCAACCCGCCCACAGGGGAGGGATCTCACTCACAGAATGTAAATGCACACGCCCGCTGCCGCTCGGCTCGGGCATTCATAACGGAGCGGTACGGAGCAAATTGAGTGTTTCAACTTTTCAATGAATTCCTATGAAAGTTTAGCTTCCATATGCGATCTGATAACGTGCCAGACTGGACACGCGCCGTGAATGACTGCCGCGCTTACCTCAGCTCTTCTCTCGTGATTAATGAAATCTGACTCCTGCTGCATCTATGACATGACTTTCGTTTGGCTCACTCACACTTTATTGAAAAGACACGTTCAGTTTTAAATTTTAGGGTCTCTTCTCTAACTGAACGAAATTATTCGATTACTATGAATATCAAAACGGCATCGGGGTGGTGCCGCGGTGGGCAAGTGATAACCAATAGCCGTGGCTTTGGGAGTGGCCTCGTAGGGCAGCGAAGCAAGTGCATTCTGGGAGTTTTTGTCTTTCATCCACATGAGACAAATACATTTTTTACCAAATTTAAAAACAATTTCACATTTCTACTACATAAATGACAGTTTAAATACACATTTATCTTCCCAGTGCTGAAGTGCTCTAACAGAAAAACTAACTTTTGGCCACAATTCTCCTTTTGACATTGCTCACCTGCTGGACTTTCCCCTCAAAATCTGCATCGTTTTTGTCGTAAATCATCTGGGCGAGTCGGATCTGTTCCGCTGTGGCCTAGAGATAGATGGCAACCATAATCAGAAAACAGTCATACGTAGGTGCGTTCATATGTCACATCCACTGATGGAGTGTGTATGTTGCTCACCTGTATCTGTTTCTGTGAGGTGTGTGTGGTTTGTTGTAGAGCTCTGTCCCGATTGCCCCTGGCAGCATCAGTGACCACTGAAGTCATCATAAACAGTATATACAAAATAATGTATGTACAAAATAGAAAAGTCTGGAGGAAAGGAGGAGACGGAGAGCAATTACTACACACAAGACTATAAAAAAGTATTCCCAAGATGTTTGTGTAAGAAAATGTTAGTGACAGGTGCAAGCAGGCCAGTTTAACTCTCAGCACTGTGCCATGTAAGACTATCAGCCCCCTATCTGTCCAGCGCTTAAATATAGCCATGCAAACATAGTATGGACTGGTGTCCACTTACACACCCACCTAAACCCCACTCCTGAAAAAACACGACTGCAACAACATATAAACAGCTCGATCTTAAAGGGAGAGTTCGCCTAAAACTAAAAGTCAGTCATAAGCGTCTGAAACGATATAGCTGTATTAAATATATATATTTTCTAGTGTATCTCTTTAAAGGCATGATTTCAAAACCTACCGAATATCCCACTTAAATCGGCAAACCGACCGCGCAGTTCGGCCAAAACGCTGTCTATGTAGGGGGATTGATGAGCCGAGCAACGAAAACATTTCAGCTAATGGCCGACTAAAAATAATCGCGGTAACGGTTTGAAATAGCTGCGATCATCATGTATATCAACCTAAAACCACTCCAGCAACCGTTAAATGGCCCGTAGCAACAGACGCACAATCTCGGGCGAGAAAGCGAATTATTTAAGTGGTTTTAGCTCAATTAAAACACATGTGCGTCATATTTAAAGTCAGTTTGGTTAGGGTTATACACGGGATTGTAAAAACAAACAGATGCTAACAGGCTCGGCTAACTGTTTAGGCTGCACCACGCCGCGCCGCTGCTAATGCTACGAACAACCGACAACAGACGTCAGCTCATCTGCCACTAATAATGAGGCGAAATCAAGTCATGTAAACACGTAGTCGCTGGCCAGATAAACACATAAACTCTTTTTACAGGTCGACAGTAATGGGTTTGCTTTCACTTTTTCGGCATCGCAAACATACCCTCTCCGCTCCCTCAAATGCTGTGTTTTTACCTGCCCACCGACCGCACGCGCTTCCCTACAAACAGCAGCGTGAAGTTTGCTGTCGCAACGAGGAACAAGCTGTTTTTCAATATAAAAGCCCAGGCGACATTAATAAAATAAAAGTCTCGAGCCGTGCCGCAGATAATGACGCATTTACTAGGCGTAGATATACAATAGGGACCAAACTAAATGTGTTCCAATTAATTAATTTTCTTTTAAGTATGTAACAAACTTGGGTGTGTCTGATGACATTCCTTCATCATCCTTTTGATACACCCATACCACGTGTGTGTGTGTGTGTGTGTGTGTGTGTGTGTGTGTGTGTGTGTGTGTGGGTGGGTGTTGTTTACCTAAACAAATGTTACTCAAGGTCAAGCAAAAGGGTCTGGCAATTATTTTATTAAAGAATTGAAATAAAAGTCTGTTAGCCCCGTTTGTAGACATGTTATACTCTTTCTGCCTTTGTGCAGCATGGGTTATTTATGTTTTCATGATATTTATATATTATATAACTGTACATTAAAACATTAACATTTTGAAGGAAAAAAAAAGTCTGCCTCTGTTATGTGTTATAGACTGTCCGCTTGAATGATCAAAATAGATCTGTCCTCTTCGTGGTCTTTCTTTTCTTGCTGTGGCATATTTTAAACATTTAAAATATTTTCTGTCTGTTCCTGTGCTTGTTCTTAAAGTACAAACTCTGCATCATTACTGAGACAAACTTTCACCATCCTTTTGGAACAGTTTTTTTTTTTACTGGAAATTAAATCATGCTTCAGTTAATAAAAAGGCACAGAAAAATAATTTCTTTAGCCTGTTCTCTCAAGTGAGCTCAATTGAACTTTCACTTTCTTTATTTAATAAACACGGAATGCACACTGGCTAAACATTTTCAATTCAGGAGTTCTGTTGGAGGGGAACAAAAATACCTTAGTTATACAGAAAAGCATTACACAATGTCAAAATGCTCATTTATATTTAATACAGTTAATAACTAGAACAAATGAAAACAGAAACTGAATAGAAACAAACTAAAGGTGATGATAGCCTACACAGAGCAACTTTTTGAGCAGTGTTGCAGTCAACAGGCAACCAGGTGAGACACGGAGCCCACGACTAAAGTATCCAGATAGAAATTTGTTGCCCATTCTCAATGGGAAAGTGCCCAAGCAGCATCGCTTGGCAACATTGCTCAAAAAAGTTGCCACGTGTATCATCCATAAAATCATCCAGTACAGATGAATAAAACTAAGACAAGAATAACCGAATATCTGTTACATCAGTCATTCAATGTATGTTTTTATTTATAGCAGTTATTTAATAAATTACAGTACATACAGAATTGTGACTATAACAAAACACTCAAGTCAACAATTAATAATATAGCTGGACACAGCGATGACAGGCCCAAGCCCTGATGCAAACTGTCACACGAAAACTTTAGGAAAACTGTCACACACACAAATAGACACACACACACACAGAGAGAGAGAGAGAGAGAGAGAGAGAGAGAGAGAGAGAGAGAGAGAGAGAGAGAGAGAGAGAGAGAGAGAGAGAGAGAGAGAGAGAGAGAGAGAGAGAGAGAGAGAGAGAGATTGAATATTCAACATTCAATACAACAAAACAACAAAAAAACAATATGATTAATTCTAAACTCTAACATGATCATGTGTATATATATATATATCCAAATGCAATAGCTGATAGAAGGAAGTAATTATTTCTGAACACTGTTCTCAGCCACAAGAGTTTGTTCAATCTTTTAAAAATAGACCTATGCTGCTCTCAAGTGGTTATAATATGTATTACTTTTTATTTCAACCAGATAACAATAATCGGCCTGTTTTTAACTTACACATGATGCTTCATTTAAAAAAAATAAAAAGATAAAATAAAAAAGACCAGAAAACAACTGTGTTGGCTACAGTTTATTTCTAATATTTGTATTCTTTTATATAAAAATAAAAGATGTACAATGTATTATCTAGACGATATGAGACAATTCATGGTTTGCTTTTTTGTCCTCACTTTTTGTTTGAGTTATCATATATCCTTTTGCATTTTAGCATGCCCCTGTCTTGGCTTCATATTGACTGAGTTTGGTGGCAATCACATGAATCCTCAAGAAAGATTACTCAGAGCTTGATTTTTCAAACCAAAATAGCTAACTTAACCAATCTGTTCGAGATATCAAAAATCTGCTTGCAATTTAGCATTCTCAATGTGTTGGCTTCATGCTGCCTGTGTTTGATGGAGATTGGATGAATCTAAGAAGTATATCAAATTCCAGAGCAAGTTTTTTTCAAACAACCCTCCATCCATCCATCTTCTTCCGCTTTATCCAGGGCCGGGTCGCGGGGGCAGCAGTCTAAGAAGAGATGCCCAGACTTCCCTCTCCCTAGACACTTCCTCTAGCTCTTCCGGGGGTACACCGAGGCGTTCCCAGGCCAGCCGGAAGACATAGTCCCTCCAGCGTGTCCTAGGTCTTCCCCGGGGCCTCCTCCCGGTTGGACATGCCCGAAACACCTTCCCGGGAAGGCGATCAGGAGGCATCCGGAACAGATGCCCGAGCCACCTCAGCTGACCCCTCTCGATGTGGAGGAGCACCGGCTCTACTCCGAGTTCCTCCCGAGTGACTGAGCTCCTCACCCTATCTCTAAGGGAGCGCCCAGCCACCCTGCGGAGAAAACTCATTTCGGCCGCCTGTATCCGGGATCTTATCCTTTCGGTCATGACCCAAAGCTCATGACCATAGGTGAGAGTAGGAACGTAGATTGACCGGTAAATCGAGAGCTTCGCCTTACGGCTTAGCTCTTTCTTCACCACAACAGACCGGTACATCGACCGCATTACTGCAGAAGCTGCACCGATCCGTCTGTCAATCTCCCGTTCCATCCTCCCCTCACTCGTGAACAAGACCCCTAGATACTTGAACTCCTCCACTTGAAGCAGGAACTCTCCACCAACCTGAAGAGGGCAAACCACCCTTTTCCGACTGAGGACCATGGCCTCGGATTTGGAGGTGCTGATCCTCATCCCAGCCGCTTCACACTCGGCTGCAAACCGTCCCAGTGCATGCTGAAGGTCCTGGTTAGAAGGGGCCAACACGACAACGTCATCCGCAAAGAGCAGAGACGAAACCGCGTGGTCCCCAAACCTGACACCCTCCGGCCCCTGGCTGCGCCTAGAAATTCTGTCCATAAAAATTATGAACAGAACCGGCGACAAAGGGCAGCCCTGCCGGAGTCCAACATGCACCGGGAACAAGTCTGACTTACTGCCGGCAATGCGGACCAAACTCCTGCTTTGGTCGTACAGGGACCGGACAGCCCTTGGCAAAGGACCCCTGACCCCATACTCCCCGAGCACCCTCCACAGGATGCCGCGAGGGACACAGTCGAATGCCTTCTCCAAATCCACAAAACACATGTGGACTGGTTGGGCAAACTCCCATGAACCCTCCAGCACCCTGTAGAGGGTATAGAGCTGGTCCAGTGTTCCACGACCGGGACGAAAACCAGACTGTTCCTCCTGAATCCGAGGTTCTAATATCGGCCGTATTCTCCTCTTCAGTACCCTGGCATAGACTTTCCCGGGGAGGCTGAGAAGTGTGATCCCCCTGTAGTTGGAACACACCCTCCGGTCCCCCTTCTTAAAAAGAGGGACCACCACCCCGGTTTGCCATCCCAGAGGCACTGTCCCCGACCGCCACGCGATGCTGCAGAGGCGTGTCAGCCAAGACAGCCCCACAACATCCAGAGACTTGAGGTACTCAGGGCGGATCTCATCCACCCCCGGTGCCTTGCCACCGAGGAGTTTCTTGACCACCTCGGTGACTTCAGCTTGGGTGATGGACGAGTCCTCCTCTGAGCCCCCAGCCTCTGCTTCCTCAATGGAAGGCGTGATGGCGGGATTGAGGAGATTCTCAAAGTATTCCTTCCACCGTCCGACGACATCCCCAGTTGAGGTCAACAGCCGCCCATCGCCACTGTAAACAGCGTTGGTAGGGCACTGCTTCCCCCTCCTGAGACGCCGGACGGTTTGCCAGAATCTCTTCGAGGCCAGCCGATAGTCCTTTTCCTTGGCCTCACCGAACTCCTCCCAGGGCCGAGTTTTTGCCTCCACAACCACCCGGGCTGCAGTCCGCTTAGCCTGCCGGTACATGTCAGCTGCCTCAGGAGTCCCACAAGCCAACCAGGCCCGATAGGACTCCTTCTTCAGCTTGACGGCATCCCTTACTTCCGGTGTCCACCACCGGGTTCGGGGATTGCCGCCTCGACATGCACCGGAGACCTTACGGCCACAGCTCCGAGCGGCCGCAGCGACAATGGAGGTGGAGAACATGGTCCATTCGGACTCAATATCTCCAGCCTCCCTCGGGATCCGGTCGAAGTTCTGCCGGAGGTAGGAGTTGAAGATCTCTCTGACAGGAGACTCGGCCAAACGTTCCCAGCAGACCCTCACAGTACGTTTGGGTCTGCCGGGTCTGTCCAGCTTCCTCCCCCGCCATCGGATCCAACTCACCACCAGGTGGTGATCAGTTGACAGCTCCGCCCCTCTCTTCACCCGAGTGTCAAAGACATACGGCCGCAGGTCAGATGAAACGACCACAAAGTCGATCATTGACCTACGGCCTAGAGTGTCCTGGTGCCATCTGCACTGATGGACACTCTTATGCCTGAACATGGTGTTCGTTATGGACAAACCGTAACTAGCACAGAAGTCCAATAACTGAACACCACTCGGGTTCAGATCAGGGGGGCCGTTCCTCCCAATCACGCCCCTCCAGGTGTCACTGTCATTGCCCACGTGGGCGTTGAAGTCCCCCAGTAGAACGACGGAGTCCCCAGTCGGAGCACTTTCCAGCACCCCTCCCAGGGACACCAAGAAGGCCGGGTACTCTGCACTGCCGTTCGGCCCGTAGGCACAAACAACAGTGAGAGACCTATCCCTGAGCCGAAGCCGCAGGGAAACGACCCTCTCGTTCACCGGGGTGAACTCCAACACATGGTGGCAGAGCTGGGGGGCTATAAGCAAGCCCACACCAGCCCGCCGCCTCTCACCATGGGCAACTCCGGAGTGGTGAAGAGTCCATCCTCTCTCGAGGAGTGTGGTTCCAGAGCCCAAGCCGTGCGTAGAGGTGATTCCGACTATCTCTAGTCGGAACCTCTCAACCTCACGCACAATCTCAGGCTCCTTCCCCGCCAGTGAGGTGACATTCCATGTCCCAAGAGCCAGTTTCCGTGTCCAGGGATCGGGTTGTCTAGGCTCCTTGCTTCGACTGCTGCCCGATCTTCTCTGCACCGGCCCCTTACGGTCCCTCCTGTGGGTGGTGGGCCCACGGGAAGGTGTCCCCACGTCGCTCCTTTGGGCTGAGCCCGGCCGGACCCCGTGGGGGAAGGCCCGGCCACCAGGCGCTCGCATACGAGCCCCAACCCCAGGCCTGGCTCCAGGGTGGGGCCCCGGCTGCGCCGTACCGGGCGACGTCACGGTCCTCTTTTTTTTGGTCATCATAAGGGGTTGTGAACTGCTCTTAGTCTGACCCGTCACCTAGGACCTGTTTGCCTTGGGAGACCCTACCAGGGGCATATAGCCATCAAACAACCCTAAATAGCCGAATTCTGGTTGGGCGGAGCTTATGACTTGCTCAAAAGCCCCAAAAACCCTGACAAAAAATAAGAACAATCCTAAAGAAAACCAAAGGGCCTTCGCCCTTAAAGGTCCTGTTCTTCGTGATCCCATTTTTCAAACTTTAGTTAGTGTGTAATGTTGCTGTTAGAGCATATACATGGATTTCTCGGCGACGTCATCACTGCTTGCGCACGCACCCGAGAGGCAGAAAGAAGAAACCTCTCGTGTTGTAGGTTAGTAGCGGCGTGTCTGTAAGTAAAAATGCCAAGGAGTTGCTGGGTGGTTAATTGTACCAACAGAGCCAGTGCTGGGTGCCTGATGTTTAACATACCTAGGGGGAAGCATGCGTTTGCCAAAAAAATTTTTTTGTTATTGCAGGTACATTTTGATAGGTAGACGTACCCTGCCATGCATTTGCAGTTAGCTGTGAGGATGTACCCAAGGGCCTTGTGGACATACACCCAGGCATCATAAGGCTTGGCTTTAATCCCTTGCCTTTGACTAGGGAGCACACCTGACCTAAACACGCAAAAATCCGGTGCAGCATCAAAGTATTTAACAAGCTGCACATGACCGCACGTAGTTGTATGCATCAAGGGATTTGTACGCTCTGTTTCTCTAGTATACACACTTGGTGTCTGAATTAGATAATTGTATATATCAGGCCATTCAATTGCTGGCCATTTTTTGTCATCCACAATCCACAGATCGTCATGTATAGCGTAAGGATCTGGCAAGATCTCACCATTGCTGAGAGTAAGTTTTTTTATATAATCGGCACGGTCGGAGGTACTAAGGCTTCCCACGTAATCCATTGTCAAATATTTTATTTACAGTTTAGTATTTTGTGTATATATGTGCAGTCATGAAATGTGGCAGGTCGTAAAGTAACGTAAACAAGCTTAACGTAAATAAAAACAAATTTGCGCTGTATGCGGCTAGTACATTACTAGCCTAACATGATCATTCATACATGTATCACAGCAACACTGCAAAATTAAAGACAGACAAACAGATCCAACTAAAAACACGTTTTATTGAGTCAGCAGTTATATACAAACAATAAGGAAAGCTTCAATACTTAAGGTTGTTGCAGTAGCGGACCAGCTGAGCGATCTGTCTTTCTGCCTCCAGGGGCCTGTTTCAGAAAGGAGGTTCAACCAACTCTGAGTTTAAACCTGAACTCTGAGTTGACTTACTCTGAGATGGGAAACTCTGAGTTTTGGGTTTCAGAACAGCTGAATTGAGGTAGTTCAATCAACTCTGAGTAGACTGACTCTGAGTTAAGCTCATGCACTCCAACTATGAAAAGTCACGATCAATGGAGCTCCGAAATTACGATTCACCATGGCAACAGCACCCAACAAAAAGACGTTTGCATACTTCCGGGTCAATACACAAGTTTAATTCTTAATTATTTTAATTAAGTTTAATTTTCATGGTATACAAAAGGCAAACAAAGAATGTGGCAGCAGCTAAAAAAAAAAAAAAAAAAAACATAATTCAATCAGGAAAAGCTTTAAGCATAAAATGTTCATGGGTGTAGGTTTAATGACATTACAAACATTTGACATATTAAATAAATATCATTCAGTGTCCAATGTGCAGCAGCTTTTCTCACATAGACCCTTTTCACAGACTGTGATGACGTGTTTTAATGGTCATCAATATCGTAAATCCTGCAAAGTTTTGTGTATTATTTTTTTTTTGATGTATGTACATTTATAACACTAATACTTTGTATTATATTACTTTTGCATCAAATTACAAAAATCAAGTTACCGCTGCTGTGAGAGTGTTTCTAATACAGCGTCTATGGGAGTGATAGTTAAAATTAGCATCTTTCTCTCTTTTCACTGCAGTTATCAATCTTACTTTAATTTTTCCATCTTTTTGAAAGTTGTGAAATCACTATTGTGGAGTTTTTCTTTTGCTATCTGAGCAAATGGAGACACAAAAATATATATGTAATGTATTCTCTCATTCACCGCTATAAGAGTTAACCCAACTATGACGACTTCAGCTTCGGAAACCCAGAAATGTGAAAAGGGTCTATGCTCTTTACACATAATGAAATGTTCTCTGATCCCACCTGTTACATTTATTAATCAGGGGAATGACATTAACATTTGACTTCTATTCAGGCCAGCCAAACTCCAGCACCACTGACAGATGAAGAGGAGATGGAGGAAGAATATTAACACCCAACAGGAAAAAGAATAAAGTATTTGTAGGAAATAAAGATGACTATAAAAAAATTTAAATAAATGTATTTAACAGCTGTGGTGGTGGTTATGGCATATATCTCGTACTACCATCTGGCAGCATCCTTCCATTCCATACAATAATCCGTTTTAAGAAAGTGTGATGATGGGTATATGAGTGTCATAAATGCATCCCACCACTGGAAATCCTAAAGGAAATTCGAATTATTAGGTTACTTCTAGAGGATTATCAAGTGAACGTCAGGATCCTGTATAAAACATGCCATTTTTGTCACTTTGACAGTGTCCTCATGTGCTTTTCTTACTTTGTATTTTTGTCAAGTGGCAGAAAATTTAATTTCTTTTAAGTAAACTTTGCTTACTTTAGATTTAGATTAAATTTATAATTTTTTTTATATTTATACTTGAAATATGACCAAAATACTCAGTAAGAAAAGCATTTGTGGCGTTTGAATGAATGAATAAAGTATTTAAACACTGCTGGTGCTTTAAAAAGGGGGAGGAGAACGAAAGAAACTCTGGGTTTACCGAAGAAAACCTGCTTCTGACCAGGTTAGGTTCACAGAGTAAGTTACCATGGTAACTGACTCTGAGTATAAGTTACCTCTCTTTCAGAAACGGGCTTGACTTACCCTGCTTTCTCGGGTTTGACATACCTCCCATTCTGAAACAGAAAACCCAGAGTTTCCCTTATTTCAGGGTTAACCTACTCAGAGTTTTCACTTAACCTCCTTTCTGAAACGGGCCCCAGGATGCGCACGCACCCTGTAATGTTTGTAAACAGGAAACCCGTGTATATAATACCTGTAAAATTATAAAGCTCAAAGTTCAATGCCAAGCGAGCTATTTTAATTAACAGAAGTTCCCTTTCAAAGCCTACAGCGAACGGCTGGTTAGGACTACATCCTGGTATTTCCTGCTTTAATTACGTCAGTAGAGCAGTATGTCGACTAACCTCCGCCCACAAGAGTACGCGAAAAAGGGGGCGTGGTCTTGTTGCTCCCGCGTGGAGAATAGGAAGTGTTGCGTTCGGTTGCGTTCGTATAGTTTGTTTGTCGCCATGTCGGCGAGACGCTTTTATTTTCATCCCGGAGTCAAGTCACCTTTGTTTGGCTTTCCCAGGGACGCTGTACTTAGAGCAGCCTTTCTCAAAGTGGGTGCCACGGCACACTGGGGTGCCCCCTGACTTTGTCAGGGGTGCCGCCAAAAAATTACGTAGGCTAAAAAAAAAAAAATATGAAATTTCTTATATAAAATATATTTGAATTTACATAAATACATTCTTCTTCTTTTTAACCCTTTCGCACGTACGATCACACATTCACACATGTGATTAGAACAGTCAGTGCATCACGTTCATTCAAATGTAAATTCAAATGTGCTTTCGCGTTGGCTTGCACTGAGCCAGAGACAGGCGCGCTCAGACTTGTCATATATCACAACTTTTCAGTGTTTTCAGCCACATAATGTTTATTTTAGGTTTCATACATATACGTACTAAAAAAACAATACATTTATAGTTTGTAAAATACACAATGATGAAAAATAAAGAGGCAATAGTAATCCTTTCCATTATAATTAGTTTTATTCATATCAGATACACATTGTGTAAGTAACTTTAAAGTTTACTCTATTCTTCTCCCAGTTCACCTGCCACTTACTTTTATGTATTTTGGGAGAAGTGGATGAATTCACGTCTTGTAAATCCAACAGATCCGATTTTCTGAACTGCGCCTGCGGCGGCGATGGCGGCACCCATCGTGCATACAGCTCAACTAACGCGATCGATTTAAAGGTGTTTAAACGACAAAACACTTCCACTTGTATATATTTGACAATCGGAATATCCGATATTTCAGGCCATATCTAACAAATTTGTGAATATTTTGAATAAAAAAGGAAAAATTGACATAAAAGTCTGGCTTGTGTGAGCGTGTATGTGCGCTGCATGCGCGCATGTAGATCTTTCTCCATCTCTCGTTGCGGATTATTTTTGTGTGTGTGTGTGTGGGTGTATGTGGGTGTGTGTGCATGCGCATATGGCACGGATGAAAACAAGCACTATATGGAAAAACATTCCTGCTTATCTCTGGTGCATGGAACATGGATCTTTTTCTTATCGTATTGTATCTAATTTTATTTATTTTTGTTATGTCTGCCTCTTTTTATTTTATTTTAACTGCATCCTGCACTTCAGTTTAGTTCTCCTGGTCAGGATTTGTTGTTGGGTTCCTGTATTGTGCGGTCCACCTCTTACGGTTTTATGGCATTTGTGTCTCTGATTAATTATTTTGTGAATTACTTTGCAAACCTGTGTTTTTAAAGGTGCTATAAAGTTGCTATAAAGTTGTTGTTATTATTATTGTTATTTATTTACAGTTCGTGTTATGCTCTGTTCATTACTGTCCTGTCTAAATAAACAGGACATTTGCATTTAAATTTGGGTTATGCAGTGTTTTTAAATTATATTTTAAACTGGGGTGCCTTGAAATTTTATGCACTTTTGAAAGGTGCCCTGACTGAAAAAAGTTTGAGAAAGGCTGCCTTAGAGATCATTGAGCGCATGCATCCCCGTTATGGTAAGAGGCGTGACCTTTCCGGTAACGTGCGCTCTGCGTGCGGTCTGCTGCTGTCGAATCACAACACGGGAACCGCTGGCACAATCATAACTCGTTACGTGTTTCTGAAGGAGGGACTTCATAGAACAGGGAAACCTTTCAAGCCGTTTTGAGGACAGTGAAAACAGCAGTATACAGATAAGTAATTTGTGTGAAAAATACTGTGTTTTTTTACACGCGAAACATGAACACATGTTATATTGCACACTGTAAACACAATCAAAGCTTCAAAAAAACACGAAAAACGGGACCTTTAAGGGCTTGTTGGACCGCTAATTATGCCTCAAAGTAAGGCTAGATTTCTGATTATTAAAGTTATATGTTTGACAACATCCTTTAATGTTGCTTTTGTTAATGTTTAAACAAAGCTTGACTATTGTTTTTTCCCCTAAAGTATTTATTTAATGTAGTGTCCCCCTCCTTGATAAAGGGGGTTAACATCATGTTTCTCTACTGTGATTTGGAATTTGTTCATAGAGAATTCTCATCCAGTTTTCTATAGCAATGTCACAAATCAATAAAACAGGCATCAACGGAGAGAGCCAACCACATCACAGCTTGTTACCTTCTACACAGATCATGGTGTGTCAACAAATATTGTCTGTCATTCATCAACTCAGTGGGGCTTCTCCTTGCTGATCAATAACCTTTTCTGTTTGATCTTTCTAAACAAGCAAAGTGTGAGACATTGGTCTATGTACAGGACACTTTCAACCAACTTCAAACGTTTGTCAGTAAGATTTGCGTTGGTACGGTAAGCTGATCACTATTAGTCCTGGCTGGTTCAGCTACATTTGGTTAGTCCAGTGCTTTAAGACGTTGTCAAACATGGGAACTCTGATCTGGCTCTTTCTAGTTCCCAGCTTGTTAAAAACAACAGCTCTACTGATTTCACAATGCACTTTGCAGAAGGTAAGTGCTTTTAAGCTTGGAAAAAGGCAAAGTTATAATATTACCTATTTTAGAATGTTTATAAATTTTAGAAAGTCCAGATGTACAAGGAATTTCACTTGCTGTTGACATCAACGTAATAATAAAACAATACAAATATAAATAAAGTAATAAAATACAATGAAGAAGAGGACATGTACATCTATTCAAAAGTTTGGGATTAGTAATACTTTTATGGTCACTAAGGCTGCATTTATTTGATCAAACATACAGTTAAAACAGTAATATTAAGAAATATTATTACAATTTAAAATGGCTGTTTCAGCAGCCAGTGTCACATGATTCTTCAGAAATTATTCTAATAGCTGATTTGCTGCTAAAGAAACGTGTCTTATCAATGTTGAAAACAGATGTGCTGCTTAACATTTTTTGTTGAAACAGTGAATACAAAAGAACTGCATTTATTTAAAAATTGACTTTTTGTAACATTATGAATTCCTTGTAACATTATTAATAATGTCTTTACTCTCACTTTTGATCAATTTAAGGCATCCTTGCTGAATTAATTAATTAATTAATTTTTATTTTTTTGAATTAATATCTTAAATTGACCCTAAACTTTTGAACAGTAATGTAAATATTTTTTAAATATACTATATATTTCTGTGTAATATAATTAGCTTTTCTTTTTCTTTCTTTTTTTAAATGGTATTGTTTGTTCAAAATCAAATTGTGTTTTATTTTTTTCTTCCCAGGACTTTTTAGAGTCACTGAAACCTCAAGATTTATTTTATTATTTTGAGACTATTTCCACTAAATCAGGTGAGTCTGATTCAGATATTCAGAAATAACAGTCATGAATAAGGAGTCAAAAGATTTACAGAAAGGCCATTAGGTTCATACATACAAATTAGAGGTTTAACATCTAACATTTAAACTAAACAACCCTGATTTTTCAGTGCCTCACTTTGAGCTGGTGTGGGTGAATTGCTCGAGGAATGAGTCTTTCAGAGGGCTGTGGAGGTGCTCGTTTCAGACCGAAGGAGAGAGATTTGAGTTGGGACAGCACAGAGATGAACAACCAGTGTCCTGTCCCACAAGTCTGGAGATGGTGATCAACTCAACGGTCAGTGTGGTGAAGAAGAGGGAGGATATGTGCTGCGAGCAGCTGAAGTTACTGAGACCAGCACATACAAGAACTCTTCTCCCCGTCTGCCATGGCAAATTAGTAAGAAGATGTTTTTTACTACGCTTTATGTTCGTCCCATATACAGTATTTGTGGATAGATAGGAGACAAATTTCTAATTTCAGTCTATATTTGTCCTCAGCAAGGTCTGATTCAGTCCGGGGAGAGGAGGCTGTATATTCGCCCAGTGCTTCAAAAACACATAGACCATCTGAAGGACCTTACTTTGGATTTACCTTCTGGTGTACCTCACCTGCTATTAACCCACACATTACCAGTGAGGACACGTCTTAAACAGCCCAAGAGTGAGTGAACAATGTAGTGATTGTATATGCACAGTGTACTGTAGCATGTAACTGAACAGAAGCCTGTCAGTGGCCTGAAGTCCACAACAATACATTTTGCAACTGAGTTTGTCCATATGTTCGAGGGGTCATTCACATGTAGGCCACTACTTCTCATCTTTTTCAGTGTTATATACACCATGTGTACCACTTTTCTTTGTTGAGTTTTCACAGTTTTAATTCATATTAATGCATTTATTAAACATACAGTGCAGGTTGCATCATTATGCCAGTAGGTGGTGACAAGTGACTGTCTTTATGAGTGAATCATTTGATTCATTCAATCAAACGATTTGTTTGAAACATTGGCCCTGTCCCAAATGGCACACTTCATATGTACTTACAGTCTTGTGGACTTATACTGCATACGCGTGATTGTGAAGTCCACGAGAACGTATAGGGTGTCCCATTTTGTCATTTAAGGTGAATTCTTTGAGGAATGAAATACCACTAATGTTTGTTGTTCAGAAACACACAACAACAGACGGACAACATAACAACATGGAAACACATGGACAACATAACCGCCAATAATGAATCTAAAATGTGTCTAAAGTTACTGTTTTTATTGGACAAGTGTAAGTTGTTATATAAAAGAAATATCACACTTGCAATCAAGCTGTTACAGCTGAACATCAGGAAGGCAGCCAGTTGTTTCTACAGCCAAATCAAGTTCAGTATGCTGAAGTAGATGTGCAGTACTATACAAACTGTTACTTTGGTCAAACTACAATCTTCTAAAATGTAAAACACAATTTTGAAGGAATTAAACAACATCTTATCCATATTATTGCTGCTTTTATTCAGTTGTGTGATCTACATCTTTCTTAGGCCAGTTCAGGTTACGGAGGACACCTCTGGGGTCAGAAGTCACTCATCTGGAGCTAGCAGTGGTGGTTGGTCCAGATGTTTATGATGTCCATAGGCAAGACACTGAGAGATACATCCTAACCAACCTCAACATCGTATGTGCCTGTTTAATCTACATTTACAAGATATTGTATGTGAATATACTGTATGTACAATAAATTTACCATATACAGTAAACTATATTACCAAAAGTTTTGGGACGCCTGCCTTTACATGCACATGAACTTTAATGACATCCCATTCTTAATCCGTAGGGTTTAATATGGAGTTGGCTCACCCTTTGCTGCTATAACAGCTTCAACTCTTCTGGGAAGGCTTTCCACAAGGTTTAATGTTTGACCATTCTTCTAAAAGAGCATTTGTGAGGTCAGGCACTGATGTTAGACGAGAAGGCCTGGCTTGCAGTCTCCGCTCTAATTCATCCCAAAGGTGTTCTATCGGGTTGAGGTCAGGACTCTGTGCAGGCCAATCAAGTTCCTCCACACCAAACTCATCCATGTCTTTATGAATCTTGCTTTGTGCACTGGTACGCAGTCATGTGGGAACAGGAAGGAGCCATCCCCAAACTGTTCCCACAAAGTTGGGAGCATGAAATTGTCTAAAATGTCTTGGTATATTGAAGCGTTAAGAGTTCCTTTCACTGGAACTAAGGGGCCAAGTCCAACCCCTGAAAAACAACCCCACACCATAATCCCCCTCCACCAAACTTTACACATGGCAAAATGAGGTCAGGTAAGTATCGTTCTCCAGGCAACCGCCAAACCCAACTCGTCCATCGGATTGTCAGACAGAGAAGGGTGATTCGTCTCTCCAGAGAACACGACTCCACTGCTAGAGTCCAGTGGCGGCGTGCTTTACATCACGGCATCACACGCATTGCATTGCACTTGGTGATGGAAGGCTTGGATGCAGCTGCTTGGGCATGGAAACCCATTCCATGAAGCTCTCTACGCACTGTTCTTGAGCTAATCTGAAGGCCACACGAAGTTTGGAGGTCTGTAGCAATTCACCCTTCGCCGCAAGTTTGATTGACAGGCGATCTGACCAATCACATCGCCGAATCTGTCGTTTTGTCTGACAAAGCAGTCAGGAGAGTTAGTAGATTAACATTGGTGGACTTGAACTTGGAAAAACTGTGTGTACTGACGTCTTTCTGCGGTTGAAACAACATTTCTTTTAGTGTTCATTCATGTTTATTTTGTGCTTATCAATGAACTAGAGATAATCGGTTCACGAGCAGCTCTAACTGATGCACTACAGCGATCACGACACATTAAAGAGCCACAAAACGGTATTTATTGTTTAAATTTCTTTAAAAAAAACAACAATTTCAAAGTTGAGACTTTGTTTCATATCAAAAGTAACTTGCTCTGTCCTGTCTGTCGGCGTGTTGTCAGTGTCCTCTTTGCTCTGTGATGTATTTTCTCTACGTGAGAACGTGTGTGGTGTGAGAGCGCCATGGCTTGTCGGACATAGCAACAGTAACAAAAGGGGGCGGGTCCTTGCGAACGATCAATTGACTCTGCAGAAAGTTGCTGACTTCTGCACACTGTGCGCCTCAGCATGTGCTGACCCCGCTCTGTGATTTTACATGGTCTACCACTTTGTGGCTAAGTTGCTGTTGTTCGAAATTGCTTCCACTTTGTTATAATACCACTAACAGTTGACTGTGGAATATTTAGTAGTGAGGGAATTTCATGAATGGACTTATTGCACAGGTGCCAACCTATCACGGTACCACTCTTGAATTCACTGAGCTCCTGAGAGCGACCCATTCTTTCACAAAAGTTTGTAGAAGCGTCTGCATGCCCAGGTATTTGATTTTATACACCTGTGGCCATGGATGTGATTGGAACACCTGAATTAAATAATTTGGAGAGGTGTCCCAATACTTTTGGTAATATAGTGTATACAAGGTATGGAATAGGATTAGTGCATATTAAATATACTTTCTGTTGTTTAAATGTTTTCTACACTTACAGGCCTCTGAGCTTCTAAGAGATGTTAGTCTCGGTGCCAATATAAGAGTTCACCTTGTCCGTATGGTCATTCTCACTGAGCCAAAGGTAACAATGTCTGTTTTACCTAATGCTGTACACAACAACCATTATATGAATCCACAAGGACAATACAGTTTGTTTTATTCCACAGCCAGACATCCAGATCTCTGAAAATATCACTTCTTCTCTAAAAAGTGTGTGCGAGTGGGGTCAGAAGGTCAACCCTGATGCGGACACTGACCCTTTACATGCAGATCTGCTGTTATACATTACAAGGTGTGGTCAAAACCCATAGAGAGGACGGACCATCATCCCTCTTTACTGTGCAATTTTGTCCAGTGTTGTGCAGACAGTAAACTATTTGCAAATTTATGGAACGTTCCTTGTGTATGTTATAAAATAATGCCTAAAACTCTTAAATTCAATTCATTTTTGGAGCAAGATGTTAGATATCTTGCAAAAGTACCGATCTCAAGAATATCATGTGTTTCTGCATACTTGCATATAGTTGCATTTTACAACTCTCTTTGACATCATTAAGGTTTGATCTGGTGTTACCCAATGGGAATAAGCTTGTGAGAGGTGTAACTCAGCTGGGTGGAGTTTGTTCTACTCAGTGGAACTGTGTGATTACAGAGGATACAGGCTTTGATCTTGGCATCACCATCGCTCATGAGATTGGCCACAGGTAACCTTGAGAAAGTTTATTTCCTAAAAAACTCAGACGAGTCAAACTGCTATGCTGAAATGTAAGTTGAAACAGTCTGAATTATTGTAAACCAAGTCTTGCTTATTGTCTTTTCAGTTTTGGCATAAATCATGATGGAATAGACAACACATGCAGCTCTAGTGGCTTTATGATGGCATCTGACGGAGGTTATAACAGTGTCGATCTGACCTGGTCCCAGTGCAGCAGGGATCAGCTCCACAACTTCTTCAGGTGTCACTCACTTCCCTTACGTAAAAGAAGTTTAAGTGTTCTATTCGTATGCTTCTTTTAAACGAGAATTAAGAAAGCATACTTTGTATAATTTTATATACTTCTCAGAAATATACTTTATGTATATCTCAGAAATATTCTTAAAATTGCACTTAAGTATACTTGACTTATACTGACAGAAAAGTCTTAAGTATATACTCTAAAATCTTTTGATCGAGATATACTTAAGTATAATTAAGTATTTAAAGTATACTTGGTTTGTAATTGTGTTTAAACTTTTGATTGAGTAGCCAATTAAATATACTTTTTTCATAGTTTTTCATACAGTCTTATTAAACTTACATTGTTTGAAAATATTGGATTTGAATATTGATATAAAACAAATGTGTTCCTAATTCTGTGTATATGTTGTGTAGGCTAGTCCACTGGTAGTGTACATACATAGGAATTTACTTTTATACAATCTACTACTCTTTCCCCTGATTAAGGCGTAGTCTTTGACAAAAATGCGATTTTCTCAACTTTTTGTTTAAAATGTTGCCTTTATTTACGAAACTTGTTGATACGAAAGTGTTGATAAAAAAGGATGCGTGAAACTATAATAAAATGTTTTTAAAATGAGTTAAAGTACAGTTAAAGATATTTCAAGTATTAAAAAAAAAATTAAATCTATATTTGAACATTGTAGTTGTAATGAATCCTCAGAGTCATAGAGATCCATTTGCAGCTTTATTAGTGACAAAGTCAGACAGACAGGGTATAGATCGGTAGACAGGTATGGTATGGGCAAGGCAAAGAATACTCAGGTAAGCTAGCGCTGATGATCGGGGCAGGCAGCGAGGTTTCAAACACAGGTAACAGTTCAGGGTCGTGGGAGCCAGAGTATGTTCAGATAGCCAGGTAACAGTCCAAGGTCGAGGTAGCCAGAGAGTGGTCGAAGGTTTCCAAAAACAGTCCAAGATCTAAACCAGAATGAGTAGACAATTGCTCAGTATGTATGCCAGGTCAAAACAAGACTTCGCACTGAATGGGTGTGAGAGAGTGATTCTTATACATATGGAAATGACGTGCAGGTGTGAGTGTAATCAATGAAGAGCAGGTGTGTGATCAGTCCAGGAGAGCTGCATTATCGGAAATGTAGTTTGCCTGGCCACGGTCAATACTCTGTAGATGGATCCCTCTGTGAATGCGGAGGTGACGCAGGAAACTCCTGTGTAACAGTAGTATACTGAAAGTGCAAACATTTTATGTTTACTCAAGAAAACTTACAAGTATACTTGCAGTATAAACTAATAAACTAGTAGTTTACTGAGAGTATATAGCTATAATATATAGCTAGCAAAGTAAAACATTTGGGACCAATTATTTCACATTGTAATAGCATTTTAAAATATCAATATTTTACTGTATTGTTGATAAAACAAAAGCGTGTTTGGTGAGCATAAAACATTTATTTCAAAAACCATTAAAAAATCATCCACCAATAAAATTTGAACAGTAGTGTAAGTCATGTCAAGTCAAGTCAACTTTATTTATATAGCGCTTTTACAATGCAGATTGTTTCAAAGCAGCTTCACAGTGTTAAACAGGAAAATAATGCAACAGAACTTTATTCGGCTGTACAGCGGTGATGTCATCTAGCTCATTTCATTTATCATACAGTAACAATTTGGGCAGTAGATTAGTAATTAGATCAGTAATTTAGTTTATATGGTTAATTTAGTTTACTAGATTTATTTGGATATTTAGTTGAACAATGTAGTGTCCCCAATGTCCCCATCATGAGGATGCTCTTTATAACATGATTGTGTGTTCATTGTCTGCTGTGTAGTGCTGGCAAGGCGGAGTGTGTTAAGGATGTTCCGGTACTGGGGGGTTCAGTGCAGGACTGGAGGCCTGGTCTGTACTATGGAGTGGACGATCAGTGCCGTATAGCATTTGGCAGCTCAGCTACTGCTTGTTCTTTCACTAAGGATGATATGGTGAGTAAGAAAGACCATCATAAGACATTTATCAGTGTAAATCATCAAAGGGTACATAACACACACAGTTTCTGCCAGTCTCATGTTAATCTTGAGAGTAGTATTGCATCCTTTATATCCCCAAAGAGTCAATAGTTGTATTATATTTATAAAAGACAGATACGCTGTATCAGGTTTTTTTTTTCTGAAAACAGCCAAACTCATGGAGGAGTGCAGTGGGCACTGGGCAGAGCTAAAGAGTCACAAACTTTCGATTCACTTTACGTTCATGTTTTTTACATTATATGCACTTATGTGCCGATTGCCAACAAAACAGACATTTGATGCAGTTTCACTCACCGCCTGAGGTTTAGACTCGTGACCGGGAACAAACAAACACACTTGCAGAACTCCGTTGCTGCTCCGGAAAAACAAACTTCATCCACTGTTTCCTTACCGCTGGGTTATTTGGGAAGCTGAAAAAGGTTATCTTTCCCTCGCAACCAAAAACACACTTCTTTAGTCAAGTCAAGTCAACCTTATTTACATAGCGCTTTTAACAATGCAGATTGTTTCAAAGCAGCTTTACAGTGTTAAACAGGAAAATAATGCAACATAATTTTATTCAGCCGTATAGCCATTCTGGAGAAAACGGTGATGTCATCAGTTCATTTCAATTATCATACAGTGACAGTGTGGGCTTTAGATCAGTAATTTAGTTTATATGGTTAATTTAGTTTAATAATTAGATTTATTTAGATATTTAGTTGAAAAATTTAGAAAAATTTAGTGTCCCCAACTGAGCACGCCAAGCCAGGGGCAACAGTGGCAAGGAAACCAAAACCCCATCAGGTGACCTAATGGAGAAAAATAAACCTTGGGAGAAACCAGGCTCAGTCGGGGTGCCAGTTATCCTCTGGGGCCCGTTCTTCGTACCTCGCTTAATACATCTAAGATGATTTGACAGATCCCAGATCTTTTAATCGTGATAACTGATCTCTGGCTAATTTGGTTCTTCAAACGAATTTGCGGATTGGATTAAAATATCTGGATTAAATGATCTAAGATCACAGCGCGTTCTTGTGTTCCCTGAAGAGGGCAGATGCATCGATCCTCGAAACCACGATCAGCAATGCAGCGATAGGCTGGCGTCAAGACAGCAACGTAATGACATCATATAATTAAAAAAGCCACCTGGCAAAAAACTTACAAATTATACAATAAAAACCCCACGAATTTCTGGACCTTTATAAGGAAACAGCCAAACCAACATAAAAGTTATAATAGTGATAAGAAGATAAATGATAAATGTTTTTTTTTTTGTTTTTGTTTTTTACATGATTACCAATTATTTATATTCACGATTTTATACAGTATTTGTACACCCTTTACATTTTTATTTCAATGTTGTAATTTAATTTTTAATTCAATTTGAAGCAGATTTGTTAGTTGACAGTATTTAAGTTTCTTATGGGTCAAGATCAAATGATCTGCATCAAGCCACTCCCATAATATCTGTGATCACTTAAATGAATGCACGGCTCCGAGTAACTGTACAACATGCGTGTAAACCAATAAAAACAAAATTATATAAAGTAATTATTCCATCACAAATAAATCGCTGAATCAAGTGGCTGTGTCTATAGTATTATACACAACATTATACATTCTCATATACATATACAATATAACATTTTTATATTATTATTTAAAAATTTTATTATTGCCCCTGGTTCAGTAATGAACTCTTGTAATAAAGTAGCAGTGGCTGGGACAGATTTTAAGTATCACCTCAAGATGCAATCTAATCCTGTTTACATGAAATAAGCCTGCTCATGAGTAGGTTTAATCTTACGGACCTGTTACTATGACAGCAAGTCCAGGATGAGCTTCGAAAAACCAAACAATCCGAGATCATGCCAAATCGTCAACAATCAAATCCAGCTAACTGAGTTAGCGACGTACGAAGAACGGGCCCCTGGTCTCTAGTGACATTGTTGATTTTGTGGTCTAAAAACAAAATGACAGCGCTGTCAACGGCTTTTGTAACCCAAATGAAACTCGTTGATGGGCGTGCTCTTGCTCCTGCTCTGGTTGATGTGCGCATGCGCTCATCCGGGAGAAGTGACCATATAAGCAATTCCGCCCTTTATGACGTCATACAGGGCCATACTCAGAAAAAAAACTTTCCGAAACTTGTGTATTTGGAACAGAAATACTCCATCATACGTCCAACTCATTTTTTGAAATTTTGGCCATGCTTAGCACTTTAATAACCTGAAATTGCTTGACCAATGCAGTTCTCTGTTTTGTGTTGACGTGTTTCCTATTGATACAGGAAGTTTGGGTGTAATATATGAGCTCAGCTATTTTTTTAAATACCCAGTAGGCTTTGGTTAGATCACACCCATGAACATAATTTCCCACTTGCTAACAGGCAGATGTTATTAGGGTATTATCATTTTTGACTGGACAAAAATCTGTATAATGCACCATGATTCATCAGTATTTCTAGTCTATTTTCACAGAGCATTGCACATTTTAAATGCATGTACACTTTTCAAAAATTTTAGGTCAGTAAGATTTTTTTTGATGGAAATAAATGTATGGAAGAAAATAAATGCCAAATGTTTTTGAAACAAAAAAGCTTGTTGAATTGTAATTGAAAATAAAAATGGATTGCATTAACCATGCTTGCATTTAACCGAAGAATCGTGAAAGAGAGAAAAATAATAAATGAAAATATTAAGCAGCGCAACTGTTTTCAACATTAATAATAATAAGAAATGTTTCTTGAGCACCCAATCAGCATGTTAGAATGATTTCTGAAGGATCACTGAATACTGGAGTAATGATGCTGAAAATTCAGCTTTGTCATTACAGGAATACATTGCATTTTAAAATAAAACAAAATAGAAAACAGTTATTTTAAATTGAAATAATATTTCACAATATATTACTGAATTTTTGATAAAATAAATGTAGATTTGATATGCATAAGAGGCTTTACATGAAAAGAAAAATATTTTTAATTTTGATTGCAATTTTTACTTATAAGTAATCTCAGTCAGAAATTCCACTGAGGTTAATTGTGGTGATGTTTTGTCTCTGGTGTCATCAAGGCAAGCTGCCGTGTTCTGTCCTGCCATATCAATCCTCGTGACCGTAGCTCATGTACTCGTCTCCTTGTTCCGCTCCTGGACGGGACGGAGTGTGGGCCCAGTCAGGTGACACTACTATGACCAACACTTATTTACATTGAATGGATATGCGAATACATCTTCATATATCCTTGCATTTTTTTTATATTTTATGGAATATGTTTGAGATTACTAAAAAAAAATTTGGACCATTGTGTCTATACTGTATTAAATGTATTAGATTTTTTAAGAGTTTGATAAAATTCTTATAACTCCTATCTTTACTTTTTTTTAAAACATTTTATACAACAAAGTACATGACAAATACAGATTTGCATTACTGTTCTCTTTCTGTGTTGCTGTAGTGGTGTTTTAAAGGTCGGTGTGTGACTCCTACTTTGGGTTCCTCCATGATGGTTCATGGCGCATGGTCATCATGGTCTGAATTCTCTCCCTGCTCGCGAACATGCGGAGGAGGAATCACTTACCGCAGGAGGCAGTGCAACAATCCCAGGTGTGAGAGTGAGAATATGACAGGGACAGCTGCTGTTAGAAATAGGAGCATATGATAACAACTACCGGTACCACACAGACTACCATACCAATACAAACACCAACTATACATTTTATGTAGTATGCGATGTCCAGCACTACAGTATTGTGTATATGCATACATACTGTATATGCATGAGTTTTTACTGAGAAACTAGTGGTTATTTATTAGATCCCACACTGATATAGTCAAGCCTAGTCTTTATTTAAATAGTGTGCCTTATATAATACAGATTGTTTCAAGGCAGCTTTACAGTGATAGCAGGAAAATTATGCATTTCGGCTGTTGCTCAGCTGATATCAGTTCAGTGTTGATTCAGTTTCATTGTAAAGATCATCAATTATTAAATTAGTTCATTTTATCTATAAAGCAGTTCTGCAAAAAATTATGTCATCATCCAGCTCAGTTCAGTTCTCATACAACAGCGGCAGTACAGTCAGAGCAATAATATTGTTGAATATATGTATATATGTATTCAGAATGACATTTGGGTTTCAGGGCAGCCTTTGGTGGTTCCGTCTGTAAAGGACAGGACATAGAAGCTGAACTTTGTAATCGGCAGGTAATGGCTACCGAGCATGTTTACTTTGGGCCTCCGTAGGTCATGTTAGTGAAATTAAGGGTTGCAACTATACATTGCCACGAGGCTGCAGTGATATCTGTATGCTGGCCTGCCTTTTTGTCTTTCTTTTAGTTTTATTCATTGCTAAATAGCATTTATTCTTTCTGTGTATGTGTGAGCAACAGGTATCCTCTATTATTTGACTTAATTTTTCAGTGATTTTGTAGCACTTTACATTAATGTTTAACTAACGTTAACGACTTAATGCAATAGAGTGCTGCAAGGATAACATAATTTTGTATGCCAACCTGGAAGTTAGCATCACCCTGGTTCCCTCAACAACAAAAAAACAAATAGGATTTTTCCATTGACTTTTGGATTGTTGTAGAAAATGAGCTGTGACCAAGAAAAGTTTTTGATTCTTGTACATTTTGTTCAAGATAATCTTCACAAATTAACACAACTTTTATGATTATTTGATTAATATGTAGATTATTTTGAAGCCAGAATACAATCGGCAGATGTACAAACCCCCCCAAAAAACTAGGTTATAAACAAACTATTCCACTGTCGCATGAATTCAATGTCACATCACTTATCTTCCAACAACTCTTTCAGTCTTGCAAGAGTGTGATTATAAACACAATTAGGGTGTAAAAGGGGACTAATGAGTAAGTTTTCTTGCTTGCCTTGATTTCCTCCTGCTTGCCTTGATTTCCCCCAAAAAATCTGTAGTCTCATTAAGTCATTTGTTACATAAAAGCACGAGTGGGGTATTACTGATGTACTGTATTTTATGCCTTAGAATAAAGCATGAAAATATCTTCAGCTTGTGTTAACCACAGACTTTATTTCAGGCATTTAAAACAACAACAACAAAAATGTTTACTTCAACATGATGGAATTGTAAGCGTCTATAGGTGACATTTATTAATTTAGAATTATGTTAATTTCTCCATACACTAAAACATTTTAAACTTTTATATAAATTAATATTAGAAAATGAATAAGATAACATTAATTAACACTGAACAATGGTATATTTGTAACGTGTGGGACAAAAGACATGGATTTATTTGCAGGATTTCAATGAAAGAAACAGGAAAAACAACAAAGAAAACCGCGTATAAGGGAACCAACAGCAACCATTACATTCACAATAACCGACAGAGAACAAGGGAAACACAAGTGCTATATATAGGCCCTACTCAAGGGGTGAATGGCAAACAAGACACAAGTGGGAACAATCAGGGAACTAATCAACATAAAAAACTGCAAAGGACTACAAAAATGGCACAGAAACAGGAACAACTTCAGCATAAAAGTCCAGACACGACACCGGGGATATGTAACAATTTATAAATTAACATTTAGTTCATGGATTCCCAATCGTTTTTGTTTTTTTGTCAGCATAATATTTACACAAAATAAGAGCCCTCTGAGATTTCAAGTATATCTTTGAATAATTTAAAAGTACATTCACATGTTTATGGTTCTCTACTGTTGGTAAATGGTCACATGACATGCAGGTAAACAATAAAGTATTTCATTTTTTTTGTATAATTTATTTTGATCGTCTTTATTTTAAAATAATTTATTTATTTGTATGTTTGTTTGTTTTAATGTTACATTTTTATAATTTTATTAATTACTAGTTTTTCATCAACTCATTCCTGCGGTTCTCTCGGGAACTCCCAGGGTTAACAAACCCCAGTTTGGGAAACCCTGACTAAATTAGTGGAAGTCAATGGAACAAAGTGTAGTGTGACTGCACCTTAATAACAGAGGATATTTGCATATATAAGTGTTAAAGGTACAGTGGCAAAAACAGCTTGTTTTATGGTCTGACAGAGGGTGAAAAGTTTCAATGTAAAACTGTAACAATAAAAGTTAATACTGTTTTAGTGCAAGAAAGCTTGAAGACATAACTTTAATTGATGTTACTAAACTAAGTAAATTCATGGTGACATACCTGGCTTAAAGTCAAAAATACAAAAAAGGTGTGCACAATCCTCAAACCCAAACAGGGCTCAGGTGTAGGACAAAAAAAATAACTAAAGCAAAAAAAAAAACAAATGTGATGTCCGAACACTGATATAACTACTCCAATTTATTGCAATGACATACCTGGCTTCCCATTGTTTGTTACAGCCCTGTGAGTCGACTCAGCTGGAATTCATGTCCCAGCAGTGCTCAGCCACAGACCAGCAGCCTCTTTCAGTGTCTACAGACTCCAGCTCAGTCTACACTTGGATCCCTGCCGTCAGCTACACCTCAGGTCAACCTAATAAAGGTCTTCCAGTTGGATTTGTCTCTCGTTGTTTTTTGTGTTCTCAAGTCTTTCTCTCCCTTCCAGGTGACGCTCAGTGTAAACTGATGTGTCGCTCACGTGAGCAGGACTTCATGGTGAGTCGTGGGTCTCAGTTCATTGATGGGACACGGTGTGAAGCTGGTAATACTGTACCACGTGGTTCCATTTCTGCCTGTCTGGGTGGAAAGTGCCAGGTAATGTCACACACATAATGTAAAGTAAACAAAGTTTACTTTTTATTTAACTGAAGTATGTTTCTGTCCGCTTTGACTTTAAAATTGGACACTAAATATTTAACAAGTATTATAACGGTTATTTTTAATAGCTGTTTGGCTGTGATGGAGTAATGCATTCTGGGAAGTTGGAGGATGTGTGTGGGGTGTGTGGGGGCAATGGCTCCACCTGCCAGTTCTTCTCAAAGACCTATTCAGGTGGAGAGGCTGGAGGTAGGTAGGGGTCATACTCAGACATATCCATCATTTGTCCAGTTATTTGCTTTCCAATATGCATAATAACCTATTTTTGTCTGTTGCTGTTTCAAGAGTATGTCACTTTCCTCACCCTTCCTCTGAACGCCTCCCAGGTTCATGTGATTAATACAAAGCCGGTTTTTACACATCTTGGTGAGTAAAGCTACATTCATACAACAGCAAAATACATTTGTGAGTCCTGAGAAATAATGTTATTTATTCCTGTGAAGACAAAGCTGAGTTTTCAGCAGCCATTACTCCAGACTTTAGGCAAGGCAAGGCAAGGCAAGTTTATTTGTATAGCACATTTCATACATAGTGGCAACTCAAAGTGCTTTACACACAAATTAAGTTAAAATATTCATAAGTGAATAAAATAAAAATAAATATATATATAGTATAACAGTCATAATAGGAATTAAAAGAAAATAAAAAATATATAAATAAAAAGTATTATTAAAACTAAAAATAAAAACCGGGTTAAATTGAAACACATAATTAAAGTGCAAGCAGTTCGGACAAAGCACAGAGCTCATTCAGTAAATGCATAAGATAAGGTGCAATCAGTCGGACGTACAGTGGCACAGTGCTCATTCAGTAAATGCACAGCTAAACAGATGTGTTTAGTCTGGATTTGAAAATGGCTACTGTTGGAGCACATCTGATCTGTTCAGGAAGCTGGTTCCAGCTATGGATGGCATAGTAGCTAAAAGCAGACTCTCCTTGCTTTGAGTGAACCCTTGGTATTTCTAATTGACTTGATCCTGATGATCTGAGTGATCTGTTGGGTTTGTACTTTATCAGCATATCTGCAATGTATTTTGGTCCCAGGTCATTGAGTGATTTATATACAAGTAATAGTACTTTAAAATCGATCCTAAATGTAACTGGAAGCCAGTGTAAAGACCTGAGGACTGGTGTGATATGGTCATATTTTCTGGTTCTGCTCAGTATCCTGGCAGCAATGTTCTGTATGAGCTGCAGCTGTCTAAAGGTCTTTTTGGGAAGGCCAGTGAGAAGACCATTACAATAGTCCAACCTGCTGGTGATAAAAGCATGAACGAGTTTCTCTAAGTCTTGCCTGGAAACAAAGCATCTAATTCTTGCAATATTTTTCAGATGATAGTAAGCTGATTTAGTTATTGCTTTGACATGACTACTGAAACTCAGGTCTGACTCCAAAATCACACCAAGATTCCTGACTTGATTTTTTGATTTTAGACCTTTAGCCTCAAGATATGCATTCACCTTGAGAATTTCATCTTTGTTTCCAAATGTAGTGATTTCAGTTTTGTCTTTGTTTAACTGAAGAAAGTTATGTGACTTTAGTGTCACATGATCCTTCAGAAATCATTCTAATCTTATCAATGTTTAAACAGTTGTTCTGCTTAATATATTAGCTGAAACCGTGTTCAGGATTCTTTTATGAATAAGAAAGTTCAAAAGTTATATTTCTATTATGTCATTTACTGTCACTTTTTGTTAAATTGAATGTCTTTGCTGAATAATGTCCAACCAAATAATAAATACAGTTCAAAGACTATATGAAATACATTTTTCCTCTTTCCCGCAGCGGTGTTGTTAAATGATAAATATGTGGTGTCTGGAGATGGAAGCCCAGGGCTAAGCATCACATACCCCTCACCTCTGGAGAAGAGCCCCATGATCTATAACCTCTACCTCACACCTGACCACCAACCTCAAACTGAAGAGCTCACTATTTCTGGACCAGTCACAGACAAGATCCACATACAGGTGTGCAGCATCTGAATTATAATTGTTCTTTGTTTCTGAACCTTCTTCGTTTATTGCTTTATGAATTGTCAATTTTCAGTAATCATTGTTGTTTGCAGAGGTGGAAAGAGTAACAAAATGTTCTACTAAAGTAAAAGTACTATTAGTTCAATACAATTTTACTTAAGTACAAGTAAAAGTACCGGTCTAAATATTTACTTAAGTAAAAGTAAAAAGTAGTTTATTTAAAATGTACTCTGAATAAAAGTTACTGAGTTACTTTTTTTAACAGCGGGGTGGGGGACTCTCCCGTGTAGGGTTCTAATAGAATGAGATTTTCACGATATGAAAACATCAGTTTCACAGCATCACGGTATTAATTATTTAATAAATAAACTGTATTATTAAATAATGGTTATTATTATCACCAGTTAAAATGGCGTTAAATTAATGAAAACTGATTTTTTTTTTTGGGTTGAACAAATTTTTGTTATAAACTTTATTATAACAAACTTGAAACCATTTGTTTGTAAAACATGTCTAATGAACTAAATTAAATAAATTATTATGAATTAGATTAACAACTTTAAGAATTATAGAGTCCTATGAATTTATGATTTAATACAAATACATTACCAAAACGGTGGTAATGTCACAAACTTTTATTCTTACATTTTTTTTGGCAAAGCGCTGCAAAACAGTTTTACTAAATTAAACCATGGATTTAAAAAAATATTCTTAAATAATGTTTAAATTATGTGTTATTATTATTATTTTGACAAGTATTCTATTGTAGCCCTACAATAGTAGCCTAATATATTTCTGTCGCAATTTCATCTAGTTAAACCAAACGTTTATCTTAACAGGTTTATTTTGACCTGTTTCAGAGTGTATTTGACAATGGTTTTTAATTTAAAAAAATGATGAAAATGCTCATTAGGGGGTCTCATATCAGCTCTGGAAATGTCCATGTGTTCATGTCCAAATATGGTTTGTGGGACGTTAAAAACACCACGAGCATCACTCGTAGGCTGCTTGAGTATGTAGACTAACGTTAGACGAAGCGGCGCTGCTCATTCACACAGAGACAGAACAAGCAGATCATATATTTAAATAGTAGTGTTTTGAGTTTTAATAATTTCAGACCATGTCGCGATTTGATTTATCATACAGCTCTACTTTCGATGTATTCATCCATCCATCCGTTTGCGTGTTTTACGTGACATCTGCGTTATACTGTAAATTAAATTGTCATGTCTGGATTCCCTCTGCATCACAGAAACATTCGGCCTTAAGTTATAAACGTACCTTTATTCGCACAGAGGGTGTTCCCGAACATGTTCTATGTGTTTCCTCCTTTGCATCAACATTTTTTTTGCTAATTTGATATCCTCCAGGACAATACCCGTCTATTTTTTGTCTATATCCAAAGTATTTCCATACTATCCAGGGGTTCACGACGACGTTTCGCTTTCAGCTGGGTCTGACGTCTGTCTTGTCCGTCCGTCTCCATCTTTTTGTGATTTTTGCATGTTGTTCTCCCGCCCTTCAATTCAATGCAGTCGTTTCCGGATCACGATTTTCATCCCTTTGAATTATTTACTTTTTACTCAGTAACGGATGTGGTTTAAAATGTAGCGAAGTACAATACTTCAAACAAAACATACTTAAGTAAAAGTAAAATTACAGATTTTAAAAGCTACTTAAAAAAATAGAAGTACACAGAAAAACTACTCAATTACAGTAACGCGAGTAAATGTAATTCGTTACTTTCCACCTCTGGTTGTTTGTAACAATCATTTTGCCTTTTTTAGGTGTTTCGGAAATACGGGCAAGAGTATGGAGACCTCACCAGTCCAAACATATCATACCAGTACTACTCATTTGATGCTGTTTCAGTGGAGAGAGCTGTTGAGGGCAGATGGTCCACTGTTATATCTGCTTGCTCAGTAACCTGTGGCACAGGTAATGTCTTGGTTACTGTTGTAACCTTTGTTCCCTGATGGAGAGAATGAGACGTTGTGTCGATGTACTGACACTAGGGTCACACTTGGGAGCCCCATACACTTCTGATACTTACATTTGCATATGCCGCTTGTCAGAGATGGCATGCATCCACTCATTCAAGTTTGTGGTGAGGAGCCGAGACAGTGTCCCGGCCCATTTCAGCAAGTAGTTCAGTGTTGTGGGAGGGACACAAAATTCCATATCTGTCAGTCACTTAAACGCTGTGTTGATGTACTGACACAGAGAAAATGCCACAACCAGCTGAACCAGGTTTTGGCAGTGCAGATGTTGGCAAGCTGCTGTGAGCCAGGTAACAAGTGCACTTGCAAGCGACGTTGTAATCTTCCCAACACCCCACATAAGCAACATCGTCCCACAGGTTTACCATTGGGGAAACTGCACCATGTAAAATACATCATATGGGATTACTGTCAGGGAATTACTAGCACCTAGCCTCAAGTACATGGGTTGACCTGAAAGGGCATACTTTATGGGTACGGGCCCTGCAGCGAATTGCTCTGCCACAGGGTGCTGAAGGTTAGAAGGACATCCAGGGTTCACCGGTCTGGGGAACTCTCATGAACCAAAAAGTGCACGTTATCACCTCAGGGAGGTGAAAGACACTATGGGCAAGCGGTACACCCAGCCAGTTGCCCGCAGTTTACCTGTTCATACCCAATAACACACAAGACACCCAATAACGCTCAACCCAAAGATTGTAAAATCTTGCAACGGTATTGGGTGTCACCAAGCCCAGGAGGATGCATCACTCCTCGTGGAGTGTGCTTGCACTCTTAGGGGGCACAGCACACCCTAGGCCTGGTATTCCAAGGAAATAGCATCCACAATCCAGTGGGATATCCTCTGTTTGGAGACAGCCTTCCCCAAATCAGATGAAGTACTGCTCAGAGCATCTAAAGGAGGGCCATCTTCAAAGTCTCAAAAGGAGACTACAGAGAGGTCCTACCAGGGAATAAGACGTGGTCTTGGAGGGTTTAACCTGGCACCTCTTAGGAACCTGGTGATGTTTCCCTAAAGACTTACTGTCCACTGCATTGTGATGTGCCACTATGGCGGCCAAATACACTTTTAAGGTGGAGGGGACATCTGCCCCTCCAACCTCCTGCAGGAAGTAAAGCACTGACCCAACTACCCATCCCTGTGGGTCTTCACCTCGGGAAGAACACCAGCTCGCAAACATATGCCACTTCAAGGCATAGAGCTGCCTCATAGAGGGAACTCTGGCCTAAGTGATAGTGTTTACCACTGCTGGTGGTAATTCACTTGGTAATTTGGTAATTTGGAGTGAATTTTGTAATTCACTCCAAATTGTGCCTCAAAGGTTCTTCCTCACCAGGGAGGGGCTTTCACAAGGAGCTTGAGCTCTGAGAACCATGTCCTGATGGGCCAATACAGCACAAACAACAGGATCTTTTTTTCGAGGCGACAGAGGATGGGGGGCAAGTTGCGACATGCAACATGAATGTAAACAGTTTATACAAGCTACAGTCGCCGTGTTGTCCATCCGGATCAACCTGTCCAGGAGTCTGAAGCTGCATGCCCATTGCATATCTTGGATATGTCTGTTGTGATAACAACACACCTGGACACTTGTTTTAAGGGAACCCCTGCCCATAGAAATGCAAGGTCTGTCCAAGGGCTGACAGATCGGCATCTACGGCAACAGATCGGCATGACCATGCCCATCGCGGGACTTGAGTCTGGAGCCAGTGCTGAAGCGGTCTCATATGTGTCAACCTGAGCGGCGTAACCACGGCAGAGGATGCCATATGCCCTAGGACCCTCTGAAATTGTTTTAGTGGGACCGCTGTCTTTCCAAAGAATGACTTCAGGCAGTTCTGCACCGACTGAGTGCGCTCGTTTGTGAGATGCGCCATCATAGTGACTGAGTCCAACTCCATCCCGAGAAAAGAGATGCTCTGCTCCGGGGAGAGCTTGTTCTTTCCCAGTTGACCTGAAGCCCCAGTTGTCTGAGGTGTCTAAGCACCAGGTCCATGTGCGATCACTCTCGAGAGCGAGATAATTGAGGATTGATAATTGATGAGAATTCCCTTAGTGAGACAAGGGCAGCCTCTGCGACTTTGGTGAAGACGAAAGGGGACAGGGACAGCCCGAAAGGGAGGACCATAAATTATCCATAAATATGTGTTTTTATATAATAATATATTACAGTAAATATATTCACATTTATATAATGAACATATATTGCTGTAATAAAACTTTGCATGCCCAGTATTTGTGTACAAACCATTTATTAATGTAATTTCTTTTTGAACTCGTTGATCTGATCTCTCTTTTGTAGGGATCCAGAAAATCAGTCAGCACTGTGTAGATGTGGTCACACTCGAGCACCTGGAAGATGAGCTCTGTAGTACATCCCCTCAAACACCAGATCTGCTGCAGCCCTGCTTTCTGCCAAACTGCCCACCCAGGTGCCATTCAGTGTTACAGGTTCATCGTTTTGTGGCCAATCAAACATACACGGAAATATAATAAAAGTTTCAAATATTTGTTTTCATTTATCTTGACGAAAACCAAAAAAGAAACCACTCTGGCCCCGTACAACATGACCCACTTGATGTCGACTTCAGCTGTGTCCCAATTCAGAGGCTTCAAAGGCCATGCCTTTGAGCGGCAGTAACGTTTGTACAGGACTTAATTGAAAGGTGTATTCAACTGTCTGAAAACCAAACAGGGTTCACAACCTGTCTAAATATGTTCACCATGGTCCATTTCTGTACATAATGAAGGCCTGGTTTCACAGTCAGGCCTTAGATTAAGCCAGGATTAGGCCTTACTCCAATTAGGACAATTAAGTAGCTTTTATAAACATGCCTTAGAAAAAAACATTACTGGTGTGAATCTTGAGACAAAACAATGGCACTGACATATTTTAAGATATGTCAGATATATAGTTGCTTTCAGTTCAAACAGCTCAAACATGCATTTTAGTCTGGGACTAGGTTTAAGCCTTGTCTGTGAAACCAGGGAAAAGAGTATAAAGTATATAAAATCGCATTTTAGTAAGATATAAGTCAACATTTGAACTGCTTTAAGGATCCATCTGTTGTATCTTTCATTGCCTGGAAAACAAAGGACTCAAAGGAAATTTGAAGGAGCCTTCGAATTGGGAGAGTCTTTGTCGCGCCGCTGTGATGCAACCGGCCTTCGAAGGATGCAGCCTCTGAATTGGGATGCAGCTTTTGTTTGGCCATGTCTGTGAAGACCCACATTTTTCAAAGGGGTACTTTGGATTGTTGCATTATTACCCTCAATGCAGTCTGTGAGAAGAATCTCTTCAATAGTGCAGAAATTACAGTGTTCCCAAAAATCTATATTTCATTATAAATAACAAGTGTGTAGCTACTTGAGGGACGAATACAAGGGCTGAAGGTGTCATTTTGAATACAGGAGTTTAATTTGTGTATCTGTTGTAGCTGGGAGTTAGGTGAGTTTGGACCCTGCAGCGCCCCCTGTGGTGTAGGAGAGCGAGTGCGCTCTGTCACGTGTTTTCAGAAGCAGAGTATGGTGAAAGTGGAGCTGCCTGACTCTGACTGCACGCTTTACTCTAAACCTTCAACAACTGAAACCTGCAATTCTCAAATCTGTCCTGCCAGGTAATGTGCCAAAGTGTGTGAGACTGAAATGAATTAGCAATTTAGATTTAATGTTCACCTTAACCTGTGATGGATTGACAACTGTTTACAATGGTTTGGAGAGTCTGAATTGAGTCATTCTGGCAGTTGTGTGTATATTTTCATGCATATGTGTGTGTTGTAGATGGCAGGTGTCTGAGCCTGGTGAGTGCTCGGCTGTGTGTGGACCCGGGGAGGCCCAGAGAACGGTGTCGTGTGTCCGCTCCCATCATGGATCTGATTCTGAGGTTGAGCAAAATTTGTGTTCTGAACCCAAACCCCCAGAACATGTTGCCTGTGTGGTGGACGTTTGTCCTGTTGGCTGGGATAGCCAAAAAGAGGTATTGTGTTACAAAATAAATTCAGCGTCAGTGTGTATTATATTGACATAAAGTTATAATTATTACACAGGTACTACTGTACATAAGCACGATTGGTTGTGTGATATTGCAGTTATTTTCAAGTTAATATTAACTACAATTTAACATGTCAATATCAAGTAACTTATGTTTAAAACAAATGGTCAAGTGTTTTTTTTAAAAGAAGCCAGAGCATCAAGCTTTGCATGTCACTAAGCAACAGAGCTGTAAGTGGAATGGAGTGGCAGTAATTTCCCCTCCATGCTCAAGGTGTTCTGTAGTCACTCTGCTACATTTTGGGCTTTCTACATTGAGCTCTTCAATATCTGGTGAGAGAAATGCTGCTCAGAATAATTTGTTTTTCAAAAAGCCCATGCAGTCTTCGCTCCTGGCAAAATCACACAAATCTGCTCCGCATCCACACACCAGTTACATATTCTTTAAATATTACCTGAAATGCCACACACAGAATATCATATTTACACTACTAAACTACTAAAGACATTTATAATGTTACAAACAATTTTTATTTCAAATAAATACTGTTCTTTTGAACTTTTGATTAATCAAAGAATGTTGGGAAAAAAGTATAACTATAATTATATAAAAAAGTATAATTATATAAAAATATTAAGAATTTTCAACCTTGACAATAATAAGAAATGTTTCTTGAGCATATTAGAAGAATGCTGAAAATTCATGTGATCTGTTCTGAAATGTCTTCAAGACCGAGCTGACCCGTACAGATTCCCATGTAATGCCCCGTTCCAGAATGGTTCCAGTTTATGTTTGGAGCCCTGTGATTGGCCAGTGCTCCAAGACCTGTGGCAATGGTAAATGAGACATCTGAATGCACATGCTTAAATGAAGACAAAACTCAATTGTTATTGTGTATACAATTGTAATTGTGCATGCGTATGCATTTACACAGGATCTCAGCAGGTTTGGTTCTCCTGTGTGGATCACCAATCACGTCTAGAGGTCCCAGAGTTCTTTTGTGATCGTACCAGTAAACCAGAGCTGTATACCCAGCCCTGTAGCCCTTCAATATGTCCTGCTGTGTAAGCACTGCTTAAACTCTACTTTTGGTTTCAATACATTCTCCTATACATTCACACATGATGTCTTTCTTTATCAGGTGGCGCTTCATACAGGGACCGTGCAGTGTTTCTTGTGGAGGTGGTTTTGCAAAAAGAGTCCTGTACTGTTCCCAGAGGGTGGAGGGAGGAGTCGGAAACAGGGATTTGGTGGTGGCAGAATCTGGTTGTCAGTCTGTGCCAAGACCTTCAGAGGTAGTGGAGTGTAATACTGAAATCTGTCCAGCCAGGTAAACCATCACAGACTGTACACACCTCATCCCTACTGAACAGTACTGACTTCCTGTTTATACATTACAACTCATTGTTATTTCCAGACTGCCAAAAAAACAAAACAAAAAAACAGGGGGGTATATTTGAACGAGAATGTCATCATTGACATTTTAATCTATAAATTTAGACACAAATACAGTGTAATTCACATTAATTGAACAATAAAAAGAAAATAAGAGTTTAAACTGAATGAACTAAATTAATTAAATTATTAAATTATTGACTGTATTTATGCAATTTCACAGACTCAGTTAGTTATTATATATTATGTATGTATGTATGTATGTATGTATATTTATGTATATGTATTATGTATATATATATACTTTTTTTTTTGTCTTACGGAGTATGGTGACAGGGACTATACCTAATCTGTCCTTGTCCTGCCATTTATATTAATATTAGACCTAAAATTATAACATAATGTGGTAACGCTTTAAAAATAAGATTTCATTAGTTAATATGAATTAAGTCCATTAGTTTACATGAACTAATAATGAACTGCACTTCAACATTAATTTCAACATTTACTAATACATTATTAAAATCAAAAGTTGTATGTGTTAACATTAGTTAATGCACTGTGAACTAATATGAACAAACCATGAACAGCTGTATTTTATTAACTAACTAGGGGTGTAACGGTACACAAAACTGACGGTTCGGTACAGCAGTTTTAAAAAATGGCTTTTTATTTATTTTTTATTAAACAGTGGTTTACTGAAAAAACTGTGTCTGTCCTTACATGAATTAAATTATAACTAAAAGTTTCTTAAAGATAATGCTGTAAACTATATAGGGAGCCCTTACTTGCACATTATTAGAGCCCAAACTATGAGCCTATATTCAGCTGATATTCTTGTTTAGATAGGATAATCAACACTCAAATAACACATTGAGTACAAACATGTAAACTTTGGGCAGTTTTTGCATTAACTCCTAAATCTAATAATAAAATTATGTTTTTTCTCCAATTCGTTGTTGAAATATAATCATTTATATACAGTGACTCATTTTCATGACAGATTTATCTAAACATACATTAAATAATCAAGACTTCACAAACAGTTAAGTAGAATTAATATATATATATATATATATATATATATATATATATATATATATATATATATATATATATATATATATATATATATATATATATATATATATATATATATATATATATATATATATATATATATATATATATATATATATATATATATTTATATACATATATATATAGGCTAATATAGTGCATATATTTAGTGAAAGAGTTGATTTCTCTAGTGAATTAACAGCTGTGGACACTGAATGACTTCTGACTCTGAGGTAAATGATGCTGCTTGACATTGATAACACATGACATATGATACGTCTCAGTAAGTGTTATCCTCAAAATACCTTAAGATATTAATTCATGTTTATTCTTCTGGAAGAGATGATCGTGTTCACTCGGCCGCTTGAATTGAGGCGCCTACAGTGATCAGTCGTCACATTAAAGGGCGTCAAAACGGCATTTATCGTTTGAATTTCGTGATAAAATGGACTGAATACTTAATATGTTCGAGTGGGAACTAGGACTGAAGTGTGTCCGCGCTTAAAACAAGCTGACTGTTAACTGTTAAAGATTGCATTCGGAACCGTTCGGTAGTGGCCTACACTATGGGTACACAGGCGTACCAAAACGAAAGCCCTGTACCAAAACGGTTCGGTACGAATACGTGTACCTTTACACTCCTATAACTAACATTAAGAAAGATTAATACATACTGTAACAAATGTATTGTTTATGGTTAGTTCATGTTAGTTAATACAGTAACTAATGTTAACTAATGAGACCTTATTGTAAAGTGTTACCCATAATGTTAATCCAAATACTTACAGTTCTTGGAAGAATCTGTAATGCATGTTTTAATAAGCTGAAAATGGACGGCGGTCTGCCCTGGTTGGTTCACAGCAGGTGAATAATCAGTACTAAATGCAAATAATAAAGTGCAACCATAGTCTATGCTACCATAATCATGCAAACATTAATAGTTTTTTTTTATATTGTCTGTTACATACTAGGAGTGGCAATATAAATAATCTTTAAAAAAATGCACACTCTTTATATGCAATTAATTTACATGACTTTCCAGTCTTTTGTGATTATGAGTGTTTTTTATTTTACCCAGAAATAGTAAATCATTAGCAGTGCATTTTCTAAATAATTTACACAAATTACACAAAATATTTTAGAGCTTCACATAAGACTTTTCTAGATTTAAATAAGAAATATGTTGGTTTCTATCCTGATTGTTAGCTCTTATAGCTGCATTTGTTTACTTTTAAATAATTTGAAAGTGTGCTGAGGCCCTCTAGTGGGCTCCTGCCCAATTGTTGAGAAGCAAAAGCCTATGCAGTTCATGTTGAAACATTTTTGTTCAATGTCCATTTTTGTTCATTTATGACACTTTTGAACATTACACATATTTGGTGTTAGGTCCAGTTTTATTATAGTATCATTGATATAGTTTTAGTTAATATTTTTTAATTTAGTTCAAGTTTTAGTCATTTTATTGTACGCTTTTGTCATTTTATTATTTTCAAAAAAAAAAAAATAATGTCTATAATTTGTATTACATCTTAGTCTTTAGTTTGTTTATTTAGTTTTACTGATTTTAGTAAACTTATTCTATTTCAGCTAGTTAACAAGGCAACATTTATCATTTCATTTAGTTGGTCTTTAAATTTAATTTTATTTCAGTTAATGTGTATTTTATTTCAAGTAATGAAAAGATTTTTTATGGTTTTTGTTTTAACAATAATAACCCAGGTTGGGTTAAAGGGATTGTTCACCCAAAAATGAAAATTAGCCCATAATTTACTCACCCTCAAGTCATCCTAGGTGTATATGACATTCTTCTTTCAGACGAATAAAATCTGAGTTATATTACAAAAGTCCAGGCTAATCCAAGCATTAGAATTTGATTCATAGTTGCTCTGTTTTTGAAGTCCATAAAAAGTGCATCTCTCTGTCAAATAACGTGCTCCACGCAGCTCCAGGGTGTTAATAAAGGCCATCTGAAGCGAATCGACGCATTTGTGTGAGAAAAATATTCATATTTAAAACTTTATCAAGTAAACTTTCGGTCCACCGCCTTCCGTGGAAAAGTGTTGAATGTTGAAAGTGAAACTCAAGATGTGTACGTGACATCATGACGGGCGGACCTGGTCGCGTTAGTCTTTCGATCGGCAAGGGAACTTTCAACAATTTTTCCATAAATTGAACAGGGAAGGCGGTCGGCCGAAAGTTTACTTGATAACGTTTTAAATATGGATATTTTTCTTACACAAACGCATCGATTCGCTTCAGATGGCCTTTATTAACACCCCAGAGCCGTGTGGAGCAGTTATTTGATGGGCAGATGCACTTTTTACGGACTTCAAAAACAGAGCAACTATGAATCCAATTCTAATGCTTGGATTAGCCTGGACTTTTGTAATATAACTCTGAAAGAAGAATGCCATATACACCTAGGATGACTTGAGGGTGAGTAAATTATGGGCTAATTTTCCTTTTTGGGTGAACTATCCCTTTAAGGCTCAATGTCTATTGTCTTGAAGCAAAACCAATTGATTTTCTTTATTACCGGTATTATTAGGATTATGGTGTCTTAATTCATGAAATGATTCTGTAGGTGGCAGGTGGGACAGCAGGGCGACTGTTCGGTGTCTTGCGGGATGGGCGTATCTGTGAGGAGAGTGCAGTGTGTTCAGTATGAGGGGGGTGTAGAGAGGATTGTGGAGGATGAGCGGTGTGAATCAGGAAACAAGCCTCCCGTCATTGCACCATGCTTCACTCAAGTCTGTTCTTTCCACTGGGATGTGCACGAGTGGAGTGAGGTAATGTGCCAACACATCTATCATCCTACATATGCTATCAATCCACAGCCAAAGTCCCATTTTATGGATTTAGAGTTTGAATGTTTTAGAATAATCTTGTAAACATTCTTCTCCATCCCTCATTTTCTTTCTGCTCTGTAATGTAGTGCTCTGTCTCATGTGGTTATGGGATCCAGTCTCGAACTGTGTCCTGTATGGGCCCATCCAGTCCTCTTCCTGTTAGCCCCTTTCTTTGCCTCCACTTGCCAAAACCCATAACCATCCAGGCCTGCTATAGCCCTGACTGTTCATCAGCCCATACCACACCAGAGCCCAACGACACTCATATCCAATCAGAGCACCAGAGAACCCCAGGAGTGCTTACGAGAACCACACTAGGTCCAGCTGTCAGAATTATGAAGATGAAGAAGAGTTTTTCAGCCATTGTACCTACAGTGGATTTGATGAAAAGCACCATGGGCACGCCAACAGAACCACCACAGACCAGTTAGGTGGCAAGTGTCTGCTAACTCCATATAAGACTGCCAGCCAAAGTGGGCATATTATACAATTTTGTAATCTTTCTTGAAATTCCTGAAGTCTGGAATTTTTGTATCGGTTACAGTTGTTACAGTATAATTACACAAATAAGTGGTTTTAGGTTAGTTGTAATTATGCAAAATGTACTGCTATTATGATAGATATTGTATTATTCTGATGGGCCAAACAGGAAATAATAATATGAAATCTGAATATAATATATAATTTATAAATCCAAATATATAGTTATAATATACAGTATTAGATTGGTATATATATATATATATATATATTAGAGAGAGATAGTTATAATTCTAAATATATAGATACAAATCTAAATATTTAAATTTAAATCATGATATATATGAAATATATGCAGTAATGAATCTCAATATATCAATGTAAATCTTAATATATATTTATAACTGAATACACATATATTCATGAAATGTATTATCAGCTTAATTATAACTATATATTCAGGATTCACAACTATATATTCAGACCTATAACTATATATATATATATATATATATATATATATATATATATATATATATATATATATATATATATATATATATATATATATATATATATATCCTGTTTGGTGATTCAGTTTTGTGGATTGATATGTGAATAGACAGAGGGGCAGATAGAAAAAAGCTGTGAGGAATAAATCATCTTTTCTGGTTTCAGGTTTCTGTGGGCGACTCCTCCTTCAAGACTCGGGCACTATCGATCTTCGCAATGTTACTCAGACAATGTGTATATTTGCTATTGGCCGACCTCTTGATGAGGTTATTCAAATCAAAATTGTATCCAGCACTCTTAACTGCCAGCAAAGTAAGTACTGAGCTTAAATTCCATAAAGACATGGGAATCTGATGCAGTACTAGTATGGTGAATTGTGTGTATTTTTGTGTACATTTTTTTAGAGGAGAATATCGCCCTGTATGACAGACTCATCCTGATGGTTCTCTGCGAGAGGATGTCTGGTAAAACACTGAAATCAAGATCGAATGTTATTTTGGTACGTCAGAGCCGCCTGACCCCTGGCAACGGAGTTGTACTATTTTATCAGAGTGTAAAGAACAAAAAAAGCCCTCATGGAGGTGAGTTATTGCAAACACTTGACAATTTTTAATATTTCATATTTGAGTAACTATGTACATTCATCAAATGTAATATAGATTTTATTGTAAAGGGATAGTACATCCAAAAATTCTGTCATCATTTACTCACCCTCATGGCATAACAAATCTGACTTCCTTTCTTGTCTGGCACTTGTAAGGAGTTACAAATAAATTTTGTTCTTATGAACTTTCTATTCAACTGTAATAGGGGTCCACTGAAGGCGAGTTGAGATGCGAACCCAGGTGCAGTTTTATTGAAAAATTATAAATGTGATAGAAAAATAAACAGAACATGACAAAAACTGGGGACTTAAACTTGACATGAACAGAACTTGTCAAAACTCTCCAACAGCAGGTTACAAAGACAAAGCTAGACAAGGCATAATAGAAACATGAGGGCTATATATACACAAGGACTAATGACATAAAACACATCTGAAAGGAATCAAACAATGAACCAATCAGAAAAAACACATAAAGCAAAGGAAGCACATGACAAGATGGCATGAAGGGCAAGGGAATCACATGACATGACTAGGAAATGGAAGCAATTGGGAACAACAGCAACTCAGCCATAAAGTGGCAGGCCACGTAAAATCACAGAGCGGGGTCAGCGCATGCTGAGGTGCACAGTGTGCATGAAGTTGCCAACTTTCTGCAGAGTCAGTAGCTACAGACCTCCAAACTTTGTGTGGCCTTCAGATTAGCTCAAGAACAGTGCGTAGAGAGCTTCATGGAATGGGTTTCCATGGCCGAGCAGCTGCATCCAAGCCTAACATCACCAAGTGCAATGCAAAGCGTCAGATGCAGTGGTGTAAAGCACGCCGCCACTGGACTCTAGAGCAGTGGAAACGTGTTCTCTGGAGTGACCAATCACGCTTCTCTGTCTGGCAATCCGATGGACGAGTCTGGGTTTGGCAGTTGCCAAGAGTATGGTACTTGCCTGACTGCATTGTGCCAAGTGTAAAGTTTGGTGGAGGGGGCATTATGGTGTGGGGTTATTTTTTTAGGGGTTGGGCTTGGCTCCTTAGTTCCACTGAAATTAACTTTTAATGCTTCAGCATACCAGGACATTTTAGACAATTTCATGCTCCCAACTTTGTGGGAACAGTTTGGGGATGGCCCCTTCCTGTTCCAACATGACTGCGCACCAGTGCACAAAGCAAGGTCCATAAAGACCTGGATGAGCGAGTTTGGTGTAGAGGAAGTTGACTGGCCTGCACAGAGTCCTGACCTCAACCCGATAGAACACCTTTGGGATGAATTAGAGCGGAGACTGCAAGCCAGGCCTTCTCGTCCAACATCAGAGCCTGACCTCATAAATGCCCTTCTAGAAGAATGGTCAAAAATTCCCATAAACACACTCCTAAACCTTGTGGAAAGCCTTCACAGAAGAGTTGAAGCTGTTATAGCTGCAAAGGGTGGGCCAACTCCATATTAAACCTTACGGATTAAGAATGGGATGTCATTAAAGTTCATGTGCATGTAAAGGCAGGCATCCCAAAACTTTTGGCAACATAGTGTATTAATGCTCTATTCTGCATGACCATATTCTACATCCCTTACTAACTATTAATAAGCAGTATTTAGGAGTTTATTGAGGCAAAAGTTGTAGTTGTTAGTTAGTTAACAGTGAGAATTTGACCCTAAAGTGTGACCGACACGACATACAGTGAGTAAATGATGACAGAATTTACATTAATGGGTAAACTATAAAAAGTTGTTATACATTTAGCCAAATTTAAATAATCTGAAAGAATGTGACAGTACATATCTTCATCGAAGAGTGTGACGTTCAGCTGTTCTCTCCATCCGGGCTCATTGAGAATCCGATCAAGACTCCAGCCACCTCCTCCTCTAACACTCAGAGCTGTCGTGTGTTCATTGATGCTCCTCCAGCTTTGAGGATTCAGATCAGAGCACTTTCTGTGCTCAACAATACTGATACAAACTCAACATACATACTGGTAAGTCACTGTGCATCCATCCTCCATGTAAATATACACTATTGTTCAAAAGTTTGGGGTCAGTAAGACTTAAGAAAAAAAAAATTAATCAAAAGTGACAGTAATGACATTTATAATGTTACAAAATATTTCTTTTTTTTTTTACTTTATATTTATCAATGAATCCTGAAAATAAATGATCAGTTTCCACACAAATATTAACCCAGCCAACTGTTTTCAATGTTGATAAAGATAGGACAAATGTTCTTGAGCACCAAATCAGCAAATTATGATTTCTGAAGGATCATGTAAAGCTGTATCTGTATTCTGTATCACTGTAAAGCTGCTTTGAAACAATCTGTATTGTATTGTACTGAAGACTGTACTGAAGAAAATTCAGCTTTGACATCATAGGAAAAAAAATACATTTAAAAAATATATAAAAATAGAGCATTTTAAATCGCAATATTTCATAATATTACTGTTTACACTGTATTTTGATCAAATAAATGCAGCTTGGCTATATATATATATATATATGTATAAGCACAATCATCTGGCTGACAAGTGAAGAGATGTCACACTATGGGCCCTATTTTAATCATCTGAGTGCATGGCGCAGGTGCACTTAGGACGTGTCCGAATCCACTTTTGCTGGATGGCAAAAAGGTCGGTGCGCCAGACGCATGGTCCAAAAGGTTTGTACCTAATTTCGTAATGAGTCATGGGTGTGTTTTGGGCGTAACGTGCAATAAACCAATCAGAGTCTCATGTCCCATTCCCTTTAAAAGCCAGTTGCGCTTGCACCATGGCAGATTCAGAAAGACTGAACGCTTCTCCAGAAAGGAAACCTTTTATTTTAATATTTTAAAATGTTTGTGTGCTGCTGTGTTGTTGTGCATCCCTTTGTGTATGCCCCGGAGTGTAGGCTATTAAGCAGCACAACTGTTTTCAATGTTGATAATAATAAAAAAAATGTTCTTGAGCACTAAATCAGCATATTAATAACGCACCCTTTAAATAACACAAAAATACTGTCGTATTGACTCTAGACCAGGTTTTTGTTGGTCAATGGCGAAAAATGGGAAACTGAAAAATGGTAACTGCATCGGGCTGAGACTAGCAAAAAACACTTGCGTCACACCTGGAATCGCATTGGGCTGGGTGTATGATAGGGCCCCATCTGTCTATACGGGTTGGAATAAAGTGAAACTCAAGCAATTTGTGTTCAAAAAGCACATAAGCAAACATTTGAGATGAAAGTAAAGACAGCTAATGCTGCACTGTTTTGTGGGTCCTTTACATAAAATAGATACTGAGCCGGCATTTAGTAAAAATAAGTAGTCGGGCAAGCACTAAGATTGTTGTGATTCTCTGATGATCTGTATTCTTGTTTTCTTTTACTTATCCAGATTCGTGATGTGGATGCCTTAAAGACGACCATATTCAGAGGGACACGGCTCTTCCTGTGGAGCTCCTCGGGAAGCAGGGCTGAAGTGGAATTCCACGGGGAGTATCAACAAATCAAGGGAATGTTCAGGGCAGAGTATTCATATATTAACCCTTCTGAAGAAGAACCAGTGTAGTTTATAAGAGTGATTCAAGACCAAGAGCCTGGGCGCATTTAAAAATCATCCTAGTCATAATTTAGCAAGTTTAGCACACCAGAATCAGAGCAGGAGGATTTATTAACTTTATATCAAAGATATAATCTTGTTTTGTCATATCATTTAAAAACAAAAATAATACAATTTACTGTTTATATATAAGTGCTTCTGTATATTTATTGTAATGGACATGAGTTAATCTGCTGACAATAATGTGTGCCAAGTCTACTGCTAATTTACCAGCACAAAGAAATAAATCATAAAATTTGAGTGATTTAGAAAGTTCAATGTGGCTGTGAGAGTTTTGGTTTAGAATAACAGTCCTACTTACCATCTGTGAAACTACCATGAATCTCCTTAAAGCTTAAAGTTTTGGTTTTTATGCATACACTTAGTGTACTTGTACAGACGAACACATAGTCATCCAAAGTATAGTCAATTTCAGGGGTTCCCAAACTTTTTTGTCAGCCGAACCCCTTAGAGCTGAAATATTTACTTGAAATTTGAAGCAAACATCTCAATAATTTAACGAAACATTACATGTTCACGGATCTCTGATGACATGCAAGAAAAATATCTGTGTATAATCTATAAATAACTTTTTTTGTGATTGTTTTGATTGTAACGTGATGATGGTGAAATTCACTTCATGCACACTGTACACATATACTAGCGTACACACACACACACACACACACACACACAAAAACGTGTATACTTTGGGCTTAACATGATATGGACTGGACAACATCAACAGCCTTCTCAAACTTACAATTTTTACAATTGAAACTGTAAAACCAGAATTAACGTGTCTCTCCCCGTTTGAATTGTAGCAGCTTTTTAGTCCATAGTCACTTCCCTGAATAGTGAAGTGTGTAATTTCTATGCCACTAGCATTATTAAAATATACTGCAAAAATTACTGTTTTGAAACAGGTTTCCCAACTTCCGGCAGGAAAGAATCAATGTTGCTGTCCTCAAACAAACAGATCAAAGTTTCAAAAGCACCACATAGTCACAATGGAATCAACACACGGCACGCTCATACGGAATACCAATATGAGCTAATAATATGAGCTAATAATACATGTCAGTTTAATGATACTGAAAGTGGGAAAAGCCTCCAGTCCGAAAAGGTTTCAGGGCTTCTGTTAAGAGTTTCTTTTGCCATTAAAGAAGTGTCGTCACTCACTGGGCCTTAGACACCTGCTCCAGAAGAGTCTTCATGTCCAGAAGTGCGTCTTCTAGAAACTTGGACAGTTTAGTGGCGTTGGTTTCTTCACAACTATTGAAGGCCGTCACAGCGAAGTTGATATGGTCATCCATGGGGTTGTAGCAGACACCGTAACCATCAGGAACCATGGGTCCAAAACACATAACACAGTCTGTCTTTGATCCAACCTGAAATTAACACAGCCGCAGCTTACATGAAAATGCTACATTTCACAATAATATAGATTTACAAAACTTTCAAGCCCTTAAAGGGACAGTACATCCAAACAGCATAATATATGTAGAATAATGTTTTGAAACAACATTGGTTTTCATTGACTTTTATTGTACTGACAAATAAAAACACTGAAACAGATATCTGTTTCGCAGATGAACGACAAACTGTAATCTCTAACTTCCGCTAAATGTTGTATGCGCATTCATGAGAGACTGGTGTTCCAGCATATGACGTAGGACGCAGGCGTAGTGTAAGTTCCAGTGACAAACGCTGAATCGCAGAGGATAGAGCAAAACAAAACTTGGCTCTTGTGAGAACGAGCATATTTTCACCGGAGCGTCCTACGTAGGAACGCCAGTCTCTCGTGAATGCGCGTACGACAGTAGCGGAAATTAGAGATTACAGTTTGTAAAGTTTTAAATATGGATATTTTTCTTACATAAAACGCATCGCTTCACTTCAGAAGGCCTTTATTAACCCCCCGGAGCCGTGTGGAGCCCTTATATGATGGATACATGCACTTTTATGGACTTCAAAACCGAAATATCCATTCACTGCCATTATAAAGCTTGGAAGAGCCAGGACATTTTTTTAATATAACTCTTATTGTATTTGTCTGAAAGAAGAATGTCATATACACCTAGGATGACTTGAGGGTAAACTATGGGCTAATTTTCATTTTTGGGTGAACTATCCCTTTAAAAGATGAGAAATTTCAGATATAGTTCCCATAACACCACAAATGAAGTATTATGAAGAGCAAGTACTAATATTTAGGGCTGTCACAACTAACTTTTTTTTGTCTGTGGGTAGAGTGTCTTGCTTTTGTTTGTCATCTCCAGTATGATTTTGTGCGGCAGTTGTAGCTACATACTAGCTGCATCCAAAATCACAAACTCTCTTGAGTACTTTGCTTGTTTCTTTTTTTTTTAAAGTATGTTCTATATAGTCTGGATGTGTAGTATAAATGTAAATTAGGATGTCCTACAATCGTCATGTTGTCATTGTTATGTGAACTACTGCAGCATCAGTTGCGTGTCACTTAATTCACGACTCCTCTCCCATAGCCTCATGGTATAGTAAAGTGTCCACTGGATGCGCACTTAAGAATCTCGCCAGAAGTAGCTAGTCATCCGGGTATTTTTGCCTACATTACTCATTGACTTGTGAAAAGTAAGCATATTTGGATTCAGCCACTGCGTTTTCTTCATTTCTACATTTCATGATGGGTGCCAACAAACATTAAAGGGATACGTCACCGAAAAATGAAAATTCTGTCATCATTTACTCACCCTCATGTTGTTCCAAACCTGTATGAATGTATTTCTTTTGCTGAACACAAAAGAAGATATTTTGAAGAATATGGGCAACCAAACAGGCCCAAGACCCCATTGGCTTCAATTGTAGGAAATAATTTTTGGGTGAACTACGAGATTTTTGTTACAACTACGAGACGCGTCTTGTGTGGACAGACATATTGAATGTGGCTGGTATCTTATGGCCGTATCTGGGGCCCCGGTGCAGGTTGTTGCTGTCGGTCCCTAGAAGCGCCAGTACCTTTTGTCCCACTATCAACAGCCCTGGCAGCACGTCTGGTTAGGACAAGGTGTCAACCGTTTGAAAGGCACATTCAGGATTGCTTTGTGAACCTGAGACAATGTAAAGCAGGCCAGCTATGCAAACCAACAAAACTCATTTCACACGCAAAGAGGTTAACTTATAATAACAGAGGTAATTTACATATAGATGTCTTAAAGGTACAGTAGCAAAAATAAACAAAAAACAAGCCTGTTAAAATATGAGGTGAGAGGATGGAACCAAACAGGCCCAAGGCCCCATTGACTTCCAGAGTAGGAAAATATAAAAGATACTACCCATTAACGTACCCATCAACTGTTTGGTTACCCATATTCTTCAAAATATCTTCTTTTTAGATAGAAAGAAAATCACAGAGGTTTGGAACAACTTGAGGGAGAGTAAATGATGACAGAATTAAAAATTTTGGGTGAACTATCCCTTTAAGGTGAAATACCGCTACCTACTGTGTTGGAGTGTCAATTGCATTATATCAGTATTTCATTTTTGAAATATCACAGTTATCATCATTACCAATATATTGTGACACCCCTTGTGCCAATACAGTTGTAAACACAGTTCCAAAACAATCCTTTCTTTGACTAGAGCTGAAAGATATTGCTGCATAGCACAGAAGTGTCCTTGGGGAAGCGTTGCTGCAGCCCTGTCAGATTTATGTATCAAAGGGCATCAACATGGCAGAATGATTTGCGAGGTATTGCATGACAGTGAGACACTGTTTCGCAGAGTCTCCAGAGAGGCTTTAAATGGGACACAAGATCTTCCAGCTCTTTGAAAATAAAAAAAAAAGTGTGTCCATAGATTGTAACAAAACGATAACCACTATGACCACCCTTATTATCAATGCATATTCAGTAGCAAGAAAATAGGATAGATACACCAGAAGAAGACACTAAGTATTTCTTTGTATCTAGATTTGGGAGGTCTATCGAACATTGTTCTGGTCCTGGCTGAGGGTTAGCATGTATGCTAGCGCATAATAACCTTTCTGAAGGATCCCAATCTGAAGGATTCCTGAGCGGCTAAAGATTAATTATAGCAATGTCCCTTATATCACTTCAGCCTTATCTTTTTCATGTTAATCAGACTTTTTTCAGCCAGCCAAGACGGTAATGTGCAACAAGCGACGGGATTCTATTTTAGAAACGGTTTCTATTTCTGTGACAATGATAATCTCAGGAACTGATTATGTGATTATTGAAAGGTGCACTCTATTCACGGTTGCAAATTGCAACTGCCCACCGCTCACCCCTCCCTTTCGAAGCTATGGTGGCCGACACATGACAAAAATGTAATCGTCGGAGACAATAGAGAGTAGCTAGCGCTCTACAAAGCAGTTTGTCTGTTTAGGGCTACTGTAGAAACATGGCGGTACAAAATGGTGACTTCACTGTAAGGGGAACCCGCAGTGTATGTAGATAGAAATTGATCATTCTAAGGTAATAAAAACATAACGGTTCATTATGGAAGGTCTTTGTACACCACTGAAAACATAGTTATGTATATTATATTGCATTTCTGTCAATAGATCCTCATAAATATTACACACTGCACCTTTAATGTTAAAATAATTTATTATGAGTATGAATATTATTTGAGTGACCTTTTTAGCCATACAGAAAGCGACAATAGATAATATTTATGAATATGGTTATGTGCTTATCAATTTCATTGCGAGTGCAGTGTGCTTGCAGAGAGAGCCCACCCACATGCTCACAGGCTGTGATTTTTATATTGATTTTGTCATGACTACGAGACGCGTCTGGTGTGGACAGACATATTGATTGTCTCAGGAATCTTATGGCAACGTGCAGGGCCGTATCTGGGGCCCCAGTGCAGGTTGTTGCTGTGGGCCCCTAGAAGCATCAGTACCTTTTGTCCCACTATTGACGGCCCTGGAGACACGTCTGGTTTGGACATGATGTTAACCATTTGAAAGGCATATTCAGGATTGTTTTGTGAACCTGACACAATGTAAAGCAGGCCAGCTATGCAAACCCACAAGACTCATTACACATGCAAAGAGGTTAACTAATAATAACAGAGGTCATTTACATATAGAAGTCTTAAAGGTACAGTGACATAAATAAACAAAAAACAAGCCTGTTAAAATATAAGATGAGAGGATGGAATTCGTCATGTAAAACTGAATTACGAACCTTTTTTGGAGAAAGAAACCCTGACTTTGTGGATTTATGGTTCTTTTATGGTGTTTTTTTTTCTTCTCATTTTCATTTTATTTAAAAAGGTGGGCAAGATATTATTCAAAAACTTAGAAGAAAGTCCCATATGAGATGGCATAAGAGTGAATAAATTCCAGTCTAATTCCCATAAATAGCAAAACTCTGTGTGTACAGATTGTTATTAAGCAGCCACAAACCTGACTCGTGAAGAGATTAAAATGTGAAGACACAGCGAATGATGTGTCCATGAAGATCTCAGGTAAAGACGTCAGATCTTCAATGGCCACCATCTTTAGACCCAGTATGTGCCTCTCTATAGCCTGTCCATGGATGGCCTGATTACAAAGGAAACAAAAACTGAGATCAGGACGAGGCAAAAAGAGGAAAATTTATAACACAGCATCAACAAAAATAAAAGAAAATTAGATAATTTTTACTGAGAATTCTTGATAACATGACAAACGTTTAAATATTTAAAGATCATATGACGCTCACCATGCGTGTGTGCTCTCTGTGGACTTTGATTGCCTTTTCGAGCAGTGATGCTTTCTCTCCATTCTGCAAATGTAAAAATGAAACATGGAAATAATATGGAAATAATAACATGGAAAATTAACTTAATCAAGAGTGACAAATGAGAATGTAAACTTGTACGCTTTTTGACGGATCATCCATGGCTTGTGTGAACTGAAGCGATTCTGTGGTGGTGGATCGAATGGCTTCCGTTCTGCCCAGTTTAAACATGCGTAAGGAGGCGCTCTCGTAGGTCGGACAGCACATCTGATACATCCTAACACAGGAAAGAGATCAATCATCAGTGGACTGGCACAGTTATGGATACATTAAAAATATTTTCAAGAACACGTAGCATTACTTGTCAGTTAGCAATCTTTGAGTACTAAAGAGCACAAAGACACAAAAAGACCCTGCCACACTTTAATATATAGTTTTCTATTAACAGGTACTTTACTATCCACAAGCAATTAAAGGGTTAGTTCACCCAAAAATGAGAATTCTGTCATTAATTCCTCACCCTCATATTGTTCCAAACCCACAAGACCTTCGTTCTTCTTCGGAACACAAATTAAGATATTCTTTATGAAATTTCAGAGCTTTCTGATCCCCCATAACAGCAACGCCATTACCACTTTCAAGGCCCAGAAGGGTAGCAAAGACATCATTCAAATAGTTCATATGACTACAGTGGTTCAACCTTAATGTAATAAAGTAACAATAATAGTTTTGTGTGCAAAAAAACAAACAAAAATAATGAATTTATTCAACAATTTCTTCTCTTTCGTGGCAGTCTCCAATGCTGTTGCTGATGCAGGAGCCGGCCAATACTGATTTACAATGTGAACAGTGTCGGAGACTGACACGGAGGAGAAGAAATTGGGTGAGGGTGAGGGTGAGGAATTCATTACAGAATATTTGTTTGTGGGTTAACTAATCCTTTAATCTATTATGTGAAAGCATGCAAATGCTGGGATGAAACCAGTTTCCAATCACTTGGAAACTGCATGTCGTATAACCTTTGGTCAAGTTCTGCAATTCTCCACTTCCAGAATGCATTGCATGTTTTAAAGGTAAAATATGTAATTTACACCAATCAGGCATAATATTATGACCACCTTCATTATATTGTGTTGGTCCCCCTTTTGCTGCCAAAACAGTTCTGACCCGTCAAGGCACGGACTCCACTAGACCCCTGAAGGTGTGCTGTGGTATCTGGCACCAAGATGTTAGCAACAGATCGTTTAAAGCACATCCCACAGATGCTCGATTGGATTGAGATCTGGGGAATTTGGAGGCCAAGTCAACACCTCAAACTCGTTGTTGTGCTCCTCAAACCATTACTGAACCATTTTTGCTTTGTGGCAGGGCGCATTGTCCTGCTGAAAGAGGCACAGCCACCAGGGAAAACCATTTCCATGAAAGGGTGTACATGGTCTTTAACAATGCTTAGGTGGTACGTGTCAAAGTAACATCCACATGGATGGCACAAACACCTGGCCATCCACGTGATGTAAAATAAAATGTGATTCATCAGATGAGGCCACCTTCTTCCATTGCTCCGTGGGCAACAGGGGTCAGCATGGGCCCCCTGACTGGTTTGCGGCTATGCAGCTCCATACGCAACAAACTGCTATGCACTGTGTATTCTGACACCTTTCAATCAGAACCAGAATTAACTTAAGCCATTTGAGCTACAGAAGCTCGTCTGTTTGATCGGACCACACGGGCCAGACTTCACTCCCCACATGCATCAATGAGCCTTGGCCACCCATGACCCTGTTGCTGTTTCACCACTGTTCCTTCCCTGGACCACTTTTGATAGATACTGACTGACCACTGCAAACCGGGAAGAACCCACAAGAGCTGCAGTTTTGGAGACGCTCTGACCCAGCCGCATAGCTATCACAATTTGGCCCTTGTCAAACTTGCTCAAATCCTGACGCTTGCCAATTTTTCCTGCTTCTAACACAGCAACTTTGAGGACAAAATGTTCACTTGCTGCCTAATATATCCCACCCACTAACAGGTGCCGTGATGAAGAGATAATTAGTGTTATTCACGTCATCTGTCATAATGTTATGCCTGATCGGTGTATATGCCACTAGTGGCACTAAACAGAATTGCAAAAAATTGTTTTCACACCCCCTATGGCTATCGAGATACCAATACAGTTAGTCTCACCCTAGATTCCCGCCACTGTTTGAGCCAGAAGCTGCGTTCAACTTCCTCAAGTGGACGAGGGATACGTATTTGAACAGACAAAATTTTGACTGAGAGAGCGAGTTTACTCATATGTACACTTCAGGCAGCTCCATAGACCACAATGCAACATCATTGTGATGTCACAACAGCAACTCTCAGTGCCCACACTTCATTTATCCACAAGTGATCAAGGGCTTAGGGCATTCCATTTAAACCCATTGCAAGGGTTCCGCCAGTAGTGGGCACTTGTGCAACGAAAGCAACGACGTACACCCGGAAGTTAGCGGGGGAAGGACATAAAATGTGCACTTAAACGCAGCCCTAAAAATTACTGACTTGTATAACTCTGCACAATAAACTAAGTCAGAAAGGATTTTAACAGAGAAAATTACATACTTGACCTTTAAAAATGCTGACAAGAAGAAATGTGGCATAAATGGCATGCATGCAACCTAGAAAATGAAGTGAGAGAAGCCATTGGGATGTAAAAACAAAATACTACAGATTTTTGGGGATTTTTAGAGACGGTTGATCAGAAATGAGTTTCTAGTGGATTATTCAGCACTAGGGTGTCAAACTTACCGGTAGTATGCCAACTGCAGAGCCATTTGGATGAATGCGTCAGGACTCATTTTATGAGACCTCGGGAATTTCCTTCCATAGTGTGAGAAGTTGAGCACTCGAACATCCAGTTCATGCACCATTCTATACACAGGATATAAATGGATCAAGGAAGTACATGATTTAATATTAATTTATTACAGATACTGATTCAAAGCCTGTTATATCAATTTGAAATGTCCTCACATGTTCATGTTCTGTTTGGCTTTATCAATGTCCTTCTTGATTTCTGGCGTGATGTTGAATCGAAGCTTTAGTGGCATAGGTAGTGGAATCATGGGAGTTCGTACCATCTCATTTCTCCTCCTGTTACATACATGTTGCATAACAAATCATCTACAAACTTTTTGAACAACAACAATACATTATCACAAAAAAAACAACAACCAATATTAGAGAATTTTTTTTATTGGTAGTTGGTACTGGCTGATATTTGAATGTGCATGCTCATTTCCTTGTTTAGATTACCATCATATAATGCTCCCATAGGCCCTGTTTACACCTGGTATCAAGATGTGCTTTGGTTGATCAGATCACAAGTGGACAACGCTAAATACAGGTGTAAATGGGTCTAAAACATTTTGAGCTTCTCCACTTTCGACCACTTCTATGTGAATGTGTTGAATGTGTTTGAACAGTCCACCTACTCTCTGCCTACTGGCCTTAAAGTGAATCTTTAATAACAATAATAATTTCATAACACTGTTGAATGTAATCTTCAGCAAATCTCAAAATGAACATCCATTTTAATTCTGTTATAATGTTGTGATGCAGAACAGAGTAAAATTTTAATATTAGTAATTTATCTGTTATCTATGAAAATAATTACCGGCTTATCAGTATCAGTGCATATCTGTTGTTTAACACATTAACATACCATTCAAACATTTGGGGTCAATGAGATATTTTAAAAGAAATGAATACTTTTATTTAGCAAGGATGCATTAAATTGATCAAAACTGACAGTATAGACATCATAAATTATAATGTTACAAAAGATTTCTATTGTAATAAATGCTGTTCTTTTGAACTTTCTAAGTATTCTGATAAAATGTATCACAGTTTCCACAAAAATATTAAGCAGCACAACTGTTTTCAACAAAATTGTACTGACCTCAAACTTTTGAATAGAAGTCTGTATTTCTTGCATAAAATTCCTTTTATCTAATCTAATGGAGAATTATATGAAGTCATATCCTTACATATAGTCAACAACATGGTCCACCAGGAAAACAATGGGAGGTCCCTCAACTGCAGCATGTTCATAGGTGAGTCCACACGATCCGTCCTCCCCAATTATGAACTGTCAGAAACAGAAAAGAGTGCAGGTAAAGAAGAATATCTCTATATATCTGAATTCATATCTACTCTGTGAGCATACACTGGATGCAATGATCATGTAAGAACAGATATAAATGCATGACAGTAACCTGCAGCGTTTTGTCAAACCAGCGGTTTCCACTGTTCCAGCGACTGCCTCCGCCATGGAGCATTTGAGCAGCCACCTTGTTATGGTACATCTCATCTGACACGCGTGGCTTCGGAGCATCAAGACACACTGTGAAGATGCTCTTCTGGATTGCCCGTACTGACTCCTTATTTGTCTTATCTGGAACAGTGTAAAGATGAGTGGCACAGGCATGCACAGAAAAAATCAACACCATGTCCACCAACCAACACAATGCCCAGTACTGAATAATTCATGTGAGCTCTAGAGTGGAAAATGTATGTATGTGGCTATGTAAATTATGCACATTCAAGAGAAAAAATACTAATATTTTATATTTATTTTAAATAAATAGCATAATAAGATTATTTATAGACATTAATAAATATGATTATTTGGTATTTTAAATAATTATATTAATTTTAAATATGAAACTTGATTATTAACAGTGAAATCTCACAGAGATCTTTTTTTGATAACTAAATAAGTCTTTGTATAAAAACAAAAATCAGCAAGAAATATGAGTCTTTTTCCTAGTCTGTTCCTCTTGACATACAAAGGCTTTATCAAATGTACAGCATACAACTTTCCATTCAACTCACCCTTGATAAGGTTGTTATAGGCCTTGCCCCAGGTGTTACGGTGGTTGGAAGTCAGGATGCCAACCGGCTCTTTATTGGTCTGAAGGGAAGTGTTCCAGATCTTTTCCAGCTGAACATAGATCTGATCTACAGTCAGTGGTGAACCATCACTGTTGTACACATCCAGAACAAAGAACTGAGGAGTACAGAGAAACAGACAGTGTGTGAGATGCAGAAAGAAAACATATTTATCTTTATTAATTTTATTTCACTGGATATCACCTACAAACAAAATAATAACTTTAATGTCACTGGCAAATAGCAAAGTTTCAAACCCAAAGGTCAAATATGTGAACAAGAACCACTCCAGTGGTTCAACCTAGACGAGAATACTTTTTGTGCACAAGAACCCCCAAAAATAACGACTTTATTTAACAATTTCTTCTCTTCCATGTCAGTCTCTGATGCTGTTCACTTGAATACCACGACGCATCAGAGACTGACACGGAAGAAATTGTTGAATAAAGTTGTTATTTTTGTTTAGTTTTTTTGCGCAAAAAAAGTATTCTCGTCACTTCATAACATTAAGGTTGAACGGTCACATGGACTATTTTGACAATGTCTTTACTACCTTTCTAGGCCTTGAAAGTGGTAATAATGTTGCTGGTTCAGAAGGGGGGGGGTCAGAAATCTCTCTGATTTTATCAAAAACTATTTTTTTTTAAAAAAGGCTGAAAGTGTGGCGAAGCACCTGAAAGTTGTGGACCACTGTGATGTGCGTAGGAGGGTTATTTCCAATTGCGTGGTTCACCACAGTGTCCCTCTTGGGTCCAGGGATCCGACATGAAGACAGCACCTGGTAATACTGGTCCATGCACAAAGGCTTGCCACCCAGATATTCCACAGGCAATGTTCCACTATGCCACCGTAAAGAATGTTGATTAAAACAAACGGATAAATTTGACATTTTCCAATTGCTTAAGAAAATAATTAAATAACTCACCTATCAATCATATGTTTGAAATCCAAAACACCAGCAATGAGTTTAGCAGCAAATCTATAAAAGAGAATGCTGGAATTGCTCAATCTGAACAGCCAAAAACATAGTACGACACTTTTGGCAAAACAGACACACCGGTCAAAAAGATTGCTTATATAACAATTGTATTCATTCGCACTGCAGACTGTCAGCTTTAAAAACTTTATTAAAGGATTAGTTCACTTTAAAATGAAAATTATATTTACTCACCCTCAAGCCTTACTCACAAAGGGGGCGGGTAAGATAAATATCCATATTTAAAACTTTACAAAGTAAATTATCTAAACCCATCGATTCTCTTCAGAAGGCTTTTAATAACCCCCTGGAGCCGTGTGGAGTACGTTTATGATGGATGGATGCAATTCAAAGCTTCAGACTCGTGAGCCCCGTTCACTGCCATTATAAAGTGTGGAAGTGTCAGGATATTTATTAATATAACTCAGATTGTGTTCATCAGAAAGACGAAAGTAATATACACCTAGCATGGCTTGAGGGTGAGTAAATCATGGGATAATTTTAATTTTAAAGTAAACTAATCCTTTAAGCTGTGCCAGACTTTATGATATCTGCCTTTATATGAAATGTCACTATAAATGTTGATTGCACAATATGAGGGCAAATCTAATAGCGGAACACAGCCGAATCTAAAGTGCACATCCCTTTGAAAAAACCGTCCAATGCCATGAGTAGCACATATGCCAAAAATAGCTAAGCAAAGCTAGAACTCTGTGCAAAGGTCGATGTGAAACTTAAAACCTCAAATCTAAAGACCTCTCCAAAATCAAGCCAATGATCTCTGCTTTTCAAGAATATATCTACATACATGTAGGCATGCTCTGGGCTAATGAGGGTTTGAACCTGGAACTATCATGAACTCTCACCATTGTGGTCTTGAGCAATGACACTTAATCTCATGTTAATCAAGTTGGACTGTCCTTGTGAAGGCTACTACTGTATTAGTCCACTTGGATTCAAATTTCAGCAAATTAATAATAGATATACACTACAGTTCAAAAGTTTGGGGTAGATACAATTTTGAATATCTTTGAATATGAAGAGGAAGTCTCTCACGCTCACCAAGGCTGCTTTTGTTTGACAAAAATACAGTAATAACAGTAAATACTGTAACTGTTTATTCCTATGATGTCAAAGCTGAATTTTCAGTACTCATGATCCTTCAGAAAGCATTCGAATATGCTGATTTGGTCAAGAAACAATGTTTTATTATTATCAATGTTTATTATTATCTGCTTAATATTTTTGTGGAAATGGTGATGTAAAATTAATAACTGTCACTTTTGATCAGTTTAATTCATCCTTGCTGAATACAAGTATACCTTTATTTTTAATACATCTTACTGACCCCAAACTTTTGAATAGTAGTGTATTTAAAATGTGTTATAAACAGTTATATACTGTATTTCAAACACACCTTAATTTTCTCAATACTTCAATATTTCAATAATTTGCTCAGTTGTGTCTCATTGCCCACATAAATGTAACCGCTGTCACCCACCTCTTTTGTCCCTGGCGGTCTTGGAAGTGCATTTTGGGTAAAACGACCCCTGGGCTTGTGTACATCGCCACAGGCATTCGGGAGTCCAGGTAGGCCGACTGCATCCACCAATCAGAGAGCTGGATCATACAATAACAGAGAGAATAATTGCAATATTTTGAGTATTTGAAAGTTTATTACACACACAAAATAAAAATAAAAATTTTGATTTTAAAAAGTATGTGATTATACAGTTAGAATGATTTATGGCAAACCAGCACACCCAGTTTTCCATTTTGCGTGCCCGACGCTCAAGGCTCTTCTGCAGTCTCTCTCCTACGCCTCCGGGCCGGAGGAAATCCTTCATGAGCTGCTGCGTGTGCGCCATCTCCTCTTCGCAGAGCAATGGCTCGAGCGATGCCAGATACCGCGCGCATGTCTGCTTCAGCGGCGGAATGGGCAGCTTTGGTAGACTCTCCTGATGGACCAGTGACCGGTCAGAAAATTGAACAACCGGCACTGAAGTCGGTAGTCGGCAGGGCTTCACCAGGCCCGTCCTTGTCTAAACATACAGATGATTATGAACATTAATTTTTTAATAGGACATGCAATAAAATACCTGAGTGTGAGACAAATTATTATTATTATTTTTTACAAAAAATCAATAAATGTAAAAATGTATATAATTTTATTTTTAACATTATAACATAATAAAATAATATTCTTTAACAAAAATAGTCAGAGACGTGCACCAATAGACCCCAAGTGCTGCTCAAGCACCTGCCCTTTTGGTCTCTAACTACATAAGTACCTTTTTTGCTAAAAAATTGTGCTTTTTGTGTATGTATATACCCCGATCAGGCATAACATTATGACCACTGACAGGTGAAGTGAATAACACTAATATCTCTTCATCACGGCACCTATTAGTGGTTGGGATATATTAGGCAGCAAATTAACATTTTGTCCTAAAAGTTGATGTGTTAGAAGCAGGAAAACTGGGCAAGCGTAAGGATTTGAGCAAGTTTGACAAGGGCCAAATTGTGACGGCTAGACGACAGTCAGAGGGTCAGAGCATCTCCAAAACTGCAGCTCTTGTTGGGTGTTCCCGGTCTGCAGTGGTCAGTATCTACCAAAAGTGGTCCAAGGAAGGAACAGTGGTGAACTGGCGACAGGGTCATAGTTGCCAAGGCTCATTGATGCACATGGGGAGCGAAGGCTGGCCCATGTGGTCCGATCAAACAGACGAACTACTTTAGCTCAAATTGCTCAATAAGTAATGCTAGTTCTGATAGAAAGATGTCAGAATACACTGTGCATCGCAGTTTGTTGCGTATGCATAGCCGCAGACCAGTCACGCTGACCCTGCCCCCCTCAGAAAGAACCAACAGTGAGCACCAGAACTGGAACACAGAGCAATGGAAATAGGTGGCCTGGTCTGATGAATCACATTTTCTTTTACATCACGTGGATGGCCGGGTATGTGTGCGTCACTTACCAGGGGAACACATGGCACTAGGATGCACTATGGGAAGAAGGCAAGCCGGCGGAGGCAGTGTGATGCTATGGGCAATGTTCTTCTGGGAAACCTTGGGTCCTGCCATCCATGTGGATGTTACTTTGACACGTACCACCTAAACATTGTAGGTTCCACCTACTTAAACATGTACCACCTAAACCTTTCATGGAAACGGTATTCCCTGGTGGCTGTGGCCTCTTTCAGCAGGATAATGCGCCCTGCTACAAAGCAAAAATGGTTCAGAAATGGTTTGAGGAGCACAAAAATAAGTTTGAGGTGTTGACTTGGCCTCCAAATTCCTCAAATCTCAATCCAATCGAGCATCCGATTCATGGAGGGCCGCCCTCACAACTTACAGGACTTAAAGGATCTGCTTGGTGCCAGATACCACAGCACACCTTCAGGGGTCTAGTGAAGTCCATGCCTCGACAGGTCATGGCTGTATATATTAGTTTTTATTTAAATTTGGCCCATGGCATCAATTCTCAATAAACCAAAAACTGCATTTAAAGGTAGGGTAGGCAATTTCAGAGTGGCTAGCAATAGAAAGCTATCTTTGAAAGCATTAAATACCACCCTCCCTTCAGAGAGCTCTCCAAAGCCACGGCTCATCCAAAACACAGGAACGATGTGTGATGTGTGCGTGAGCAGGGTGCACAGAGGTATGGAAATACATACGCTGAGAGGCAGGAAGGCCATCGTATCATTGCATTCTGACCGAATTTTTTACATGTAGACCACTTCTATAATTGATTGCTATCAGGATATGAAGAGAGTTTCAACCAAAATAAAAAAACAACAGTTGCATCTCCCTGCAACATACAGAATGGTCTTTCGTTCATTAACGAAGCCGGTTTGAACAAATCAGTGAATTCATGATTCTTTGACTCACTTATTAAGACTTGCTGCCACCTACTGGCGGTTTCAGTTTCATACAAGTATTATATATAGATATCTTTCATTTATTTTTTTCATTTCATATTTCGGTCCCACTTTATTTTAAGTGTCTTTAACTACTATGTACTCATTTTTAAATTAATCATTTGATACAATGAACTTATTGTGTTCATACATGTTTTTACAGTGTACAGCTGTAATTCATTTCTGTAAATACATATAATTACAGATACCTTTTAACTCACCTTTAAATCTACCCATACCACAAAAACTAACCTTACCCGTATCCCACCACCTCAATAGCAGCAAAAGTGTTTTGTAATACAATATGAACACAATAAGTACACTGTTTATTTTTTCTTTTTTTGATGTAAGTACATAAAGTAGGTATAAGGACACCTAACATAAAGTGTGACCCATATTTCTATATTCAAAATTTTAATTTTAACTAATTTCATAACATTGTGCATCTGTAATTGCAGTGTAAATACATATAAAGAATAATAGTATAAAAATAAATAGTATTTTCTGTCAGTAATGCACCACATTGATTTTGCTCGTTAGCATAATAACAACAAAGGACATATTTTTATTTAAATAAATATAATTTAAAGCTGTTTTACAGTCTGTGGTGTAATTATTAGTAGGCAAATTATGAGAGGGTGCACTTTATTTTTCACTTGAGCGCCTGCCCAAATGTCTGTGCACGGCCCTTAAAATAGTAATAAACTAGTTATTATTTTAATATTCTGCAGGTTAGGCGTCATGTGCTATTGCGCTATAGTAATTGTGCAATTAATGCGTTCAATTTAAGTATCTTATAAATTCACTGTGTGTTTTATTTATTACTTGAAAATGTATTCAAAGGCAAATTTATCTCTTAATAAAAAAATCTAACAATGGTATGAAGGGAGACTTAATTTGGTTGCTGTATTAAAAAACAGCTTTTTCACGACGACCTTTCAGCGCACTGTTTACAAACATGCAACGTTAGCCTACTAACCTTGGCTTGAACATGGTAAATATTGATCGGCGATGTTATCGAAGCAGTGGCATCCGTGTTTCTTGACAACACAACTCCTTGACATTTTGTAGCTGATTTGTCCTCTAATTGTGTGGGTCATCTCTCAACATGTCATAATTCAATCGTCATGTTTTTAGATAGGCTACTCGTAACGACGAAATGACGCCCAACAAATGCGTGCAATCATGTTCCAAAAAAAATATAAGCGATGGATAAAAACAAACGCGCAGCATATCAAAAATACATAACGACTAAAGTTACTATTGGTGCATAACACTTGGTAGGCGTTCAATTAACTGTTAACTGTTAAAGTCATTGCGTTTTAGTCGGTTAATGCATTGTACATTAGGATTAACCATCACTTACCGCAGTTCTGGTCAGAACGCACAGCATGATTCACGCGAACGAACTTGGAGAATTCAACTGACAGCTGAAGAACATGATCTCCCCGACATTATGCGCTACAAGGGCGACCTAAACTTTCTTGACAAGTTGCAACACGGGTCGCACACCTTCGCCCTCGCTCGGATAAGATTAACAACTACAGCTACCAGTTTAATTTGCCCCTGGCCCTGAATGACTTGCACTGAGGTGACGAGGCACCAAATAATGCAATTTTAAATGATAGCTATACGGTCTTTGTATAGAAGGATTTGTAACGATAACATCTATATCTAAGTCCTTTATTTATACATCAGTTAAATGTAGGGTGGTATTTAAAACCATAGACATGTGAAAACAAATAAACATTGCCATCTGTCGGCCTAGTTGGACGTTTACAACGTCATCGCTAAGCGCCCATGCACTCTTTACAATTTATAAGGAATCTGTGAAGTTGTTAACTGATCATTTAATGTACCTATTTTGATTGGTCTGGAACATTAAGGTGTTTGCATTTATGTGTAGTGCTTTGTTTTTAAATGATGGAGGACGAAACCTGCAAAAACAATAAATAAATGATACGCAAAATACATAAATAAACCCACAAGATTCTAGATAAATATGTAAATAAATGTGCAAATAAATGCATAAATAAATACATAAATCCACATATTCCTGCATAAATAAATGTATAAATAATTAAATGTGCGAGGTAAATAATGATGTTTGATTGACACCCCATTAGCATGTTGGTTTCAAGGAAAAATAAATACGAGCTACATTTAAAAAAAAGGTTAAAAGTAAAAAGGTCAACTTTCAGTTTAGCGTTTCCTTTAACATTTTTTTTAAATTTCCCCCAACATTTATTTAATTATCTCATCGCACATTTAATTATTAACATATTTATTTATGCAGCAATGTGTGGATTTATGTATTTATTTGTACATTATTATTTATTGTTTTTGCAGGTTTCGTCCTCAATATTAAATAGGCCTATTATGAAAGGTCTTCATTTCAAACAATATAGTTTACAACGCCTATGCATATTATCATCTGCATATCATTTCACATATTCCAATCCACGTGATACCAATGCATATAAATTAATGTAGCCTAATTTTTGTTGAACTTCTGTATAATGACTTTATGTAATTTTGAGTGCTTAAAAATTACTGAGAGTGGAATATGTCATCTAAATGTGTATATCAAAATGAAAACAGTTTAAAATCATTCTGTTTACTTTATTCGCTGTCTCTCCAGGGTCACTTTTATTTTTTTATTTTTTTATAAATCCCGATATGTGCGTGGAAATTGTGCGTTTTTGTGCGTACGCAACGTTTAGATATCAGGCCCTAGTTCATTGGTTCTAAACTGAACCTTCACCTTCTGTCACGGAAAAATTGCGTACCCGCTCTGACGTCAGCAGTTTAGCATGGAGGAATATGCCCGTGAACCCTGGTAAAGTACTTATTAGACTTCACTTCCGAGGGGTCCGCACTTCAGGTCATGACAGAAAATAGCTGTTATTTGAAGCAGTTTATAATCTGATTTGTTTTCGTATTGTGCATCGGTTGGTCTTAGCTGTCATTTTCTATAGCCTACTGTAACAGTTACACACACTGTTGACACATTACACCGAGTGTTTGATAAACATGCTATCATGTGGGATATCATCTCAGCACTGAAGAGGCACAATAATCGCTCGTTTCCTTCACTGGCAGCTTTGTTTAGTATTAAGTTTGTTGACATAGTACAACGATGTATCATTGTAAAGCCATATGAAATCATATTTAATAATAATAATAATAATAATAAAATATCCATGTAGATACATCAAATAATAGTCAGGGGGGAAAATCTAACAGTTTATTGAACTTTTAGATAAATGTAAAATAAAATCTTGCATGTGTGTTTTATGTTGTGTGTAACATCAGGCTTTTATGGCTCATATAATATGTTGTGAGAACATGGAGTTCATAGTCAAGGAGGAAATATTCACCTAAGTTACATTCAGAGTCCTAAACAGAGCACAAATATGCACACTTGGTGATGTGATAAGATATTTATAACAATATACCAGACTTCCATAAATTATCAGTACAAATATCAGTTATCACTCTATATCTCTCAATAATATGTCTTAGGGATATGATATTTAAATGCTTAGTTTTTTAATTGTGGTAGGCAAATCATATAATGCAATTCAATACAATGATGTTTGAGAACATGTTGTATCATATTTGATAGACAAATTATGATATATGGATAATCAAGTGAACCTAAGTTGCTTCGGGCCAGTAAATGTTCATCTTAAAATATTAATAACAATATAAAAGTTTTTTTGTTTTGTTTTTTTTTTACAGCAAAAAGACCTGAAGGGGGACATTTTAGAATAATATTAGAGGGCAGAAGGCATGTAGAATACAACAACAGGGTTTCCTGCAAAGTTTTGATCATTTTGGTCATTTAAATGCCTTAGATACAGTATATTTTATAGGGATAATAACTGAATAACACAGCTCTTTTTATTTAATCTTTTTTTTTAGTCCATGGAGGATCGTTGATGACTGTGGAGGTGCATTTACCATGGGGGCAATTGGAGGAGGGGTGTTCCAGTCAGTTAAAGGCTTTCGGAACGCACCTGTGGTATGCTTTACAGACATCAACAAAACAACTGAGCAATACAATACACAATACAATACAGTTACTACTAATAAACACCCACTGTTATTATAGGGTGTACGACACAGGCTAAGAGGAAGCGCAAATGCTGTGAGAGTAAGAGCACCACAGATTGGAGGTGATGTTGCAGAATCATTTTTGTGTATTGTTTCTTGGTCTGATATTGTGTGATATAAAACCATTATGTATAATTTTGTATATCAGTGATTCACTAATGTGGTATAAATTGGGCTCTGTTTCTCTTGCAGGTAGTTTTGCTGTGTGGGGTGGACTCTTTTCCACCATAGACTGTGGTCTTGTGCGTTTACGGGGTAAGGAAGACCCTTGGAACTCCATCACCAGTGGAGCCATGACTGGAGCTATACTGGCTGCACGCAGTAAGTTTAGCATTGTGGTCATTATTCTATTATCAATTGTTACGTTCTCCTCTGAGTCTAGGGGTCAGGAGGGAAGATAACAAATGAAAAGCAAAGATAATACCAAAAATGAACGTAGAGATGTAAATAACCAAGAAAAAGACGTGGAGAACACACTTCAACCTCAGCCTTAGAGTGAAAACAAAACACCACTTTAAGCAAAAGTAGAAGTATTTATTTAATACATGTAAACAAAAGCTCAGCAAAAATAAGGGAATAAATCTTCAGGGGAGAGTATTCTCCCATATCAAGCGTAGCGTTAGTTCTGGCACACAGATTTTGCATAATGTTGAAGTTGGTCACGTGACTTTGCCACATTGACCAACAGAAAGCTGCATGGTTTGAAAGTGACTTCTGTGTGAGCAGTGATTCATACATTGCTACACTAGTAATGGACGATGGACCTTTTTTGCCCCACAAAATTTCACAGAAATTGTATTGTGACTGCACAATACAATAATAATGTGACTGCTGGAAAACACTACATGACTTTAAATTAGAATAGATTTTAAAACATCAGGCATCATATACTTGTCAAATGGGTACAAAGGAAAGCCTAAGAATCACACGCTACCAGACTTTCAAGTAATTCTGTAAACAACAAACTCACAGAGAAAATGCGCCTCGTTGCTAGGACATGCATGACAACTGAAAACAATATGGGCCAGATTTACTAACAGCTTGCGCCAGCGCAAACCCTCTTTTAGCGTTAAAAAATTACCGTCAGGATTTACTAAAGACACGCGGTGAAAAATTAACTCTGAAATCTGGAGTTTGCAAATTGAAAATACATAGTTCTGTCATGAAACTCTAGATGGTTCTAACGCAAACTGATGATAATTACCGCATTAACTACTTGGCACAAGCGGATTGGTCCATGCTGCATATGCAGCCAATGAGCTTGTTGCTCAATGCATGTAAACGGCTGGTTACATGTACTATAGCAGTTTCCAGCGAGTTTCAGAGTTCCACTAAACCCTCTACCTTCCCCAGGTCTACCTGTATAGATCTGCTATGGGTTATTGATGTATGCTATTTGTGCAGCAGCACTATGTCTTACTCGCAGCAGCGTATCGGCGTATATTGGCAGTAGCAAGTTCCTGTACTTGCTCTTCAGCAGCAGCAATAATCAACGGCAGCAGCAATTCAGCAGCAGCGTCGCGCAACTATTCCGCAAGACCAAATACATTAACATTGTCATATCCATTACTATGCTAAAAATCTTCATAGAGTTGTCATGATAGAAATGTGTTTGCAATGTTTGTATTTCAGGTGGTCCCCTAGCCATGGTGGGCTCTGCAATGATGGGGGGAATTCTGCTTGCACTAATCGAGGGCTTTGGGATTCTTCTTACTAGATATACAGCACAGCAGTTTCAGAATCGTGAGTTACACATGTCAGAAAATAATACACTCTCAAAATTAAAGGCTCCTTATTGACACAGATGGTTTCATGATGAACATTTAACACTCACGGAACATTTCCATTGCACAAAAGTTTCTTTACAGTTGAAAAAGTTCTTCAAATTATTGAAATATTCTTCTCACTAAGAAAAACAATTGTTCATTTAAGAACTGTTAAAGTGCCCCTATTACGTTTTTTTTTTTTAAAAAATGATTACCTTTCATGCAGTATGTAATATAGCTGTTTGTGAATGAAAAAGGTATGCAAAGTTTTAAAAATCAAAGTGGACAACATAAAATCTCCCAAAAGAAAGAACTGATTCTAACTGAGTCGTCAGCAATTCCGTCACACTTTCCATTACATACCTACATAACAATGTAACAAATTTGCATAAATATGCTCTTCATTGGCTGCCCGGGAAACGACGGCTACTCTGATCTTTCCTTAAGCCACTGTAGTTGTAGCTGAGGCCTGGAAGAGTTTGTTTTTGGTTGTCGACATGTTGAGAAGACGCTGTTTTCAGCTCTACGAATCCACTTTGCATGGATATTAAAATGTTGAGGACTCACTTTTGAATTGATGAGGAAAAACCAACACCATTGTTCGAATCACTGTGTATCAAGCGCTGAGGATATGGGGCGCCGTTTGTAAAGCGACTCACGCTGAAAATAACAGCAAAATTTTGACACATTTAGCTTCAAACAATGTTTAAAAAACTGGTATGAATTTTTGGCGGTCACTTTTTTAGCACATTTACAACAATATTTATCAACTTAGAGATATTTTAAATAGTTAAATCTAAATGTTAAATCTAAATCTAAATGTTAAATCTAAATCTAAATGTTAAATCTAAATGTTAAATCTAAATCTAAATGCTAAATCTAAATCTAAATGTTAAATCTAAATCTAAATGTTGAATCTAAATCTAAATGCTAAATCTAAATGTTAAATCTAAACGTTAAATCTAAATGTTACATCTAAATCTAAATGTAAAATCTAAATGTTAAATCTAAATGTTAAATCTAAATACAAAATCTAAATCTAAATGTTAAATCTAAATGTTAAATCTAAATATAAATGTTGAATCTTAATGTTTCGGGTGAAACTAAATATTTAACTAATATGCAAATTCAGAATGCAGATAACCGGTTTTAACATTTAGATTTAACATTTAGATTTTACATTTAGATTTAGATGTAACATTTAGATTTAACATTTAGATTTAGCATTTAGATTTAGATTTAACATTTAGATTTAGATTTAACATTTAGATTTAGATTTAGCATTTAGATTTAGATTTAACATTTAGATTTAACATTTAGATTTAGATTTAACATTTAGATTTAGATTTAACATTTAGATTTAACAATTAACATTTAGATTTAGATTTAACATTTAGATTTAACTATTTAAAATATCTCTAAGTTGACAAATATTGTTGTAAATGTGCTAAAAAAGTGACCGCCAAAAATTCATACCAGTTTTTTAAACATTGTTTGAAGCTAAATGTGTCAAAATGTTGCTGTTATTTTCAGCGTGAGCCGCTTTACAAACGGCGCCCCATATGAGGAAGCCTCTGGAGCTGAAAGTCAGATATTGTAGGTGTTTCGTTTCCAACAAACACTGTAATAAAAAAGAAGAGAGACTGAATCTTCGAACAAACCGTTTTCTGAAAACAAAAGTTTTTGGATGCATGTAAACCTATTGTAGGAGACCTCCAAAACTAAATTAGGAACCTTTTAAATAGCATAATTAGGGCACTTTAGAAAAAAGTTAATCGGGGAACACTGAAATGGTTCTTCTATTGCATCGCTTTGAAAAACCCTTTTTTTAAAGTGTAGGTCTGGGTGATTCAGAGTTTTGATTAACTTTAAAGGAATTGTTTACACAATAATACAGATTCTGTCATGTTCAGTTTTTTGAGGTACAAAGTGTATCTAAAACATATTCCTTGCCCCGTGCTGGAAGAAAAAATTGATATTGTGGCCGTGAATTAAGAATTCATTCTGTTTACTTGGGTTGGGTACCGAAATCCGGTTCCAATATGGCACCGGTACTTATATAACCGGTATGTACCGGACCGAATCAGAACACAGATTTTGGTTCCTCATTTCGGTGCCAAAATTCAAACGTGCTTTCGCGCTTTGGCTGAGCCAGAGACAGACGCTCAGCGCTGGTCACATCACAACTCATGACAACTATCCAGTGTTTTCAACCACATCATGTTTATTTCAGGTTTCAGACATTTAAATGCTCATAAGTAGGCTACTAGCAAAAAACACACACTGATGTCTATGGAGGCGGCAATGACAATCCTTTCAGACGGTTATAATTTGACTAACGTTACATGTTTTATTCACATCAGATACATGCACATTATATAGTAACTATATAGTTTACTCTATTCTTCTTCCAGTTCACTGGTCACTTACTTTCATGTATTTTGTAAGACGAGAATGAACTCAAGTGTTGTAAATCCGACAGATCCGATTCTGAGGCGCAAACTAACATGGCGCCGCCCATTGCGCTTTATAGATCAACTAACACACATTCACTCACACATTTGAACATCAGATAGCTTGTGACACAGTTAAGAAGTTTGTGAATATTTTGAATAAAAAGAAAAAGTAAAATAAACCCGATACGCGGCTGCTGTGTGTCATGTGAGAAACATGACGCGTCATTAAGACGATGCGTTCAAAAATATTTAGCCAGAGAATATGATCATATTTCAAAATAAAGCTGAAGCTCGAAGCTGGTTAGTAGAATACCAAGAATACAGACTACTGCTGTTATTACTGTAACTGTTATTTAGAGTTATATTAGGCTTGTTGTAGTTGGGTTAGGTGGCTTAGGTTTTACTGTGAATTTGTAAATAAGTAAATTATAATTTGTAAATAAGTAAATTGTGTTTTGTATTTATTTATATTCATACATTTAAGTATACATTAAACTTTTAATAAATGGTTCAATTTAAATAAAAAATAAATAAATAAAAAGCCATTTAATGTCATCCACCTCGTTTTGTGGCCTTTTTAAAAAAAAAAAAAAAGGGTTTAGGCACCGGAACCGTTTTAAAAGTATCGGTTTGGCACCGGAATCGAAAAAAACCCAAACGATACCCAACCCTACTGTTTACATTTTAATTTGTTGCCATGTTTTATTCATTTGTGTAAATCATGGCAAGATTGTACTAATTCATGGCAATGTAATTAAAACAGGGTAAAAAATCAGTACAACGTGGCCATAATTGACCTAAAACGAGAGAACAAATTGATCATTTTTGGGAATTAATTCTGAATTCATGGCCACAATATCTACATACTTCAAAACACTGTGTTACTACATAAATGTTTTCTATTGAAAATTGTATTACCTTTAGTTTTGTTGTAGCTGCTTCAGAGATGTTCACTATCTACACCTTCTCTTCATCTATAGCGAGTCCTTTTGTGGAGGACCCGAGTCAGCTTCCCCCGAAAGAAGGCCAAGAGACACGTGGTTATGGACAGTATCAGTAAAACCACTGTGTTTCAGTAGAGACTGTAATATTATAGACTGTGAAATAAGAGATTTAGTTTACAGTACCCTCCTGAGACAGGGGATACTCCTGAACCTTTTATCCTCTATAGAGTGCTGCAGGGATGACATATTTTTGTTGGCCAAAACCCGGAAATGAGTTGGCATTGTAGCACTGGTTCTATCGTCCTGAAGTCAGTGGGTTTTTTCGATGGGTTTTTGGTGAAAGGCTTGAAATAAAGGGCCCTATCATACACCTGGCGCAATGCAACGCCAAGCACGACGCAAGTGTTTTTTGCTTGTTTCAGCTCGACGCAGTTATCATTTTCACGTCCTGATCCACGTTGTTTAAATAGCAAATGCACTCGCACCCATCTGTTCACCAATGGGTGTGCGGGTCTGAAAACGAGGTGCTATTTTGAGGCAACTGAAAACGGAAAACGACTGCGCCATTGACCAACAAAGACCTGGTCTAAAGTCAATAGTGCAATATTGTTTGTGTTATTTAAAGGGTGCGTTAGTAATATGTGGCTATAAGCGGGTAATGCATGTTACGCCAAAACACACCCATGGCTCATTAAGAGACTAGGTACAACCCTTTTGGACCATGTGCCTGGTGCGCCAACCATTTTTTCCTTCATTAAACTAGCAAAAGTGGATTTGGACATGCCCTAAGTGCACCTGCGCCATGCGCTTCAGACCATGCTCTCAGATCAAATAGGGCCCAATGTCTGTGGTGAACACAAACTCAAGATATTTTCCCCTTTTATTCTATGATATAAAATATCATATATATCGTCTTGTGATTTTTCTTTTAAGCTTTTATTTGTCTTGTAAAAGGCGGTTACTAACAAGTGGCTAAATGGGACTAGAGAGGTTGTCTGGGACATTAAACGTCATCAGCCGAACAGGTCAACTAATCTACTCACTAATCCGCTTCCACAGCCTAGTTACGTTTGTAATTGCAAACTTTTATGACACAAACTTTCAAGGAAGCTTATGGTGATGTTGAAGTCATGCGACCGTGGTGTAGTTCAATTTTAGCCTATGTTTAGCTTTTGACTTCGCCGATTGTATTTATGCTTCAAAATTCATAAAAGTTGCGTTCATTTGTGAAGATTATCATGATGATAAACTTTTGTTTGTCACAAACCTTATTTTCTGCAATATGGAAAAATCATATTGGGTTTTTGAGGGTGATGCTTCCTGGTTGGCCTACAATAATATGTCAACCATGCACTCCACTTTATTAGATGGCCACTGCAGTAAGTAATTTGTATTTATGTATGAATTGTAATATACAGTTGTATTTTCTCCTGTTGCAAAGGGGAAATTGTCACCCAAAGATTTTTGTCAGGTTTATACAGGATTGTTTGACTAATTAGTTGTTATATTTTCTGGGTAAGTAATTAATTGTGAAGTTGCAAGAAGACCTGAATAATGAATCCTATGAAAATTAATTTTGAAATCGTTTATATTTTGATTTTAATATCACTGATGCAAACAAGGCTATGCAAAGCTGCAGTACAGAAATATCTTTTAGAGTTTGCTTCAGATCTTCTGAAGTTATTAAAATTGAGATTTATAAGAGACTTTGTATCTTTTCCATTCTTACATAGCCTCTCCTGCATTCTTTACTGATCAACTGAAATGAATTAATCTCCAATACGTAATGTACAGTCAAAAGAGACACAGTTGTTGAAGTTGATATTCAACTTTAATGCTCCTTAATCTCTCCAGTTTGGTGATATGGTAATTTTCCTACTCTCTATCATGATCTTTGTGTGATGTCTTGTATTTTTTTTGTTTATTATTTATTTTTTGGAGTACTATAGAGACAAGAATAAGAGAATATGTATGTATAAGTAACCTGTCTCAATAAAGAATTTAATGGTTGATGCATAGGCCTGTATTGTTTTAAAGGTGTTATTATTAGTAGGTGTTAGTAATGGTGCTGGAACCCTATAGTATTTCTACTGTTTTGCCAAATATTCTTTTTCTGCTCTAAACATGTCTGGATGTCAGAGACCATCATTCGTAGAGACTCCAAACGTGGTGGGATGGTTCTATTTGACTAATAAATCCCATTTTCCTCTGAATCCCTAAGTCATGCCCCACCTACAAGAATGTATACATCTGATTTTGATTTTGTTTGTTTTTCCACCATTTACATTTAGAATTTTCTGGAAAAACCTACTTTTTATAACTCCTGGTTTGAAACTTCTGGCACTTGGCACGCATCATATCAGGATCCTCATGATAAAAAGTTTGTAATAACAAAATAATAATTTGTATTTATTAAAGCCCTGCAAAGATACAGTATTAGCAAATTAAACGTATACTTGCCTCACCAATGTGGCACAATAATGAGATATTTTTTTCTAACAACTGACCTATATGCAAAGTTAGGAGAGGATCTGGCATAAACATAAACACACTTGTTATGGCTTTATTTTAAATTTTCTCAATAATTTTCATACTTGTACGTTTTCAGTCATGATTCAAGATATTGCTATCCATTTAAAATGAAGGGACAATTTTAAAATATTTTATAAAATGGCTTATGAATATATACACCAATCAGGCATAACATTATGACCTAATATTGTGTTGGTCCCCTTTTTGCTGCCAAAAACAGCCCTGACCCGTCGAGGCATGGACTTCCCTTGACCCCTGAAGGTGTGCTGTGGTATCTGGCACCAATATGTTAGTAGCACCTGGCCATCCACATGACGTAAAAGAAAATGTGATTCATCAGACCAGGCCACCTTCTTTTACTGCTCCATGGTCCAGTTCTGGTGCTCACATGCCCACTGGTGCTTTCAGCGGTGGACAGGGGTCAGCATGGAAACTCTGACTGGTCTGCAGCTATGCAGCCCCATATGCAACAAACTGCGATGCACTGTAACTTCTTGAGCAATTTGAGCTACAGTAGCTCGTCTGTTTGATCAGACCACATAGGCCAGACTTCGCTCCCCACGTGCATCAATGAGCCATGACCCTGTCGCCTGTTCACCACTGTTCCTCCTTCCTTGGACCACTTTGGATAGATACTGACCACTGCAGACCGGGAACACCCCACATATAACACATATATATATTATATATATATTATATATATGTGTATATATATATATATATATATATATATATATATATATATATATATATATATATATATATATATATATATATATATTATATATATATACTATAATATACTATAATATATATATATGTATTATATGTGGGGTGTTCCCGGTCTGCAGTGGTCAGTATCTATCCAAAGTGGTATATATATATATATATATATACTGTATCCTAGTAGTTGAAAGTAAATTTCAGCTGTCAATTCCAATTTCAAGTAAATTCTGGACTTGAAATTTTGAGCTGCAAATTATACACACTTGTTTGAAATTGACGTGACATTTTATGACATGCAAATCATCTAAAAATAAATCATTTTGTCCACCTGCACCAAATAGACTATGTTATGATCAAAAGTATTATTTATTTTTGTTTGTTATTGCCCAGCCTGTATTTATTTATTTATTTATTTATTTTTGGTTTTTGGTTTTTGGTTTTTGTATTTGACAGCTTTTTTCCCGTATTCTCGTATTTTCAGTGTTGTGGGTTGCAATGCATGCTGGTAAATGTAGTCACCGAAAGTGTCAAAAATGGTGGACGTTCAGCCTCCGCCTTTCAGAACCCTGGACGATTTTCTGCTGGGTTCGGCCCGATTCTCCGTGCCAGATGTTCGTAACTTGGATCGGTGGAATAACCGAATCATTAACAACCTTCTGTATTACCAGTCGAACTATTTTGCCTCCGCCGTGGCATTTTTGGTTATAGTCGGGTAAGGAAACACTAGTGACGTGTACGTTCATTCAGACCTATTCACTGTTCTTTTAAAACCCTTAACCAGGTAACCACATTTGTGTTATGTTCTGTATTGAATGTTTTTAAAAATACTCACTATTAAGTATTTTGTAGTGTGACCTAAATTAAAGGTTCAGGCCATTGTTGCGTTACAAACATTCACTTCTCTGTTAGGAGTTGGATTGATAGTTGGAGTGATAATGATAATGTGTTTCAATGGCTTTGGCAGTTTTATTAAGACGTTGTTTTGTTCACATAGACAGTTATGAAGCAGTGCAGTGATCAAATGTTTTCAAACAGTTCTCATATAGCCTACTCATTCCAGATTAAGACACATTTTTCCTTCCACTTTCAGTGGCTCATATTTCCCTTTGATGTACTAAAACTGACATAAAAATGAATCAAAGCTATAACAGACTTAAGTCAACATAAAATCAAATAAAAACTTACAAAAGTTAATAAAAAACAAGAAAGATTTCTTGTGTGTGTTATTGTGCCATAGGTATTTCCAACCACTCCAGCTGATCCTTGGGGCAACAATTGTGGTCCTTCTGTTTTTGGGGTTTGTCTGGGCAGCTGAAAACAAGGCGGTAATCCGACGATTCCGGAGGAATCATCCATCGCTCTCCCTGGCTGCAATTTTGGGCTCCAGCTACCTTCTTCTGTCCGTTTTAGGAGGGGTAGCTGTTTTCCTCTTTGGCATTGCCTTCCCCATATTATGTTAGTATTCTTTGTTGCTTTAGTCTTTTTTTCCTTACACTAAAAAGTACTAGCATCTCATTAGATCATTTAAACATTTTTAGTTGTGTTTTTCTGTTAATACTTTGTATGTACCCATGATTTGATTGAGCAATGTGTATTATTTTGTCATATCACACCATGACAGACCTCTCTGACGCTTTCTCCTCGCAGTGATCCTAATCCATGCTTCAGTAAGACTCAGAAGCCTTAAGAATAAACTAGAGAATAAGTTGGAGAGTATAGGATTGAAGAGGACTCCCATGGGCCTGCTACTGGAAGCGCTGGGACAGGAACAAGAGGCTGGATCATAGCTGTGCTAACCATTACCTAACCGTGCTGTCGCTCACCCCTTCTTTCCTACAAGCTTCTTACATGTTCCTAAATACATGAAAACAGATATTGGCAAAACATGTATGGAATATTGCTAAAGTCTCTCAGATATGGATGAAGGGCCATATGATGCAGTTTATGAAAGATAGCAAAAGTACTACAGGATAAGGTGTTATTAATTATAGGTGTCCAAACAAAAAATAAAAAAACTGCAATATAATGCCTTGTAAATAGGGTGTAGGTTTCACATTTATTATTTGAGTAACAGTCTGTTATTGCTTCATTATGGATTTAATTGTGCCTACACTTTTATTCGTATTCCCTAAATATGTTTTCTGTAAGTAACACATGATTTTGTGAATTGTGTTGAAGGATATTTGAAGATTGTCTTTTTTGCCAGTGTATTACATGACCAAATATAATTTTTACAGTTTGTTCTAAGTTTTATTGTATTTTATTTTAAACAAATTTGTGCCATATGTGGCCTGCCATGAGTTGTGTTTGCAGTCTTACAAAGTGCCAAGGGTTCTTTTATAGCAACCCAAATTAGTGACCAAGAATATTCGGTAACACTTTAGAATAATGGTCATTAGTTAACATTAGTTAACTACATTAGTTAACATGAAATAATAAAGAACTGCACTTATAAAGCATTTATGTATCTTTGTTAATGCTAATTTCAACATTTACTAATACATTATTAAAATCTTGTTAACATTAGCTAATGCACTGTGAACTAACATGAACAAACCATGAACAGCTGTATTTATATTAACTAACGTTAACGAAGATGAACAAATGCAGTAACAAATGTACTGCGCATGGTTAGTCCATGTTAGTTAATACATTAACTAATGACAATTATTCTAAAGTGTTACCGAATATTCAATCTCTGTTTTCATTTATGTGAATTGTGCATCACAAACTGACAAAAAGGTGAACATTTCTGATCTCATTTGAAGGAGAGATACAAACTAGTCATACAGGAATTAATCTTAATATGTGACAGATTTTGTTGATTAAATGTTCTGAGAAAGTAACACTACAAATGTTTCTTTCTTATAGTTATTTAATATGTTTGAGAACAAAATTAAGTAATTTGTATTTTCTACATATTTAATGTTTACAACATCAGTTGCCTTGTATTTTCAGCAAATGCTCTTCCATCCCAGTGCATAATAAATAATAAAACTTTCATATATCTGCAGCCTTTGTCTTTTCGTCTGTCACAGTAGCCTGTTCTTTCTTCTTCTTTTTTTTGGTAGTGTAAATTTTTTTTCTTTTTCTTTTACTGCCCTCAGCAGTATAAATGTTGGCTATGAAATAAATATAGGTTAATACAATTAAAGCAAAAGGTGTTTTCAGAAGCCTACAGATTCTAAAGTTTCTAAACTTTGCCAAATTAGTTTGGATTATAAAAATAGCAGAACCCCTTTTAAAATGTTCCATAAAGAACCATGAGTTCTTTTGAAAGTGCTATATAGATCCTTTATGGTGTTTTAAATATTATTAATATTTTTTAATAATAGTTTATTTTCATTAATATTAGTAATTTTATTAATATTTTATATATTATTTATTAATATTGTGTCCTCCCTCCCTCCCTCCCTCCCTCCCGTGTATTTTCTGCATTAGTGATTTTTCCCCATTTTCTGACCTCATAACAGCCAAGTCAAAATGGTTACTAATAACAAATTAAAGTAAACAGTAGGATAAAAAAAAATGAAATACCTTGCAGACAAATACCTCTCATGAAGTCCCATCCCTTTTAAAGCTTTGTGGCAATGTGTCATATTGCCACTTGGCGGTTATAGAGTGCCTTTGTTGGTCATAATCACATATCAAAATCACATAAAAGCAAGAAGAAAAAAAGGCTTTTGGGTGTCTTCATACATTTTTCCAGTTTCCAGTTCAAATACAAAATTATTTTCCTTGAATTAATTAATTGAAATGAACATTAATTAATTACTCACTCTTGATTTAAGCCTTTGTTACAGAGAAGGATGAACAAAAAAACAAGTGTGTCCAGTGGTTAGTCTCACTAACGGACCCCACCAGCCTGCTACCCTCTGCCTGCCATGTCTCTGTATCCATCTACAGCATACAGGCATAAATGTGGTACCCTTTTCATTGAACTTCCTGTTCCAAATATTGGTAGTTTGATATGAATCCAGGACAAACGCCCTGCCTGCATAATTCAATGACAAGGCAGGTCATGCATGGTCAATGACCTGTGGTCAAAAAGAATGGCTACAGACTTGCAAGGTAGAACTACATGCCTACAGAATATTTTACAGAATACAGTCAGTATAAAATTGTAAAAGCAATAACATGACACTGAACTATAAGAAATCTTATAAACATGCATATTAACTGTATCACGAACCTCGCTTTCAAGTTTCTCTACAGGTTTGAGGCATTCCAAATCCAATGTAAAGATCTTTTATGGGCCGACTTTACTACAAAGTCTCCCACCCATTCTCCCTGCCCATATGTCTTGCAACACAGCAAGAGAGACATATGAGAGACATATGATAGATAGTTGCAACAGAGAGACATTAGCCTGGATGCCAGCCGAATTTAGCCCCGCCCACAACATTTTTACTCGGGCAGTTCGGTCTGGACTTTCTCCGTAGAGAAGTAATTATGCCCGAACAGAAACTGTTCGGACCAATGAAATTGTCAGGGCGGGCTTTAGACGATGATAGACAGATGATCAACAGTAACGTAATCATCCACGTCACCAAAGAGCGCTTGGGTTCAATTTGTTCTAATCCTAAACGGAGAACTTGTTGTATATGCATTCACCTTTACTATTTCTCTCAGAAATGATGATCGTGTTGGTAAGTACTCTGTGTATCCTTAAATTCTTTTTTTACAACACCGGCAAAGATCGTTTACACTCATCTTTTACTTCTAACGTAACTTACAGACAGGGTTGCCAAGTTTTTACAACAAAACCGCCCAATTGCTAACGTTCCTCAAAACTAGCCAAAAACAAGCCCAATAGCTTTCCTGGGGTGTTCTCCGGGAAAAAAAGGCATTTGGGGGGTAAAATATGTGTTATTTTGGCAGGGCTGGCAGCTAAAAATCGCATTCCTTGGTCTGTATATCACATAATTAGGGTCGCTTCAACCCGCGGACATGGCAACACAGTGCAGTTGAGTTCTGTTGACATTTGACAACTAACGTTATGCGTCGCTCCGTTGCTCTGATTGGTTGTAGGTCTATCCAATTGAGGTCTTTCCTGGTTCGGTTGAAACACGCCCCATAATCACAGCCCAACGGAGCAGTATCAGACTCATTTTCTGACTAGAATTGAGTATGACGACGTCAGGCTAGAGAGACATATGATAGATAGTTAATTTTCGTAGGAGATATCAATTATAAATGTAGAAGAATACATACAACACATCACTGAAGAACAGGGTTCTTGGAGGGGAGGCTGTATGGCATGACTTGGCAGGACTGGAGGTAGGCATGGGTACAAGGCCAGTTAAAGGTGGAGGAGGACTGACCTGAGCAGACTGGGGGGCAGGACTGGAGGTATAGGCTGGCAGGCAACGCAGGCAGCAGAAATGAATTTTGAAGGTGGTAGGCCAGCATGTGTTTGATTAAAAAGAACAGAACACTGGGTTCCAGGATGGATTATGACATGAGGAATGGGCATGGAAATGGCACTGCAGGAGGTAGTGGTACCTGCTGCAGGGAAAGGCGTGTATGGCAGGGTAACTTGATGGAGGGAAGGCATGAATCTGAGAGGTGCTTGCAGAGCAGGAGACTGGGCACGTGCTGGAGGGACAGAAGGCAGAGTGGCAGGAAAGGAAAACGTTTGAAAGATGGTCCTCCAAAAAGTGATTTAAATGGTCAATGTTGATTTTTAGAATTTGCTTCCCTTTGTCATCCACCTCATCAATGGATTTCCTTCCACTTTTATCAAGTTTACCCTCCTTTTTCTGCCTGCTTCTGAAATTCTGTCACAAGATGTGGCCTTGCACATTGCTCATATTGTCCCGCACAGTTTTAAAAATCCTGTCCTGCCTTCTGATGCATTCCTCAGCCATAATGTCTTCCACACTTTCATTGATCTAAATAAAAGAAAATTGATTTTATTGGCAATTGCAGGGGGGGAAATGCAAATAATGTATTGTGCTTACCTCAATTATCTGGTACCTCACATGGATGCCTCATGGCCAAACATTCAAAAGTAGGGAGAGAATTTGGTGGTAACTTGTTTTTAGTTTGGAAACCAAACATTGTAGCCTCCAAATAATCTACCCATGTGTCCGGCCGTTTCCCCACCAGCTTGCTCAAAGACCTGAAAAAGTCATCTTATGGATAATCACTTAACAATATGTGTGAGACTTTCAATTAAACATACCTGCTAAATGAGTAAATATACAATGTACAAGGAACAAGACCAGATGCATTCTTCATATGCCATTCATGTATGGTTTAATCATGGTTGAATGGTCACTTTCATACCTCTGAATTATGCCATTTAATCTTTCAACCAGTCGATTGCTCTCCAGATGGTATGGGGTACATAAACGTCTTTTAATGCCAAGTACTTGACAGACACCCATTTTGGTCTGTATATACAAACCAACAAAAGACTATTTAGATTAATTATATTTTTTTCAATGATTCAAATATTAAAAGGGTTTAACAAACCATCAAATTATTCAATATATATAAATATATTTCAAATTATTTTGAACAGCTTCACAATGTTGGCATTTGCCTCCTCTGCACTCTCAGTTTTTTAGCGGGAAAGCCTCACACCACTTGTACTAGTAACCCTATTTAGTTGGTGTAACCTTTCCCACTAAATCCATGCCAACAATGTTCCATGGCTCAGCCAACTGATACAGGATTCCTCAGATCTTGCCCTGGAGAGCCAATGCCCTGCAGAGTTGAACTCCAAAGCTGATCAAACACACCTGATCAAGCTAATCAAGGTCTTCTGGATCACTAGAAAATGCAATGCACCAATAAGTTAGGTTGCCAACCACCAATAAACACCAAAGAAGAAGAAGAAGATTATGGTTTGGCTCTAGATGCATTGTTACTTTCTTAAAGGCCATGTCCACACTAATACTAGTTTTCGTTTGAAAATGTATATTTTTCTCTCCGTTTTGGCCTTCCGTCCACACTGAGACAGTTTTAAGTCAACAAAAATGCTCTCTAAAGTGCCGTCTTCGCGTTGTAGTGTTGACAGTGAAAACGGAGGTATTTGAAAACAATTAGGTATTCAGATATTCATGTTTATACCGCTATTGTGCCTGTTATGTGCTATGTATAAAATGTTACATCGCACACTCTTCATATCACAGTCCTGCAAAGATGACACAAAATTTACTCACAATTGCTGTCCTGTGGCAAAACATGACAACAGTTGCATTTTAGACAAAACATACAGAGAGCGTTTTAAAATGAAAACGCCATTTTGAAAATGTACCTGGATTAATGTAGACGTAGCCAAAGTGATAATATTCTTCCTTACACAAATAGGTACCTCAATAGGTACCTCACATGGAGGACCTTCTGCTTTGTCTTTAATTTCGCAAAAAAGTTTTTCTGGCATGCTGTAGTGCATAACCTAAAACATTTTGTAGTTTAATTTCTGTTTGATAATGTTAGGAAAGTATTAAGACAGGAATTAGATCTCATTTGAGGCGTTATTGTTTCATTCGTCATCAGACTCGAACTTGTAAAGCTATGGGCCAGGGCTCACAAAGCCCAATGTCCCGGAGCTATGAGTTTTTCAGACGGGCTACCAAAATGTATCGCCGGCCTGCCGACGGGCTATCTTAAATAGTGAAATAACATTCCTTTCTTGCGCGCGCATGTGTGTACGGTTCGGTTTTGCATTGTCTTGTTGAAATATGCATGGACGTCCATGGAAAAGATGTCTTCTTGAAGGCAGCATATTATGCTCCAAAATCTCTATGTACTTTTCAGCATTAATGGTGCCTTCACAGAAGTGCAAGTTACCTTTGCCAAGGGCACTGACACAACCCCATACCATGACAGACCCTGGCTTTTGGACTTGTTGCTGGTAACAGTCTGGATGATCCTTTTCTTCTTTGGTCCAGAGCACACGGCGTCCATTCCTCCCAAAAAATACCTCAAATACTGATTCATCTGACCACAGTAAACGTTTCCACTGTGTGATGGTCCATCCCAGATGCCTCCGAGCCCAGAGAAGTCGACGGCGCTTCTGGACACTGTTAACATAGGGCTTCCTTTTGGCACAGTACAGTTTTAACTGGCATTTGTGGATGTAACTACGTATTGTTGTACTTGACAAAGGTTTGCCAAAGTAGTCCTGAGCCCATGTGGTGATATCGCTTATAGATGAATGACGATTCTTGATGCAGTGCCGCCTGAGGGATCGGAGATCACAGTTGTTCAGCTTAGGCTTGCACCCTTGTCCTTTACGCACTGAAATTCCTCCAGATTCCTTGAATCTTTTTATTATGTTATGCACTGTTGAATGTGAAATATCCAAATCTCTTCCTATCTTTCTTTGAGGAACATTGTTTTCAAACATTTCAATAATTTTCTCACGTATTTGTTGGCAAACTGGCGATCCTCGGCCCATCTTTTCTCCTAAAGGATTAGACCTTTCTTGGATGCTGCTTTTGTACCAAATCATAATTACAATCACCTGTTGACATCACCTGTTTCAAATCACATAATTATTTAACCATTTTACCTCATTACTAGCCCTAAATTGCTTCTGTCCCAACTTTTGTGTTGCAGGTCTGAATGACAGGAAAGGATGCATATTTACAAATGACATGAAGTTGACCAGACAAAACATGAAATATTTTGTGCTCATATTGTCTGCAATGAAATACAAGTCAAAGTAAATTTAGAAATCACTTCTTTTTTTTTTGTGTGTGTTTTCCATACTGTCCCAACTTTTTCTGATTTGGGGTTGTAACATTCCAATCAATAGCGGGTGGATGAGAGATGAATCATTGTGTTTGTTTGATAAAGATATTTTGCGAGTCCTGTGAGTGTTTCCGAGGGGAGCTGAAGCTCATTAAATATGCAAATCTTTTCCAATCCTAGCCGTGTCTTCAGTGCGGCACGCCCATTGAAACTGAGCGTTTCTTCAGAGAGCCTCAAAAGAAAATAGCCTATTACTTATTCATTATGATATTTTTGAATGTAAAAACCACGCAAACATCATAAGTTGACCTCAGACAACAGTATAAAAACATTAAAAAAGCCAGTTCATGACCCCTATTTTGAACTCTGTTCCAGTGAGAGAAATTCCCCAGTCTGTTCCAGTGAGAGAAATTCGTCAGTCTGTCCCAGTGAGAGAAATTCACCAGTATGTTCTCGTTAGGGGAAATTCCAGAGACTGTTCCAGTCCTCAAATCAGCTTCTGAGAATGCAGCACTGACCATTATGGTGTAGCAATTATGGACGCAGATATATAGATGAATTAATCTTTCAAATTATTCGATCAAATAAACATCCCCTTCACAAAAGCCCAATTCAGCTCTAGACCCCAGGAAATCGACAATCGATCACGAGAGAGATGGAGGCTCGATTCTGCCCGGAGCTACTAGTTGTTGAGAACTGACTTCCTATAGACTCGAAACTCAGTTATCGAGGACAGAGGACTCGTTGTGGTCACAAGACAAAGAAACAACCAGACCTCTGTCTTTTGCAATGACCGGTAAAAGAACTCCACGTGACAGCTAAAACTCCAAGCAAGCTCACAGAAACTGTTAGCTTATGGAGTGCATCAAATAACTGATTATTGGACTTTCATTCAAATAGCCTTCGACATAGCTTGTTAGTGTGTTTACAACTGATACACGTGACTATTATGCATGTACATTACTCCCAATTCATGCAATTATGTAACTATTGAATGAGTGGATGAAAGGGCATCATGTTTGATACTGGTGTGTTCGTATGGGTATAATCCAACAGATAAGCTGAATGAAATCTTTATAGAATTGATCATGTCCTTATAGTAAGAAATAGTAGTAAGTAAATTTACTTATAGTAAGTAAATTTAAGGTCTAAATTTACTCTCTGCTTAAGAGCAGGAAACTAAATTCTATAGATAACCCAATTTTGTGGGAGGGGTGGAGACACAGTCACCCCTGAAGCCTAATTGGCCAGAACCCATCCAGGGGATGGGCAAATGTTTGAGTTTAATCTCAGAACACGAAGGAAGAGTTCAGTTCAGAGTTCAGTTTCCAGTTCACGTCACAACCAGTTCGGTTCGAGCTGGTTCGCGGCCTGTTCGCAGTTCAGAGATGAGCTAAGTCCTAGCAGTTTGACCAGAGTGAGTTCTGAACGGAGAGCTCCCAGGAGACGATCTGACGATCGTGACAGACCAACATCAGAGAAAATGGGTTAACAACGATTTCATTCAGGCCATCTGTCTTTCTCTCACTTTCCTTTCTTTTACTTAAAGTTTATTTTATTTCCGTTAAGTCTCGGGTTCTGTTAAAGCTACACTGTGTAACTTTTTTAGTCTATTCTTAGCTAAAAACACTTAGTTCTTTCAAAAATATATGTGCTCATTAATGTATATTTACTTCTTTCAAGTAATAAAGTATTCTCGTAAGTTTATAATATGCCATTGAAAATACATAAGGTAATGGGATCTAACGGTGGTCGCCATGTTGCCCCTCCATCTTGAAAGTACATTAGCCAAAGAGGGACATACCCGTAAATTCAAGCTTCGCTTTTCGCGTTTTAACCGGTTTTAATACTCGATGGCACTGTACAAAATTCTCTGCCTCGCGCATGTGCGCGTCAACTTGTTCAGACTTGTCTGGTGCATGTGCAGAGAGTTTTCATCTCAGCAGCGTCCAGTAACAGAGTTATACAGAGTTTTCCTGGCTTGTTTATTCCTCAAAAGTCTGTTTTTCCTTGTGTGGTATTTCTGTGCGTTAATAACTCCGTAAGTAATAATAGTTATTGTCATTGTAGATGTGTTTCAGAGTGTGTCATCGCGTAATTCAGTTGATGTCACCTCAGAAGTATTTTTGTGTCAACATACAATAGCGTAATGCTCACCTATTTGAATAATCATTCAGTTATTTTGTTATCAACAATGTTTATTCGTTTATAGCAAATATTTGCTTGTAATGTATGTTGATGGAAATATGTATCAGGTCTGATCGGCATATTAACAATTGTTATACAGAGCGCACTGCAGTGCTAACGTTAAAGCGCCGCACACACTTTTGTAACCGGACACCGCTTGTTAGCAGCGGCAGCTCCGCTCCTTTTAATGCAGCTGCCTTTAGCGCCTATATATGGCACAATACGCTCTGGTTTACGGTTACATTATACAAATGTAACTTATAAGTATAGTTATACAGTTCTTAACTGTGTATGTATATTTACCATCCTTATTTGTTCTCTCACAGAAACCACATTTATGTACATATCCACGCAAACCTGTTTATGCCTTGCAATTGGATGACTGAATAAACATTACTATCATCAAAGTTCACTCTGGATTAGCTGCAGTTCTTTCTAGCCGAATAATTAGGCCAGTTCCAACCATCCCACTGCGCACAGAATATCCCACAGGCACCGTGTCGAATGTGGACGAGGTCGAACTGGAAGCCATGTTAATCTTGGACTAAATCGGCCACCGTAGGAGTTGAAACGAAATCGGAATTGAGAGGAACAGAAACTAAAATTCACTGGATGGTCATATACCTTTTCACCACTAGATGGGGGAAAATATCACACAGTGTAGCTTTAAGTTTCGCCGCAAAAGCTTCTCAACAACGAGTCTCCAACCGCGCGCTTCAACTTCAAACAACGCCCACAAGACTTTCATCCAGACGTCGACCAGACCTTCAGCGAATCAAAGATCCGGGAAAACCCCTGTCCAGCCAGGAGAAGGGAATCCCCCTTGTCAGACGACACACGAGCATAAACGCAAGTAATGCCTCTTGATTCTGAGCTGAACTGGTGCATTAGATCAAATGTAATAACCCTGCCTAAGAAACGATAGGAGGTTAAATTACTGATCAATGGTTTCTTCAGGTCATGTTACATAAATGCATAGATTGCTTAGGATTTCATAATTTCTCTCTCTTAGAACTTATTCTTTCCTCACCTTCCTTTCTGCAACGTGTGAATGTGCGAGTGCGTGTGTTTATGTTAGATAGGCTATTAGTTTGATGTGTTAGAGTAATCAATAAAGTTCCGTTTGTATTCAAAGATAACTGTTCTTGTATTATGTGCTTATCAATTTAATGTCTTGAACTGCCGATCTAAGTTACCTGGCTGTTAAATAGTGTTTCACTATTGTTCGGATATTAATATCCGCTGCAGAGTTGATATTTACGGCCCGTTCAAATGAACGCTGGAAGAGTCATTTGCTCGGCTGTAAAATAGACTCTCAAAATTCCCTATGAATTCATTAATTCATTCATTTGAGCTAAATATACATGTTTCCCTTTAACAGAGCCCCCTTTAAGTTCTTACATATCGGCGGACGAATAAGTTAAGGTGTAAACATTAATTCTGAATTATTTATAAATTATATAAATACGAATTAGTGTCATTCGAGTCTCTTTCATTTTAAAGGTCCCATGGCATGAAATTATCATTTTATGAGGTATTTCAACATTAATATGAGTTCCCCTAGCCTGAATATTGTCCCCAAGTGGATAGAAATGTTGATCGGTGTAAAACCGAGTTCTGGCTGTCTTTCTCTGCCTTTGAGAAAATGACAGGCCAGACTAGCCAATCCTGAAGTCTCCTGGTTTGACGTCCAAGCAGGAACGGTTACCTCCCTTTCCTCCACCCAGAGAATCTGGCACGCCCATGCAAACGCTCGAGAGATCATTGCTTGTGAACGAGTGAATGCTGGCAGTTTCTCAGTGTTTGGATGTACAAATAAAAACAGAAGTCTTTTTTCAGTTCCTTCTGATCTGTGATCAGTGATTTCTTATGTGTAGCTAATTATTTATTATTCGTGCACACACTGCGGCTTCTCTCTCTCCCGACAGAACGGTGTTTTCTATCTCGTGAGTCAGTGTTTTTGTACGTCCTCGTCGCGTCTATCTGTTCTTAAATGTGCATACAGTCAGGAGTTTCTGCTCAACATCGGCAGAGTAACATCTTTAGAGATAAACCTCACGTACGCCGAAGCTCGGCCTTCAACATCCCCGACCCCCAGTACTGCATCTGGCCCACAGCGGAGGCACCAAACGCGGCGTGAGATTAAGCAGAAGGGGGGTAAGCGTGAGCGTATCCGGCTAGACTAGCCAGCTTTCCCCACAATAAACTGGATTACATTCGATTACTGCTGTTGTGTCTTTGTTTGCGCTGTGTAAGTTACTCAATGCGCGTCACTGACGCTTTTCATATGATTGGAACATATGTAGAAATAATGCTTTAATCAAACTTACTAACTCGTTCATCTCGCTGTAATGGTACATTGCATGTGTTACAAAGTTGGTAATAATGATGAAGACGGACTCGGCGTGACTGGGACTCATGTTTATTCAGAACTCTCAGATACAAACACCATAAACTCGCGCTGACAGACAGCGCTCTCACAACTCAGTAGTTACTATAAATAACTTTGTTAGCAATCGCTCCGTCTCTGTGATGTCTGGTTCGCGAACGAATCATTCTTTTGAATCGGTTCTTTTTAGTGAACCGAACCAGTTCACCAAATCGGACTGAATCGTTCTAAACGGTTCGCGTCTCGAGTCAGCGCTGATCCATAATTTACTAAAGTTACTAACTTTCTGACATGAGTGACAGCCCCTCCGACTAGAAATAAAATAATAACCTGAAGTATATTCTAGTAACTACAACAGTTCACTCTGAACTGAGACATGCTGAGAGAACTGATGAGAAGTGAACTCAGGTCCATCCGTCTCTCTGGCTGCAGCTCGTGCGTCGTAGACCTCGTTAAACCACGCCCCCTCCGCTCATTTCAAATGCAAAGATGTCAGCCAATCACAACAGTGGGCGTTTTTACTGAAGTCTCACAGCAGACACGCCTCTTGAAACAGGGCATTCAGCCACAGGGCAAACAGCAGTATAGACAAAATGCCTTTTATTTCTAAATAATGACATTTTATGATGTAAAAAGCATACTAACAATATAAGTACACCTCAGGAAACACTATAAAATAATAGAAAAATGCCATGCCATGGGACCTTTAATTCAGTTCCCCGTTGAGTTATTATTTTATCTGACTCATAGTCGCTACAATGGCCACAGCCATTTTGTGTGTGTGTGTGTGTGTGCTGCACACACAATGTCTCCAGCCCCTGACCCTAGTCCAGTGACGGCTCCAGCCCCTGACCCTAGTCCAGTGATGCCTCCAGCCCCTGACCCGTGATGGCTCCAACCCCTGACCTGAGTCTAGTGATGGCTCCAGCCCCTGACCCGAGTCCAGTCCCCTGTGCACACTCCAGTCCCAGAGCTCAGTCCCGTGCTGGCTCCAGTCCCAGCGCTCAGCCCAGTGCATGCTCCAGAGTCCTCTCCAGCCCACGGGAACAGACAAATTAAAGCTTACAACTACAGGAATAAACATGATTTGAGAGTTGTTTGCATTAATATCCCATAAACATTTGCACGTTTGCCCTGTGAGACACAGGCTACAATTTATCTCTATTCATAGGCCTACTATTTTCTCAGTTTTGCGCATATTTTCACTTACCTACATCAACTTGCTCCATCAATATTGTCCTTATCAATATATTACATTTACACTGTTATCTTTGCATCAATTCTAAATTATAAAAAGATAATCTTAAAAACAGTTCTGATTGAATCATTTGTTTAACTGTAGTTAACGCAAACAGTTTTCAATATAGAGTTGTGTATATTTTACTCGTATAAAATATATTGTATGTGCTGCTCATAGACACCAGACAGATAATGATTTATGCAACAGATACTATTTCCTAATCTCACTTGCACAAAAATAAATGCAGTAGGCCCAATTAATAGAAACATTAAACAAAAAATGATGTGCAAACCTACAACCTCATTTCCAGAAAAGTTGGGACTTTGTGCTGTGAAAATGTAACACAGTTTTCTAAAGTACTCCTGAGCCCATGTGGCTATATTTAACAGAGCAGCATGACTGTTTCTAATGCAGTGCCATCTGAGGACTCAAAGTGAGAGAGTCCTCAGTAAAAACATTGGAAATCTTTTCTTTGTTAATTTTTTTCAGTGAAAAAAAAAAGGTTCAAGAGAATTAACAAACCACAGATTGTGTGTTTTTTTTTTGTTGGGATTTTACAAAATACCCCAACTTTTCTGGAACTGGGGTTTGTATAAAAATTAAATTAAATTAAATGATACAGTTACTAAACCATACACTTAGTCCACATCGTATTATCATTCTTATATATCATTGATGGGGATTGATACTTCGGTTGACACGAACATTAGATCTTGATGAGGGTAGTGTCGTTCTACACAGAAATAGAAGGCAGTTTTGAGCTATTTAGTCGACCAGCAGAACTAAATCAGGGAATATACACCAATCAGGCATAACATTATGACCACTGAAAGGTGAAGTGAATAACACTGATTATCTCTTCATAACGGCACCTGTTAGTGGGTGGGATATATTAGGCAGCAAGTGAACATTTTGTCCTCAAAATTGATGTGTTAGAAACAGGAAAAATGGGCAAGCATAAGGATTTGAGCAAGTTTGACAGAGGCCAAATTGTGATGACTAGACGACCGGGTCAGAGCGTCTCCAAAACTGCAGCTCTTGTGGGGTGTTCCCGATCTGCAGTGGTCAGTATCTATCAAAAATGGTCCAAGGAAGGAACAGTGGTGAACCAGTGACAGGGTCATGGGCGGCCAAGGCTCATTGATGCATGTGGGGAGCGAAGGCTGGCCCGTGTGGTTTGATCAAACAAACGAACTACTGTAGCTCAAATTGCTCAATAAGTTAATGCTGGTTCTGACAGAAAGGTGTCAGAATACACAGTGCATCGCAGTTTGTTGCGTATTGGGCTGCATAGCCGCAGACCAGTCAGGGTGCCCATGCTGACCTGTCCACCGCTGAAAGCGCCAACAGTGGGCATGTGTGAGCATCAGAACTGGACCACAGAGCAATGGAAAAAAGGTGGTCTGGTCTGATAAATCACGTTTTCTTTTACATCACATGGATGGCCAGAGCATGTGCGTCGCTTACCTGGGGAACACATGGCACCAGGATGCACTATGGGAAGAAGGCAAGCTGGCGGAGACAGTGTGATGCTTTGGGCAATGTTCTGCTGGGAATCCTTGGGTCCTGCCATCCATGTGGATGTTACTTTGACACGTACCACCAACCTACTCATTGTTGCAGACCATGTACACCCTTTCATGGAAACGGTATTCCCTGGTGGCTGTGGCCTCTTTCAGCAGGATAATGCGCCCTGCCACAAAGCAAAAATGGTTCAGGAATGGTTTGAGGAGCACAATGAGTTTGAGGTGTTGACTTGGCCTCCAAATTCTCCAGATCTCAATCCAATCGAGCATCTGTGGGATGTGCTGAACAAATAAGTCCGATCCATGGAGGCACCACTTCGCAACTTACAGGACTTAAAGGATCTGCTGCTAACATCTTGGTGCCAGATACCACAGCACACCTTCAGGGGTCTAGTGGAGTCCATGCCTCGACGGGTAAGGCTGTTTTGGCAGCAAAAAAATAAGTCTGATCCATGGAGAAAAAAAGTATATATATATATATATATATATATATATATATATATATATATATATATATGTATACAGTATTTAAATATATTATTTATTTATACATTTATTTATTTTCACATTTATTTATTTATACATTTCTTTGTCCGTTTGGTAATAAGGGGGGCGTGTTTTTACCTCAAACATAGCAATCGAGCTCAGAGTGGAAGTGCTGAAGCTTTGAGACCACAGTGACACCTTGTGGTGTGACCAAACATACATCTACTAATAATAAATAGTTAATGCCAAGATTTTTTTATCATATTTATTTATTTATTTATTATTATGTCAGCTTTGGAATTCCATATAGTATGAGCTTAAGTAAATGGGCTCAGTTTATGTAAATCCACTTGGGGTTCAAAGTATTTATTTTTCCCACATTAATTGCACACGTCTAGTACAATTATGTTGTTTTGTTTCATTAATACAGTGTATATTTTTTTCTTGATTTACCCAGAAAAAAAGGAAGTGAAGTGTGACAACATGCCCCATTGATGGGGTACATTGTAACATTTGAGGGCCACAATGTAACATGAGCATATGACAGCTTAAAATGTTACCTGATATAATCAAACAATATCCAATACAAACAGGGCCGGCCCTGACCAATTTGCTGCCCTAGGCAAGATTTTTCTTGGTGCCCCTTGTATCAAGGTTTAGCACTACATGTTTTCAGTCTTAGTTGTGGAAACACTCGTACTGTTTTATTTTTGTAATGCATTGATGTTTTATTTTTATTGTTGTTGTTGTTTTGATGTCCAGTCCATTCTACCCCGTCATTATGTTCATGATATTATTATTATTTTTTATTTTTTAAAGGCTGATTATAGTAAAACTGTACAAAAATTGCACCTACGCCACATTACAGCCTAAACACAAATAGCAAGAGTAATTGCATCTAACATTCATTGCCAAACTATTCATTGAGAACTAGCAAAAGTGTTTGTTTTCCAGTAGATGGCAGCAATCTTCCACTAAACTATGAGCATTTTCATGTTTTCACCAGGAATTCAACTGAGAAATTTTGATATTTAGTGTGAATTTTACATAAAATGTTGCTATTTTAAATAAACCTGTATATAAATATCATTACTAATTTCGGCAAATACATTTTAAAATTGCTATACACCCCCTTAAAACTGCACAACTGCATAGTAAAAACATTAGGCTATTAAAAAAGTGATATTACATGCGTTTAATATTTTTATATTATTTATTTTTGACAAAATCACACTGGCTGTGGCCTCTGGAGAACCCGGAACAGCTGCTTGCATAAAGTTTAAGGTAAAAATAACTGGAATTAATTAGCAAACATTAGTATTTTACTACTATGCAAATAAATAAATTGTTCATTTGTTTGCCTACATCACTTTACTTCTGTCTTTACACTGCAAAAAATGCTCTTCTTATTTAGAATCTTTTTCTTGTTTCCAGTCCAAATATCTAAAAATTCTTAAATCAAGGTGCATTTACTAAGTAAAATGACATAAGACATTTTTCTTGTTTACTTGAATATACAATCAAAATGAAGTGAGTTTTTGCAACATAGTTTGGAAGAAACTGAAGAATCAAAAATTCTCTCTTTTTTTCAAGTGTGGCAATACGCACAGTATTGAGCACAGTGTTCAGCCGTCGAAGAAGTGTGTGCAAAGACCGGTTTAAAAACAACACACTTGAAAAAAAGAGAGAATTTTTTATTCTTCAGTGTTTCTTCCAAACTATGTTGCAATGGTGGATGCACTACAGTTCTTCTCCGATCATGCCCAGCGAATGTCCCGTTGATGACAGGACTCAGTGCTGCCCTCCGATGTCTGGTAGAGCATAGACACTTTTTTTACCGCGCATGTGTCGAACGCGATCAGGGCTGCGCGCGTGACGCGTCCGGGCGCGGTAAGTGAAGTATACCCGGGCCTTACGCCGCATTCACACGGGGCGTCGGCGTCAACGCTTCTCGTTTACTTTGAATGGGTGACGTCATGCGTTGCCGAACTGAATTGTGGGTTCCGTCGCGGCGCTTCACTCGCGTTGCAAGCGGCAAAAGTTGAAGATTTCTCAAATTTTCAAGCGCCAACGCAGGCGTCATCCAATCAGATCACCCTATGCAAATATCCTAGAGCAGACGCTAGCCAATCGCGTTCGTTTAAAACACCGGTGAATGAAGAGTGAATGAAGAGTAAAGAACGATCTAAAATGGAGGAAAAGCTAATAATTGCGGTGGATAATCACCCGGTCCTTTACTACCAATCATTATTTACATACCGGGACACAAACTGGAGAGACCAGGCCTGGAAGGAGGTGGCAGAGACGGTTGGAGAATCTGGAATGTATCATGCTTGTATTCCGTCCGTGTACTCTGTTTATCATTGAATGACAGCAGCATATCATATCATGTGTGGTTCAAATAGGCGCTATCCCCCAGCCAAATGAGGAATCAAATATTAAAGTGATCAGTTTTCATACACAAAATAGTCTCACAGACTAGCTGTCAAAAAAAGCGCTTTTTTTGTGTTGTGTTGTGGTCCAAGCGGCAAGTAATGTGATTAGCTGTTGTCACTATGACGGTCGCGTCAGCACCAAGCTTCAGCCACGCCCTCCGTCAAGCGTTGACGCCGAAGCCCCGTGTGAATTATGCGGCGAGAGGCGACGCCACACAACAAATTCCCCAAACGATAAACTGATCTCGCGTTGTATTTCTGACGCACTTCAAGTAGCTCGGCGGGGGAGATTGATGAGGCGGACCGGGAAGATGTGGGGGACTTAGTTACGTTTTTTCAAATTAATATTTATAAAATAGTATCATTAATGCATTTTGGCGCCCCTATGGATGAGTGGCGCCCCTAGCATTTGCCTATTCCGCCTATGCCACGGGCCGGCCCTGAATACAAACTAAAATATTTTGTCAATAGAATACAATTATTAGCTTTTTCAAATAAAATACTGCCATTCATAATCATTAAAAATATTTTAAAGAATTGAGTTTGACAACAAACACACTGCAAAAGTACACAGCATAGTTCAAAACATAATAATAATAAAATATTTTTTCTGAACATTGACTCTCATTATTCACCTTTTTTTCATGGTTTCTCAAAGAATTCATAAACGTATAGAATATAATAGCATATTTCTAATAGAGGCTCATTGTAATGCAGTGTTAGAATATGCCCCACATGGATTTAAATCCGGCTCCAGTTTTCTGCTGGTTAGATCAGCATTAAAGAACCAACTCAACTGTTAAATAACAGATATAAGATTAAAATAATATAAAAAATTGTCTTATTTTAAATAAACACAAAAAACAGAGATGAAAAATAAACTTAAGTAAGAAATGTACTTTTGCTATGGTTAAATAAATGTTCAGTAATATCTTGCAAAGATTTTTATAATTTTGGCGCAATTTTTTCTCCAAATAATGTTGATACGGCAACAAGTAAATACATTAAGTTTCATCATCCTGGTATGTGTGGAAAGTTTTAAACCATGTGTGTTACAACTAACCCCGCGTTAAGTTGTGCCCCGCTCTCCCCCACACAAACTGACCAGAAACCACAACATTCAGACGCCATCTTTTTTTTTTAGCTCAACTGCCATGTCACAGAATGGAAAGCACAGGATTGTGGGATATATCAAAGACCATGAAGGATAAATCTATGCAGCCTTCAAAAATTGTCATTGATCATATGAAGGTAGCCTATCTCAGGAGACAGGAAGTGAAGATAACATTGGATTCGGACCATAGACTGTAAAAACGTGCCTTGATGCCTTCCCACCTTGGAATGTATTCTCCGAAAGCAGTAATTTTAAAATTTTTGGACACTTAGATGTAGATGTATCCTATATTGCTCTGTGGCTCTTGCTAACACGAGCTCTTGAAGCTCCGCCCTCTTCCTGAAAGAGGGCGGGGAGCATCAGGTTATTTGCATTTAAAGGGACACACACAAAACACGTTTTTGGTCACTCTCAAAAAGAGACAATTTTAACAGGCTATAAAAATGATCTGTGGGGTATTTTGAGCTAATACTTCACATACACACTTATGGGGACCTCAGAGACTTATGTTACATCTTGTAAAAAGGGGAATTATAGGACCTCTTTATTAACGGACTACTTTTATGATTGTGTTCTCTGAATCTTTTATTAATTGATTAACTTTAAACAATATTTGTTTAACACGATACAAGGTATCCAGGATTTTCCTCGTGTCTCCACCTCCCTTTTGAAAGGTTTCAGCACAATCATCCCCTTTAACCGGCTCACATGAGTTAATCCAGCATTCACGGCTTACTACACACAAGACCTGTGGTCACACCAGGATAGATTTATACATTTGTTTTCCTTTATGAGTGGTAGCCTATATATTTTACTCTATATATTTTACACGTGTTTTAATTAATGTAAGCATATTTAAGGAAATGCTGTGGTCTTTGGACCAGTCTTTTAAATTAGATCTTTGGAGTTCCTTTTTTTCAGTGCAGCGCGCGAGAGCCTTTTCATCTGCGCGCGACACCTGTTCCGCTGCTCGCGACGCGGTTCAGCCCGATAAATATTATCAATAGATATGAAAGGTGTAGCGAGGTATTGTTTCATGTAAATTTGTGGGAATAAGCAGCAGACGGTGCTGAAGTCTTGGACATGGACGTGGCACAGAAAGGTGAGTGATATGCCACAAACACCTGCACTGAAACACTGTCAACTCTCTTGTAGACAGACTTTATGCATAACTAATTTGTCATTATTCCATTGAAGTGATAAACGGGTTATTGACAAATTACATTTTTAAGATAAAAAAGAGAACGTAGCCTATATAGGCTAGGCTTTTTTAGATTCATAAAGTAACCATTTCGTAAAATAAAACATTTTTAATTACATGTTTGCTTTTTGCAATTCCTTGCAATCCTTGCAATTCCTTGTAATTCCTGCAAGATAGATAGATAGATAGATAGATAGATAGATAGATAGATAGATAGATAGATAGATAGATAGATAGATAGATAGATGGATAGATGCTTTAATAACCCCTTTATTGCAAATGTAGTGTAATGTGTTAAGTTCAATGTATGTGTAGGCTACTGAGTTCTTGGAGTGTCAAATACTAGCTGTTCTTTTCTCTTAGAACTAGGTCACTTCTGTCCGATCCCTTATAAGGCTTCTTAAGTGTAGGCCTACTTCAGTATCTGTTAGACACATCTGGTCTCTTTCTTTGCTTTAAACAGTTTTATAATGTTCTGCTGAATAGGGAATGTCAAATCTAACACTCATATGAGTAGCTCAATATGCTAGATTCCGGTCAACATATGCAAGTCGTTAATTTTGAATTCTGTCAAGTCACTTTTATTTATTATTAAGATACCTGTCTTAATGTCGGAAGACTATTTTCAATGCATATGTTTATAAAACATTTTAAAAGATTATTCAGATCATAGACATTAAAAACTGATCACGTTCATTTCATTGGATGCTCATTTATCTTTGCTCTTATTGTCTTTATAGTTTAGCTTGACCACTTTGTGTCTTGAGATGTGAGTTGGTCGATAGTTCACCCAACACTGAAAGTTCTGTCATCATTAACTCTAATGTTGTTCCAAACAAACCTCATTCAATTTCATTATGCTCAAAAAGTGCACAGATATGAAAAGTGGCATGGAGTGACCTTTTTTGATTGGAATATTGATTCTCTCAAAGTAAACTTATAAATTGATATTTATATTAGATACAGATAATTTGTCACAGGCATATATTTAATAGGAAAACCCTTTATTTCAGATGGGGCCGGTTTGGCCGGATCTGACCCCAGCAAGACAGACACACTAAACTCAACAGGTTCTGCAGGGCAAAAGAGAGCTGGAGGAGCCAAGAAGCACACGCAAGCTAACAAATCGGCCCTGCGTGCTCCTAGAGCTCTCTGCTGCCTCACTCTCAGCAATCCTATACGCATGGCAGCACTGGCCCTAGTGGAGTGGAAATATCCTTTTGCCCAATGTGTTTGTGCAGTCCTTGTGCATTATTTTCTATGTTTTCAAGACGATTGTTTCCTTGACCGTAGACCTTTAAGCCCTTTGATATATTCATTTTACTGGCCATCTTTGCCAATTGTGTTGCCCTTGGTGTGTCCAAACCATTTCCTGAAGATGATTCCAATGCCACCAACCACAATCTGGTGAGTCTACTATGCCATTCACACAGTGGATGAAAATGAATTGCACCACCCAAATAAATCAATAAATCAAACCACGTAATATATCAAACCACATAAATCAAATCATCCATAAATACATACATACATATATATACATACCTACAGGGGTTGGACAATGAAACTGAAACACTGGCCAATACAGTGTTGGAGTTTTTATGTCTCTATATGAAAATCTTCACTGATTTTCAATTCCATCACGCAATAGCAGAGTCTGAAGGTTGAATTAGCAGAGAAACAGCTGTCTAAAAGGGATGTCCAGATACTAACCCGAAACATAAAACCACAGCGGCCCTACTCACTGCAGAATTGAATGTGCACCTCGACTCTCCTGATTCCACCAAAACTGTTCGTCAGGAGCTCCACAGAATCCATATTAATGGTCAGGTTGCTATAGCCAAACCTTTGGTCGATCGTACCAATGCCAAATCTCGGTTTCATTGGTACCAACAGTCCCACATCCGTGGGAGTTATGGTGTGGAGAAGCTTTAAAGAGACTTAAAACCCGGAATGTTGCTGCCCAGAGTGAAGCATGGGGTGAATCCGTGATGGTTTGGGCTGCAATATCATGCACTTTAAATAGAAAGGGTGCTAAATAGCACTAAAAGTGGTTCATTGGCTTGTAATCATAGGGGAACCACTAAGTGCTATATAGCACCTATCTTTAAAGGGGCTATACAGAACCTTTGTCAAATGGTTAGAACCATAAGAGGTACATTCATTCAAAGACTACAGCCAGTTACCATATTTCTCTCATCCTCCAATTGTATTCCACCTTCCACATACTTTAAACTACAATTGACAGCTCTCAGTATCCAGTCTTGTTGCATCCCACCACCACCCCATTGTCCTCCTTAAATTTTAGATATGTTACTCCACTCTCATATGTTTGCAATGAGTTAGAATTTACAACAATGGTAAACGCTGCTTTAAATCACTTTTATGCTTTTCTGAGGTCAAAAAGTCTCGTGTGTGGGCCCTGGAATATTTCCTTATAGGGCGGCCTGGGGGGCAAAAAGGTTGAGAACCATGTTGTCTTCAGGAAATACACTGTATTTTAATGTTGTTTTAATCCTTTCCCCAACTAAACTAAGAGACTAAGAGAGAGTTAGAGAACCTTTAAAGAACTATACAGGGGCTTAACAGGTTCTTTGTATGGCAGTGGTACTATATAGCACCTCAACCATCCCAAAGAACTGCTGAAGAATCGCTGAAGAGCCACACTGGGCTTAACAGGTTCTTTATATGGTAGCAGCACCTCATATAGCACCTCATCCACCCCAAAGAACCACTGAAGAACTGCAGAAGAACCTATTTTTTTCTGTGTGTGGAATACCATGTGCACTTAATGGTTCAAACATTGTACCCGGAAGGGGGTGCCGTGTATCAATACACATTCAAGACTTGTGACAGAATGGTTTGCTGAACATGAAAGTGAAGTTGAACATATGGCCTGCACAGTCACCAGATCTAAATATTTTTGAATCACTTTGGGGTATTTTGGAGGAGCAACTCAGAATTTTTTTCCCCACTATCATCACATAGTGACCTGACCACTGTTCTGGAAGAGAAATTGCTCAAAATCCCTCTGGCCAACTGATGCTGTATTGGCTGCAAAAGGAGGCCCTACACCATACTAATAGATTCTAACCAGGTGTTTCAATTTCATTGTCCAACCCCTATATATAATGTATAGATATATATGGTCAAGGTTTTAATTCCTAAAATCACTTGTAGCATTTAAAAAAACTAGTGATTTCATTTTGAGTGTATGCAGATTCTGCCACTTGTGGATAAGCTAACTTTTTCACCAAAGCATAAACTATGACTAGTGACAGGGCATTTATTTTAGTCCCTTCTATTGTAAAATCTCTTTGGTATAAAATCGTGCGCTATATAATTGCACATTGTCCAGCGGTTTCACATTCAGTTCAGACTTTTCACATTGCACCAGGTTAGGACAGTGTTAATGGAAAGTACTTAAAGGTTTGCATTTGACCCCTGGCTGAACGACTTGCCCTTGAGAGTTTTTAATGATCTGCATGTTAAACTGAATGTATCCAATAGAAGGAAATTTACAAAGTTCTTCAGAGCTCCTAGTGTTCGGTGCAACACTATAATTGCATTAAGCTTGAAGTTTGACTGACAGCTCTGAATACCAAGCAGGATAAGAGTATTGACCATCTGTTCTCTATCTATGGCAGCTTGCTCACTGCCCTTACAGAAGACACGTGATACACACTCTGACTGATATGAATGATTCCAACAATCCGTTAGTGCTGCTTTTTTAATAGATTCACCTCTCCTTGCTTTTTGTTTCTCTTTTGTCTGCCTTTCTTTTTCTTACACAACACCATCTGTCTGGATTTAAGTTATTACACTTGCACTGTAAACCCTATATAGAACTTTTACAGTTTGTTCATACTGTCATTTCCAAGTTTGCTATGGCTTTGTACTGATGTCTGTTGAGTCAGTAGTGTATTCGGCGTACATGACTAGCTGGTATTAATGTGTGGTAGCGTTTAGCGTCTAGCTTCCTACTGAGTGGGTCAAGAGGGCAGAAAGCTAATAAGCTCAGCAATGTGTGTTATAGGGGAAAGCAGGTGAAAGGGAGAGTGTATTGTGTGTGTTTAGTGTGTGTGTGTGTGTGTGTGTGTGTGTGTGTGTGCGCGTGTGTAGAACAAATTAAAAGCATAAAGCTTGTATAATTATATATCATGCAACATACGACAGACACATTTTTATAGTGGCATTCAAAATTTACTTGGACATATAAGCAATAAGCATATATCTACATACATATGCTATATATAGACCGTCCATCCATCCATCAACTATCCATTTTTCAAAAAGGTTAATAATGTCCAGTATATTTGGTTTCATATGGTCAATGTTGCGATTCCTAAATTAACTGGTTTTTAGATTTTTAAAAAATAAATGTTGAATAAATAAGTCTATTATGTCCACCAAGGCGGCATTTATTTGATCAAAAATACAGTAAAAACAGTAATACTGTGGTATATTTTTACAATTTAAAATAACTGTTTTCTATTTGAATATACTGTATTTTAAAAATGTACTTTATTCCTGTGATGTCACATGATCCTTCACAAAGTAATAAAAAAAAATGTTGTTGCTCAATAATTATTATGAATTTTTATTAGTGTGAATCATTAATAATGGTTATTATTATTAAGGCTGAAAAAATTGTTGCTGCTTAATATATTTTTGTGAAAACAAAACGGCAATGAACAGCATTTATTTGACAGAAATTTTGACATTATAAATGTATTTAGTCACTACTGTGTCCTTGCTGAATGCAATTTTTAAAATCTTACTTACAAACTTTTGAATGTTGAGTGTGTGTGTGTGTGTGTGTGTGTGTGTGTGTGTGTGTGTGCGTGTGTGTGTGTAGATGTTCCATCCCTTCTGCTTACTTCCTTAATTCTTCCTAGGAACAAGTGGAGTATGTGTTTCTGGTCATTTTCACCATTGAAACATTCACAAAGATTCTCGCATACGGTCTGGTCATGCATCCCAGTGCCTACATTCGCAGTGGGTGGAACTTGCTGGATTTTATCATTGTCATTGTAGGGTATGTGTGTGGTTTTCAAGTTAAATATTCTTTCTTTCTTTCTTTCTTTCTTTCTTTCTTTCTTTCTTTCTTTCTTTCTTTCTTTCTTTCTTTCTTTCTTTCTTTCTTTCTTTCTTTCTTTCTTTCTTTCTTTCTTTCTTTCTTTCTTTCTTTCTTTCTTTCATGAAGACCAAGTTTGGCTAAATAAACCTACTTAACTGAGACTAGAGTCACCAGCAGAAGAGCTCACAAGAGTTCCTGTGTTCCATTTGCAGTCTTTTCAGTGTGATAGCTGAAATGGGAGAGCACAAACCAGGAGAGGCACATCACGGAGCGGGCAAACCAGGTGGTCTGGATGTCAAAGCTCTGAGAGCTTTCAGAGTACTGAGACCCCTGCGTCTGGTTTCCGGTGTGCCGAGTAAGTGTGTGCTTTATTCTGTAGTTTTGAGTATAAATTTGTACACACAGTCCTGACTTAGTCTAATACCGACGTATACAGTGATTGCGATTCAGGTTGTGATGTGTGCAGGTCTGCAGATTGTGTTGAACTCCATCATGAAGGCCATGGTGCCTCTGCTCCACATTGGTCTGCTGGTCATGTTTGTCATCATCATCTATGCCATCATTGGGCTGGAGCTCTTCATAGGCAAAATGCATAAGACCTGCTATTATGTAGGGACAGGTGAGAAATGCAAGCTTAAAGATCTTACAAACCTAGCTGCAATGCCACACCGTTTGCATATTTAACTCTTTCCCTGCCAGCATTTATTTATTTATTTATTTTTTAAAAGTTGCCAGCCAAATGTATGAATATCTGAACATACAATATATCAAAAGAAAGAACAGAGCCTCTGCTTTTAAACAACAACAACAAAAATGTTCATGCATTCTTTATCAACACTAGAATGTGGGCATGTTTCATAAAAGAGCAACATTTTGAACAAAAATCATGTTTTTGTCAAAGATACATCCAGATTGGATTCAGAATGATGATCAAAACATAGATGGAGTAGATCAAGTCCATTAACACCCACAAAGTTTGCACAGTATAGCTCGTCCTCAGTCGACATTTCATTAAGGACCGTTAGGCAGTTTTGATTTATATGCTGTTTAATATTTGGTGATTGTGTTAGCTTAAGTGTGCATGATCAATGCTTCTATCGTTTGTTTTCTGCTTCTTCTTTGCTTGTTGACAAATTTTGTGAATCCTAAAAGATTCCACTGATCCTAGGCCAAAATCTGGTAGACTTTGTTTGTGGCTTGACAGCCGATTAATGACCATTGAGAGACATTTTTAAAAGGGAACGAAATACTGACAGTGTCAGAAGTTGAGGCACAGTCCTGCTGTGTGGCTTCTACAACAACGTCAAATCAAAAACCAATAAGAGCACAGAACCTGGTGACCCAATTAGTGAGACAACAAAAAACACCACTTGCTCTACAAACTGAAAACTTTATTTTTCCAAAATTAACACTCGAGATTGTTTTTGCTATGGTTTCCTTGCCACTGTTGCCTCTGGCTTGGCGTGCTCAGTTGGGGACACTACATTTTTCAACTAAACATCGAAATACATCTAAATAATAAACTAAATTAACCATTTAAACTAAATTACTGATCAAATTATTGATCTAAAGCCCACACTGTCACTGTATGATACTTGAAATTTTTCCAGAATGGCTATACAGCTGAATAAAATTATGCTGCATTATTTTCCTGTTTAACACTGTAAAGCTGCTTTGAAACAATCTACATTGTTAAAAGCGCTATATAAATAAAGTTGACTTGACTTGACTTGACTAGTCACCACTCCAGACGAATCTTCTGGCGTGCGTCCTTTTTTAACACGTCTTGACTGCTGTACAGTCTGACATTAATGACAATTGAGATCCTACAGTGTGACATGGCTTACAGCGGGGATCGTGTTCGTACAGTCTGACAAGCGACAATTGTAAAGGACTATTACAGTGTGCCTGGCTTAACGGTGAAAACATGGATTGCTGGAAAATTACGTCATTGGCAGGGAAGCTTTGTGTCATAAATTACGGAAAATTCCTTCAATGTCGGGGAAAGAGTTAAATTGGTTCTTTGTTGACTATAAATAATTTTAAACCCTACGAAATTGTGTTTATTTTCATGTGAAAAGAGCTTATGGTGGACGATGATCCAACACCATGTGCTTTTGCCAGTAACGGTCGCTTCTGTGTGGGGAATAACACAGTGTGTCGTGGAGGATGGGAAGGACCCAATGGAGGCATCACCAACTTTGACAATATCTTCTTTGCCATGCTTACTGTGTTCCAGTGCATTACAATGGAGGGCTGGACTGATGTACTCTACTGGGTATGACCTCTCCCCCATTTTTTTCACTCTTGATTTTACTAATGTTACACAAACAGCATAGTATATTGGAATGTTAAGGACAATTATTTGAGCTATTTGAGTTTAAGGGATGTTGATCTAAAAATCAGCTCAAAAATAAAAAGATCTGTAAATGTTTACAACAGAAAATAACTCCTCTCTCAATTTTGTAATGAAAAGCAAAGCTTCAAGACTTAAATACATGATATATGTTAACAAATGACTAACGTGATCATTTTAGTTAAAGGGATAGTTCACCCAAAAATGAAAATTACCCCATAATTTACTCACCCTCAAGCCATCTTAGGTGTATATGACATTCTTCTTTCAGACGAATACAATCAGAGTTATATTAAAAAATGCCCAGGCTCTTCCAAGCATTATAATGGCAGTGAATGGCAGCCCAAAATTTTAAGCTCAAAAATGTGCATCCATTCATTATAAAAGTAATCCATATGGCTCCGGGGATTTAATAAAGGCCTTCTGAAGCAAATTGATGGGTTTTTGTAAGAAAAATATCCATATTTAACACGTTATAAAGTAAAATATCTAGCTTCCGGTGGACCGCCATCTGTATTAAACTTACAAAGAAAGTGTAACGCCTCTCGCAGTTCAAAATACTTACACTACGTCCGACGTCATCGTCACGGCAGTTATGCTTTTTTCTGCTACGTCCGACGTCATCTTTGCCAGTTATGCTTTTTTCGTAAGTTGAATACAGAAGGTGGTCCGCCGGAAGCTAGATATTTTACTTTATAAGGTTTTATATTTTATTTTATGTATTATTTTATTTATATCTAGGATGGCTTGAGGGTGAGTAAAACATGGGTGAACTATCCCTTTAACAATAACAACATTTGATTGAATCACACATTCATTTAGTCTGTTTAAAGTTATATCCAATCTATGCCACTCAAAAAAATTACTTCACAGCTCATGAACAACTTTATAACCTCTCATTTTTTCCTCTCTTGTCTGTATTGTTTCACTCAGATGAATGATTCCATCGGGTTTGAGCTGCCATGGGTTTATTTTGTGTCTCTGGTCATTTTTGGGTCTTTCTTTGTCCTAAATCTTGTTTTGGGTGTATTGAGCGGGTGAGTGACTCAAGCCCTGATCGCTTATAAGCTATTGAAATCATATATGTAATAGTCATATATGTAATAATAATAGTCTAGTGTAGTATGGTAAATAGTTTTTACCATACTACACAAAAAAAAAAAAGATTTCATGTTATACCTTCAGCTTTGCCTCCATTGCAAAAAAAGGGGCAGATACATGCTGTAAGGATAAGGAGGTCTTGTGATGACATTTGTTGGGCATCTTGTGAAGGTTTGCATTGTAATGCATGTGTCTCTTACACATCACAGTGAGTTCTCTAAAGAGAGAGAGAAGGCTGTGTGTCGTGGTGAGCTGCAGAAGGCCCAGGAGAAACAACAGATGGAGGAGGACATGATCGGCTACATGGACTGGCTCATCGAAGCAGAGGACATGGATGAGGATGGAAATAAACGTAATATAAGCTTTATTTAGCGTTCCTTTCACATTATGAGCACACTGGAAAATACAGTGAGCGGAGCAGTGCATCAATTATTATAAATAAAATAAAAATATTTGCCTAATGAAGATGATAGAATGTCACATGATTGATGAGAAGATGCCTACGCCTGTGAAAAAGAAGGACACTTTTTAAAAAGAGCTGCTTACTTATAAATGGAAACAATATGTGAACTGAATTTAATATTGAGTATTTTCTGAATTGCATGTTAATTACAATTAAATGAAAATAATTTAGCTATAGTTCATATTTATATCCAGTGTAATTATCAGAACTTTTTGGACCCACTTAAGTAGGACATAAATGAACGTCTCGGTTACGTATGTAACCCTCGTTCCCTGAGGAGGGAACGGAGACGTACGTTAGTGACTAACGAATGGGGGTTTCGCTTAGAAGCCAATCATCTTCGAGAATTTAACAGCGCCCAATGGCGTGCCAATGCCATGGGCATGCGGAATTTGCATGCGTAACTCCGCCCCACCGTGTGGGTATATAAGGAAGTACGCTGGCAACATCGCATTATGTATCTGCTGCGGAGCCAAGACCTGAACTCCGCGTTCCAGCAGCACAGCTGATGTGGCTGAGGAACGTACATACGTAACCGAGACGTTCCCTTTCGTTCAGTCACTACGACGTACGTTAGTGACTAACGAATGGGGGTTCCAAAATAACCGCGCCACTCAGCTGTCGTCCAGTGCCCTGCGTAAGTGTGAGATCCCGCCACTTAAGGCCGTAGGACTCCCACTTATCACAGGATTACCAAGGTACACTGGGAAGCATATCCCAGTGAGGGAATGCCAAAGATGCCTACCCGTGGGGAGGACTTAGAGAGTATACATATGACCCGCTGTGGGCTGCATATGGGAAACTCTAGGGTACCAGCCGAAGGTGGATTTTTAACCCTAGGGGTGGCAGGGGCTTGCCAAGGGAAAGACACCTGCTCACTGAGGAGGCTTACGGTGGAAATACTCGTGTGGGGGTCGCCGGAGGGAACCATGCACACGGGGCACCTGGCCGGACATGAGGGTCTGGGCTCGAAAGGGCAGACTGAACTGATGTCGGCGTCGACAGTGCTGGAGGAGCTCAGGGCTCTCGGGGAGCTCACCTGAGGAGAATATCGCACGTATCCAGTCCGTGGAGTGGAGTGGCGAGCAAGCAAAGACACCTAGAGCCTGGTCCATTACCGGCCCCTCGGGGGGGCGAGTACATAGTCGGACACTGGCTCCACCCGGAGATTGTAGAATCTGGCGAATGTGTTGGGTGTCGCCCAGCCTGCAGCTCTGCAGATGTCTGTTAGCGAGGCGCCATGCGCTAGAGCCCAAGAGGAGGCCACACTCCGGGTGGAGTGTGCCCTCACACCAAGGGGACATGGTCGACCTTGCTGCTGGTAAGCCAAAACAATGGTGTCCACTATCCAGTGAGACAACCTCTGCTTTGAGAGAGCTCTTCCCTTCCGCTCTCCACCATAACAGACAAAGAGCTGGTCTGAGGTCCTGAAACACTGCGTCATGTCTACGTAAGCGCAGAGAGCGCGTACTGGACAGAGCAATGCCAAGGCTGGGTCTGCCTCCTCCAAAGGCAGCGCTTGCAGGTTCACTACCTGATCTCTGAAGGGAGTGGTAGGAACCTTGGGCACATATCCAGGCCGGGGTCTCAAGGTCACGTGAGAGTTAGCCGGCCCGAATTCGAGGCACGCTTCGTCAACTGAAAAAGCCTGCAGGTCCCCGACCCTCTTAAGAGAGGCCAATGCGGTCAGCAGAGCCGTCTTCATCGACAGGAACTTAATGTCAACCGACCGCAAAGGCTCAAAGGGAGGCCTCTGCAGAGCACTTAGAACTACTGAGAAGTCCCAAGAGGGAACGAGAGGAGAGCGAGGAGGATTCAGTCTCCTCGCCCCCCTCAGGAACCTGATGATCAGGTCGTGCTGACTTACCTTTTTGTCTCCCAAGAGGTGGTGATGGGCAGATATAGCCGCCACATACACTTTCAGGGTGGAGGGAGACAGCCTTCGCTCCAGCCCCTCTTGGAGAAACTCAAGCATGGACCCAATCGGGCAATTCCAGGGGTCTTCTTGGCGGCAAGAGCACCAAGTGACGAAGAGGTTCCACTTCAACGCATAGAGGTGTCGTGTAGACTCTGCCCTAGCAGAAGTCAAACCTGCCGCGTCCCGTCCAGAAGCCACACGTGGAGCTTCCAGAGCGCTGGACGCGGGTGCCATAGGGTGCCCCGTCTCTGAGAGAGGAGGTCAGGTCTCAGAGGTATAGGCCAGGGAGGGGCTGTCGCAAGGAGTAGCAGTTCTGAGAACCAGGTCTGGCCGGGCCAATACGGGGCGACCAACATGACCTGCTCCTTGTCCTCCCTGATCTTGCACAGTACCCGTGCGAGAAGGCTCACTGGGGGAAACGCATATAAGCGTAGGCCCTGGGGCCAGCTGTGCGCCAGTGCATCCGTGCCGAGCGTGCCCTCGGTCAGGGAATAGTACAGGCTGCAGTGGGAAGAGTCTTGGGAGGCAAACAGATCTACCTGTGCGTCACCGAACTGTTCCCCAATCAGCTGGACCGTCTGGGGATGGAGTCTCCATTCTCCAGGAAGTGGCTGAATCCGTGAGAGCTCGTCGGCTGCACGGTTCAGGTGTCCCGGGATGTGGATAGCACGAAGGGACCTCAGGTGCTTCTGACTCCATAAAACGAGATGGCGGGCGAGTTGAGACATACGGCGGGAGCGTAGACCGCCCTGGTGGTTGATGTACGCTACTGTGGCCGTGTTGTCTGTCCGGACAAGTACGTGTTGACCCCTCAGCAACGCTCGGAAGCAGTGCAGGGCGAACCGTACTGCCAGCAACTCGAGGCAATTGACATGCAGAAGGCGCTGGGGTCCTGTCCAGGAGCCCGCGGCTGCTTGTCCATTGCACATGGCACCCCAGCCCGTGGAGGAGGCATCCGTTGATACAACAACATGCCTGGAAACTCGTTCTAAGGACACGCCGGCCCGTAGAAAACTGAGGTTCGACCAGGGAGTGAGTGTCTGTAAGCAGGCCCGGGTTATTTGGACCCGGAGCGTGCCAGACCGCCATGCCCATCTCGGGACTCGATCGCGAAGCCAGTGCTGAAGCGGTCTCATATGTAGCAATCCGAGCGGCGTTACCACGGCTGCAGATGCATATGCCCCAGGAGCCTCTGAAAATGTTTAAGTGGAACCGCACTCTTGCTCTCGATTTGACGGAGGCAAGTCAGCATAGACTGCGCGCGCTCGCTCGTAAGCTGCGCGCACATGGCGACCGAGTCGATCTCCATACCGAGAAAAGAGATTCTCTGCACGGGGCAAAGTTTGCTCTTCTCCCAGTTGACCCGAAGGCCCAGACAGGCTAAGTGGTGGAGAACCAGATCTCTGTGTTCGCAAACCTGCTCTCGAGAGTGACTCAGTATGAGCCAGTCGTCGAGGTAGTTCAGGATGCGAACCCCGTGCTGCCGTAGGGGCGCAAGGGCTGCCTCGGCAATCTTCGTAAAGACGCGAGGGGACAGAGATAGCCCGAATGGGAGGACTGCGTACTGGTATGCCCGCCCCTCGAAAGCAAACCGTAGGAACGGTCTGTGTCGAGGTAGGATGGAGACATGAAAGTAGGCGTCCTTCAGGTCGATCGCTGCAAACCAATCGTCGGGACGAACGCATTCGAAAAGGCGTTTCGCTGTCAACATCTTGAACGGAAACTTGTGAAGGTAACGGTTCAAGATGCGCAGGTCCAGGATTGGTCTCAACCCACCGGTCTTTTTGGGTACAATGAAGTAGGGACTGTAAAACCCGGACTTCATCTCGGCTGGAGGGACAGGTTCGATCGCACCCTTCGCCAGTAGGGTGGCAACCTCCGCTCGCATGACAGGGGCATTGGCCCCGACCATAGTAAAGCGGACTCCCCGGAAACAGGGAGGAACCTGCGCGAACTGAATCGCGTAGCCGCACCTGACTGTCTTCGCGACCCAGCGGGACAGCCCTGGAATCTGAAGCCAGGCTCCCAGGAACTGCACCAGCGGGGTCATTCGGACTACAGGTGTACCCGGTGTGGGGCAGCGATGCAGCGTTACCGACCCGGACAAGGGAGGCTGTTGGGTGTCCCGGTGTGGGGGTGCGGTTAATGGCTGCGTCCTGACAGAGGAGACCAGGGAAGGACGCGCGTTCCACTGGGGTCTGCTCTGCCAGGAGGCTGGCGACAGAGAGGGATGCGAGTGGCGGGACCCGTGGGTGGCGCGCACTGTCATCACCGGTCTCTGGGTCCTCAGAGACAGGGACATGAGTTCTTCCCAAGCGCTGCTAGCCCGGGGGCCAGCAGCGGAAGGATTTTTCCCCCGGCCCTCCACCGGGGGAAGTAGAGGCCCTGTTACCATCCCCTGGGAAGAACTGGAACCCATCTCTGAGTTGTCCACCTCCAGCCTGGCGTTTAACCAGGCTGGGGAGCGGACTGGGCGTCATCCTCAACCACCTCCACGGCGCGGCCCAGGTAAAGGCTGCTGCTGGGGCCGGGCCGGAGGAGGGAGGGCGCCCTCGGCGGCGAGCAGACCAAGGCGACTGAGCCGGCGGCTGGGTGCAGCAGCTGGCCGCCGGGGCAGTACGTGTGACAGCCTCAGTCTGCTCTGGGGCGGCCGAGAACCGTTGGGCGCAGTTCTCAGCCGCGCCACCGAAGAGGCCAGCCTGGGATATGGGTGAGTTGAGGAGGCGGGCCCGCTCAACGTCCTCCACATCACCAGGTAAGGCCAGGTGTTCTCCCGGACCACAGCTGTGGACATCGCCCGACCCAGGGAGCGTGTGGCCACCTTCACCGCCCGGGGGCAGGATCAGTTGCGGCACGCAGCTCATTGAAGAGCCCTGGGTCGGCTCCACCCTTGTGCATGTGCAAAGGGGCGGCGGCCTGCCCGTAGCTCTGCAGGACCACGCCACCGAAGTAGACGAGCCCACAGGCTTTGGGAGGGTGCTTCGGACAGCCACACCACGCCACGTCAAGCCCTCTGTGGACACCGTAGTGCGCAACAGAGAGTCCTGATTGGCTTCTAAGCGAAACCCCCATTCGTTAGTCACTAACGTACGTCGTAGTGACTGAACGAAAGGGAACTACATCTACATGTAATTTCATAATTACTTCTTTTGAAATATAGTTAGAATATGTACTGACAAGCTTATACTTTATTGTCATTTCTATTGAAAATATTTAAATGAGTACTAAAACGTGTTGAGAAACATAGTGTAATGCTGGGTGAACTCAAAAACAAAGGGAGCTGGATCCATAGGTAAAAGAGTTTAATAACAAAATAAACATAACAAAACCACAACAGAGACCAGAGAACCAGGGAACAGAGAAGAGAATGAGCAGCTCCAAGTGAAGTTATTAAACGTTATTTCAGGAGGAGTACGCCCATCTAATCTTTCAATTAATAATTAATAAGGTATAAAAACCAGCCTCTTACCACTTCCTGTTGTTAGTTTTCGGGCATCCCTCCTCCTCCCCTTCTCCTCCCCTTCTCCTCCTTTTGTACAATTTTGCCTGTGTTATAGGGGAGCAATGGGAGCTTGAGTAGAATATCCTCTCTGAGAGCAGACAGCAAGCCAAATCTGTTTATCACTTATGCTAAGATTATATGGGCACATGAACTGTACATTCGTGTAGGTCAAGACTTGACAAGGAACACAAGAAACCCTGAGGTTTAAACACTAGAGGGGTAATAGGCAAACAAGACATACCTGGTAATGATTCAAGAACTGATCAACTAGAAAAACTACAAAGGACTACAAAAATGGCACACAGGACAGGTAACAGGGTAAAATGCAAACTAAACGTCCAATTAACTAAACACAAAACCAGGGAATACATAGCATATAGTTCTGTCATGACAACTCTTGGGAGATTGATATGGTAATAGAGATGGTGATGGATATGGCAATGTAAATGTATTTGGTGCCGAGACTTGCTCCTGCCAATACATTCACAGACATTGCTGTGAGCATGTAAGTCATGCTGCTGCACATGTAACATACATGATTTAACCCCTGTAGCAGGTCTATACAGGTGGCGCTGGGGAAGGTGGAGGGTTTCTGAAAGCACGCTGCATACAGCTAACAGAAAATTTGTTTGAAAGTTAAGCCACAGCTCATTGGGCACTGATGCAACAGCAACCAATCAGCTGTGCTAGTAGATAATGATGTGATCACTACCAAATTAGTTAAATATCAGCCTGCGCGATCTAGAGTTCTCATGCCAGAACTAGGTAATCATTAAAGTGTGCTCTCTTCAAGTACGCAGTCAAGTGAGTTTTTGTTTCATTAATATTATATTATCTGCAAATACAGTTTATTAAAAGTTACTTTCAAGATTTGAAGTACACTGCAATTAGGCACACTTCTTTTTCACAAGGGCAGTCAGCTCTATCTATCATGACAGGCAGGTTTGTAGGCTTGTTTTTTTTTTTTTTTTTGTCAATGTAGAACATTTTTTTTGTGGTGTAAATGGCAGGTGCTGTGGTGGCCAAGAAAAAGATGATGAAGAAATATGGCTGGTACAAACACAGTGAAGATGGAGGTACTGGAGTTTCACTCAGATTTATGTGTATTAAGCTAATGACCTACATAATAGACATTTGTCTTAATTTCTGAAGTACACATTCAGTCCTTTTTTTTAAAATACAGAATCAGATTCAGACTCTGAGTTTGAAGCATTCCTGGATGATGACGGTGGCTGCTGTGCATCTATAATGTAAATAAAGTACAACATTAATATTGCTTTTTCATATATTATAAATGATTAAACACCTGAGAATTTATTAACCAAAATTTTTCCCTAGGGCACGACTGATGGCTATAAGTTTCTGGTAAGTGTTTATTTGTTTTTGCCAGAACCCCAACATTTTGTTCCCTACTTGTCTGATTAATCATTTTAAAGTGACATATTTTACATTGTTTTAAAGTTTCAAACTTGATCTCCACTATATTTGCTAATGACTCTTCTCTTTCTCAGTGAGCAGCTGTACCACTTGAATCTGGTCATTAGGAAGAACTGCCGTGTGGCCGTCAAATCCACCAATTTCTACTGGCTGGTGCTACTGTTGGTGTTCCTCAACACTGCCGCCAGCGCCTCTGAACACTATGGCCAGCCCAAGTGGCTCACTGATATACAGGGTTTGTGTGACTGAAGTGTTGCCAAAGTTTGCCTTTTAATGAAATGAATTGACCCTGTCTTAAATATGGTCTCTTTAATATCCCAGAACGAGCAAATAAGATCCTTCTGGCTCTGTTTACACTGGAGATGCTGATGAAGATCTACAGCTTTGGCTTTCAGATCTACTTCATGGCACTCTTTAATCGTTTTGATTGTTTCGTGGTGTGTGGTGGAATTCTGGAGACGGTGCTGGTGGAGATGGAAGTAATCCCGCCCATCGGAATCTCTGTGCTGCGCTGCGTTCGTCTGCTGCGTATCTTCAAAGTCACAAGGTGATTTAGCTCATAAGTGTTTCCAGATCTTTGAGATTCAATGTTAAACAGTGTAGTATTAATGACTTGGGTGTCATTTGAATTCATTAATTTAGAGACTGTCATTTTTATTAGTGTTTTTAAAAAAAAAGATGTCTATAATAACAATATTATAACAGCATCCAAGACCAAGTCCTATTTGATTGGGGGAATTTTGAAATCTCAAAAACTGCTTGCCAAACTCACAATTAAATAACATATTTCAAATCAGCAACTAAATCTGACTCAAACTGTCGCAAAAATTTTGTTTCTTATGCTCAAAAAGCGTATTTTTCAGGCTAGACCAGCCAATGCGAATGTGCAGTCCTAAGCACAAGTCTCAGGTTTCTGTGGGAACCGGAGATTCTAATGGCAGTTGCAGTGAGCTATTGGCTCTTTTTTTTAGAAGGCAGGACGTATTCTGCCACATTGCGCATTGCAGTTTCTCCCATTCAAAAGTCTTTGTTTTCAATTTTCAAGATTCATTGAACATTCTGATCGTCTCTCTTTAGACACTGGGCTGCCCTCTCAGACCTGGTGGGCTCTTTGCTGAATTCAATGAAAGCCATTTGCTCCCTGCTGTTGCTGCTCTTCCTCTTCCTCATCATCTTCGCTCTCCTGGGCATGCAGCTATTTGGTGGAAAGTTCAACTTTGATGAAACTCAAATGAAAAGAAGCACCTTCGACACGTTTCCATCTGCCCTGCTCACCTGTTTTCAGGTTACTAAGCTAAAAGCATATGGTTTTTTTAATGTGTTTACAGTGTTTGTAAATGTTGTATTTATGCAGCCTGTGAGGTCAAGTATATACACTAATCATCACATAAACTCCTAAAAGCTGTAAAAAATAAAGGTGAAAAAGAAGTACACTTTAGCATACTTAATAATAGGCCTACTTTACGTTTGAAACTAAGTGTGAAATTAAAAAAATGTGGACACCTAATTTTATGTTACTTGCAATGTATTTTTTAAAAAACAAAACTGCAATAATAATAGGTCATTTTAATTTCAGGGGGGGGTTAAAGACACTTCTTTTTCACAAGGGAGTATAGGCTTATGTACATCTTCAAATTGTAAAAAATGGTTTGCCCCTTTAAAAATGTTTTTGTCATCATACTCCCAAAACAATTATTGCTTTATTAACAATATCTTTAGGTGGTTCTTTACAGCGCATCTTAAAGGGATAGTTCACCCAAAAATGGAAATTCTATCATTATTTTCTCACCATCAAGTTGTTCCAAACCTGTATGAATTTCTTTCTTCTGCTGAACACAAAAAGAGAGAGTCTGTAATAAAAGTTTATATACGAGACTGAGAAGAGATTCTGAATACAATAGTTTCACATACAAATATGTACTGAACTGGGAGGTGTCGACTAAAACCCCTTTCTTATATAGATCCTAACAGGAGAGGACTGGAATTCTGTCATGTATGATGGCATCATGGCGTATGGTGGACCAGTGTTTCCCAATATGATTGTCTGTATTTACTTTGTCATTCTTTTCGTCTGTGGTAACTGTATCTTTTCGATATGAGAGATATATAAAAGTACATTCTATTTATAAGCTCCATATTTTCATATCCGTTAGCCTGTCCATATGGCTATTCTTGTATCTGGAGTCTTGTTTCTGGTCCTTGACTTAATTCATCAACCAGACATCTTGCTGAATGTCTTCTTGGCTATCGCTGTGGACAACTTAGCCGGAGATGGTGGCAAAAAGAAAAAAGAGTAGGCAATACCCATATATTGTTATTGCTGTGCGCTTATTGGCATATAACTAAATTTGTTTGTTCTGTTTTAAAGAGAGAAAAAAGAAGAGGATGATGAATGGGAAGATGATGAAGAAAGAGAGGAAGACGAAGCTGGTGTAAGAACCCTGCTTTCATTCTCTTTTAAAGGCATTCAAGACAAATTTAACTTCTGTAATATGATTTAGTATTTTAGAGTATAACAGACAATCAGCAGGCGATAATGTGGGACGGTATTTGATTTTACCCATCATTAGATTGGGTTGTGAAAAGCAGGCTAAGATATTATTGGTTAATATTAATGGGGTGTTTTTTTCAGTGGAAAAAATAAAAGTTATCACATTTTGATGAATAAAAAATATGATTTTATAAAATGTGCAGTGATTAATTATGCATTATATGATCAAAGCATTTATTAAGCTACTTTGCTTTCTATTATCATTCTCTTGTTATCTTTTTCTTCATTTTTTTTCTTTGTTCAGAATGATATGGACGATTGGGAAGAGAATGAAGAGTTGAGAGCAATTGAAGGGCTTGAGGGTAAATTATGTCCTGTCCAAATCTTTATCTTGACAGTGATTGCGAATGTATGTGAATTTATTTTCATGACATTTTTTTTTTTTAACCTTAATTTTCTCAAAAGGTATAGGCACTCCCATGAAAGTTGAAAGTTTTCAACCCAAGGAGAAAATTGTTCCTATTCCTGATGGAAGTTCCTTTTTCATCCTTGGAAAGAAAAACTGGTATGTCTAAAAAAAACTGTACAAATGATGGTTGCTTATAATTATCATTTTTTCTTATCACCGACCTGAAATTGACCTTGCTAATGTTCACTTAGTCTCAGAGTTGCCTGCCACAACCTCATTCATCATCCATACTTCACCAACTTCATCCTCGTCTTCATCATACTGAGTAGCTTTTCATTGGCCGCTGAAGACCCAATCAAAACTCATTCTGTCAGGAACGTTGTAAGTTCATGCACCTCTAGAATAGAGGAGGATAAGACCCAGAATGCTTGAGGGCCAGTCTGTGTCCAGATCTTTCACTTTTCCCATTGTTCACATTCCCAAAGTGAGCCAAATTATTAGCATACCATTTTAAAATTCTGAAATAATCAGGCACACTAACTGTCCGTGCAAATTAGCATTTGATAGTCTTAAAATAGTGATAGGTCTCCTGTCCCTGCTGGATGGCATTTCTCAAGAGCACTGCGGTACCCATGATTCCCAAACACCATCCCTTGTGCCAAATAGAGATTAATAAAATGGCGTGATCCCTTGAAGACTTGACATTATTTTTGGAACATTTATTATTCGCATGTATTACTTTAATACAAAATAATTTCATTTTCAATTTCAACTGTAATACAATGCTTTTTTTCCCTTAAAACCAGCATAAATTAAATTCAGTAAATACTATCATATGTATATTTACAATTTTACTTTTAAATATATATTTATTCATCAATGGTCCTTAAATAGTTTTTTTCTACACTGTAAGTAACCTGCAATTGTTACCTTAAAGGTTTAGTTCACACAAAAATGTCATTAATTACTGACCCTCATATCATTCCAAACCCATAAGACCTTCGTTCAGAGCTCTCTGACCCCTCCATATACATCAATTTAATTACCACTTTCAAGGCCCAGAAAGGTAGGAAAGACATTGTTTAAATAGTCCATGTGACTCCAGTGGTTCAACCTATAATTTTATGAAGCAACAAGAATACTTTTTGTGCTCAAAAAAACACACTTTATTCAACAATCTCTTCTCGTCTGTGCCAGTCTCCTACGCTGTTGACGTAATAAATACAGTGCACCGCTTTCAAAGCGCTACGTCAGAACGCTGGCTTACTATTGACTGACGCTGTTCACTTGAGCACCACAACGCATGCGTGTGATGCTGGCAGGAGCTAGCCAATGGTGAGTCGGCGTTCTGCCGTAGAACTCGGAAGTGCTACACTGTTTACGTCAACAGCGTAGGAGACTTGCACAGGCAAGAAAAGATTGTTGGATAAAGTCGTTATTTTTGTCCGTTTTCTTGTGCAAAAAAGTATTCTCGTCTGGAGTTGCATGGACTATTTTAACTATGTCTTTACTACCTTTCTGGACCTTGAAATTGTTAATTAAATTGCTGTCTATGGAGGGGTCAGAGAGCCCTCGCATTTCATCAAAAATATCTTAATTTGTGTTCCGAAGATTAACGTAGGTCTTACAGGATTGGAACGACATGAGGGTGAGTAATTAATGACAGAATTTTCATTTTTGGGTGAACTAACCCTTTAAAGAGCTCTCTACCTAGCCAGTTATTTATATATTTTGCTATAGCGTGTCAGTAACCCAATTCAATTCTGCTGTAAAGCAGCTCTAAAGACAATAGTAAACAGTCATTATTCAGTTGAAATCAGTTCAGTGTTGATTCTCTCTTGAGAAAACAGTGATGTCATCTTCCAGCTCAGTTCAGTTCTCATCCAACAGTGTCAGTGCAGTCAAGTCAATAATACTACCACATATTAAGTGTCCCCAACTAAGCCAGCCAAAAAGCTGTGTATATGCAAAGTATCATATCAAAACCTTTTTTTTTTTTTTTTAAATGATCCAGACTCATGAGATTGACCCTGGTACCAAAGACAATGACTGTACTCTTGATTGCTGTCTTTATGTCCTATGATAGATGCTGGGCTATGCTGATTATGTCTTTACCACCGTCTTCACTATTGAGATCATGTTGAAGGTAAACTATTGATCACCCCGTGCACAGTTAAAATCTTGCTTGCTCCAAACCGATTTTTATATATTTTTTTACATGTTTTACATGTCTAGTATTGGGATACATCACTAGCCAGTGCTGGGAAGATTACTTAAAAGTTGTAGTCTGTTACAGATTGCAAATTACATTATGAAAATTGTAGTTACATGTATCTGTTACATTACACACATTTAGGTAATATATTTGGACTACTTTTTGATTACTTTTGACCTAACTCATTTATCATATTGATTTTAATAAGACAATCTTATTTTTTTTACCACATTGATATAAAAATACAAAGAGAAAGAAAATATATTCCACAATGTGAACTGCATTACATTTTATGTCAAACTGTGGTTTGTGAAGGAACTGCAGGGGGTTAGTGAGTTCTTGAAAAGCTAATAATGAATTAATTAAATCATAAAAGTGTCAAATTAAAATAAACCAAATAAAATCAACACATACTAAAAAAGATAAATATTTTAGTTTTTTACCTGCATGTTGTGACCATTAATCGGCATCAAAGAACTATGATTATGCAAATGTATTGTTAAATTATTGACCATATTATTAAATATATTAGGTCAAAAGAGGTTCAGCTGACATAAAAGTTTTATGAAATTACATGGATTTATGCAGTTTAATGTGTTTGAAAAATAAAGCCTTCCGAAGACATGGGAAGTGATAATATCGAATAATAAAAATAAAATCGAATAATAATTCAAATGTTTTCATCAGCAGTTGATTGGATATGCAATATTGAGAAAACACTCCTTAAAAGTGAAATGATTTCTGTATATTTTTCAGTTCAAGTGCTGTTGCCTCTCAATTTCAATTTCAATAAAGATTACATGTTATCGGTTACTACCCAGGACTGTCTGTAGCCCTCTGCGGTTTTGCGCTTAATTGTGAGCATTGAGTTTAAACATTCTGGTTAACCTTCATTTAGAGTGTATGTATTAATGACAATGTGACTGTGTGTTGCTCAGATGACTGTGTATGGAGCTTTCCTTCATCAAGGTTCCTTCTGCAGAAACGCCTTTAACCTTCTGGACCTTCTGGTCGTCAGCGTGTCCCTCACCTCTTTCTTCTTGCAGTAAGTTTCCATCATTCATTCATTCATTGATTCATTCATTCATACATTCATTCATTCACTGTCATTTCTGCACTTAGTTCGAGTGCCATTTCTGTGGTAAAGATTCTTAGAGTATTGCGAGTGCTCAGGCCTCTTCGAGCCATCAACAGGGCAAAGGGACTCAAGGTACAATTTTACAATGTATTTCTCAATGTTAATATACTGCTCTGAGAGGCAGAAACACTGTATCATGAGCTGTACACATATAAACTGATGGTTTAATATTTAAAAATTATGTAAGTGAAAAATGAAATTATGATGTAAGTATTGTAATGTTTCAGTTGTACTATAAAATACTGTATAATAGCAGTGTTACAATATATATTTTTTCCTATTTTGTTTAATGTTGTTATTTAGTAATAATCACAATAAAAATCATAACAATAATTAAAAAAGGAGAACTCTGTTCAATTTATTGTTACTGAAATATTTGCACAAATCTGGATGGTTCACAATAAAAAAGAGTAAAAAGTATTTTTTTTTAGCTTTTTAAAATTATTTTTATTTTGTATGATGTATTTATTTAATATAAATTATTTTTAATTCCTTATCAAATCACCCAAATTATTCTAGAATAATTAATTCATTCTAAATAGAGCTATGACTTTCAATGAGTGTTGTCTGTTTGTCTTCAGAGTGTGATTCAGTGTGTGTTTGTGGCCATCCGCACTATTGGCAACATCCTCATTGTCACAACTCTCCTCCAGTTCATGTTCGCTTGCATTGGTGTGCAGCTTTTCAAGGTACTTAAAATGAACATAGAATTAAAAGGACCTTCTTAATGTATGTTCCTTTTTTTGCCTGAATTATCAGTTCCTAAGAAAAGAGTCTTTCATCAAAATGTAACACTTGGTTCATTCCTGAAACAATTTTCCATTTAGGTTGACATCACCTAGGCTGTGCATCCTAGTTAATGTTAATCAGCAGCCAAATCGCTAAAGTTATATCAGTATTTTCATTTTGGTTCACATTAATGTAATACATCTTGCAGGGCCGGTTCTACAGATGTACTGATGAGGCCAAACATACACCTGAAGAGTGCAAGTATGTTGTTTAGCCTTAAAGTAGTTTTATTTGCACTTACAATGACAAACTGGGTTTTCTGAGACTTGCATATGTTTTTTTTCTTCAGGGGCACTTTTGTGGTGTTCAAAGATGGTGATATGAACCATCCAATGGTGAGGGAGAGAGTTTGGGAGAACAGCGACTTTAACTTTGACAATGTGCTGATGGGCATGCTTGCACTATTCACCGTCTCTACGTTTGAGGGCTGGCCGCAGTGAGTGAGGAAAACATTTTTACAAAACAGCAATGAATTTGAATCCTCCAAACTTTAATTGTCTTTTTTTTAATTTCACAGGCTCTTGTACAAAGCCATTGACGCTAATGCAGAGAACAGAGGACCCATCTATAACTACCGTGTAGAGATTTCCTTCTTCTTCATCATCTACATCATCATCATCGCCTTCTTCATGATGAACATCTTTGTGGGTTTTGTCATTATCACCTTCCGTGAACAAGGAGAGGCTGAGTTTAAAAACTGCGAACTAAACAAGAATCAGGTTAGTCTGAATTCAAGAGCATATCAGTGGATACTCAGTTCTAAATTGATGTTAAGTTAATCTCTTTTGATTGTCTAGTCTGCTTGATTTAATTTTTTTTGTCTTTCCTTGTGTTGCTCTTGTTGTCTCATGGTATCTCTCATGTTATGTCTCTTTTGCTCACAGCGACAATGTGTGTATTACGCATTGAAAGCTCAGCCAATAAAGATTTATATACCCAAAAACCCCTCTCAACTAAAATTTTGGAGGATCATCAATTCCTCTCAGTTTGAGTACATCATGTTTGTGCTCATTCTGCTCAACACGCTTGCGCTGGCTGTACAGGTACAAACACACACATGTTTACTTAGCTATATCTAAATGGAAGTATTCAATAGATTTTCATTGCTTTTACATACAGCTTGTTGTACTGTAAATACTATCCCTTGTGAATAAGATGTGTGATTAATTGTATTGAATGTACACTTAGAACTTAGAACTAGTGTTCTTTCAATCTTAAAAGTATTTTTTTAATCTTTACTTGCAGATAATATAATGTTAATGAAATAAAAGACTAATTAATTGTACTTAAAGAGATCAATTTCATGAGCATGTTTCTTAACACACTTAAGTACACTTATAAAAAAGTTCACTTTATAATAATGTCAAATAAGAAGTTTTACTTTAAATCATTTGTAATATTCTTTTGTCGTGCTTTAAAGTAGTATATGCAATGTGTTGACTAACATAGGTTACTAAAGCACATGTAAAGTACTTGATTATAATTTTAACTGTATTGTGTTATTTAATATTACATCTAAACCCTAGTGAAAAAAACTAGATCATCAAAACTATGTATATTTAAAATACAATTATTTCATATACTACAAATCCATTAACATATTTACTGACTTATCTCTTGAGACTTACTGATATTGTTAAACTTTATCTGGAGTACTTCTTTATTGCACAGTGCACATTTCTTAATATTAATATTAAGCCTAAAATGTGTTTACTATCACTATTAGTGAGGATAGTATGCTCACAGTTTAATATCAGTCTTTAAATGCAAGATATTTAAAGTGTACCTTAAGTAGCCTATACTTGCAATAGTTCCACTTTCGCACAATCAAATATACAAAATTAGTTGTTCCAGTTTAGAAGACTTCAAGCATACCAATTTAGTATAACAAAAGTACAACTGCAGGGTATTTATATATATTAAGTACATAAATATATAAATGTATTTGTAGTATACATAGCATAAAATAAATGTATTTCAAATACATTTTAGTATATTTATTTTTCACTGGGGGAAGTTAATATATTTTAAATGTACTAAATTGCAACATTATTACAGATGTATAATTACAAATATACTTAAAAATTAAATACATGACATACAAGGTTCAATAGAAATGACTTTATATTTTAGTTTACCATAAATACTCGTCAGTACATTTGGCAGTACACTTTATCCATATATCAAAGACAATAGTGGTAATTTTTAAAGTATATATATAAAGATGTACTTAAGTCCAACTTGAGTTATTCAAAAAAGCTATCTTAATTTCAATTTGCATTTAATATAAATGTAAACTATAATACGTTTTATTATTTACATATTTATCAACATTTTTATGGTGACCTTAGTAAACCTGAAATGTTTCAAATGTTTATTAGAAATGGAAAAACTAATTGATACAATATATCTTATATCAGTGTAAAGCTCCTTTGGCGAGGTTCTGCGTGAAAATGCAGCCAATCACATGTAGTCTAGTCCACTAATGAGATTACATCACTGTGACCCCACAGCACTATGAGCAGTCCAAACTCTTCAACTCTGTGATGGACATCTTGAACATGATCTTCACTACGCTCTTTACTGTTGAGATGATCATCAAACTTCTGGCTCTGAGACCTTACGTGAGACTTGCTGCACACTTTATTTCCTCTGTCACTTCACTTTTCACTTGCTCCAATGGTTTGATAACACGTCGACGTGTGTGCCTTTACGTTTGTGCATTTTAATCTCTCTCTCTCTCCCTCTTTCTTTTCTTTGTTGTGGATTACACAGCACTATTTTATAGATGCCTGGAACTCTTTTGATGCACTGATAGTGGTGGGCAGTTTGGTGGACATCATGATTGCAGAGTTCAGTGTATGTAACTATTATTTTAAAACTATATGCATGGATTTCCATGCATGTGATCTTTTGGTGTGACAATGATTAAAGTACTATAAGATTTGTTATCTTAGACACACACTCACTCATCAATTTCTATCATGTCACATATCTTCTGTTTCCTGCTCCCCTGTGTGCGTTTGGAACGTCCTGTTACTGGCTCAGGGTGGAGGAGGCCATGGGGAGGTAAGAATATGCCACAGAGAACAGAATGAAGGGAAATGCAGTTTTGTTACCTTATAAATCAGTATTCATATAAGTATTCATATCCTGTAAGCTTTATATCTATTGTTTATCAATACTTCACAAAATATACACCAATCAGGCATAACATTATGACGTGTGAAGTGAATAACACTGATTATCTCTTTATCACGGCACCTGTTAGTGGGTGGGATATATTTGGCAGCAAGTGAACATTTTGTCCTCGAAGTTGATGTGTTAGAAGCAGGAAAAAATGGGCAAGTATAAGGATTTGAGTGAGTTTGACATGGGCCAAATTGTGACGACGACTGGGTCAGAGCATCTCCAAAACTGCAGCTCTTTTGGGGTGTTCCCGGTCTGCAGTGGTCAGTATCTATCAAAAGTGGTCCAAGGAAGGAACAGTGGTGAACCAGCGACAGGGTCATGGGCGGCCAAGGCTCAATGATGCATGTGGGGAGCAAAGGCTGCCATCTATGTGGATGTAACTTTGACACGTACCACCTTCTTAGACATTGTTGCAGACAATGTACACCCTTCTATGGAAACGGTATTCCCTGGTGGCTGTGGCCTCTTTCAGCAGGATAATGCGCCCTGCCACAAAGCAAAAATGGTTCAGGAATGGTTTAAGGAGCACAACAACGAGTTTGAGGTGTTGACTGGGCCTTCCAAATTCCCCAGATCTCAATCCAATCGAGCATCTGTGGGATGTGCTGAACAAACAAGTCCGATCCATGGAGGCCCCACCTCGCAACTTACAGGACTTAAAGGATCTGCTGCTAACATCTTGGTGCCAGATACCACAGCACACCTTCAGGGGTCTAGTGGAGTCCATGCCTCGACGGGTCAGGGCTGCTTTGGCAGCAAAAGGGGGACCAACACATTAGGACGGTGGTCATAATGTTATGCCTGATCGGTGTATACATAAATTGTACATTCAAAATTCACAATAAAACATTAATTGTCAGCAATAAGAAGTTGCTACTGATTTGTTTCCATAATTTTCGATTAATACACCCACTTTGGTCCTGGTTTATGTGGCGATACATAGAAGTTTTAGAACCGCACTATAATATTTTTATTTAATATGATTATATTATATTATATTATTATATTATATTATATTATATTATATTATATTATATTATATTATATTATATTATATTATATTATATTATATTATATTATATTATATTATATTATATAAATATTAAATTGGCTTTGTATATTTGTATAGCTCATTAAATGTTAGTCTTTCATGACTTTCATTAGAGTTCTTGAGATTTTCTGATCTTTTCTTTAAAGGCCATATTTTATTTTATTTAACCATTTGATTGTCTTTGGAATAATTTTTTTTTTTTTAACCATTTCACAGTTTTCCACATTTTCTGACCGTTCACACCAAGGATGATAACTATAAAGAATGAAAGATAACGATAAAGATATAGTTCTAAAATCGTTCTCAATATTAAAGAATAGCAGAGTCCACACCACAGCTATATCATTGGAATAACCAACTGATGAACGATAAAAACAACAGCCAATCAGGATCCATGCTTTGTTAACGAGTTTGAGCATTTAAAGGTCTGACAAGCAAACCCTTAGAAGAAACAGAACGATATTGTTAGCTGGTGTGGACGCTAATATAGTTATCTGTAAAGATATCGTCCGTGATGTGAATGGGCTTTAACTCTTAAACAGGCTTTTTGCTGTTAGGTCGAATGTAGATTTCACTGCCTGTCTCTTAGCAAAACCATTATATTGTGACTGCTTCATGTTGAAATGTGCCACTGACATGATCAAGGACCTTGTTAACTGGACTTTTTAATATTATACATTAATATTTGGTATGTCCTTCTCTTTTTCCACTTCAAAAGGGGAAAGATGGGGAGAGCGCCAAAGTGTCCATCACTTTCTTCCGTCTTTTCCGAGTTATGCGACTAGTCAAGCTGCTCAGTAAGGGTGAAGGCATTCGAACCCTCCTTTGGACCTTCCTTAAATCTCTACAAGTGAGAAATTTAGTCAACAAACAAGCTCATTAGACTCTCACATTCCCAATTCCCTTATCTGTATAATTTCTACCTGTCTCTCTGCTTTCCTTCAGGCACTGCCATATGTCGGCCTACTTATTGCGATGATCTTTTTCATCTATGGCGTGATTGGAATGCAGGTGGGTTCATCTTTATACGTTTGTGTATGTTTATTCTCTCTGTCCTCTCCCTCTCCTCACTTGAGAAACGCTCGAGATTGCGAAGTTAAACTCTTTGCTGTGGTTCCAGTCATTTGGGAAGATAGCTATAGACGACAACACTGAGCTCAGTCGGAACAACAATTTCCAAACCTTTTTCATGGCTGTATTGCTGCTTTTCAGGTAAGAACAGCCTTAACCATCTGGTTGATATTTGATTTTGGATAATCATTTGCTTTTTTATCTGGTTAGTCAATGGTTTCAAGTAAAGGTTTGTGTTGTGCGTCCCACATGTCCCAGATGTGCAACAGGTGAACAGTGGCAGCAGATCATGCTTGCGGCACTGCCAGGGCGTCGGTGTGACCCAGAGTCTGACATTGAGCCAGGGGAGGAGTACAGCTGTGGAAGTAACCTGGCGTACCTCTATTTCATCAGTTTCTTTGCACTCTGTGCTTTCCTGGTAAGGGATAAAACATCTACAACATTGTCTCCCAAAAGTTTTGCATTCCCCCCAGAAACTTAAAATTTTCACTCGTTTTGCACGCTTTTGCAAAAGTTTCATGTTAACGTCCCCAAAAGTTTTGCATTAACTTGCATAAGTTTCTCTTGAAGACCAACCTTTTGTGTTAAACGGTTAGTTCACCCAAAAATGTAAATGATCCCATAATTTACTCACCCTCAAGCCATCCTAGGTGTATATGACTCTCTAAATATTATAAAATATCCTCGCTCTTCCAAGCTTTATAATGGGAGTGAATGGTACCTTTTTTAAAAGCCCAAAAACACGCATCCATCCATCATAAAAATAATCCATACGACTCCAGGGGGTTAAAAAAGGCCTTTTGAAGCGAAGCGATGAGTTTTTATAAGAAAAATATCCATATTTATAACTTTATAAACTATAATCACTCACTCGAGTCTAGTTCCAAGAGTAGACGTCTTTCGCGGTTCAAACAAATATGGCTAGGCAACAAACTCAAGCTCTTCCGACATTTCTCTTTAAAAATTCAAATTTTAGACTTCTAATTCGTGACCAGTGTTTTGTTTTGCTCTATCCTCTGCGCTTCCACTTCAATACATCTATCTAACTCGCAAAAGTTTTGCCTTAAATATTTAGTAAGCTTTATCAACACTACACAAAATATACACCAATCAGGCATAACATTATGAACATTTGAGGTCGTGAAGTTCGGTCTGGACTTGATCCGTTGTGGAGCAACTATGCTCAAACCAGAGCTGTTCGGACGAATCTAATTGTCAGGGCGGGCTTTATACGATGATGGACAGATGATCAACAGTAACGTAATCATGCACATCACCAAAGAACCCTTGGGTTGAATTCGTTCTAATCCTAAACGGAGAACTTGTTGGTATATGCATTCACCTTTACTATTTCTCTCAAAAATGATGATCGTGTTGGTAAGTACTCCGTATATCCTTATATTCTTTTTTACAACACCGGAAAAGATCGTTTCCAGTCATCTTCTTCTATTTCTTCCAGTATGCGTGTAGTTGAGTTCTGTTGACAACTATGCATCGCTCCATTGCTCTAATTGGTTGTAGGTCTATCCAATTGACCTATCGGTAAGCCCCTCGCCTCGAACGCAGATGAGCCAATAGCAGTTGAGTATCAGTTGCGCTGGGACCGGAACTCAGACATTTTAAACTCAGATTTTTTAAAACTCAAATATAGTTGATAAGAAAGTGATTATATTAAAAGAGATAGTACAGGTTTAGTCTTACATTCCATATAGGGGAGCGCGGGGAACTAATCAATTAGTTTGTTTCATATTTGAAACAAACTAATTGATACATTTAGATAAATATATTTACATTATAGCATATTATAATACAACTTATTAGGCCTATATATTTATAGAATAGCAAAGTAGGCCTAATCAATATACAAGACTGAACCACATAGATGTGAAATATAAAGGCTATCATGATAGTTTTGCCAACAATGAAACATGGATTTGTTTAGTTTATAATACGTTTTATTTTGAACTTGAACAAATACAACATATAACATTCAAAACTCATCGGCTTAGACTGCATTTGAAGAAAAATAAACACAACAGTTTTCTGTAGCCTTGTGCAAACTTATTCAATAGAATAAGACTTCTAGAATGTTCTTTCCTAAATGTAACTGGTGGGATTAGAGAACATTTCATTATGTGAAAAGAGCATAGACCCTTTTCACATTTCTGGGTTTCCGAAGCTGAAGTCGTCATAGTTGGCTTAACTTTTATAGCGGTGAATGAGAGAATACATTAAATATATATTTTTGTGTCCCCATTTGCTCAAATAGCAAAGTAAAAACTCCACAGTAGTGATTTCACAACTTTCCAAAAGAGGGAAAAATAGAGTGAGATTGAGAACGGAAGTGAAAAGAGAGAACAATATAATTTTTCACCATCATTCCCATAGACGCTGTATTAAAAACACCCTCACAGCAGCAGAAACTTGTTTTTTGTAATTTTATGTAAAAGTAATATAATACAAAGTATTAGTGTTATAAATATACATACATATAAAAAAAAAATTCAAAAAACGTTGCAGGATTTACGATATTGATGACAATTAAAGCACGTCATCACTGTAAAAAGGTCTATGTGCGAATAGCTGCTGCACATTGGACAATGAATGATATTTATTTAATATGTCAAATGTTTGTAAAGTCATTAAACCTACACCCATGAAACATTTTATGCTTAAAGCTTTACCTGATTGAATTATGTTTTTATTTTTCATTTTTAGCTCCTGCCACATTCTTTTTTTGCCTTTTGGATACCATGAAAATTAAACTTATTTAAAATAATTAAGAATTAAACTTACATATTGACCCGGAAGTATGCAAACATCTTTTTGTTGGGTGCTGTTGCCATGGTGAATCGTAATTTCGGAGCTCCATTGATCGTGGCTTTTAATATTTGGGGTGCATGTGCTTAACTCAGAGTCAGTCTACTCAGAGTTGATTGAACTACCTCAATTAAGCTGTTCTGAAACCCAAAACTCAGAGTTTCCCATCTCAGAGTAAGTCAACTCAGAGTTCAGGTTTAAACTCAGAGTTGGTTGAACCTCCTTATTGAAACAGGCCCCTGGTGTGCTGCTGGCGACTTACAATGAACCTGTATACTTGTATAGTGTATGGTAATTTTTTGTTTTTCCTTGTTGGCCGTTCGTCATCTTCGCTTAATTTTTCTGAAGCATTATTTTGCTTCCCTTCATCTATGATACTCTTACATTGTGTGTTTATGCTTTTTGGGTGCGGAGCAATGAAGGGAGGGGTGTGTTTGTTTGGGTTGATTTCAAATATCAACAGTGTTTCTCAGAAAATGCTTACTGCACCTTTAACTCGCAAAAGTTTTGCACACTCTTGCAAAAGTTGTGTTGATGGAAAATAGAAAAACTGGTGATTATTGGGAAAAACTTTAATGCTTTTACTAGAAAATGGAAAGTTTTTCGTGAAAAACTTTCAAACTTTTGCGAGTGAATGTAAAAGATTTGTGAGCAAACATATATTTTCTTGGGGAAATATAAATCTATTATCTCTGAAAAAAAAAGTTTAGTGATTAATCTGCATTTTTTCAGATCATTAACTTGTTCATCGCTGTCATCATGGATAACTTTGAGTATCTGACCAGAGACTGGACTGTGCTGGGCACTCATCACCTCGATGAGTTTAAAAGAGTCTGGTCAGATTACGATCCAGAAGCCACGTAAGTGATTTCACACATTCACAAACATTAAGCTTTGTGTCTGTTTTTATGAGAGCATAACTAAATCTCACAGTCTTAAATGAGTAAGTAAATTCAATGTATAAATACTGTTGCATCTCTTTGCATCAGGGGAAGGATTAAACATCTAGATGTAGTCACCATGCTGCGCAGAATTCAGCCTCCGCTGGGCTTTGGGAAACTCTGTCCACATCGAGTAGCGTGTAGGGTAAGGACATTTGGATTTGTACAGTAACTGGTGGACAATGAAATGGGTGAAAAGTCCTGTAGACTTACATTTTAGGAGGAAACCAAGAAACATTTTGGTTCCACTTTATTTTACAGTAGTGTAACTATATAGGTTAAGTTAAGGTTTAGGGGTAGGTTCAGGGTTAATGACTAGTTATTGTCATTACTGCAATAAGTACATTTTATGTTCATGCGAAACAGGATTGTGAAATAAAGTGCTACCAAATTTTTTTTAAATTATTTATCAATGTTGAAAACAGTTATTTTATTAAACAATATTTTAGTGGAAAGCATTAATAGAACAGCATTTATTTGAAATATAAATCATATGTAACAATATAAAAGTCTTTACTGTCACTTTTGATTAATATAACGAATCCTTGCTTAATAAAACAAAACAAAAATGTAATTACTAACCCCAAACGTTTGAATGATAGTGTATGTAAAGACCAAAATATCATAGAGTCTTGTGAGGCCCAGTAAACAACCACCTAGCAACCACCCAGAACACCCTAACTGCCCCATTTCAACATACTCCACATAGCAACCATTTATATCTACACCTTTCTGTTTCTCTCTGCCTATCTTTCTCTTTCTCTTTGGCAGAGACTGGTAGCTATGAATGTGCCTCTCTATCCTGATGGCACTGTGTCCTTCAACGCCACCCTGTTTGCTCTCGTCAGAACTTCACTCAAGATTAAAACAGACGGTTGAACTTCTGCACACACACATAAACGCACTAACATACAATTAATACACTTACTTCTGTCAATTCTGTTGCTTCCATGAATCAAACTTTTCGGATACTTATAGATTGTTGACAAACACTACAGCAAAAATTTATATTTTTTCTATCCTAAACACAGTAATACAGTACCTTTCCGTTCAACACAGGCCCCATTGACCAGCAGAATGAAGAGCTGAGAGCTATCCTTAAGAAGATCTGGAAACGCACTAAACCCAAACTCCTGGATGAAGTTATACCTCCCCCTGCAGGTACAGGATGTTACAATAATATCTTCTTATATGCTTAATGTGGACAACCAACCACATATACAACTTTTCTCCCTCATTTTTTGTCTTTTAACAAATCCATCTCTCTACGTTTCAGGGAATGAGGTGACTGCAGGAAAGTTCTATGCCAGCTTCCTGATTCAGGACTACTTTAAAAAGTTTCGCAAGCGAAAGGAGAAAGAGAGGAAGAAGAAAGGCAAGGACAAGTCAGCCTCTCTCCAGGTAATTATTTATGACAATTGTCTGAGTGTGTGTGTGTTGTCTTGACTGTTTTTGTTTTTTTGTTTTTTTCAGTGATATCATGTCTAGCCCAAGCAGGTCAAATGGCCGTTTAAGTGCAGGGAATGGGGAGTCATAGAGTTAGAACTATTTCCGAGCATAAACATAACATATTTGAGCAAGAAAATAGCAACAATTAACTTAATTTGCTCAAATGGACACATTCAAAGAAATTATTATAAGAACCTTCTTATTTAAAGTGAATCTATTTTCTTCAGTGTAAAATGTAAGTCATTATGCCTACTGTATCATATTTGATATGCCAATTTCGAAGGCCTCTAAATAATCGACATGATCAAAACTTTTCTGAAAAAACTGTTGTACTCATGCCTTCTGTTGTCTGATTGTGTTTTTTTTTATTATTATCTTTTTTATTTATATCTCTTTATTATTCAAAAATAAAAAGTCCACCTTCAATTCGTGGTACACGTTTTATTTGCTGTAAAATCTTTACTGAATTTTACACATAAGTAAACATAAGAATAACTTTTATATTGTTAGTAATATTTGAAGATGAACACTTACTGGACTGAAGCAGCTCATGTTTACGTGATGTGTATAATATTTTTAGAAAAATCATAAAATGTAAGCATCAAATATAGTACAACAGGCTTTTTAAGAAAATGTATTTGAATATCTCTGAATGATAATTGTGTTGCATTGCATTTTGCTCCCCACAATTAAAAATACAGAACCTTTGATATACATAACATAAATAACAGAGCTTTGATGAAAAAATTAAGAATTTAAACATAATCTTACAAATACATTTTATGCATTTTATACAAGTAGTCTGCTATACTCTTATAAAGATCTCATTGATTTACACCACAGACTAATGGAAACTTGCTCAGTTCGCTCCATATTCTCATAATACATACTTTTTGCACTGTTATTCTGTGTAACCCTAGTGCAGGTAGATATATTTTTTTAGCATCACTGGATTACAGCCTGTGTTTGGCATGACTCTCATCTTGTGTGGTCCAGGCTGGGTTACGCACACTACAGGATCTGGCCCCAGAGATGCGTCTGGCTATGGCGATGGAGGATGAGGAAGGGCTGGAGGGGGAGATGATGGAAGAAGAAGACTTCTTCAGGGTGAGAACACTCATCCAGCATTAAATCCAGTGGGAATAGTAAAATGAGAGTGCTTTAAAGATTAAACTAACTGAATAAACCTGAACCTAAAGTGCCCCTATTATGCTATGTTAAAGGTTCCTTATTTTTGGCTGGTCTCCGACAGTAGGTTTACATGCATCTAAGTTCAAAAAACACTTTCATTTTCTCATAATATATATATATATATATATATATATATATATATAATATACATTGCAGTAACGATAGCATCAGTTTTACTGTATGGCCGAGTATGGATTTGCTTTCGAGAAGCACAGAAAACAAATACTATTTGTGCTTCTCCAAATGTCGACAACACGAACAAAAAGCTACATCTAGCTTTTCAAATGTGTTACAATCTAAATGACATGTGTTACAATCCTACATATGTTCGTGCAGGAAGTAAGACTGGAATTACTGATGACTTGTTTCAGGAAGTTCAAAATCAGTTAATTTGAAGGACAATAACTCCATTTATCATACACTTTGATCTTTGAAACTTTGCAGACCTTTTACATTCACAAACAGCTATATTACACACTATGTGAAAGGTAATATAAAAAAGCATTATAGGGGGACTTTGTAAATATAGAATAAATTATTTTACAGTGTCCTTGTCCCACATTCAATATACTTACTATAGTAATAACAGAAAATGATGCAGAATCACAACTATCCCTGGTAGTTAATATTAGTCAGTGCTTAATTGTATAATTATACTGTAACAAGGACACTTAAAATAAAGTGTATTATAACTGTATTAGTTACAACTGTAGTTTTAAGGTGTCCTTATGCATTATAAAACTATATATAGACAAGTCTCACTGCAACAACAGTTAATTCTGTTTCCCTTGATAACTGCAGAGCGACAGCGTCTTCAGTGATGCTCCTCCCACACCGACCATGTCCACCCCCAGAAGCACCCCTATGCCCCCCCATCTGGACGATACTACAGTGAGCATTGAGCTTCCTCCTAGATTACGCAAAGGGAGCTTAATGCTGGAGGAGGCCCTGATGGACTCCCGTCCGACCTCTGCCCTATCCGAGAATGAAGTGATAGTTGATCAGCCTCAGAGGTTGTCTCCCCTGCCCAGCAAGTGGGCCTCCAGTCACAGCAAACTCACCCCATTGTGGATGCTGAATACCAACCCAAGGCAAGGAGCAAACTAAGATAAGAGACAAAAGAATAGAATTATACCTGTATAATTAGAAGCTACTCAACTGAATTTAGAGAACTATAATTGCTTGATTTGGAGTCTCAGGACCTGAAAGCTGTTTTGAGCGATTTTGACTAAAGGATGGGGTATTTGGTCAGATTTTAGTCCAAGACAAACTTAATGTTTTTACCTGTTGTAAAGGGCCTATAATTTGAACTGTCAGTTCACGAATCGCTTTACAGCTTTGAGATGCTCAAAAAAACATGATTTTCTTTGCAATTTAAAGGATTAGTTCACTTCAGAATGATAATTTATAATTTAATCATCCCCATGTCATCCAAGATGTTCATGTCTTTCTTTCTTCAGTCGAAAAAAGATATTACGTTTTTTGAGGAAAACATTCCAGGATTTTCTCCATATATTGGACTTCAACGGCAGTTGAATATATATATTTATATATATTTATACTTTTTAATCACAAATGCTTGTCTTACTTTGTAGTGTGAAAACGATTTACGTAATGGTTGCTGTTGAGAAAAATCCTGGAATCTTTTCCTCAAAAAACTTAATTTCTTTTCGACTGAAGAAAGAAAGACATGAACATCTTGGATGACATGGGGGTGAGTAAATTATCAGGAAACTTTCATTCTGAAGTGAACTAATCCTTAAACACGATGGAAACTGAAATTACACTAAGTAGTCTGAATTAAGGGGAGTTGCAATGCTTGTCAAGCTTGACAGACATGCTGTGTAGATGTCATGCTCTCTAGTGTATAATAAAATGAGAGTATGGCTGGGGTTTTCAAACTTTACATACCCAACGACCTTTCGGTCTACCCCAGGATGGACAGAATAACCGTCAAATTTTTCTCAATAACAATTTACAGTAGCCTATCTTTCATCAAGAACATTAACTACCATTACTACATGATATAATACTCATTATATAATACTTATTACTACATTATATAATACAATACTTTTAGTTATTAATATCAACAAATTAGTTAATAGTTTGAAACATCATGACCCCCTGGAGTACCTTCAGGCACACCTGGTTGAAAACCTTGGCAGTATGAAATAACAGGTTACAATTTGACAGGATAGTTAATCCAGAAACGAAAATTCTCTCATCATTTACTCACCCTCATGTTGATCCAAACCAGTATGATACTTTCTTCATTAAAGAAGATATGGTAACACATTATTTTGACGGACATTGAACTAACTTATAAGTAACTTTGCTACTACATGTCTACTAACTCTCATTAGAATATTAGTAGATTGTCTGCATAATATCTGCTAACACTTTATTTTGATGCTCCCCTAACAGACATTCTACTGACTATGAGTAACTTTGCAACTACGTGTCAACTTATTATACTAACCCGAACCCTGACACCTAACTCTAAACTAATGGTCTATTAACAGTCTACTAATACTCTAATGAGAGTTAGCTGACATGTAGTTGCAAAGTAACTTATAGTTAGTAGAATGTCTAAAGTGGACCATCGAAATAAAGTGTAACCGAAGATATATTGAAAATGTTTTCTGAAAATATAGAAAGTACACCACTGTTCAAAAGTCTGGAATCAGTCAAATTTTACAGTGAGAGTAAAGACATAAATATCAAATGAATGCTGTTCCTTTGAACTTTCTATTCATCAAAGAATTCTGAAAAAAATGTATCATGGTTTCCATAAAAGTATAACTGTTTTCAACATTGATGATAAGCAATGTTCCCTTTCAGTCGGTCACGTTCGACGTACGTCGGAACTGACTGACGAATTGGAATCTGTTTTCAGAGACCAATCTACTTCGAGTGTATAGAAACGAGCCAATGAACATTGGCATGCGGTTCACGCATTCCACGCACCGCCCCGCGTTGTGGGTATAAATACAGAAGTGGAAGTACCGCATATCGCTTTCAACTTCGGAGCCGAGCATTACTATTGTATGTTCCTACGAAGAGTGTTTGTTACGACGAGTCAGAGAGGTTTCCTACCTGCTTCTGGTTCCCAGTGTTGGCGTTATGGTGCCTTTCAGCAGTGGTCGCGTGGAGAAGAAAAACAAACAGCTGTTATCACAGCTTGCTGGGCGTTTTCCTTTGAGTGCTCACAGCGGGCTTGCACCTTTGAACTGCTGTGAGCCGCGGCCATTTCCCCTGTGTGCCTGGGCACTGATCAGAACGGTTTCCCTCTACTAAAAGAGCAACATGGTTTGACCCTGCGTCTTTTTCAAGATGTCATTCAAACCGTGTGTTTCTGGATGCCGTCGGTATCTATCTCTAGTTGACGGGCACGATCACGGTCTCACGTGTTTGGGCGTTCAGCACGCTGAGGCGGCTTTCGTGGATGACTCATGTTCGCACTGCGCGAACATGACCATCGCAGTCTTAAGGTCTAGGCTCCGGTAGAGCTTCCGGAAGAGCGCGCTGGTCCTTCCCATGGGGGGCCAGCCGTTACTTTCGGGGCTCCGACTGAGGATATGTTATCGATAGCTGCATTGGGGGACGAGCTAATGGACTCTGGAGATGAGGATCCGGCTGCGTTACCCCCTTCGGGTGTGGTAGTGTTGTCCGAGTCAGATCCAGAGCTCACGGCTATGCTTTCCCGGGCCGCCGCGAGTGTGACACCATCGATAACTTCGCCCAACAGTTCTCGGTGGCCCAGAAGCAGACGGAGACCCGCTGCTGCCTCCACCCATTTTGCACCTCCGCCTGCTCGTCGCCGAGGGCATCCCCCTGCGGCCGCCTCCACCCCTGCTAAACCCAAGCAGCAGCCTCCACAATCGGGGAAGCAGGGCGCCGGTCGTAAGGGTGCTGCCCAACCCGTGTCGGGGCCCGCAAAGTCTGCAGGCAAGCGCAAGGAAAAGCGGCCCTGACACGGGGAGCCCAGGGAGAAGAGGAGCTGCTCCAGGGGAGGTGGTGTCCACACCCCTCCTCCCCCCGGAGGAGGACCAGGGGGAGAATGACTACAAAGCTGGTACCGTGATCAACATCCTGCCGCTAACCCTCTAGGGTCCAGTGGTACCCACATGCTCAATAAAAGAGCAGTTTCCTTCCTCCCTGAGCCCCGAGAGGGACAGGTTGGCAGTGTGCGACGCCCCCGGACCTTGCCACTCCTTTCCTCCCCTCTCACCCCTCGCCAGAGGGCAGCAGTTTGGGCACTTAGGACGCCCCCGGGCCTTCTCACCCACACTCTGCCCCACCTGGAGTACTCAGGCAACACTCCGGGCCTCCCGAGTCGGGTCTGAGTACTCCACTTCACTGCCTTACCCCGGGTACGTCTGTGGTGCCGTTGGTCCCGCTTGTTCGGTCTCTGGGGGCCTTGCTAGGTCTCCCCAGGCCGTCACACTGGCTCATCCGTACCATCAGACTCGGCTATGCGATTCAATTCGCACGCCGGCCTCCCAAGTACAAGGGCATCCTCTTCACCTCCGTGCGGAGCAGCGATGCCCATGTCTTGCTGTCCGAGATCGATGTCCTGCTGGCGAAGGGCGCAATCGAGCCGGGTTCCTCCTGCCGATATGAGGTCGGGGTTCTACAGCCCCTACTTCATTGTACCCAAGAAAGGGGGTGGGTTAAGGCCAATCTTGGACCTGCGCATTCTAAATCGGGCCCTGCACAAGCTCCCGTTCAAAATGTTAACGCAGAAAGATTGGTTTGCAGCTATCGACCTGAAGGACGCGTACTTTCATGTCTCTATCCTTCCTCGACACAGACCGTTCCTACACTTTGCGTTCGAGGGGAAAGCATATCAGTACAAAGTCTTGCCCTTCGGGCTGTCCCTGTCGCCTCGCGTCTTCACGAAAGTTGTCAAAACAGCCATTGTTCCGCTCAGAGAACGCGCCGTTCGAATACTCAACTATCTCGACGACTGGCTCATACTGGCTCAGTCACGGGATCAGTTGTGCGGACACAGGGACATGGTGCTCAGTCACCTCAGCCTGTTGGGACTTCGGGTCAACCGAGAGAAGAGCAAACTCTGCCCCACGCAGAGGATCTCTTATCTCGGTATGGAGCTGGATTCGGTCAACCGGACTGCGCGCCTCACTCCAGAGCGCATCCGGTCAGTGCTGAACTGCTTGAATACGTTCAAAGGCAGGACAGCGGTCCCACTGAAATTTTTTCAGAGGTTCCTGGGGCATATGGCATCTACAGCCGCGGTAACGCCGCTCGGATTGCTTCATATGAGACCGCTTCAATGCTGGTTGCACGACCGAGTCCCGAGATGGGGGTGGCAGAGCGGTCAGTACCGGGTCTCAGTTACTCCTTACTGTCGCCAATCCTTCAACCCCACGTTTCTCCGGGCCGGAGTGTCCTTAGAACAGGTGTCCAGGCATGCTGTGGTCTTCACGGATGCCTCATCCACAGGCTGGGGGGCCACGTACAACGGGCACGCAGTTTAGGGTCTGTGGACGGGGCCCCAACTGCGTTGGCATATCAATTGCCTAGAGTTACTGACGGTACGTCTTGCCCTGGCCCTGTTCAAGAAGCCGCTCCGGGACAAGCACGTACTGGTCCATTCGGACAGCACTGCGGCCGTTGCATACATCAACCGACAGGGTGGTCTACGCTCCCGTTGCATGCTCCGGCTCGCCCGCCATCTCCTCCTGTGGAGTCAGAAGTTTGTGAGGTCACTTCGTGCCATCCACATCCCAGGTGCGCTGAACCAGACAGCCGACGAGCTCTCTCGTCAGTCGACACCTCCGGGCGAATGGCATCTCCACCCCCGGAGCGTCCAGCTGATATGGGACCACTTCGGAGTTGCACAGGCAGACCTGTTCGCTTCTCCGGAGTCGACCCATCGCCAGTGGTACTATTCCCTGACCGGGGGTACCTTAGGCACAGATGCACTGGTGCACAGCTGGCCCTGGGACCTACGCAAGTATGCGTTTCCCTCAGTGAGCCTTCTCGCACAGACACTGTGCAAGGTCAGGGAGGACGAGGAGCAGGTCTTGTTAGTTGCGCCCTATTGGCCCAACCGGACCTGGTTCCCCGAACTCACACTCCTCACGACAGCCCCTCCCTGGCCGATCCCCCTGAGGAAGGACCTGCTTTCTCAGGGGCGGGGCACTCTATGGCACCTACGTCCAGACCTCTGGAATCTCCATGTCTGGTCCCCTGAGTTTCTAGGTGGCATGCCACAAGCTGTGGTAGAGGCGCCTCTACTCTCTGAAGTGGAACCTGTTCGTTGAGTGGTGTTCTTCCAGCCGGGAAGACCCCTGGAAGTGTTCGATTAACGTTGTGCTTTCCTTCCTGCAGGATGGGTTGGAGCAAAGGCTGTCTCCCTCCACCCTCAAAGTGTACATCGCGGCAATAGCGGCGTATCACGATGCAGCAGACGGTAAACCAGGCGCTGTGCTTCAGCTGAAGCTGAAGGTCCGAGCCCCTTATCTCGCCGGGTTTTTATACCCGGAACGCGGGGCGGTGCGTGGAAAGCGTGAACCGCATGCCAATGTTCATTGGCTCATTTCTATACACTCAAAGTAGATTGGTCTCTGAAAACAGATCCCAATTCGTCGGTCAGTTCCGACGTACGTCTCCGTTCCCTCCTTCAGGGAACGAGGGTTACATACGTAACCGAGACGTTTCCTGAGCAGCAAATCAGCATATTAAAATGATTTCTGAAGGATCATGTGACACTAAAGACTGGAGTAATGGCTGCTGAAAATTCAGCTTTGCCATCAAAGGAATAAAATATATTTAAGAATATATTAAAATAGAAAACAGTTCATTTAAAATCTAATAACATTTCATAATAGTACTGTTTTCTCTGTAAGTATAAAAGACTTTCAAAAACATTTAAAAAATCTTACTAAACCCAAAACTTAAAAAAACCCTGTTAGTGATGCAGATTTGGAATGGCAGGAGGGTGAGTAAAGGATGACAGAATTTTCATTTTTGGTTAAACTATCACTTTAAGGCATATTCACACCAAGAGCAAAGCGACAATAAAACTATGTGGTCATTCTCATGGGATGGCATAATGCAAGTTAAACACATTCCCAATTTGTCATTACCTGGTTTGTTTAGCTCCACTTGCTTGATGGTGTGGCTTTTTAATGTTTCCTTTAACTCAGACTTAGAGACTCGCCTCTGAATATATCTAGAGTGCCAGTACTGGATACATGACTCTAGTCTTTTTCATGGCAAAATCATGAAAATTCATGCTCAGTGCAAATAAGCTTTTAGGTTTTAGGTCAGCATTGTAACATTTGCTGTCAAAGTATTTTGCATCTTAAAGTTGGAATACACTATACACTCTAAAAAAAAGGCTCGTAATCATAGGGGAACCTTTTTTAGTGCTGTGCTATATAGCACCAATTTTGGTGCTTCAGTGGTTCTTCAGCGGTTCTTCAGAGGTGCTATATAGCACCTTAGTCAAAGAACCGGTGAAGAACCGCTGAAGAACCGCTGAAGAACCACTGAAGAACCACTGAAGCACCAAAATTGGTGCTATATAGCACTAAAAAAGGTTCCCCTATGATTACGAGCCAAGAACCATTTTTGGTGCAATATAGAACCTTTTTTTTTTTAGAGTGTAGAATTTGCAAGTCAGAGTCAGTCTGCAGATTTTGGGCAGCTGGAGTTGACAGATTTAGCAGAAAATCTTGTGGTGTATGATGGACATCTGGTTTTTTAGCTTCAGACTCCATTCTGATTCCATCCAGTTGAAGGATATCAAATGTGTTTGCTATTTTCAGCAGATTTTAGAACACATATTGTTTTCATTTGTTGAGCATCTCCTAGCAATGAGGTGCATGTGTCTGAGTTTGTTGTGGCATGACTTGAAAGTGGTAGTGTGTGATCCTCAGTTGTTTAGTGTATGATGCCCAGTTTATCTCTGTAACCATTTGCCTAGTCTGCAAGTATATAATGTATAGTGTTTAAAAAAATCTCTTCAGATTTTGAAAGTTGTGTAGTGTATTCCAGCCCTTAGAGAAACTTTTTTTCACTTTAACATCTTGAAAGAACATCATTGTGGAGCATTATCAGCCATTGTAGCATTTTTGTGTATCATCTTAATGTATTTCTTATTAAACTCTCATATTCAGGATTGATACAACTAGAGCTTGTGACTACATTCCTTCCCCATCTCCGGATGGAGGAATGCAAAATGGAGGAGTCACAGGAGGGGACGTCACTCCAGTAGGAGATGGAGGACCAGTCACAGGAGGAGCCATGGAAGGAGGAGTCACAGGTGGAGGTGAAGGAGTCACGGGAGGAGCAATCACAGGAGGAGTTACAGAGATGGCATACCCTGCAGAGCAAGGTGCTTTCAGCAAGGAGGACCTTCAGAGTGCTGTCTCGCATGATAGGTGAGTAGGAAATGTTTGACTATCCATAATGCACCAAACTAATTCAAGGCCCTGATATACTTTAAGTGAAATCAAAGAACGAACTGGTGTGACATAATTTCAAACAAAGTCAGGCCAAAGCGAAATTCATTTGGAGCTTGTTTTGGGAATTCGAAATGGAACATCTTGGCAAAACAAACTTTCCGGAAAGGTTCGCTCCTGCTGGTAAACATCTTCAAACTACCATTGGTCCATGGTGATTACATAATAGATGGAGTGTTCTGGCACTCTGGAAATATTCACATTTCTTCTGTTCAATCAAATATCTGCGAGTAAAAGCATGAACACACTGGAGAGTTGCTTTATAGTCGAAATTTAAGTTATAATTCTAATTGAAAGTGAAAGTGAAATTGTTTTATGTTTAATGCTGTAAAGCTGCTTGCTTTAAAGTAATCTATTGTATAAAGTGCTATATAAATAACAACAATAATGACTTGATTTGACTGGAGTGCCAAATTGCAGAGCTGGTGCAAACATATCCACATATAATCAGATGCTTTCTTGACCGCTGTTTTATCACCTCTGTCATTTTTGGTAACTTCTGTGTAAAGAAATGAAAAAGAACTTTGTTGTGAATATATCGGGGCCTTCACATGACTCAAACAACAGTCTATCTGATATTTTACAAGCTTTTCTCACAAATGAATATATCTGCCTGATTTTGTGATTATGTTTGAACAGACAGTGGTTTCCTGAGGTTCCTCCGGCACAAACTGCAGCACCTAATGGGAGCAGTGAATGTGTGGCCCCAGTTCAACACATTGACAATAATAGCAATAGTTACCAAGGCAACGGCCAAGATTCTGGTGGCTACAATGGCAATGGCTACCATGGAAATGGCTACTATGGGAATGGTACCAATGGGACTGGTTATCCAGTCAACCGTTACTCCAGCAATGGCTATAGCAGCAATGGCTACACCGGTAATGATTATCAAAGTAATGGATTCAATGGTAACGGATACAACAGCAATGAATACAATGGCAATATTTTCGCTGCACGACGACGCATGCTTCCCCCAACTCCCTTAGGTAAAACCAACTTTTATCTTTATGCACTGCAAAATAAATAATGTGTTAAACACTTGAGTGAACCTAACATTGTTGACTTTTTCCTGCATATCTCAGGCCGAAAGCCAAACTTTAACATCCAGTGTTTGAGAAGGCAGGGCAGCAATGAGGATCTCCCAATCCCAGGCACTTATCACCAAAATTCCCCACCCTGTAGGGCACGAATACAGGTAACTTTTCTCCAGACTTGGAATTGTATCTCTATAGGCTGCACCAACAGATACCGACCAACATTGACCATCACCAGAATACAGTACGTTACTTCTCAGATATTCCATGACCCAACAATCTATGATTCAACATGTTCAACTGGCAAAAACAAGTTCTGACCAATAACCCACTGATCTGATAAAAACCTGTCAAAGCTTCTGTTGCCGTTTGTCGGTGCAGTGTGAATTTCCCTTTAAAGTTGTGTCACATTAATAGGCCTCGACAACATGATCAGTAATTTACTGAAAAACTTAATGTCTTCTGGTGGATTATTCAAGGAGATACGCACACATTTTTTGCTGAGAAATCTTTGATGATTTGAATAAAGTAACACTGAGAATAACTTTGTTATTGTTATTTCAAAATTTGTATTTAGTGGATTTAAGCAACTGATACTTAATATTTATTGGAAAGGTGTTGAAAAATGTATAAAAACACGATACAGCAAGCATTTGAAGTATATTTATTTAAGTCATTGTAATGCATTTCATGATATTATTTCTATAATAATAAAACGTTAAAGAAATCATTTAATCATTAAATTGAATTAATTAAATATTAGAGATTAAATTTAATTAATATCAGCATTAGAGTGAGAGCTACAGTAATATAATACAGTAGCCTGTTCTACCTTGTTGATTATCACTATAACAATATTCTTGCTACAAATTTTTTTTATTTTAAAGTATTATGATTATTATTCATATTTATATAACTAATCTAAATATAATATAAATATTCAATTTAATATTTTTTCTATATTTATATTTATCTTATATCTAAATATTTATTAATATTTATCTTGTCATAGCTGAAATTCTTTTTTGACTACCACTGCAAAATAGATTTCTTTATGATTATAAAAGCAATAAAAATACATTTCCATCAATAAATTACAATGAAAGCCTAATGTATCAAATATGATACAAAAACAAGTATGCAAAAATATTTTTAATTTGAAAAAACTACATATAAAATTTATATTGCATTTTAAAATTGTACAAATTATGTTTTTATTACATTGTAGATAAATGTCCTGACATATTTCTTCATATCTCAGGCTTTAAAGGGATGAAAAGATACTTTAGATATGTCATAATGGATATATAGAATAAGATATAACTTGGAGAATACACCAGCAATATACAATTGTGCAAAATTGTAAAACAAACGTGCAAATTATTATTTTTTTGTGCTTCCCAAGACACAAAACAGCTACGACTCACGGCGGAGCAGCATTTCATCTGCGGTTTCTTCTGCCTCTTGGGTGAACAACCAGGCCAAGCGGGGTCGTCTCCTCTATGCCCCCCTCATTCTGGTGAACGAGGTGGGGGGCACTCAGGCAATGTGGGGTGACCCCAATGGCAGCGCCAGCCTGCCGGCGTCGGCCCATCCCGGGTGGATTGATAGTGGGATGGCAGGTGCACCCCACCAACCTCGGGCGTACACCACTCTCAGATTGCCCTCCCAACACAGCCCCGGATACATTGAGAAGGGAAGCGCTGACAGCCTCGTAGAGTCGGTAAATAAGCTTCCTGAATGGTGTATCAAATAACCCTAAGTAATAAGAATAGTTGTTATTTATGCAGGTTCAGTGGCTATAAAAACTATTCAAGCTAGACTTTGTTTTGTTTTACTGCAGTGTATCAAAAATGTCATTTTGGGCTGTGATAAAAAGAAAAATAAACTTTAGAGGGGTCATGAAATATACTGATATATTGATATTTACACACATAAGAAATTGCTCTAAAATAACAACAGTAACACTTTACAATAGGGTCTCATTCGTTAACATTAGTCAATGTATTAATTAACATGAACTAACAATGAGAAATACATTTGTTACAGTTTTTATTCATCTTTGTTAATATTAGTTAAAAATAGAGTTGTTCATTGTTTGCTCATGTTAGCTCACTGTGTATTAACTAATGTTAACAAATACAACATTTGATTTGAATAATGTATTAGTAAATGTTGAGATGAACTAACTAATAAATGCTGTAGAAGTATTGTTCATTCTTAATTCATGTTATCTAAAGTAGTTAAATAATGTTAACTAATGAAACCTTATTGTAAAGTGTTACCATAAAACATGCTGCAAGTTTCATGCCTCAAAGCTAACTCCGCAGTACCCAGTTTCAAATAGGAGTTTTTGTTTTCCATTCTTCTGAAATACCACATTTGACGTTATGATGTCACAATTTTCTTCTATGCCCCTTAAAGGGTTAGTTCACCCAAAAATGAAAATTCTATCATCATTTACTCACCCCTATGTCGTTCCAACATCTTCTGAACACAAATTAAGTTATATTTAATTAAATCTGAGAGATTTCTGCCCCCTTTTTGACAGCTATGCAACTGCCACTTTGACGCTTCAGAAAGTTCATACAACTATGTTCGCTGATCAATGTTTAAATGTGAATATAAAGTGAGCATGTCTCTTCAGAAAATTTGGACCAAACCGCTCGATACTTATGGATAAGTTTTACGATCTCTTTGTGAACTTTTTTTTTGTGGTCAAAATTTTATTTGAATTAAATTCCTGTACCAGGAACATATATCAAAGTTTCCATTTACTTTGTACAGAGAGATGCCATGAAAACGGTCCACATATAAAAGAAATACATAAATAAAAAAAAACAAGAGAGGGAAGAGAAGGACGTCAACATTTCAGCTTCTTTATAAACTTTTTGAAGCGTCAAAGTGGTAGTTGCATAGCTGTCAATAGAGGGAAATCTCTCAGATCTCTGAGAGAAAAATAACTTATGCTCTTAAAGGTGCAGTGTGTAGTATTTAGGAGGATCTATTGACAGAAATGCAATATAATATACATAACTATGTTTTCAGTGGTGTATAAAGACCTTAAATAATGAACCGTTATGTTTTTAGTACCTTAGAATGAGCCGTTTCTATCTACATACACAGCGGGTCCCCTTACAGTGAAGTCACCATTTTGCACCGCCATGTTTCTACAGTTGCCCAAAACGGACAAACTGCTCTACAGAGCGCTAGCTACTCTCTGCTGTCTCAGACGATGACATCTTTGTCCTTTGTTGCCCACCGTAGCTTACGGAAGTCGGTCCGCCGGAAGCTAGATATTTTACTTTATAATATGTTAAATATGGATATTTATCTTACAAAAACCCATCGATTCGCTTCAGAAGGCCTTTATTAACCCCCTGGAGCCGTGTGGATTACTTTTATAATGGATGGATGTGCTTTTTTGGGCTTCAAATTTTGAGCTGCCATTCACTGCCATTATAAAGCTGGGAAGAGCCAGGACATTTTTTTATATAACTCTTGTCTTATACACCTAGGATGGCTTGAGGGTGAGTAAATCATGGGGTAATTATACCTTTAAAGAGCTGGCCATGGTTCACTTGCGTTTCTGAGGCAATGTCCCTGAAATGAAGTGTAACAGATAGATGGAAAATGATCATATCATATATTGAAAATATTTGAAAATTTTGATGTGAAACAACTTCCTCCAGAAATATAAAGATGTGAAATGCATTTCATGACCCCTTTAAAAAAAACTTCAATAATTCTAAAAATAAACTTTAAACCCCATTTAATATGAAACATCTAAATTGCCAGTGCAACGAATTGCTTTTAGCAGACATATAACTAGGTAAATGGAGATCACTTCTTCTGTAACATCTTCTTCATTTTGTCTCTTTTAGATCCTGATCTCTGAAGGCTTGGGTCTATATGCCAAAGACCCCAAATTTGTTGACTTTGCAAAACGGGAAATTGCAGGTGCCTGTAACATGACTATTGACGAAATGGAGAGTGCTGCAACTGACCTTCTAAGTCAAGGACAGGCGGGGCAACCAATCAGGCGCCTCGAGGAGGATCTGTCTGATGAGATGAACTGTGTTATATCATACTAAATGGGTTTAGGGAAAGCAGGACATAAATTGTCAGTGAGATTGTGATGTTCTCTGCTTAACTGAGCTGAATATGAAGAGGTGAATGTATTTGAGTTTGTGATGCAGAGTTAATTATATTCAGTTCCTTCAGTAGATATAAGGAACCTGTGGTGACCACAATGATCTGTATATCCCAATTGCTTTGCACACGAGTTTAGTAAGAGCCCAGACCACAAGATGAGCCTATATTACTCTGATTACAAGTCCTGAAGCAATTTATGAAAAGACAGACTTTGTGAGATCATAAAGGCAGCAACTAAATTTGGTAAAAGAATTGAGATTTTGTCAAACTTGTCCATTTGTCCCTGTGGAAGTCTTCATTTTTTATAAGATTAATTAGCCTAATAAAAGACACAATAAAAGGCCAATATCTTTCAAATGACTGGATCACACAAACCTTAAATGTTACTATGTTACTATGCTACTAGTGTTACTATTATAAATGTATGGGCTCATGTACTTCTCTCTTTCAGCACAAATCCAAATGTTTCCATGGTTGCGATGTAACATTTAATTGCTAACATATTATTTATTTTGTAAACACAGCTTTGTGCTTCACTCGTGTGGTAATACGCCATTTGCATTACATTGTGGGAGTGGCCTTTCCCTGTAGATTTGCTCGCGTGACTCTCTTGATTAGTGGAAAATTCTCTACAGCACCATTGGTATTGTAGTTTTCCAGCAATAATTCTGTTACACATGATTTAACCCTCTGGTGCTCTTCGGTCATATCTGACCGAAAAATGTTCTGTTTTGAAATGTTAAAAATCACAGCTTAATCGGAATTATATGAAACTTGGTGACTTTTCTTGCATTAGGTATGTAAACACACACAAAAATTGGGGTCATGATTCGAGCATGCTTGGTCGTAAAAAAAAAAAGTAGCGTTCATTGTCTTCGGTCATAAATTACCAATCATAGGAAATGAATGGGAAATCGGCAAAACCACAAAAATTCACTGAATATTTGTGTGTACAATCTACAAATCGGCCACAATGCTGAAAAAAGTACATAGCAGTAAAGGGGTGACACTCTAAAACATCAAGAGTGTGATATTGACGCATCCACTCACACACACACGCACACTTATACACACACACACACCTATGAAAAACCGAACCTATGAACCACATTTGGAATTTTTTTAAATCATTTTTAATATTCAAATCCATCAAAAAAAAAAAAAAAATCATTAAATGTGTTCAAAAGAGAACTAGGGAATTCTCCAAAGAGACCTCTAGTGATTACACCCATGGTTGCATGATTTCTTAAATAATTCCAAAAGAGGGCACTAATCTGACTTTAAAAAAAAATTATTTGAAGGCCTAGTCTCTATTTTAACCTGAAATACTGCAATACATTTTTTTTTTTTTAATTACAAAATTTAAAAAAAAAATAATTTTCAATGGCAAAAATAGACCATAATTATTGCATAAATATTAAAAAAATACTATCAAATCATCTCAAAATACAAAATTAAAAAGAAAAAATATTATTGAAGAAAAATAAATTGCATTGGTTTTACTGGGGTGGAGGAAGTTAAATTTTTAGGTGTCCGGTCACTTATGAACGGGAAGACAACCAATGCAACCCCTAAACGAAGAGCACCAGAGGGTTAAAAATAAATAAGTTAAAATAATGGTTTCAACAAAAGATTAACAACACCAGAGCTCACAACAAATCACTCACTTCAAACAATCACAACAATTAGCAAATGACAACAATCCAACGATCCAATCAATTCCTGAGAGACAAAATCAAGTCCTTAGCAACATCCCGACCAAGCCGTTTCATCTGAATTTCACAATAGGGAAGAAAAGACTGTCACAATGTCTGTTTCATGTCAATTTTACTTTTGAAGTATTTGTCATTGCTCATTCCCCACACATTTTGTTCAAGAACATGTTGTTTACAGCTGAATAGATCAGTATGTGCATATAGTATTATCGTTTTGAAGGGCTGAAATCCTTGACAGAAACAGTAATGCTTCATTAATGCCTCTCTGATGTGTTTTGACTGTCAATATCTGTTTTCTGCACACAATGTGGTAAAGCAAAAACAGGTAAAGATGTCAGCAGTGCGGACACACTTCATCAGGAACAAAAATTATGCTATTGCTAGAGAGAGGTAACACAAAATTTGTGTGGCTGAAATATCGAGAGGTGGCTCGTTACCAAAAAACTATCACATCAGGTTTACTTTATCACATGATAAAAAGACACAGCATCAAGACTTAAATTATACTTACTTTATTTTCGTTTTTGTAAGTCTCTATAATTCATCCTCTATATCCTTCTCATCTCATCCACATTATTAGGTTTGTGGGAGGACAAATATGAACAGAGATTCACCTTGAATAGTTTATGAACAAAAGAAAAAAGGTAGGGAAACTGGAATGTTTGGAATGAAATACTGATGTATTATTTACTACTGTGAAACTTGTGCATCAAACAGTAAGTTATTTAAATAAATAAAAAGTTCACAGAACTACACTATTTAGCTGAACTGTAACTATATTGATTCTCAACATTTGGTCGTTCAAATAGTGACTCAAGAAAGTAGTACAGTGTACAGTGAGAAATGCCTGGTTCCCACAGTGAAGTTCAGCGGTAGTAAAGCTCTTATATAGGGATTTTGTGCTTTTTATCAACGCTGTCATTAATTCACACACCACTGTGTTATGTAGGCTATTACAAAATCTTGATGCAGAAGATGCTACCCTCTCCTCATTCCCTGCATTGTTGGTCATTTTTTTCAACATGGCAATGACAATATGTATTCTCCCAAGGTGAAAAACCTTTTGTGGACATGTATTTCACCCATTCTTATCTCTCTTGAGCACCTGTTGGGGATTCAGTGGAGCGACACTCCCCATTAGGAAATGCAATGAAAACTTTTGAATGTTCAAATGTTCAAAATGTTCTTATTTTTTTTAAATATAAATTTTTTTAATTTAGTACTGACCTTCGGAAGCAACAGAAGATACATGTTTCCCGGAAGACAAATAAAGTATAATTTACAATGTCATACAGTCACTGCTGGAAAAGAGAGGGTTCAAATATGCAAATTAAGATGCTGGAATTTGCAGGACCTGGAGGATTTTTCGGAAGAACATTAGGCAGTTTAACTGCTCAGAACCAGGGCCGGCCCTGACCAATTTGCTGCCCTAGGCAAGATTTTACTTGGTGCCCCTTGTATCAAGGTTTAGCACTACGCTACACGTTATCAGTCTAAGTTGTGGAAACAATCGTACTGTTTTATTTTTGTAATGCATTGATGTTTTATTTTTATTGTTGTTGTTTTATATGATGTCCAGTCCATTCTACCCCGTCATTATGTTCATGATATTATTATTATTTTTTTTTTTTTAAAGGCTGATGATAGTAAAACTGTACAAATATTGCACCTATGCCACATTACAGCCTAAACACAAATAGCAAGAGTAATTGCATCTAACATTCATGCACAAACTATTCATTGAGAACTAGCAAAAGGGTTTGTTTTCTAGTAGATGGCAGCAATCTTCCACTAAACTATGAGCATTCATGCTTTCACCAGGAATTCAACTGAGAAATTTTGATATTTAATGTGAATATCAAATTACTAAATTACTAATACTAAATATCATTACTAATTTCGGCAAATACATTTTAAAATTGCTATACACCCCCTTAAAACTGCACAACTGCAGAGTAAAAACATAAGGCTATTAAAAAAGTGATATTACATGCGTTTAATATTTTTATATTATTTATTTTTTTACAAAATCACACTGGCTGTGGCCTCTGGAGAACCCAGAACAGCTGCTTGCATAAAGTTTAAGGTAAAAATAACTGGAATTAATTAGCAAACATTAGTATTTTACTACTATGCAATTAAATAAACTGTTCATTAATTTGCCTACATCACTTTACTTCTGTCTTTACACGGCAAAAAATGCTCTTCTTATTTAGAATCTTTTTCTTGTTTCCAGTCCAAATATCTAAAAATTCTTAAATCAAGGTGCATTTACTAGATAAGTAAAATGACATACTTCATTTTGATTTTATTTTCAAGTAAACAAGAAAAATTATCTGCCAATGGGGTGAGAAAAATAATCTTATTTCTGTTTGGGACAGAAACAAGATTTCAATCAGAAACAAGATTATTATTTTTCCACTCCATTGGCAAACAATTTTGCTTGTTTTAAGCAAAAACTCACTTCATTTTGATTTTATTTTCAAGAAAACAAGAAAACTATCTTCTGTCATTTAACTTATCTAGTAAATGCACCTTGATTTAGGAATTTTAGATATTTAGACTAGAAACAATACACAAATACTATGTAAGAAGAGCAGTGTATCCCTTATCTTCCCTTCAATTCGGCCATCCGTCATAAATAATCAGGCAACTTACACCGTGTCAACACCTGGCGCGAACGGCCAAGCACCCTAATATATGAAAGCAATCCTGTCTGCGTTGGATGCGGCGAGAGGCGACGCGACACAACAAATTCCCCTAACGATAAACTGATCGCGCGTTGTATTTCTGACGCACTTCAAGTAGATCGGCGGGGGGAGATTGATGAGGCTGACCGGGAAGAGGCGGGGGACTTAATTACGGTTTTTTTGCGCTTTATGTGGTAATATTTCAGTAATAACATCAATAATATTAATAAAATAGAATCATTAATACATTTTGGCGCCCCTATGGACGAGTGGCGCCCCTAGCATTTGCCTATTCCGCCTATGCCACGGGCCGGCCCTGCTCAGAACAAACAAGGCAGAACAACCATCACAAAACAAAAAGCCGTGGATCATCCATGTAATGACACACAGTATAAAGAATCAATGATTCATAAACTTTTGAATGGGGTCATTTTTATAAATTCAGCTATTTTTTTGTCTTGGGGACTATATGTAAAAAATCTTCAGGACCGTACAAAAAATGTATATGCATTTTGTATGGTCCAATTTTTGCAGATTCTGCAAGTTGAGCACGACTGTACAAACGCACACATTGTAAATTACATATTCCACATCCACTGAGAATATGTGTGTGTGTGTGTGTGTATGTGAATTATATATATATATATATATATATATATATATATATATATATATATATATATATATATATATATATATATAATATAATATAATATAATATAATATAATATAATGTAATATAATATAATATATATATATATATATATATATATTATACATACATACATATACACACACACACATACATTTTCTCAATAAGCGGCAGTGTTTTAGGGTAACAGTTGCCAATCTCAGTTTTAACAGCACAGTTTGTAGATAATACTTTTTTTTTTTAAATCTTTGCTTAGATATTTGTATGTCACAGCAAAAAATAAATGGTATGTTGGATAGTTTCTGGGGGATGTTCATGTATCCTCTGTACTTGAGTTCTTGTTGAATGTGCTGGTTCCCAATTCACTTACTTATAGGCTATACCCTATATACACTCACCTAAAGGATTATTAGGAACACCATACTAATACTGTGTTTGACCCCCTTTCGCCTTCAGAACTGCCTTAATTCTACGTGGCATTGATTCAACAAGGTGCAGAAAGCATTCTTTAGAAATGTTGGCCCATATTGATAGGATAGCCTCTTGCAGTTGAAGGAGATTTGTGGGATGCACATCCAGGGCACGAAGCTCCCATTCCACCACATCCCAAAGATGCTCTATTGGGTTGAGATCTGGTGACTGTGGGGGCCATTTTAGTACAGTGAACTCATTGTCATGTTCAAGAAACCAATTTGAAATGATTTGAGCTTTGTGACATGGTGCATTATCCTGCTGGAAGTAGCCATCAGAGGATGGGTACATGGTGGTCATAAAGGGATGGACATGGTCAGAAACAATGCTCAGGTAGGCTGTGGCATTTAAACGATGCCCAATTGGCACTAAGGGGCCTAAAGTGTGCCAAGAAAACATCCCCCACACCATTACACCACCACCACCAGCCTGCACAGTGGCATGATGGATCCAAATTCTGACTCTACCATCTGAATGTCTCAACAGAAATCGAGACTCATCAGACCAGGCAACATTTTTCCAGTCTTCAACTGTCCAATTTTGGTGAGCTTGTGCAAATTGTAGCCTCTTTTTCCTGTTTGTAGTGGAGATGAGTGTTACCCGGTGGGGTCTTCTGCTGTTGTAGCCCATCCGCCTCAAGGTTGTGCGTGTTGTGGCTTCACAAATGCTTTGCTGCATACCTCGGTTGTAACGAGTGGTTATTTCAGTCAACGTTGCTCTTCTATCAGCTTGAATCAGTCGGCCCATTCTCCTCTGACCTCTAGCATCAACAAGGCATTTTCGCCCACAGGACTGCTGCATACTGGATGTTTTTCCCTTTTCACACCATTCTTTGTAAACCCCAGAAATGGTTTTGCGTGGAAATTCAGTTTGGAGTTCAGGAGATTGTCTTGACCAGGACCACAACCCTAAATGCATTGAAGCAACTGCCATGTGATTGGTTGATTAGATAATTGCATTAATGAGAAATTGAACAGGTGATCCTAATAATCCTTTAGGTGAGTGTATACCCTAAACGTATATACTCTTTTTGTGAAGAAAAAGTAGATACTTTTGAGTGTGTAGCAGAAGAGTAGGCAAGCTTTGGGACAAACTACCAATGTCATAAGATTGCGTGCTGTTGGATAATTATGTGCATTCTGTCACCGTAACCCCAACCTGTCAATTATCCTTGGTACGTCCGAAATAGCATAGTGAGAACATTTGAGTTTGAACTTACTTCACAACCATTAAAAAGTATGCCCTGGCTATATAGTATGAATATGGGTAGAAGGAATGAAATTCGGGCTACATCCAACAATGTGCACTCAACCAGAATCTCGGAGTAAGTAGTAGGTCATCTGGGTACTTTTCACCTGTTTTTCGAATACTTCTCTTTTGGCATTCTATAGGGAAGTGTGGCAAGGGGGTGCGGTTCAGCAAAGACTGCAGTGGAAGAGCGAGCCAGGAGACAAGTGGTGAGTAAAGTAGGTCAAGTGCATGATTACTAACACCTTTCTCTGATTCTAGGTATTGGTGTGGTTAGTCGGGATAAAAGCCCCCGGCCAAATGGGGATAGACAGACTTCCAGTGTGCGTGCCAGTATCTGCAATACAAAATCCTAGAGTTCATAAGGCATGTTATTTATGTTTATTGTCTAAGTTGCCTAATAAAGTGGCTGATTGTTTTCACCGACCATGGTCTTCTCCTTCATTCATTCCACAAACCCACTAGAGGAAGTATCATTGTACAGGAAGGAAGTATCCTCGACACAAAGTCCCTTTCAAGGAAAGTCTTGGCAAATATGGCCATATTTGCTTTCGGGCAGCTATTTTGGGTATCCAAGACCAAGTCCTTTATCTACTTGAATGGGGGAATCCTGAAATCTCAAAAACTTCTTGCCGAACTCACAGTTAAAATAACATTATTCCCACTCTTATGTTAAAAATAAGGTGGAAAGATAATAAAAAAAGATCTGAAGTGTTTCTATTATGAAGAACACCGCTTTCTCACATAAGGCAGTTAAACAGCCCCTGCATAAAGTGAATAAGCGATTTTTGATCCATTGATAAAACAATTCAGCACCGCCGCCATGGACAGCACCTGGTAACGTCGCACTTAAGCAACCTCCTATGGTATAGTTCGGGGAACACGCCTAGAAATGGTATACCTTTGGTTAAGTTATATCTTTACAGTCTTCGTAGCGTGCTAAGAGACAACGTTATAGGGAAATCCAGCCCTGAACATTGTGGATTTTAGTGTACGACACTCAAAAATCAAGTCTGTGCGTAAGCACATTTTATAATGAGCCACTTGATGTGCACATGACACTAATGCAGATAAAACAAAAACAGTGTAAATATGAAAACAAGGCTTTATTTACTGGAAAGAAACTGTCCTTTAGCGCAGGCCATTGAACTTGGTGTAACTTTAAGGGAAAATCTCCCATGTTCACTTGCCCTGTACAAACAAAGACTGTCTGTTAATGTGAGAGAAATAAATGGTAGCACAGCTCCTTCTCTTGCATTAAAACATTCTCATTTCCCCTCAGTGGGCATGATGGTCATATGAGAAGTTTTCGTTTGGATAGTATACTGTAGTATAGAGTAGATGTGTAGACAGGAATACACAACAGAATAATTCTTACTACTTTCAAGCTTTGCAAGCCATTGGGTGCTGATTTCAACTTACTTTGCGACCAGAAAATTGAGTGTGATTAATTATCAAGGTCAACTTTCATATTGTGGAATAAAAAATCTTTTGTGCAATGACCTATATAGTCCAAAACAATCAATCTGTTGAGCAAAACTTTGATCTGTAGTTTGCGCTTAATAATCATCAATCTTGTAATTGTAATTATAGTCCAGTGTATCTGTCAACTCAATCTCTTCTGGTGGGGTTGTGTTCTCTTCAAAGGTTTCCCCAAGGGTCCAAGAGTCATACCAGGGGGTTGTACTCTCTGTGGTAGATGGAAGTGAAGTTGTGGTAGTCACGGTTGTGGTAGGGGGTGTCGTTTTGCTGACAAGAAGCCTCTGCTGCCGTAGGCGGCGGATTCTCATTAGCCGTAATCGACGGAGACGAGCCCTGTTCATGTCGCCACCGTTACCATCAGGAATTTGGTTATTGAATTTAGTATTTGGTATTTGGTTACTGCTGTGTGAAAAGTGCTGCCCACCGCCCCTGTTGCCACTGCTCAGCAACCGGATGGGCCTATTGCCATGGAGAGCCATGATCTGTTTGATGCGGTCCCAGTTAGACTTGTTGAGTTCAAAGTTGCACAGGGTAGCACCTGGGTCAAACCCCACTACACATAGACGGGTGAAGGAAGAGTAGCCGTCTGCTCTGGCAGTAACACGGTACTCACCAGGGTTTAGAAGTCGCCAGTAATCTCCAGATTCACCTAAGAGTAGAAGACTTTTTATTGATACCCTTTAGTTTACTAAAAACGGTACAATTTCAAGAACTACAGAAAATATCTCACCTGTCCTGACATCATGATTGACTCCCTCCACAGATACAGTGGCGTTGGGAATAGGGTTTCCCTCTTTATCTCTCACAACTCCCTTAATGCCTCGATGCACCTGGGAAAACAGCCATGGCTAATGTAAGGTTGAGCAGGGCAGAGTTGTAGTACTCAACTTTGGAAAACTCAGACTAAAGTCAGTCTCAAGTCAGAGTCCAAGACCATATTTTAAGGACCATTTGGACTCGTCCTGGACTCGAATGAGATGGTATTGACTAGTGATAGAAAATATGGTCCTGGACTCAGACTTAAAGGGTTAGTTTTGGGTGATATATCCCTTTAAGGCTGACTCAAGTACTACAACACTAGTGTTGTTGAAGTCTTACCTACAAGATTCCCTTTCAAGGGAATCTTGAGGTCAGGTGACAAAGCACAGCGCCTCATCAAGACCATAAAAGGGCACCTATGTGACAGAACCCCCAGCTTTTTTATCTTTAGAAGCAGCAAGTCTGTTTCAGTATGATTGTCAAAATTGCAAGTCCTGTTTGACTGATTTTGTTTAGACAGGAGTACTAAAGGAATGCCACCGTGCTCACTTTCTTATGGGTGACAACTCACACAATCTCTGTTTGTTTGAGACTGGAGTACGCTCAGTCAGTGCTCGAGGGGGCTGACTTTTCAAAGAAAGCACTATTTCTGTCTGTCTCTCTTCTCGAGGAATGAGAGTCAGACATCTGCTCACCACTGGTTCAGGTCCAGCAGCGCAGCGGCCTTTGATCATGAGGATTGCAGGTTGAGATTAAGTCGCATGTCAAGTCTCTCCTGATGCTCTCAGATGGTTTTTTTGCCAACCTTGCCAATTTTCAGGCAGCAGCAGTCACCCGCAGGCTTTTTCACCCTATCTCTGCTGAGTGATGCTGCCTTGGTTTGGAGTCTGCTTCCTCTTACAGAGAGTATTAGGACATTGTAGGTTGTTAGGGCAGTTGGCCCTCCTGGACAGTTTTGGGCACTCTCCTCACAATTGGACCCCCCCGGCATTATGTTCAGTTGTTTCCTGCCAGCAAGCAGTTTCAGGGCACCGAGCAGACTATTTCCTCCTGTTTGGAAGTAACTTCTGTCAATTGTGTCTCTGTGGAATGAGGTTATAGGACTCACTTCGGAAGGTTTGCTTTGGGTGCAAATCACACCAGTATGGAGTTGTCCTCTTGGCCTGACCTGATCACCTCGTACCTTCAATCAGTTTGCATTTCAACATCAAGATGCCATTGTTTATAACTCACTTGAGGTGTTCAGGTTTGATATTGAACTTTCAAAAAGGTATGCATTCTCCAATTAAGAAAACAACTTTTCTGGGGTATTATGGGGATTGAGGTGCGGTCTTGGATGGCCTTCCAGTCCACTGTCTCTAAAAAGCACTGTCCTTCGGATGAGACGTTGAACAGAGGTCTTGACTTTCTACGGTTATTAAAAATCCCACTTCTCATAAAGAGCCCCCTGTGGGGAAGCATCCCCTAGTATCTTTTATTTCTGCATGGTGACAGATGGTTGAAGCCTATCTGCAGACTGCAAGTTCTTTTTGGAATCTTTCTATAGTCGTGGAAGGTTTATAGAGGCTCCATTTGAGGCCTTGGAGTTAGCCTCTGACTCTCAAGGTGGCACTGTAACTGGCCTTAAAGTCCCAGTGAACCGGAAGTTGCAACTGATTTTGTTTCAGTGCTATGACGTATTTCCAAGTGAAATGGAATATTTAATAGAGGGCAGGGTTTTACTTCAGCGCTCCTCCTCTCCATCTCTCGCTCAGAGCAGACTAATGGTTGGAGCGGAGTGGCCTTCAAAATGCCGTCATCGGAAATGGAAAGTCATTCCAGACCGGAAGTTACTTTTCAGATTTTGATTAAAGATTACCACGCGAAACAAATTTTTCTGTGTATTAATTTGCATGGATTAATTGTTCACCCTAAGACCTATAATGTGTGCTAACGAAGTAAATAAGATCGATTTTGATTTAATGAGGACTTTAACATAGTTTAAAGTTACAGTATATTGCACCCGAGGCCAGGTTACGGTCCAAAGTTGCCTTTCTTCAAGCCTTCTCCCCTCCGCTGTTTGACTTGCCAGAGCAGGAGAGGCTTCTTCCCTTATGTCTAGTCAGGGCACTAGGGATTCATGTTGACCACTCAGGAAATGTGGTGTAAATCTGATCAACTGTTCCTGCCACCAAGCAGGGCTTGTCGCATCAACAATCGACATCGACTTCTTTTGCCTATGTGGCACGCGGTATGGCTTCGCCTCTAGGCAATAAAACCTACTCCACTAGGAGTGTGGCCTCTTCAAAGGTGCTAGCTAAGGGTGCGCCTTTACAAGATTTTTTTGTGCTATTGAGCTGCAGAGGCATGTGTGAAGTATGGAAAAGCGACTTCTCGTGGCTGGCAAAGCAGCTTGTCTTCTTGGCACAAATTCATAGAGTCTACAGTTTGGATATGGATTCAACCCCAGGATCTCAGGTTCTTCTGAGTTAATTGTTCTATTAGTGACCATAAGGTGTGCATCTATGCATCCTCTCACAACCTTGCTAGTCAGGCATTTTGCACTTAGCATATGAAACGCATGGTCTTCTAAGATTTGTTCAGTATGGTGGCATGGGTATTAACGTTCCCATAGCGTCCACACCATGATGCAGCGTTGAGTTCCCTTGAAAGGGAACACCACTGGGTTAAATATGTAACCCGGTTCCTCACAAGATGCTGCATCGCTTTGCCATACTTCAGATATTCCTCCGCACCTTCTTTAGACAATCGGAATCTGGGGATTCTGTGACGTAGGTGCCCTTTTATGGTCTTGATGAAGCGTTCCACCTTGTCACCTGACCTCCATCTGCAAATAGGAATGCTGAATAGTGTCAAGGCCATGACGCAGCATGATGCGTGTTACATACGTAACCTTTTCTGCTTTTAAACATTTGTCATGGTTCCATTCTCATGATGTGAATGTGAACAGCTCACCTGGGTCATGAAGGTAAGCAGGGCCTCTCTGTTATACTCCCACTCTCTTAAAAGTTCACTTTGATGAGGGAACTTATCGCAGCCCAAGAAAATTGACAGTTCAAAACAGTTAGTGTGAAGGTAGCTGAAGTCATTCATACCTAAAAGAAAAGGGACATGAACAGGTATCAAAAAGAAAATAGTCACAAAAAGCCCTGATATACTCACTGAGAAGTTATTTTTCATTCGTCACGGCTCTGCAATTCGGCTCTCCATACAAGACACATCACATTTATTTATACGTACCACTTAGATAGGTAAAATATATTGCTTTAAATCAAGAAGCTTTATAATATTAAACATGAAAAAAGTGACAGAGTCACTTTTGATTAGAATTAGAAAATCATTTTTTTACTATAAAGCGACCTTGACATACTAATCAGAAGAAATGAACCAGAGAAGATTTCTACATCAAAGAAGGTAGAGCCTTAATGCACACCTACATATTACGTAATTGCCATGGACCAATGGTAGTATGAAGGTGTTTACCAGCCGGAGTGAACTTTTCTGGAAAGTGTGCTTTAGCAAGCTATTTCAAATTCCCGAAACAAACTTCAAACAAATTAAATTAATTTTGTTCAAAATGACATCACACTATTTTGTTCTTCAATTTCGTTTGAAGTATACTGATGCCTTAAGGTGTCAAAGCAGATTCTTTTAGATCAGGGGTGTCCAATTCTGCACCTGGAAAGGCACCTTACTGGAGAATTTAGCTTCAACACTTATTAAACACACCTGAACCAGCTAATCAAGGTCTTCTGGATTTTTAGAAACTTCCAAGCATGAGCAGGCTGCAGCAAACCTTTGCGGAATATGGCCCTCCTGGAGCAGGATTGGACAGCCCTGTTCTAAATTATCATTCCACACAAATTCCTAATGCTCACTTCCTTGGATGGGTTTCCACTTGGCACGGTTGACAATTCCCAGACCACCTGTTGGGTCATCACTATGGCATCCTCCCTGATAGGTTTGAGTCATGGTGCGGTGAGTAGAGGCATAAGATATGGCCAACCAGCGGAACAAAGACTGGTCCTCAACCACTCTTATCTCTTCCTCTGGTTCACCCTGTCCATATCCCTCTGGGTGTCCTTCTTGATACCCCTCATGGTACCCTTCAGAGTGACCCTCATGATGGTACCTTTGGTTCTCATCATGGTACCTTTGGTTCTCATCATTGTACCCTTGGGTCTCACCGTGATACCCTTGGTTCTCATCATGATACCCTTGGTTCTCCTCATGGTACCCTTGGTTCTGATGGTGGTACCCATAACTTTCTTGACGGTATCCATAGTTCTCTTGATGATATGCATGGTTTTCTTGGGGGCCACTGTAGGTCTCCTCATGGTATCCAATGTGAAGGTAAGGGTTGGGTTCTTCTTCTTCCTCTTCCTCGTACTGTCGCTTCCTTCTGTTTGCTCTGGAATTTAGTTTTTTCTCCATCTCCTCAGACTCCTTGGTGAGGCGGCGCATGTCAAAGGGGTATGTCACAAGTCTCTCACCACCCTGCAGGTTGGCACCAAGCACAAATGGATGACTCTCCATCCAGGAGATAAGGGCAAGAGTCTCCACTGCAACCTGAAAGGCAGAACATTCAAAGGAATGCAACAGTTAGTTCCAGTCCTCTAATCTAATTGGTCAAGTTCAAGGTGTTAAAGACTAGAGTATGTGACTGGTGCTTTGATTCATTAAATGAACATTTATAACACATAATTATTTCCTTACTGAGCCATTGCTTGACAGAATACCCTCAGGGATAGGTACATGGTGATTTTGTGTCAATTTGGGCACCATGCCCTTATCTTCTGCATCCCAAAGAATGTCATTTATGTGTGGAAAGTTCTGGAAGATGTCTTGGCCATCTTCAGTCCAGTGCCCTAATGTCCAGCTGCCCAACTCTGAGCCCTGTGAAACAAAGATTAAAATGTTACTTGCATACTTTAGTGAGATTAAAGTGTCATATCCCCATTTATATTTGTACATTTGGCAGACTGTTATCCACACTGATCTGTCTATTTTTAATAAATGTGCATGTCCCCTGGGAATTTAATCTTTCTGGTTGATAAAGTTGATGTTTCCAGGTCCAAATGTTAAGATCAGATCATATCCCAAAAGCAAACTACAAATTGTACACTCACGGTGTGCGGTAGTGCTACTGAAATCATAATCCTAAACTTCTATATTATCTCTATAGCGCAATCTCAGATGGCTAGACTGTAGCGATTCATTTAAAAAAAAAAATCTGTTTGAAAGCAGTAGTAATTTTAGCAATTCCTGCCAAGCAATACAGAAATTACATAATTCACTTTTTATACATTTTTAAACGCACCTTATCAAAAGCTCTCACATGGCCATCAGGATTGACTGATGGCACCAGATGAATTCGTGTCTCATCCACAAGGTGGCGCACTCGAGGGTTGCCATCTTTATACTCTCTACACAGGTACTGAATGAGCATTAGAAGAAGCTCTCGCCCCAAAGCCTCATTACCATGATAACCTGCTGTGTACCTAAACTCTGGCTCTCCTGAGGAAAGATGATGGTATGTTCATCAAATGGATAATGAACACACTCACATTGATTGTTTCTCCTCCTCGTTTATGATAAAAGTTCAAATCATTTAATGATCAGTACCTGTAATATACCAAAATGGAATAATAATACTGTTTCTTCCATACCTACTCTAATTTTCCTCACCTGTTTCGTGCATTCCAGGGTTATCCGTAATTTCCATGGCATAAATTTCCTGACCTTTAAAGCTCTTGCCCAAACTGTAGAATCTAGTGATGTTGGGACACTCCTCAGAAATGGATTTCATGAGCTGTGACAATAAGAAAAGTCACATTTTTAAGCAATTACCACACATTTAGTCCATAAGCCTATTAAACTTATGTGTGTAACTCATCCCACATGGTTTGTGCTACACCTTGAATCTTATGGCTTAGAAACTGAAATTCTCTGGCAGCCACCCACAACATCCTAGCATAAAGGCGAGTTTTCCTAAACTCTAGTTTATTCTTAAATCGTTTTTTGCCATTAATGCTCTTAAAGCTCTTCCATCACCTTCTCCATGTCTAGGTAGTTGTGATGGGTGTAGTCCAGGTCATCTCGATGTGTCACTTCATTCTGACTCTGGTGCTGGCTGAGAGGATCTGAGTAAAGAACATATACTGTTGATGCTAAAAAAAAACGTTGTCAGCACTAGGGATGTGCCTGAAGCCAAATACCTTATTCGGAAAGGCATGGATAATGTCTTCAAAACAAATAACAAATAATTCTGCCGAATAATAGAGTCTCTCACCTGGTACTGGGCAGCCCAAAACCTCCATTCTCATACACATCGTACCATTCCAGCTCTGTGGCAAGATGCGGATGTAACGGGCCACTACCGGCTCCATGAACTGAGACAAAACTGGGGTGCTTTTATCCGAGTTGCCAAAGAATAACTGAGAGCATAGAGAAGGGAGACAAAGTGACTCAATGACTGAATAGTTTTAGTTTAATAGTTTGTTAAAATTATATAATGTATAATATCAAGCTTACTTTTAAGCCTATTGTTTAACTACAAAAATCAGTTTGAGATCAGATAATAACTAATATCTGGGTCATGGACCCCTAGTTGAAGATCCCTGTCAAGTTAACGAGTTATGACCTTTACAACCAAACCAGAAAGATTTGGAAACCAAAAGGAGAAGAGAAAATGATGGCAATCTGGCAACTTACCCATTCAGCATATCCGTCATGAAGGACAGTCCATTCTCTACTGTCGTTACTAAATGCCACATAATAGGAAGACACATAGTCGCTCCTGAAACAACAAAACAATAACAAAGACTGTAGATGTAGACGGTTTAGATAGTTTGGTAGTTCTTAAACACAATTAAACCACATGGCTCCTAAGTTTTTAATATCTGTCTTACTCTAAGGGGTCATCTCGACCTTGGGTGATAACGCCAGTGAACTCTGTTAGTGTACGTGCGTCCAGTTCAATCCAGTGTATCTTCTCTTCAGGGTTAGCACACCATGCCCCACCATTCATATCATCTTCATCAGCAGACGCCTGTTACATGAACCAATATGCTCACATTGACAACACATCATATACGCATGCATTAGAGTAACTGTGCATATGTTCATACCTGAATATTAAGGCGAGCTCTGTGTGAGCTATAGCGATGTTGAAAAACAGAGGAAGTCAGCAGCTGGTCATTGTCTATGCGATGAGACTCCATACCCAGAGGAGGACAAACTGATACAGCAAGACATAAAAAAATAATATGGATGAATGTGTTCTTCATCCTAACACATGATTTGGATAAAACCGTGCTAAATGAATAAATGGAAATGTGATTGACACAATATGTTCTATCCAGACTGAAATCTTTCTCACTAAACACTACTAAAATATGAAGAAAAAAAAATTTCTTGGAACACATTTAAAACACAAAGGAAAGAACAAGTATAAATAAAAGGACACAAATTGAAATACAATAATGAGGTGCGATCAGAAAAGTGTAGCACAGTTAATTTATATTTCTTGTATTATTGTAAAATTGATGTCAACATGTATACATGTGTAAATATATACATGTATTATATACTTAATGTTAGTTTTAGCTATCAAGGTAAATGGAAACTATATACACAAAACTATGCAGATACACAAACTCATCAAGATAAAAATGAAACAACAATAACTGTAATAGAGATTAATAACATTTAACTTATATTATGTTTTTATTGTCTTCATTCAGAGTAGTGTGCATAAAGATGAAGGACTGCATCTGTGCATCTGTTTCATGCGCAGGGAGGACATTTGGAATTTTCTTTGAAAAGAACCAGCTGTTGAATTAAAGCAGGATTTGGCAGTATTCAGCATCTGTAATGACTTAAAAACAGCTGAAGTCTTCCAAAGTGTTTTAAGGTATCACATACACTTGAACTTAATGAATGCTTCATCAAGATCTCACTATTTCAATTATATTTATGTTAACATTATGTCTACGACACTACAAACACAAGACACTGAACAGAATGCCAAGGTTTTGCTTTAAGGATCATATTTGTTTGGTAATATCTGCGGCCAGAACTGAGAGCTGAGAGTGCTCAAACATGTTGCATGGCAGTATTTTATTTATTTATTTATTCACAGTCATTTTGTACTAAGTGTATTTGTTGTCCTATGTTATCTATTAAGTGATGTAGCAAATGGCAAGCATCCCATATGGCTACATGCCCAAACCGAGTCCCATCACTCACTTTTAGGCTCTCTGTACACACGTGGTGGAGGTTTCAGAATCCTGCGTTCTCTCTCCTCCTTTTCTTCATGCCTCTCCTGTTCTCTTTCTAAGGAGACAAATTATTTAAACAAAGTTTCAAAGTGAAACACAAAGTTCACCATTGATACTATGAATTCATGAAGATAAAGCTGGTAAAGCTGGTAGTTAACTGCTGGTAGTCAGTGTTGTTACTGTTATCTAACTCAAACTATGAAAAAAAAATTTTGGTAATTAAATTTAAGACTTAAATGAAAAATAGAAATTCTGAATATTGTGAACTCACATTTTGATAAATGTGAATGCTAACAGATGGTTTCTCCAGTTATTAATATATATATACACATCTCCTTGGCTTAAACAAACAGAGCAATGTTTGAAGAGCACCAAAGAGCAACACTCCATAGTAGGGATGCACCGAAATTTCAGCTACCCAAAAGTTTTGGCCAAAACAGCCATTTTCAGTTTGGAGGCGAAATGTTTTGGAGGTGACATGTTTTTTGACTGTGTTCAGCGTCTATTTCAAATAAAAATGACTGAACACCAGACAGTATGGTGAAAAATATACATTATAATGCTAAAAGTATTGGAACACCCCTCCAAATCATTGAATTCAGGTGTTCCAATCACTTCCATGGCCAAATGTGTATAAAATCAAGCACCTGGGCATGCAGACTGCTTCTACAAACAATTCAAGCGTGGTACCGTGATAGGTTGCCACCTGTGCAATAAGTCCATTTGTGAAATTTCTTCACTACTAAATATTCTATGGTCTGAGAATGCACCGAATTACATATTCATTATATTTTTACTTAACCTGTCAGCGATGTCTTCATTATTTAATGTATGTTTGAATAAATAATGTCATAAAAACAAGTTGCAAGTTATTGCAGTTATTGTCATTTAAATGTTTATATTTCACAACAAACTGGAGTAGAAACAATTCTGTTATAAGTTCAAATAAAAACGTCTTATGTTGTACAAGTCAATTTTAGCTTTTTCAGTCTTGCTTAATAAGTTAGATTTAAATAATTCGGTTTTCAGCCAAGTGTATTCTGAATTTTCAGGTTCAGCCCAGAATTTTCATTTCGTTGCATCCCTACTCCATATATCAGGGGTGTCAAATCCTGCTCCTGGAGGGCCACTGTCCTACAGAGTTTAGCTTCAACCCCAATGATACACACCTGAACAAGGTCTCATTAGGCATACTAGAAACTTCCAGGAAGGTGTTTTTAAGGCTAAACTTTGCAGGACAGTGGCGTGGACCAAGTTTGGAAGCCCCTGCCAAAGATACATCAAACTACAAATATCTTGCTAATAGTAGTTTCTGGACATTGGAATTGGATAAGATATATAAACAAAATATATATTTGTAAATATATAAACAAAAAAAATCAGGAGAACCTTACACCAAATATCTTGATAAACTTTTGGAATTCTCTGGATCTCCATTTCCAAGAATCATTTATCTTTACAATCTAGAGATGGGAGGATGTACAGTAATATAGATCTGTGCCCCGTAAAACTGAAGATAGTTCTAAACGAGCTCAAAGACCTGCCATAGTAACAAAACGTGAAGCAAAACCAGTTAAGAAGCCCTGATCTAGAACATCAGTACACACTCAAACCCCCAACATTCTTGTCTACTTATTGCCAGCAGCCATATCACCCTGTAGCCCGAGACTGGTTTCCCACTGAAGCGAAGCAGGGCTGAGCCTGGTCAGTACCTAGATGGGAGACCAACTGGGAAAACTAGGTTGCTGCTGGTAGAGGTGTTAGTGAGGACAGCAGGGGGTGCTCACCCTGTGGTCTGTGTGGGTCCTAACGCCCCAGTATAGTGATGGGGACACTATACTGTAACAAGCACCGTCCTTCGGATGAGACGTTAAACCGAGGTCCTGACTCTTGGTGGTCATTAAAAATCCCAGGATGTCCTTCGATAAAGAGTAGGGGTGTAACCCCGGCATCCTGGCCAAATTTGCCCATTGGCCTCTGTCCATCATGGCCTCCTAATACTCCCCTTAATTTATATATATATATATATATATATATACGATTGGCTTCATCACTCCTCTCCTCTCCACCAATAACTTGGTGTGTGGTGGGCGTTCTGGCGCAAAATGGCTGCCGTCGCATCATCCAGGTGGATGCTGCATATTGGTGGTGGTTGAGGATATTCCCCCTTTTATGTAAAGCGCTTTGAGTGCCTAGAAAAGCTCTATATGAATGTAAGAAATTATTATTATTATTATTATTAGAAACATATGTTTTTTTAAATAAAAATAACAGCTTCAAAATTCGCGTTTCGATATGGGTATGCGTAATTTACGTTGTAGAGCAAAACATTCAATTATCGTCAAATTATGTTTACCACAGACCTTATTTAACTCATAAACTGAAAACCCCCATAGGAAAATCTTGAGGGAACCAGTGGCAAATCAGTCTTCCAGGTTTTGACATCATCCCTGCACCCCTCTATAACTATGCTGTGGCATAGGACAGTGTGTAGTAGTATCATTATTTTACATTAGGTTTAAATATATTGCAGATGATTTCTGATGTATTCTCATAAACCATAAATGTTTTTGTCCTTAAGAGGACAGATACTTTATACTGACTCCCAGTATCATATTCCTCTATTTGAACCCTTTTACAAACGGACTTACGAGATATAGTTATTTTTGGTGGTCGTGCCACATGATGTTAGAAGAGATTAACTTTTGTTGATTAACGTTTCTCTTAATCTCTCTTTCTCAGCTCGCTTACATATTTTTGTTAATATTCAACAATATTCTGCATATAAAAATTGATTTAATTCCTGCTCCAGTCAGTGCGAAGGATTTTGTTCAGTCTGTTCAAACTGAACATCAGAGTTCATGGGAACAGGGTCAGAGTTGACAGTTGATAATGAATGCTTGTCATTCAGTAATTTCCCACAACTGTTAAAGTCTATAATCATGTGTAAGCCGTAGGGTAGCCGGAAGACAAAACAGAGGTTATTGTCATGCTAACTGTGTTATTTAAATAATTTGCATTGCAGAACAGAGTTAGAAATGCCTAATGAAGACTGGGCCAGTGTTGGCCAAACACATCGATGTTTTGGACCAATAATTTGGTCAAGGCAAACCAAACAAATGGAATGAACAATGATTTAACAAAAGAAAACATGTGATCTTACTTGTGAATTTTATATCTGATTGAAAACCAATGATAATCCAATACTACACTGGAATAAACAACACTATTACTACACTATTGATGTGGTAAAATAACACACACTATGTAGTTATGGTTCTCTAAATTGTATTGTTGTTTAGAATATCAGGCTGCTGTGTTCTAGTGCATACGACCGAATCATGTTCAGTACAACAGCACTCTTAAATGTAGAGTTTTAGCTGGAGAACACAGCAAAAAGATATAAACTCTCTTTATATGATGATAAAACACTGTACCTCTTTCCTCTTGTTCTTTTCTCTCTCTTTCCCTCTCCTCTTCCAGTTTCTTTTCTGATGAAAAAACAGAAAGCAAGGGTTTAAGTGAGAGGACAAAATAAGAGTGTCACACATTAAACAATTCAGACTGAAGCAGAAGATGCTCTTTGGATCATTAAACCATGCTGGAAAACAGGATCATGACATTTTACAGAAACTTGTGGAGTTTATGCAGCTAGAGTGCTGCTATCATTAAAGCAAAAGAGGCCAAACCAAATACTAAATTTGACATCTGTAAGACAATATTGGATGAAAGTCAGATTTCCAAGTGCAGTGAAGAAACTGAATAAGATAATCAAATCAAAATTGTTCCTGACACATTTGTCCTCGGGGCTACAATCCTTTCCTGGAATTCTGTTTTTATACCCTAATAAAAACAGACACTGTCTGCTTTGTTTTACGCCTGGAAAGAGTTTTGTTACCTAATAAAATCCTCTTTATCGAAGATAAGTGCTCCATGCACCCCATATCATCTTACCTTTTAAAACCTGATAACAAGGTAAACTGTACAGTACATAAGGGTTTTTATGCACATTAGGTTTTTTCTTTTTTTTCCTTGAGAAAGATTTAGTAGGGGAGGTTGCGCAAGACATTATTGTATTCTGCTTGGTAAAAAAACATTTCCACCGACATTTTCATTTAACGACAACATGATTTAAAATGATCAGCTTCACCTTAAGCGGCACCTCTGTGTCTCTGAAAGTGTTTACTTAAGAGCAGAAATGACAGGTCACACTGTCTGCACGCTCATTAAGACAAAAGGGAGGCCAACACCTCTCATGCTTGTCTCACTGTATGTTTGTTGTCTTTTCAAAATGGAAGTATGTACTGTACCATGTCCGTAATCATATTCTTCATACCAGTTGTTTTCAAATGGAGGAATGGTGGGCTCCACTGTGACAAAAGAAAATAAATGTAGGTTAAATTTGTGAAATTTACTGAGAGTACAGTAGAGAAACTTTAATGACTCATAAAATGTCTGTCGCTGTTGGTTTGCTGTCCACACAAGACATTGTGGATTTTTAATGGTGTAAAAACAAGATCTTTCATGAGATGGGTGTATATTGTGGTAACAGTTTTATTTGATTCACACACAGGGTGACAGGGTGCTTAAATTTGCTCCTTTGTAAAAACAGATGTACTTAAAAAAAAAACAGCAGAAAGACGTAAACCCAACTGCCCACTAAACCTACTTTTTTGTCTGTTTTTATTATGTTTTGGAGCTAGTGACAATTTCAAAATGTGTGCTTAATGTAATTTTAGGACATAGTAAGTAGTACCATTGTGCAATAATAGTAAAACAGAGTAGTAGCACACAAGAACATTTCATAAATTACTGTTTTTAATGTCATGTTATTTTGAGGAAGACACAGCATTTAGAAGGAAGTATCGGTTTACCTGTGGTAGTGTAACGCCAGTCATTGTCGGTAGAGCTGATCTCTTTGCCATCAGGGAAAGGCAGGTTTTCTGCCACCTCATCTGTTGCCAAAGAAAATTAATTTTTATAACTTTATTAAAGTGTGTTTAACTGAACAATCAGTGATTTGTGACTCTTGCTAACTAGCTTCAGGTCTTAATTAATGCAAAAACATTCATTTTTGGAAGACTCACATCCGGCATCCCAGTAATCATCTTCATCAGTTGGACGGCCAGCGATCACAGAAGTTGTAGGTGTGGGCTCATCCACCTTCCAATAGTCATCGTCTTCAAATAAGTTAAAGGAAATATTGATCATAATGAACAAAGTGGTGTTTATTTACACAGACATGAGTGATATTATGCTTACATGAGTCAGGATAAGGTTGGGAATACTCATCTGTGTCAGGAGGAAAATCTGTTGGGAAATCTGTGGTTTTCTCTGTTTGAGGGTTTGTAGGTTTTGCTGCTGTTGTTGTCTCTGTAGGAAATTCTATGGATACCAAACAGTTTTTGTGAGTGCAAATCAATTCCAGCCATATTCCAGATCCTGGAATAAAATCCTTGTACATGATTTGGACACAGCATGTTCTCCAAGTAGGGCAGGGTGGTATGACTGGTATAAAATATCTATTGTTAGAGATTTTGCTATATTGTGGTAAATGTATAGCACTATTGACACTTCAGAGTGATGAAATGCATGAATGAGCGGGACATGCTTGCTGTTAAAAAGAAAATATATCCTGAAAAGAAGCAGGTGCGATTCTCATGCTGACTGGCACAATGCCAAAGTGCGCGCACAGAAAGCTGCCTCTATCAGAAGGAGATTGCGAATTTGTGACAAAAGAGCTTATCAGCAGCCAACTAGTCCTGTGAATCATTGCGAATGAGTATCACAATATTGTACAATATATTGGATAGTTAATTTATTTGATTACGAATGGATTAATTTTAGTTAAAGAATATTTGTGAAGAATGTTTTGAAATCCCCAAGGAGAAAATGAGAGGGGGGAAATACTTCTACAGAACCAAGAAAGTAAATGTTCTACTCCAATCACACACAAAAAATGCACAAATCTAATTGAGTGAGTGGTTTAATAAGAAGGGCTTTTCTAACCTTCATCCCAGTACTGGTCAGGTTCAGGTTCAGGGTCATAAAACTCCTCATACTCAACGGGTACAGTGGTTGTGGGTACTACAGTGGTGGTGGTGGTGATGATGGTGGTGGTCTCCTCCCTGTTCTTCTTGCCTTTCTTCTTCCCACCCTTCTCTCCTTTGGCTTTCTTCTCACCCTTGGGTTTCTTGGTTGGCTTGGGAACTTTGGGCTTCTTGGAGGGCTTGGGCTCTTTCTGTCGTTTTCCTCTTCCCTCCCTCTCAGTTTCTCTACGCATTCTCTTCGCTTAAAGGACAAAGAGAGAAGGAAAAATAAGGAAAGAAACCAACTTGGCAAAAGTAACCATCCTGAATTTTGGAGCAAGTGAGAAAACACTTATAGTTTATAGCTCAATCACAGACTATGGCCACACATGTAAAAGGCTAGTTGAAGGTTACTTTGTGGTTAGTCTCAGACTGTCTGGTGCATATTGGACTGAAAACAGCAAGCTAATCTGATTGGCTGCACTTAGGCAATTTACGTTCCAGGGTTAACAGGTTGTGTTTACAAAGTACTGTTCTGCTACAATAGTCTCTTTTGGTTGTCACATGCTGGTTCAAATGGTGTGTCTATGTAGCCAGTTCTTGTCTAGAATAAGTTACAAAGTGGATCATACTTCATACCCATAGTCAAAAGTTTCTGTTAGACTGTGTTTTTTTTTAAGATGTTTAATTATTATTTTTTTTTTTTTATTAATTTCCATTATTTATTTCACTTGTATTACCTCAACATAAATGGCTTACGAGTAAAAACATTTCAATCACAGTACATTATAGTATTATTTGGAAGCAATCATTTACAAGAGAACATTCTACAAAAACCATGTCTTTAAGACCATGGAATGAGGTTTTATCTGAAGTGTTATACCTTCATTCACTTGAACAAACCATTTTAGGATCCCCAAAGAACCTTTCAGCGAACAGTTCTTAAAAGAACCATTTTTTTTAATGTGATGAACATTTTAATAATATGGAAAAACTACTGCAAGGAACCTTTTGTGCAATTTAAATGTTCCATGCAAGTAAAGGTTATTCATGGAAAAAAACCTCTTTATTATTTTGAATGTAGACACATTTCATAGCTGAGACAACAAGTAACATCATCATCCATGAAAATGGAGTCTGCCATGACCAATATCCTGCCAAGTTTAACTTATTTGAGTTGCTTGATCACAAAGAAGTTTGGGCAAACAATCAGCCAATTCTGGCTTTTCTAAAAGTCTAGTTTTCTGCACTGCAACACTGACTCCCTCAGTCAACCCACGCATCTTGGACACTTGTAACAGGAACGTACAAAGAGAAAGGAATGCATCTGTCTACCAGAATGTCTGGCTACACTTTGATAATTCCCTACAAATTTCCAACACATTGTTCTGGACGACTGACTAATTCAAGCATGATTTAAACAGCCCTTCTAGTTACTTCTGCCCCAGATCTGGAAACAGGAAAAAATATCTCTAAAAAATACTATAAATATTAAAGTGACTTGATAACATACACAATAAAAAAATCTTTGAGCAAAAATAAAGTTTTGCAGGGTCGTTTTCAAGGTCTGTTTGACTACATTCTACTTCTATGCATAAATGTCCCTAATACTTGAACATCTATCAGAGAATCCATCAGCAACATTCAGAGTTTGAATCATTTTGCATGTTCAGCTTTGAAGAAAAAAAAAAAACCACATTTTAAAATTCTTTCAGTATATTGACAAAACACTGAACCCAGAATGTTAAATGAGTCAGAAATATGCAGGCTGGACTGTCATAATATTTACGATAATGTTGACTGATAATATTAAGGTAAATACTTACAAATGATGTCCAGCTTGACCATGGCTTGTGATTCCATGTCTCCGTTTCTGGCCACACATTTGTACATCCCAGCATTGTTCAAATTGGCATTGAGAACAATGAGAAAGGACCAGAAATTGCCATGATTGCGCACCTTGAGATTGTCATGTTTTGTTAAAATCTTCTCACCATGAGGAGAAACCCAGTGAATATCCTCTGCATTTCCAACAACTAGGAAATAACAGAAAAATTACTGAATTGATACTGTAGCTTTAGCATCTGAGTTAATTCAACAACAAATGCATATCCAGCCACTTTATTGTGTTTTTTATTATGTATTAAATACTCTATTGCGCTATATTCCAAGCCATATGATAGCTTTGTGTGAAGAACAGACCAAAATTTGTCATTATTCAATAAAAATGTCCCATTGCAATCTCAAATAAAAAATTGTGCCATTAAAGGGTTAGTTCACCCAAAAATGAAAATTATGTCATTAATGACTCACCTTCATGTTGTTCCACACCTGTAAGATCTCCGTTCATCTTCGGAACACAGTTTAAGATATTTTAGATTTAGTCCGAGAGCTTTCTGTCCCTCCATTGAAAATGTATGTACGGTATACTGCACTCTAAAAAAAAAAAGGTTCTATATTGCACCAAAAATGGTTCTTGGCTCGTAATCATAGGGGAACCTTTTTTAGTGCTATATAGCACCAATTTTGGTGCTTCAGTGGTTCTTCAGCGGTTCTTCAGAGGTTCTTCAGAGGTTCTTCACCGGTTCTTTGACTAAGGTGCTATATAGCACCTCTGAAGAACCGCTGAAGAACCACTGAAGCACCAAAATTGGTGCTATATAGCACTAAAAAAGGTTCCCCTATGATTACGAGCCTTTTTTTTTTAGAGTGTGTCCATGTCCAGAAAGGTAATAAAAACATCATCAAAGTAGTCCATGTGACATCATTGGGTTAGTTAGAATTTTTTGAAGCATCAAAAATACATTTTGGTCCAAAAATAACAAAAACTACGACTTTATTCAGCATTGTCTTCTCTTCCGGTCTGTTGTCAATCCGCGTTCACGACTCTGCAGTGACGCTGCTGACGTAAGGCGCTGCTGACGTGTTATCTGGTGCGCCCGAGCTTCGTTTACAGCATGCGTCTCAATCAGCTCCCTGGTTCAGTAGTCAGGGCACTGATCAGGACATAAGTCAATGGGCTGACTCCCTGATCAGTGGCCTGACTACTGAACTAGGGAGCTGATTGAGATGCACCCACAGTCTGAGGAAGACACACGCTGTATTCAAGCTATGGAAGCTTGGGTGCACCAGATAACACGTCAGCAGCGTCTTACGTCAGCAGCGTCACTGCGGAGTCGTGAACGCGGATTGACAACAGACCGGAAGAGAAGACAATGCTGAATAAAGTCGTAGTTTTTGTTATTTTTGGACCAAAATGTATTTTTGATGCTTCAAAAAATTCTAACTAACCCAATGATGTCACATGGACTACTTTGATGATGTTTTATTACCTTTCTGGACATGGACAGTATACCGTACATACATTTTCAATGGAGGGACAGAAAGCTCTCAGACTAAATCTAAAATATCTTAAACTGTGTTCCGAAGATGAACGGTGATCTTACGGGTGTGGAACGACATGAGGGTCATTAATGACATAATTTTCATTTTTGGGTGAACTAACCCTTTAATGTCACTAAAATTTAACCTCAAATGCAGCATTTTTGTAACAAATTATATGTTTGTTGTCCAATTAAATTTTATTTAGTGAATGACGACTTGCATTTGACGTCTGTCCCTCACACAAAGCTATTGCATGACTTCAAAAGACTTGTTGCTCATAGACAACTTATATGATACTTTTTTGTCATTTCGTAATTTGACAGATCCAATCCCCTTTCAAATTCATTGTCATGAAAAGAGTAGCCACAATGTTCTCCAAATGCATCTTTTGTTATGCACGAAAGAAAGTCATATGAGTTTGGAATAATACAAGGGAGTAAATTATGACAAAAATATTATTTTATGGTTAAACTGGCCTCTCACCTCTGCACAGCAATCGTATGTTGTGTCCAACTTCAATCTTTGTATCGGGTGGGATTATCAACACTCGTGGAGCATCTGGAGAAACATAAATTATTATTGGCTCTTCATTTCCACATTGTTATTTTATCTTTAATTGCTACACTCTAACACAAACACACACAGACTGTCCAATTTTAGAATTCATAGCCTCATATGTTTACGCAGACTCTTTGGCCCTTGAAATTCATCCTGTCCTGTCTCCCAAGGGCAGTTTCATCCCTGCCGGGAAAGTTTTAAGTAACATTCTTGCCTGTTGCTGTGAAGTCATTACCCACACAGAGCTAGTCCACAACGCCAGTCCTCGGGAGTCTCTGAGTAATCTGGCAAAAGTTTACCTAGCTGTCGATCCACACTAGCTTGCAACGAAAGGGGTTTGAAAGCAGGTCTTTTTGCCATTTTCATTGCCAGAGAGAACACAAAAATTGTTTAGGAGAAAAGCAGGAACAGGATTGTTCATTTGGAGTCCAACTTGTCTTGTCAATGTGAACATTGTGGCAACAGAGCACGTACACTAACTACTACGCCACAGTTTAGGCAAAAACAGGACAAATGACAGCTGTTGATGGGTTTTCACCATTTATTTCCATATGCGTAATTGTAAAACTCTTTTTAAACCGTTCAGAAATTTCCAAAAATATTACTAGTGCTTTACCAAGTGTTTTGTGAATATCAGGGTTCAGATCGGGTTCCTAAAGATCAGATTTTACAGATTGTATCAAGTATAATTTTATCCTTTTCAGTCTGACAGTCTTTGAGTACTAAATCATGTAACAGACTGGAGCACCAGGGTAAAGCCATGTGTTTGAAGTCTGTTCTACCAGAGCATCTTCAGAATGAAGAACAAAACTGAGCCAAGAAGCCAAAGGTCTTAAAGTCGATGTGAAACCCTGTTCGAAACTCATTTTACTTGGTTAATGTGACATATTTCCGAGTAAAACAGGATTCAACAAGTCAAAAAGAGCCGCACTTGATTTTGCTCACTCATAATTGTCTGTGAAAAGTTGCCATTATATTTCAATCCTGCTAAATTAATGCCTAAAATAGCTATTGGTTAACAACATCCAATAGCCTGTAAGGCCATAGAGAAATCAGAGGAAAAGGAAAGTCATTTCAAAGAGAGTAAATCATTTTTTTGTTTAAAAATGACAAAAACTCTTCATCTTTGAAATCACATGCATCAATAAATCCTTCACAACAAGTCAAGGAACAAGTATTAAATAAGTGAATATGGTAAATATGGATTTCATGTTGACTTTATGTCCTAAAAAGTGAAGGATCTAAGGGTTTTTAATAACAACCTGTTTTAATTTAAGAAAGCAATCATACCTTGGTGTTTTATATTCTTTATTATTTTTAAGATTATTTTCTTTGTTTTTATATTTAATTTCATAATCATTAGTCATTTGTTATTTGATTTATAATGTATTCATATTATTTTATTTACATAATTTATTCATTTTATTATATTATTAATTTATATCATTTTATTTTTTTTAAATGCAACTAAGATTATTCAATAAACTTTGCTATTTTTATTAACATTACTTCATACTTTGTCTCCAGCTTCTGCTCTTCCCTGGGTTTCTCAGTCAAACTCTCAGACTGAAGGATGTTAATAGAGTCTTGAGGTACCAGACAAGACTTTTTGTTGACAGGTTTTGCTGATCTTTTGACATTGGAGATCCATCCAATCTAACAAAAACAACCAAAAGGCTCTTACTCTCTCACCATGGCAGTAACCTTGAAAATCTGAAAAAAATCTTGTGAGAGGCTACTCTAGGGAGTGACCAATAAAACTGCAGATATTTTTGCCTAAGCCATGTATAGTAAATATACACACATTTCTATTGGGATGATTCAACCATGTTGGGATGGTTCCTCTATTTTTCTCATTACTTTGTAATTTTACTGATATGTACAGTTTATAGAAGTGAGTCTGCATTCCTAAATTTAATGGAAACGCTGTTATTGAAAACCAGAAGCTTGCCAGTAACCATATTTTCCAAACCTCAGCAACAGTGCTGCTATTAACTCTTAAATTAACTCCTTAATCCAAGTTCCAAGAATAATGAAGCCATTACATTCTTTTGAAACACAAGATTTAAAGAGTACTGTCTTCAACGTGTACAGCACTAGTTTTTCATCTTCTCCGTTTGTCACATCATGTCAGGTAAAAACTCAATTGTACGGGCGTACAGCAGCATTTTTCATTCTCAGTGAGTTCTTAGCTTCCTAACCATCTTCGTGGCTTCTTTAAGCACAGGTGCAAGTTGCCATTGTCACCATACACTTTTTTCACAGAACTGCAAAAACTCTGGCATCCTTCAAGAAGAATCCCTGTCTTTCATAAATTACCACTCAAAATGTGCAGTAAACTATGTGCAAAATATAACCTGTCAAAGTAAATGCCGTGTGGTGTTGGAAAACTGAATACTAATTTGCAAGTGCTTTTTTTCCAAATCTCAGAAAATTTGTACTTGGTTAAAGGTGACGTCACATTTAACCCTTATGTTCTGTTGAGACTGACTTTTCATTTCTTACATTTGGGATCCCGGAGACCCCCAATGTCCCCTCTAACCTAATTAAAACCCAATTGACAGATATTATTGAAGCTTTCAGGGATTATAACAAAAAATCATGAAGATACGTTTTATAGAACATAACTTTAGACAAATGCATTTTGTCATTTGTACCTGCTATAGATGTTGCCTTTCGGTCCTCCACATGTTTCTCTGGAGCTGTTGATTCGCTGTGTTCTGTCAGTCCGTTTACAGTCCAGAAGTAAATGAGCAGGGACAGATAGAGAACCAATAGTGCTGCCTGGTCCCTCAGTCCCTGCATGGTGCCTTATTCACTGCTGCAAACAGAAAATGTGATCCACAGACAGTTTTTAGGAGGAGATAAGTGAGTGCTGGAGAGGGAGAAAGAGAATGTGAGAGAGCGAGACGGAGGGGTGTGAGGTGAAGGGGAGGGTGGGAGAGACACATGAGGAGCTACAGAGGAGTGTAAAAACAGACTTAAAGAGAGGGGGTAGGAAAGAAAGAAAGAAAGAAAGAAAGAAAGAAAGAAAGAAAGAAAGAAAGAAAGAAAGAAAGAAAGAAAGAAAGAAAGAAAGAAAGAAAGAAAGAAAGAAAGAAAGAAAGAAAGAAAGAAAGAAAGAAAGAAAGAAAGAAAGAAAGAAAGAAAGAAAGAAAGAAAGAAAGAAAGAAAGAAAGAAAGAAAGAAAGAAAGAAAGAAAGAAAGAAAGAAAGAAAGAAAGAAAGAAAGAAAGAAAGAAAGAAAGAAAGAAAGAAGTAGAATCGCTTTAATGTTGAATCACTGATGCATTAACCCTTTTTGTTCTGAAAAGAGCCAACTCAAGAACCATATATGGAGAAGAATGGTTAGTGATATATAGAGGGCTTTTTGTTTGGATCAAAGTACTGCAAAGAACCATTTAAGATCCTTTTTCTGAGGGTGTATTTCTGTAGTTTTACTAGGTGATGAGAAATGTATGCCGTCTGCTGTATAGAGTCATTCAATGAAGACGACTTAAGTGATCCAATAAGTGTAGCAAGATCCAAATGCCATTTATAGACATTTAAAGGCAAGTAGTCGCCAGACTCTGGAATTACACAGGATTATGGCATGTAATATATGTAATAAAGAATTAAAGTGTTCAATCGGTTAGACATTTAGATTGATTGATTTGTCAAAGCTGTAGCCTTGTAGGAAATGCTTTGACATATGGAACAGCTGCGCTTTGGTTGACCTAAGTTCAAGTATCAAGATCCTGTCCCTGATAATCTAACTTCTTCTCAATGCTTCTAATCTCTTTATATAAAATAATATGTAAAGCTGCTTTGGAACATTATGTATTGTGAAAATCCCTTTACAAATAAATGCATTTAAACAGATGCAATTGGCCCAGCCAATGTTGTAACGTTGGGGCAGTCAAACCATCAGAGCAATGTTGAAAATGCGAAAAGAGTCACAGTGATTATACTTTTACACTTACCTTACTAATAGTTTACTTCTAGTTGTCTCTGCAGTCTAAGCAGGGACAGAAGAAGTATATTAACATAAATAAAAATACACACAGGAACAAAAGAAACTGTTTTGAGTAGATGTCATTCAACACCCTCAAAATCAAAGTAAAGGGGTAAATTGTTTCAGATTTGGGTCCACTTTCTTTTAAATAGCCTTTAGGTGGAAGTCCAATGACAGCCAAGAAGAGAAGAAATAGGAAATAAGTGTCTGATGGTATAGGATGGGGGAGGGGGAAGGATAAGGAGGAATGAGAGAGAGAACAAAAAAAGTCTGATTGAAATGAAAGTGGATTCAGAAAAACTGGACATCATCACCAGTGTGTCCAGAGAATTATTGATTATATCATGATCTGGGTATCATAAAGAAGCTGAGCAATGTTTAAGAATGGATTTCTTCTGGATTTATGTAAAAGGTAGACTGTGTAAGTCTACCTTTTACATAAATCCAGAAGAAATCCATTGCCATCATATAAAAGAGGAATGAGATTTGTTTTTGTTTTTAAATATTATTTCAAATTTGTTGACCCATTTTTGCAATTTGGCTGTTGTTACTGCACCAAATTTCCCAACAAAACAAACATCTGACATAAAAATGATTGAATCCTTTACCTACAGCTTTTACTCACCATCTAGGAAAATACTTTTTTTTTAAGTGTTAGGGTAATGCATTACAAATAACATGAGTAACATAATCAGATTAGTAAAGTAACACATTACTTTTAAATTTACAAGACAATAAAGTTTTCAATTTACTTTGTTTTCACATTTATTAACTGACACCTCTCCTGTCCCCATGTTGAGAGAAATCATGAGTAAGTGCAGAGGCGTTTTGTGCGCTGTGTAAACATGATGGCTATTGTATATCTAGAATAATGTGAACATGCATTTACTCATCTCACTTGCACATAAACAGATTCAGTATTCCTCAAAATAAATAAAAACTTGGAATAAATAAAAAGGTGGAATATGGATAGACAATGAGATTTGAGCAGTATAGGCAAGACTTTCAGAAAGTTTTGGAGACTTTAATTTTCATCTTAATGTGGAAAACATTGTGTGCCTTCCATAGAATAAAGAAAGTCATTCCATTTTGAAATGACACATGCATGAGGAACAGATTCTTCTTTTTTTTCTTTCTTTCTTTCTTTTTTTTGGTTGAACTAACCATTTCAGCAATATGATACCAGCTCCATCATATAATATTTTAAGGTTATTTCTCAGCAACCCAAACATTTTCAGCTGCTTCAGTCAGGAATGCACAACCACAGGAAGAAACAGACACAGAAACTACTTCAGAGGTTATTATTCAGCTAGAGTATATATACTCAATGCTAAGGATACATTGCCATATAGAAGTCATGAGCTAGAATGTAAGGAATGTCCAAGAATGTAAGGATGCAAGGTACACCAAGGACAGGGACAGATAACAAAGGACATCACCAGGCAGTGATGTCTTCAGCACAGATAAGGAGCAAGGAGGTATGCACAATGGTATGCACAACACACTTCCAGTACTTCTCTTAAGAGAGCAGGTTTCTAATATTCTCACAATTATGCTAAAGGTGGGTAATTTATGCAGTAGTCTATTTTTTTAACTAAAGAACTTACACTAAACTAGTTAGTACAAGAACAAGTATAATGACAGAGGTCCCCAATGTGGCCCTCATGGAGTCTGTGAGTTGCCCGCTAAGCACATTCTATAAATAGCCCCAACTTGCCATTAGAGATCCACTGTAAATCAGGGCTCCAGACCTCGACTAAATGGTATCATTTTGCGACCTTGTGCCTGTGCAACTACAAAGTTACCCAACTCTCTTTGATTATGCACTGTCATTTGTGTTGCGTATGAGAAACATAAAAATGGCACACGCTCCAAAAGCGGAATGAAAAAGTGCGTAATTTAAAGTGCGCAGCGAGGACCATTTATCAGCTCGGCTCAATAAACAGCCAGAGCAAACAGAGCTGCGCGATCCAGTGAGAAGTGTTTGAATTCGGTGCAGAATTCCCTATTTCTACTATAAACTCAAGACTCCGAGAACCAGATAAAACAGCACTGACATTCTCAACAAAAAACAGGAGAAACATTGTTCCGAGAACAAATAGAAGACATTTCACACCACAACTCGTGAATTTACTGTCGTAAAATGAACTGTTTAGACAGAAATGTTGTATATATTCATATCGAATGCGGTTATATTCATATAGTCTGTGTTAGCTATTTTAGTCCCTATTTTTTAGTGGATATTTTTCTTACACAAATGCACCACTTCGCTTCAGAAGGCCTTTATTAACCCCCCCGGAGCCATGTGGAGCAGTTATATGATGGATAGATGCACTTTTATGGACTTCAAAAACAACCCATCAAGTCAATGCCATTATAATGCTTGGTTAAGCCAGGACTTTTTTAATATAACTCAGATTTTATTCGTCTGAAAGAAGAATGTCATATACACCTATAGGATGACTTGAGTGAGTAGGCCTACATCATGGGCTAATTTTCATTTTGGGTGAACTAAAAAAATGTAAAAAAAAGTAAAAAGCACCAACATATTATATTTATAATAAATTAAATATTTTATAACAAACAAGCAGCCCTCTAGATTATTTTAATGCCTTGATGTAGCCCTCAGCTCACAAAAAGGTTGGAGACCCCTGCTGTACAAGACTTACGAACACAGAAAGCATAACAATGTAGGCTATTTGATAAAACTAGTCAATTAAATATTACTATCACAATTCTTAAAAACACTATCACACACACAGATTGACTCCTGTAAGAAAATTCCTTCCACCTCCTCGAATGGAATTACTGTTTGCCTTTAGTCCACAGACTAATGTAATATCACGAAAATCTGAGAAATATGGAAAAGACAACCTCATATCATCCCCCAACACACACACACACACACACACACACACACACACACACACACACACACACACACACACACACACACACACACACACACACAACACCACACACACACACACACACACCACACACACACTCACACACTCACACACTCACAACACTCACACACTCACACACTCACACACAGTCTTCCTAGACCTGATCTCTTGATCCAAAAAGTAAATCTTTGCTATGTCACTTGTTTTAAACTTCCACAACACATCGTTTGTTTTCTACTAAAAAGATGTTTGCTTGGATAGACAATTAAAAAAAAAATCACAGCATTATTGAAAGGGACAGGTAACCCAAAAATGTTAATTCTGTCTTTTACTCACTCTTGTTGTTGCAAACAAGTACAGGTATGTTTCTTCAACGGAACACAAAAGGAGATGTTTAGCAGAATGTCAAGTCAAGTCACCTTCATTTATATAGCGCTTTTTACAATCGTTTGTTTCAAAGCAGCATTACAGTGATCATAGGAAATTAATGGAAGAAAGGTTGTTTTTTGGGGGGGCTGTACAGCAGTTTTTGATTGATTCATTTCCGGTATAACAATGTATTAGTAATTTACTTTGGGGCCACTTGCACGACACCATTTTCAACCAAAACACAAAACTCTCATCCCGTTCCGGCTGCTCATCCGCAAGGCAACAGTGCCTGGTTGCTAGAGAATGCAAACCCCGAAACAGGTTTGAAATAGTTTTGAAACTATACCATTATTATTATTATCTTCGGGTAAACGTAAAAAAACGTGAATCTGTGAGAACAGTGACTGCATGCACGTAAGCATTATGTGTTTAGTCTATAGGCACGCGCGATTGAATGCGTATTTGTGCAGGCGTAGTTTTTCCTTACAAAATGACTGCCAAATTACTCAGAATGTCTTGGCAACACCATAAAACACAGACGGACAGATAGACATACAGACGAATGGATGGATAAATGGATAGATATTGAATAAGGAGATATACAGACCACATTATAAATTATTTGTTGAATGACAGACAGATACTAAATGACAGAGAGATGATGACAGTATTTCAAGTGAAACGCACCTCTTGTGAATTTTGTGAGCAGTCCAGACCACAAACAGTCAAGGAGACTCAAAGGAGAGCTGTATATTTGTGTTTGTGTGTACACATATGCCTTTGAATTGTGCTGAATGAAAAATACATTTGAAACTAAACTGTCCGACAGACCACAAAATGACCTGGGAAGTACCAGGTCTGCAGATCCAAGTGAGGATTGTCAAGAGCGAAGAGGAAAAAAAGGCTATGAGGGCTTTGTAAGGCGAGTCCGGAATAAACTGAAAGTAGGAAAATCATGCATTGGGGGAGGGGGGAGGGAAAGAACCAGAACTACAGCTGAGAAAGCAGAGAGAGAGAGAGAGAGAGAGAGAGAGAGAGAGAGAGAGAGAGAGAGAGAGAGAGAGATGAGAGAGAGAGAGAGAGAGAGAGAGAGAGAGAGAGAGAGAGAGAGAGAGAGAGAGAGAGAGAGAGAGAGAGAGAGAGAGAGAGAGAGAGGTTATGAAACCCAGTGAGACGGAGGAGGGGGACGTCAGCCAGAAGGCTCCCAAGATTCAGATGGGGAGCAGGTTGAAAGAATGTCTCCTCACACACAGTATTCATTTAGCACAAAGCTTTTGTTAAAACTATAAAAAGCTAGATTTTTCTGGAAGAAACACTTTCATCTCAGTCATGGAAAGACCAGTGTGCTTCTCTGACTCACAACACTAAAATGTTGACAGAGGTTTAGCACAAACCACTGAGCCTGTGAAGGGGAAAGGGGTCTGCCCCAGCTTTAGACAATGTTTGAAGCAGTAGGAAGGGGTAAGGGGAACTGTGGTCATCATGCTTATGTGTGCAAGATGTAGCGATCTGTGTTAAAACAGTGGGCACTGCTCAGCAATACTGAAACTACCATGCAGAACTTTTCCGGGACAGAGAGCAGTCTGATTACATATAATAGGCATTTGCAAGAGAAATATCTCTCCCTTTCTGTTGCTTTTTGCATCGTAACACTTGGCACTCTCAATGTAAGAACTATCACACAAAATGACAGCATTTTTTAAAGGGATATTTCACCCAAAAATGTAACTTCTGTAATTTACTCACCCTCACGTCATTGCAAACCTGTACTGCTGTGTTTCTTAAGCGGAACATGAAGGAGGCGTCCTGTCAGCAACCTTTGTGTGAGAAAAAAAACATTCAGTGAAATTATTTTCCTTCACCGTATATCTCAAATCTCACAGGTTCAATGCTAATACATGTGAAACCGTGTCAAATCTGGCATCATGCACTGTGACATGACTTATCTGAATGTACGCCATCCCTAACCACCTTTATGAAAAAGAGCAGCCAGAACATTCTGCAAAATAACACCTACTTAATTCATATACTATTATTTAATTAGTTTCTGTGTGGAAACATTATTATATTAAATTTTGAGAAATAAAGGAACAGTTTAAGAACAGCAAGTTCTGTCTCCATTAATTTTCATTGTTCATACTCTATATTGCCACAAGTTTTGGGACGCCTGCCTTTACATGCACATGAACTTTAATGACATCCCCTTCTTTATAGGGTTTAATATGGAGTTGGCCCACTCTTTGCAGCAATAAAAGCTTCAACTCTTCTGGGAAGGCTTTCAAAAAGGTTTAGGAGTGTGTTTATGGGAATTTTTGACCATTCTTCTAGAAGCATTTGTGAGGTCAGGCACTTTTGTTGGACGAGAAGGCCTGGCGCTGCTCTAATTCCTACCAAAGGTGTTCTATCGGGTTGAGGTCAGGACTCTGTGCAGGCCAGTCAGTTCCTCCACACCAAACTCGCTCATCCATGTCTTTATGGACCTTGCTTTGTGCACTGGTGCGCACAGTCTGTTGGATCATGGTACTACACTTGAATTCTAAGCTCCTGAGTGCGACCCAATCTTTCACAAATGTTTGTAGAAGCAGTCTGCATACCTAGGTGCTTGATTTTATACACCTGTGGCCATGGAAGTAATTGGAACACCTGAATTAATTTATTTGGAGGGATGTCCCAACACTTTTGGCAATATAGTGTCGACGTGGTGCAGACCCCCAACTTAACCTGTTGACTTACTCCTTTTTTTAATTCTCCCTATTAGATCAAATGATTTATGCTTTCAAATCGTATGATGTTAACCTTATATTACAGAGAAGTAAAAGCTTACCTTCCAAGTACTAGAATGGAGACAAATACAACTCTGCTGTTCCCTATTCTAAGCATGTGTCTATGAGCACAAACTCCTTGGCCATCAGACAGGATGTCATCTGGCAGAAGCATTTCCAGCAGAGAACGGCTCTTCAGCCAAGCCAGATTCAGATTTCAGCCAGGTCTGTTCTAGAACTAAAGGAGATGTAAAAGACAAAATAATAATAATAACAATAATAAATAAATAAATAAATGTTGAGGATATATTTAAAACAACTATTCACTGGATAATTTGATTTTGTTCTTGCCTCTTAGGATGTGGTTTTTTCTTTGGCTCTCAACAAAGCAGGCCAGATGTTTGATTCAGAAATTCCTGGAAGAATCACGGCCTCTCTAAATTGAGTCCTGAGAGAGCAGTCTGGATCTGTTACCCTGACTAAGGGACAGAGGGACAGCATCAGATCCACAGCAGGTTTACATTTGATGTTCTGATGTGTCAGCCAGGAAAGAACAGGCCAAACTTCTCAGAGGAGCTGTGTATATAGTTTATTATATGAAGGGAAAAACAGTCTTAATGAATAGAAATGTATTTCTGGATTACCATATTAAGGAGAAACACACTTCAAAATGGTGTGGGTTAGGGTTAAAAAAAATACTATACAAGTTCCAAAGTATTAAAGGCATAGGAAAAAAATAACACTTTACAAGGTTCACTTTGTTAATATTAGTTAAGGAATTAAATATGATCAATTATTTTTGGTAACACTTTATTTTAGGGTTCAATTCTCACTATTAACTAGTTTCTTATTAGCATGCATATTACTAGTAAATTGGCTGTTTATTAGTACTTAAAGAACATTAATACCTTATTCTGCATGACCTTATTCTACATCCCTTAATCCTACCCAGTACCTAAACTTAAACACTACAAAAACGTCCTTACTAACTATTAATAAGCAGTAAATTAGGAGTTTATTGAGGCAAAAGTCAGTTAATAGTGAATGTGTTCCCCCATACTAAAGTGTTACCGTAATTTTTCAATATACAGTGCCGTTATTCAGTGTTCTTTGTAATTAATGTTCATTATAAATAATACAAAAATAATAATAATTAATGTTCATTTAACAAATGCTAATGTATACAACTTGCAATGAAAACTATTAGTACATGTAGTAATTTTATGTAGAGATAAATAAAAGCGGTGTTCATTGTTATTTAATGGAAATAATGGTAATAATTCCCATCAAATCTGTGGAGCTTCCTGTAGAGTTCTGCAGCATAGATTTAATTATTATTATAATTTATTTTATTTGAACAGGGACAGTGCACAATAAAACATTAATCTTGTATATAACAAGGAGAGATGCATTGCACCGGGTTTTAGCAAGTTGCTATTTTCCACCCGAAGTCATAAATTAACAGTTGCTTAAGTTGCTCTATACCATGTTCATTTACACTATAAATAACTAAATGTTATTCCTATGTCTTGCGGATAACCAGACATTTGAAAATGGTCAGTGCTTTATAAACCAACAAATATAAAAAAAAAATTCCTGATGGATACCAGTTGTCATTAACAGATGAGAAAACGTTCAGTACAGGAAAGCATATATGCGATTCAGACTGCATCAGCCATAACAGTAGACTGACCCCTAATGGTCAATCCACACTATTACAATGCAAGAATGATAACTATGATCATATGGACATTTTCCATTTGGTTTAAACAAAAGCACATAAGGAATTACAATGTAAACATTGTTTTTAAAGTTGCATTTATTTATTACTCTTCATACGATACATCACTGTACCACCGCATATATTCTGAAATATATTTTCATTATAAAATAGGGTTTCTACAATCAAGGTTCAGATATAATAAAATGCTCTGAAGGATCATAACAGACAATAATGATGCATCTTTAAATGAAGTGCAGGATATTTTGGACTTGCTGTAATTTGATTCACGGCACCTCAATGAATCTAATTGGACATTTGGGTTTGTATCTTCTCAAGAAATACATTTCATCTCTGTGGACCAGATAGATGAAGTATTGTGGAATGCTTTCTTCTAAAACACACTGGGAAGAAATCAAAACGGAGAGATTCTAACATTTAGGACGGCAAGATTTCTCATTAAAAGAGCTTGACCTCCAAACCAGCTTCAAAACCACAAATGTTCCTTTTGGTCCAAACAAATATTGTTACATTGTGCCATAGTAGAGTGAATCGTTTTTGACATATTGTAACGCTGCAAAAAACCATTCACAAAAGCACAGTAAATACCAAAGGCCACAAAATCGTCTGATTTGTTTTGACGTCAAACCATTAAGATTGTTAAAAACATCCTCCAGCTAAAGTTCAGTTGCGTTTCAGCGTGTAAGACTACGGTTTTCACAAACATGGGCTATAGAAATATATACTGTAGAAGTCAATATTTTGCAGTGCTGCATTAGTGTACATACATATACATACAGTACATTCCCAAGCTAGGTAGATTACTGCAAGAGACACCACACCATTTTGTGCTACGACATGGGATCATGGCTGTCCTGAATAAAATGTCTGCCCAGAAGAGATTTGTCTGAAGCCTGAGGTATGCATAATATGCCCCGGTAACAATCATAATGTTACAATCATATAATTTTGTGTATATAGTAATATATATATATATATATATATATATATATATATATATATATATATATATATATATATATATATATATATATATATATATATATATATATATATATATATATATATATATATATATATATATATATATATATATATTATATATATATATATATATATATATATATATATATATATTATATACACACACATACACACGTTTATAGTCATCTCACATACAGACCACCCTCTCCTTAAAAAAAAAACAAAAAAAAAACAAGACAGCATAAAACAACCACTAAACAACTAATTGTGCGCACATATACAAGAAAAGGTGCCAAACCAGGCTCATATCATGATCAGGATTGCTTGATTTGTAGGTTTGATTGTTCATAAGGAGTTTTGAGCTACTGTAGTATGCAAGATACTTTGAGGAGTAGTAACTGGCTAGTAACTGCACATGACAGCTTGAAATATCCTAAAACATAAGGAAATGCATGTGCTTTCCACCGTTTTTGGCAGTACTCTCACTTGACAACATTTGTGTCTCCCCTCAACCTCTTGACACTGAAATTAGCTGACATACTATTACACAACATCATACAATTCACTCTTGCTTTCAGCAGGTCAGTGTGGAAAACAAATGGCTGAGTATGAGACATTAATGCTTGCCGTGGAGTTACCATCAGCACTGAATTCACTCGGATATATAGGATTTTGAAAGTGTTGAACCTGCTTATCTAAACTAATACAAACCAGCCAAACTATTAAATAACCCAGGAAAGGGTGATTTGCCTTTGTGTATAAACATTCTTTTTCCCATCATGCTTTGCTCTTATTCAAGTTTATAAAATACTACTCTGCTTTATATAAAATTAAACTGGCTAAAGTGACAGGACTTCTAATATACATCCACTGAGTATTTATATTCATGTGTCATTTAAGAAAAACCCCACAAAAGAATAAAATAAGAGCGTAAAATTAAACCTGAAACATACAGAACGCACTGTACTCATATCGTACAACAACACTTTGGACTAGGTAACTTAGACAAACATATGCAACCATACCAAGTTAGATTAACAAGCTTTTTTAACAAGGAATTTAAAACAACGATTCCTGGATGCTACATCTCTAGCGCTACCTGACATGCTAACAAGACGAGAGTGCAGGATAAGGGTTGCAAAGGGAGGAAAGACTTTCCCCATCAAGTTTTTTTCCAAAATGTACAGTACATCACTGTCAATTTACATGACTGTTGCAACCCTCACATCTTTAATGGACCTGGACTAAGGAGAACAAGACGCAAAGGACAAAAATACATCAAATTCTCAACTATTTTCTGCACTAACCTGATGTGGCTCAACAGTAAATAAAGTATTCTACTTTTTTTGTGTTTAAATCAAGTCGCACGGTGTACTTGACTACACTATAAACAGGTCTCACATGTCTATTTGAATGCTGCATGTCTTTTTGATATTGAAGTTCTCGACGTGTCTCATGCAACTCTGAAGGAAATAATCGGTAGCTTACGTATAACATACAGTTTAAATGACCTGCAGCTTCCTGGCTAATGTTTTTTAAGCCATGTCTTATAGACAATATTATTACCCCTAATAAGCCTTTGTGTACACGCTTTCATTGCTAAAAGTGCTGTAACGATCTAATCACTTGTCCAACAGTTTAAAAACACACCATCTATTCTCTCAAGACAAGCTAGTAGACAGCTTGAAAAAAACAGTAACGCATGAGAAATGTCATAAGTAACCCATAACAACTTTTTTAGGAGTATTTCTGGCATAACAGGGATTGACAACATAAATTGGGGGCTCGTCCGGTGTACTAGAAATTACCCAGCACAAGTTATTCTTGGATCATCCTCACTCTCGTCCACACGTTCATAGTAACTACTTAAAAGTGGAATGTACCTGCTGTTATTAGAGGAAACATGTAGGCTTTTGCTTCATGCAGACAAGCATAACAACATCTCCAAATATCACATTTAACTTTGATTACTGTCCTGATAGTAGCTCAAAGCTCAAACAGAATTTCACTGATAAGGAGAATTCTGTTAATAGTAATCAGTCTGCAAGTGTCAACGTTAGCTTTGTAACGGACATCGAAATAGATACTCACACATTCATATATTTTGGTCTACAGGTCACTAAAATGCACTATCCCATCAAAAAGATGTCCTGGCTTTACAATTTCAGGCTCTTGTTGAAGAGTTCCTGCCAACAGAAACATGCCAGAATAATATTGTGACATTTATCTCTCTAAAGGGACAAATTGGAAGAAAAAAAAAATACCCAACCCTTTGGCCTATTGAGGCTATTTCCATCCAATGTTTTGATACCTCATTCCATTTTTTAACAGTGAAGAGTAAAGAGCCAACATCAATATAAACTCTGCCAACTTTCTTGAACATTGACTCGGTCACAGTGAACATGTTCAAATGACCACAAGGCTTTCACTAGACTAGTCTCAATCAAATACATGCCTAATTTGTCAGGCCTTCACACAGGAACATTCTCACTCAATACCACAGTCGTGGGTAAGGTGCTGGCTCGCTTCTGCAGGCCACTCCTCTGCAACTGCGAGGTCTCTTTCTTCCTGACAGGTTTGAGACAACCTGCTGCCACTGAGCCAGCTCATTCTGAGATTGTCCTTTTAAACTGATAGTCGGCAACTAAATCTACTGGTCTTTTTTCATAGAACGCATCAAAGAGCCAATAGGTATTATAAGAGAACAGAAGACAGTTTAGAGTTTTGTAGCAACTACAGTTACAACATTAGACTTGTCTCTGAGTGTACTTAAGCAAGAAATTACAGAAAGGAAACAAAGAAACAGAGAGAAAGACCAAGTTAGAGCATGAGAGATAGTTGAGACTACAAATCAAATGCCTCTGTCTCTCAGATGAGTCTCGCCTCTCCCTCCATTTCAGGTGGCAGCTCACACACTCCAGTGAAATTAATCTCTTTCCCCTCCTTCCCGCATTGACTCCCTGCTTGAGACCCAGTGTCACCAGGTGAAGGGTTGCTATGCGATAGTGTGTCAGGTGATGTTCGGTGTCCTGTCCCAGCACGTCGCTCCTTCAGGTAGCCCTCGAGACGTTTGAGAATCTGCTTGGGGTTCTTCTTAGCAAAAAGCTCCACTTCTGTGCATCACAGAACAGACAGAACAAGGTCAGACTTTTTATTTTTCTTCTTTTTTTAGTAGATAAACTCAAATGTTCAACATCCAGGCTACCTTGACCAAAGGTGTTCAATCATGCTCCTGCAGGGCCACCCTTCATCAGAATTTAGGGGCTGTTTACACGACACCGTTTTCAACTAAAAACGGAAGACTTTTTATGCATTTTTGCTATTAGTTTACATGACAACAGCGTTTTGGTGGCCTGAAAAAGCAAACTTTTGAAAACTGGTTTCAAAGTTAACATTTTTGAAAACGTCACCCTTATAATCTCCGTGTGTGCATTGTTGCAATTTGCTAAATAAATATTGGCATAATTTGTAATTGATTTATTCTTTGAAACTTTAATATTAATTTATGCAATTGCAATGCCTTGATTTTAGTAAAGTTAGTACACAGTCATAGCCATAAATGCAATGGTACTAATAATTGGCATAATTTATTTAGTTTTTCGGCCTTGGTTTCCTCTTTTTCGGTTTTCGGTTTCGGCCAAGAATTTTCATTTCGGTGCATCCCTACTTTAAACATAAAGGCTTCGAAAACATAACATTATCCTTGAGTCTGTTGTAAGGAACCTTTAATGTCATGATGATAAAATGTTATATTGTGTTGATTTGTGTAGTTCTTATAACCACTTGTGATGATGTCTGTATGCCCCCTTATTTCTTACTGTTAATATCTGTATCCTTTCATTTGCAAGAAAAGAAAAAGAAAAAAGCCTATAGACTAAACACGTAATAGCCTACGCATGTGCATGACTTCACCGTTTTCACAGATTCACGTTTTTGTAGTTGCTTAAAGATACAACTATTTTCTCTGTAGGCCTTCAACATAATAGCGTATCAAAACAAAGACTGCCATAGCCCATATGTTAACTGTAGAATAGGGGTGTAACGGTACACAAAACTAACGGTTCGGTACGGGTTCGGTACAGCAGTTTTACAAAATGGCTTTTTATTTATTTTTATTGGTTTCCTGAAAAAAAAAAAAAGTATCTGTCCTTAAATGAATTAAATTATAACTAAAAGTTTATTGAAGATATTGCTGTAAACTATATAGGGAGCCCTTACTTGCACATTAATATTAAAGGTTAACAACAGAGCCCAAACTATTAGCATAAATTCAGTTGCTATTTATTTTTAGGTCTAATAATCAACACTCAAATACCATAGTACGCAAATATGCAATAACTTCTAAATCTAATTATAAAATATTTTTTTATCCAATTTATTGTTGAAATATAATCATTTATACACAGTGTATGTCATTTTCATGACAGGTTTATTTAAACATACATGAAATAATCAAGATATCATTAACAGGTTAAGTAGAATATAATGAATATAACGGCTAATATAGGTCATATATTTAGTGAAAGAGTTGATTTACTCTAGTGATTAAAATTCTGTGGACACTGAATGACTGCCTGAGGTAAATGTGATGCTAAAGTTACATGACATTGTTTAGTTTACAAGCAGTTATATTGACGTCTTTTCGCCGTTAAAACACTGATTGAGCGATTACACCACATATGATACGTGACAGTAAGTTGTAATGTATCCTCAACACACCTTAGATGTTCATTCATGTTTATTCTTAAGGAAGAGATGATCGATCGGGCTCACAGATGATAGCGTTCACGCGCACACGCCGCCGCTTGAACTGTGATGTGATTAGTGATGCCACATTAAAGAGTGTCAAAACGGCATTTATCGTTTGAATTTCGTGATACATGTTGATCGATGTTGGTGTGGGAACTCGGATTGAAGTGTCTTCCGCGCTTCTAACATGCCCACTGTTAAAGATTGCATTCGGAAACCGTTCGGTTTCACAGTGAAGTCTGGTCCTCTTCTCATCGAGAACATGAGGTGCTGCACTGAACAGCTCTCGCTGTCAGTGCTTGTGCATGGAGCAGACGTGGGTGTTTCTCAGATATACTGAAATACGTCCACACCACAGACATGTTGCTTCAGACAAGCACGTGCAGGTCGGGGTTTCTGTTTGCGTCATCACAACATTTCGGCCGTGTTTCGGTGATAAAAGTCTTTCGGTATATATTCGGTGCATCCCTAGTTCAAAGGTTTTGATATTTTCTAAAAGAAAGTAAAAAGGGACTTATATATCAGAGGAGCACATTCAAAAATCGGGATTACCAATTGGGATTGAATGTTTCTGGCTTTGTGAAGATGAAATTTACCCAGAAGACAAAGTAATAATACAGTATTATCAAGAATAACATCCTTAGAAGGAAAATCGGATAAAAAAATAAATAAATTGTTTCTATAGGCATGTGCGTTCAGCTCGAGTACACTGTAGTCAAAGAATGCATTTGTGCACAAGTCTTTCTTTACAAAGTGACATAGTCAACTACTTGTCTGGCATGCATAATACAGAGTTATTAGTCGTTTTTGTGGTTCCGTGTAAACGGGAATCGTTTTGAGAACATTGACATCTGTACAACTTTTTTTTTACGTTTTTAGCACATCATTGTCGTGTAAAAGTTCCCTTAGTCCCAGCCCTAATTAAACACACCTGAACCAGTTAATTACCTGTCTTTTGGATCACTAAAAACATCCAGGCAGGTATGTTGGAGCAAAACTTAGCAGGAAAGGGCTTTCCGGAAACAGGATTGGACACCCCTGACCTAGACAATGTATGGCAACTATACTACAGAAATAGATCATTTGGAAACTGGCAAGGTAATGACACCATAGAAATTAGCAAATTAGCATATGACCACCCACCTTTGCATCTCAATGTCTAATGAGTATGCAACAACTCTCACCCTAATGAATGACAGTGTGAACTAGCCAATCAGAAAAGAGGGCATTTACAAGTAAAACTCCTAAAGGCACAGTAATAAAAACAGCTTGTTTCATTCTAAGGGTCAGTGAAATGTTTTGGTGGAAACCTTTACTATCATAAGTGGACTTAAAGTAAAGTATGGCCTCTTTAAATGATATCGACCAAATTAAACTCTGTTAATTTAAATGTCAGTAAGCGATACCAAGAACAAACACAACACTGTTAATTTGTAACTGAAAATTCACCTTTGAGTACATGGCCAGAATCAGAGATAGTTTTCTGCTGGTTCTTCCAAAGCTGGTAGAGGTGCAGGAATGTTGCAACATAAAAATCATTCAGCACAGCTACTACCTGTTGCCTTCGGTTACACTCCCTAGGTGACATCACAAGCAACAAAATGTTTTATTGCCATGGAAACAACTGAAGAGATTATGGTAGGCAACAGCTAAATTATTTCAAAGCTTAAAAACAGATAGTAATAATTAATATTGCGCAAAATAACCCTCAGTTAATGTTCTGGTAATTTTGTGACAAGTGATGACTTACTTGGACAGCACTTCCTCTCTAAGAGCATGGAGGGCGATTCGGGTCATGTTGATTGACATCACACTGAACGGAAAATTCTGCAGGTGATAAAAATTTAAATAAGTCTCTTTATTGTAATTGAAGGATAACGATGAGTTTGCAGTTTCTAAGGCATGATACATGAGCATGTGTATGTTTGTTTGTGTTTTGATCACCTGGACTGGATGCTGAGACAGTTTGTAGATGTCTCTAGCAAGTGGTAGTATCTCTGGGTCCATGACGAAGTAGAGAGTGTGCATCAGACCCAGAAAACCAGTTCCCCTTAGATCTGTAGCAGG